>NC_082697.1:77122841-77722841 GCF_949987515.2 Delphinus delphis | reverse complement strand
CCACGAGCCATGTGGCGTGGCCAAATGAACAAAACAAAACAACAAACAAACAAACAACGCCAAGCACACCCCTACTGTGATTGAATGCAAAAGTGCCTCTCTCAGACCACCTTCCATGTGACCCCACCAGCCTTTTTGCCAACTCAGGCCATTCCCTCTTTAGTGCTCCCTCTGGGGTCAGTGGAGGCTCACCTTCTCCCTCTTCTTGTACCTGCTTCCTTCCTGACCACAGGTGTTGATCTCAAGAGCACTTCTTAATAAATGTCCTGCATGCTAAACTCTATCTTTGTGTCCAGGGGAACCTCACCAGTGACAACTACACATCCACTAGAATGGCTGAAATATTTTGAAAAAAATTTATCCTGTTTTTCACATTTTGAAACATTATAAACTGGAAACAGACCCGCACATATATGGCCAGTTGATTTTTGACAAAGGTGCAAAGGCAATTCAATGGAGAAAGGATAATCATTTCAACAAATGGTGCTGGAACAACTGGACACCCATATGGAAAAAAAAAAAAAGCAAGCAAGCAAAAAAAAAAAAAAAGGACTCTTGATTACCTATCACAACTTATACAAAAATTAACTCAAAATGGATCATAGACCTAAAAGTAAAACCTAGAATTAAAATACTCCCCAGGAGGAAACATAGGAGAAAATCTTTGTGACTTCAGGTTAGACAAAATTTTCTTAGTTATAGCTTCTATATCCATGAGCTGTAAAAGAAAAATATGCTAAGTTAGATTTCATCAAAATTAAAAACATCTGATTTTCAAAAGACATTCTTATGAAAATGAAAAGACAAGCTACAGACTGGGAGAAAATATTTACAGAACACATGTGATAAAGAACTTGGATCCAGAATATAAAGAATCCTGGAAACTGAATAAGAAAACAAATAATCCAATTAAAAATGGTCCAAAAAATTGAACAAACCCTGCAGACAAGAAGATATGTGGATGGCAGATGAACACATGAAAGGATGTTGAGCATCATGAGCTATTAGAGGAATGCAAATTAAAACCCAAATGAGTTACTAGTAGACACCTCTTACAATGATTTCATAAACAAACAAACAAACAAACTTGACAATACCAAGTGCTGGTGAAGGTGCAGAGCAACTAGAACTCATACAAAATTGTACAGAAAACTTGGAAAATGGTTGGCAGTTCCTTATAAAAGTAAACATATGTTTACAAAAACATATGTTTACAAAAGTAAACTCACCATATGACCCAGCAATCCCACTCCTAGCTGTTTACCGAGCAGAAATAAAAACTTGTGTTCCCACAAAAACCAGCCCACATATGTTTACAGCAGATTGATTCATAATTTCCCTTCCTGGAAACAACCCAAATGCACTGTAATTGGGGAATGGATGAATAAATTGATACATCCATACAATAGAATATGATTCAGCAATAAAAAACTGTTGATACACTCAATAACATAGATGAACCTCACACATGTTATGCTAAGTGGATGAAACCAAACTCAAAAGGCTACATGCTATATGATTACAAGGGTTGGGAGTCGGGTAAGGGATTTGGTGCCTATCAAGGGGCACCAAGGAATTTTGGGAGGTGATAGAACTGTTCCATATTTTGATTGTGATAGTGACCACACACTTACCACAACTCACAGAACTGTACACTAAGAAGAGTAAAATTTACTGTATGCAAATAAACTGTACTAAAAGTATTGAACCAAAAAGCATTTTATATAAGTAGTATCATACTGCAGGTATCCTTCCTCAGTTGCTTTTTTTTTTTGCTTACCATTAATGATTTATACAATTTGACACTATGTATGTAATAATGATACGTGTAGCTCTTGTTCATTCATTTTAACTGCTACATCACATTCTATTATACATTATACCTTAATTTATCTATTCGTTCTTCTTCTGGTGGGCATTTTTTTTTAATAAATAAATTTATTTATTTATTTTTGGCTGCATTCTTCGTTGTTCTGTCTTCGTTGCTGCGCACGGGCTTTCTCTAGTTGCGGCGAGTGGGGGCTACTCTTTGTTGCGGTGCGCGGGATTCTCATCGCGGTGGCTTCTCTTGTTGTGGAGCACAAGCTCTGGGCGTGGGGGGCTTCAGTAGTTCCAGCACACCGGCTCAGTAGTTGTGGCTCGCAGGCTCTAAAGTGCAGGCTCAGTAGTTGTGGTGCACGGGCTTAGTTGCTCCGCCGCATGTGGCATCTTCCCGATACAGGGATCGAACCTGTGTCCCCTGCATTGGCAGGTGGATTCTAAACCACTGCGCCACCAGGGAAGCCCCTTTGTGCCTGTTTTTTTCCTTCTGTTTTAAACAATGTTGCAATAAACATTCCTGTAAATGTATTCTGGAGTACAGGTGCTGAGATTTCTCTCTTGGATGTTTACTGAAAAGAGTAAATTGAATAGGGACAAAAACCGTGAGCATCTTCACTTTGCTCTCCAAGGGCTTATGCAACTGACTCTACCAACAGCATATGAGAATTTCTTTCTTCTATATCTCCGTCAAAAATTGTATTATCAGACTTTAACTCTGCTTAGCTGATGAATATAAAATGGTATCTCATTGTTGTTTTATTTCACAATTTCCCTGATTACTAGTGAGGTTGATTTATATGTTTGTTGGTCATTTGGGTTTTTTCTTCTGTGAATTGCCTCTTCATATTCTTTGTCTTTTTTTTTTTTTCTTCCCCGACTGTGTTGCACATCTTTTTCTTCTTGATTTGTACCCTTTTTTTTGTTTTCCCCCTAACCTCTTCCTGATTGTAATCCCTGTTGGGTAGCAGATATCTTCTCAGTCTGCAGTTTGTCTTTTAAAAATTTTAATAATAACTTTTGTTGATAGAAATTTGTAAATTTCTTAGTCTTTTTTTGTTGTTGTGCATGCTTTTTGTGCCCTTTCTAAGAAATCCATCTCTACTTCAAGGTCAAGAGATATTTTCCTGTAAACTTTAAAAAGTTTTGCTTTCCCCATGTATGTCTTTAGTTCACTTGGAATTGATCTTTTCGTGTGATGTAGAGATCTAGTTTTATTTTTTATACATAACCCTACACCATTTATTGAAGAGTCCACCCTTTCCCCACTGATTTATATAGGCTTTTGTGCTCTCTATTCTATTTTATTGGTATAGCTGTCTATCCTTACAACACCATCTTAATTATGTAATAAATCTTTCTATCTAATAAATCTGTCTGGGGCTATTCTTGGCCCTTTGCTCTTCTCTATAAATTTTAGAAGCATCTTGCCAAGTTCCCAAAGAGAGTTTTGGATGTTTTTGAAATTCTATAATATTTAATACATAAATTTAGGTAGAATTGGTACCTTTATGATATTGAATCTTTCTGGCCATGTCTGGGGTATATATTTCTTTACTTACCAGATACTCTTTTGAGTCTTTCAATAATGTTTTGTAATTTAGACCATTAGGTTCTTGCGCAACTTTCTGCTCCATTTATTTTAAGCACATTATGGTTTTAATTTTTTTGATATGGTAAACAGAATTAAAAGTAATATATTCTACTTGTTTGTGGTACATAGGAATGTTGTTGATGTTTATATGTCAATCTCATGTATAGCAATCTTGCTGATTACAAGTTTGTGTATAGATTCTTTTGGATTCACTGTGTAGACAATTATACTTTCTCTAGATATACTTTTCCTTTTCACTTAATGCCTTTTTATTTTGTTTAATCACCTTATTTCATTGGCCGGGTACTTTAATGTAGTGCTAAGAGGAAGCAATGACAGAGGACATCCTTTATTGCTTTGAGTCTAATTGAATTGCCTCTGAAATTTTACCCTTAAATATAATATATGCAGTGAGTTTTGAACAATTACTTTTTATCATATCTATGACATTATATTCTATTTCTAGATTGCTTTTTAAAAATCTTTTAAAAAGTATGAATTAGTACAGACTTTTATCAAATGGTTTTCCTGCAGGTATTGAGATGATCATATGCTCTTTTTTTCTTTTAATTCTATAGTGTGGCATATTACATTAATAGATTTACTTATTATTCATGAGAGAAATCCCACCTGGCCAGCAACTATTTTATATATATATTTCACTGAAATTAAATTAAATTAGCTGCTAAATTTAATTTGCTGATATTTTATTTAAGATTTTGAAATACATGTTCATAAGTGTATAATGGATCTGTAATTGCCTTTTAAAAAATTATCCTTGTCTGGTTTTGCCATCAAGGTTATACTGGCTTCAGAAAATGAAATAGGTAGCTTTCATTCTTTCTGTCCTTTGAAATGTTTTTATAAAACATTTATATAATAACATTTATATAATAACATTATAAATATTTATATATTTTCTGGTCCTCAGAATTTTCAACAAATTTGCCTCTAAGCTTTTCCGAGCTTGGGATGGTGGAGGTCAACTTCTGGATGGATTAAACGTATTTACTAGTGTAGTTACTGTTCGAATGAGTATCTTTCTTTTCATTACTTGCTTTGCTTATTTATACCCTCTTCCTCCTCCTCCCTCCTCCTTCTTCTTGCATAGGCTAACTAGTAGTGTCTTTATATGATCATTTTCCCCCCAGAGAACCAGCTTTTGGTTTTGTATTTGGACAGGATATAAATTTGACTGCTACAACAGAAACCTGAAATGATTAATGACTTAAACAAGTCACGCATTATTACCTGTTATGTGCTGAATTGTGTACCCCACCCCCTTGCTCCCTGCAAATTCACATGTTGAAGCCCTTTGAATGTGACTGTATTTGGCGATAGCACCTTTAAAGAGGTAATTAAGTTAAAATGAGGCACCATTAGGGTAGATGGGCCCTAATTGAATCTGATTGGTGTCCTTATAAGAAGAGGAAATTTGTACACCTAGAGAGAAACCAGACATAAGTGTGCCCAGAGAAAAGACCATGTGAAGATATAGAGAGAAGTGGGCCATCTATAAGCCAAGGAGAGAGCCCTCAGAAAAAACCAACCCTGCTAACACCTTCGTCTTGGACTTCTAGCCTCCAGAACTGTGAGACAATAAATTTCTGTTGTTCAAGCTACCCAGACTGTGATATTTTAGTATGGCAGCCCAAGCAAACTAACACACTATCTCACATAAAGTCCCAGCTTTTATGGAGTTGAGGGCCCAGGCTCTTTCGATCTTTTTGCTCTGCCCTCTTCAACATGACCTGCCTTCATGCCTGCATCCCAGCCAGCTGGAAGAGAAAAAGGGGAAGGGAGAGCAAACTACTTCATTTTACAGATATGACCCAGTACTTTTGCCCACTTCCATGTTTTGTATCTGGCTGCAAAGGTTACTGGGTTGCCACGCACCTCCTAAAGAGTCTATTACATCATAGGAAAACAAGAATGGAAAGTGGGGAGCAAGGGCCATTTCTGCTATATGTTTTTTTAAAAGTTCCTTTCTATTTCTTCTTTGTTTTCTAGCTCATTATGTCTGACCTATTTTTGTTATTTCCATCTTTGTACTTTCTTTATGTTTGCTCTGGTGTCCTTTTTCTAGCTCCTTTATTTGATCACATAACTCATTCATTTTAATCTTTGTTGATTTTTAAATTCATGAATATAAGGATACACATTTACCTCTAAAAACGATATTAGTTGCATTATATAAGTGCTACTCTAATTGTCACTTAGTTACAAAACATTTGTAATTTTAAATACCATTTCCTCTTTTACCCAGGAGGTATTTAGGATGAAGTTTTAGATTTCCAAGGTTTTAAAGAAAATCTCTTTATTCTTGAGTCCCACTTAAATTAAATTATGGTCAGAGAGTGTGGTCTGGATGGTAAGCATCTTTGTAAAAATTTTGGCAAAGCTCTCTTTATGACTTAATAAATGATAACATTTTATAATTTTTTTGTGAAAATTATGAGTATTCTCAGTTTATTGGGTTCTCAATTTGTTGGGTGGCATAGTATCTATCTATCATCTCTCATGTATAAACTTCTTATTTGTGTTGTCCAAGTGACATGCAGTATGATTAATAATATATTTGGATTTATTATACCACCTCATTGTATGTATGTTTTTTACTTTATCTTTTCCTTTTTGTCTTCTGTGGGCTCTATATGTATACATAACATGTATATACAGACATATTTTGAGGTATAAAACTTTGCTGGTTTGGAAGTTTGAAATTATATTTCTTTCCTTTTTTCATGGTTATGCTTAATGTTCAATAATTTTAAAAATTTCCTTTTTATCCTTGATCTTATGTGGTTTATTTATGGTAGAGCCATATATGGACTTAATTTATGCTATCTATTCTTGGGATATATTTTTGATTTGAGGTTTCGTGTTGTTCTTTAACTCTTGAAAATCCTTATCGTCCCATTACATACTGCTTCTCCATCGTTTCCTCTTTACTCTTTTTTTTTTTTTTTTTTTTTGCGGTACGCGGGCCTCTCGCTGTTGTGGCCTCTCCCATTGCGGAGCACAGGCTCCGGACGCGCAGGCTCAGCGGCCATGGCTTACGGGCCCAGCCGCTCCGCGGCATGTGGGATCTTCCCGGACCGGGGCACGAACCCGTGTCCCCTGCATCGGCAGGTGGACTCTCAACCACTGCGCCACCAGGGAAGCCCTACTCTTTTTTTTGTAAGTTTTGTTAGACATATTTTGAAGTCCCTCCAACTCTCCTCTAGGTCTCTTAACTGCTCCTTTGTCTATTTTGTCCCTTTGACTCTTGGTGCTCTCACAATGGTCAGGACACCTCCGGTAACAGAACTGTCATCTGGACGGGGTGCATGGAAGGTAGCGCTCAAAAAGTGGTGTTTGAGTTGAGATTTGAAGGGGATGGAAGAATGTCATGTGGGAACGGAGAAAAGTGAGGTAGGGGAGATTCCTCCAGGCAGAGGGAGCGGGATTTGTAAAGGTCCCAAGGTGAGAAGGTGCATGGCACGAAGAGCAAGAGAGGGATGGAAATTGGAAGGCACCAAAACTTTTAAGCCAAGAAAAGACTTGATCCACTGGCAGACCTTTCTGGCTGTCTTGTGGAGCAGAGGACAGGTGAAGGGCAGGGCAGGAGCAGGGAGACCAGCCTGGAGGCTACTGCAGCCTGAGTTACAGACGGGTGGTAACTGGGACCAGCAGATGGCAGTGGGGATGGAGAGAGAGGATGAATGATGAGATATTTAGGACACAAGCTGGATGTGATGGACTGCATGGGAGCAGGCTGGTGGTGACGAGGGGAGTCCAGAGCCCAGCCGCCAACAGGAGGGCACGGAGGTTTGGGTGTAAATCCTTGTCTGGCTTATTCTTGTCCAGGTGAGACCCTCCTGCACAGAATTCACCTGCTCTTTGCCTGAGCCATTTTAGACTGGCTCCTGGGGATGGGGTCTTGAGTGGGTCAGATGTGCTGTGGGTCCCAGGAATCCTGTGTCCACCCAGTACTAGCCTCTCCTCTGATCCACTGGGTGTGTTGAATGATCCTTCTGGGCTTCTGCCTCAGCTGGGATGGACACTGTGGTTATACCTTGAGCCCTGGTCCAGCTCCTGGCCAGACCCCTTTCCCAGGGCTGGACGCTGATTATACGTCTTCAGGGCCTTCTCTAATCTAGACAGGCTACTCGGAATAGAGTCCTGATCCAGCATCAATTCGAACATCTTTTCTCCCTGGAGATTCTGCTGCTGGGCCACACATCCCAGTGGCCAGCCTGGACGTCACGTCCCGCCTGGCTCCCCCACCCCTGGACCACCTCCACCCAGGCTTTGCAATGAGGTGGCCGCAAGTGGCCCCACTGGTTCTCAGCTTTCTCCTCCTTATCTGCTCAGTTTGAGTTCCCTCAGAAGCAGGCCCTGAGACAAGGATTCAAGGGCAAGTCGTCCCAGAAACCCAGGTAGGGTTGTGTCAATATAGGGAAGGGAAGGCAGCCAGCACAGGACGCTATCAAACAAGTCTCCACAGAGGCAGCTGAGCTGAATCCAGTGGGGACCTCCAGGAGACCGTGTAAATGCAGGGACTCGGAGCTGTTCCACCTGTGGGGTGAGGTCATTCAGGTGTATGTGAACCAACTCCCATCGGTCACTGGTGAAGGGCAGCCACGGGGGCATTTCATTCCCCAGTTTTTGCGCCTGTCCTGCTTGGGCAGAGCAGACACAGAAGCTGGAGAAAGCCTCAGCAAAGAGGTGCAGATGCTGGATCCTGGCCCTGGAATGGGGAGCCTGGGACACCCTCTTATCCTAACCCAGAAGCTGGAGTTCCTGTTCCATCACCTGCAGAGCAGGGGCAATGCTACTTGCCTTTCGCCTTGCTGTGAGCACACTGTGACTTAACACACGGAAAGGGCCCAACATTGCTGGGTGTAGAGCAGCCTGACAAGGCTAAGGAGGGCGAGTAGCTCTCTGTGCTGTGCAAATGTGCCCTAGATATGTGGGCAGCAGACCCAAAGCTCTGAGACAGACGGTAATCTCTTTTGCTTTGTCCCCCCTCCATCTCTGGCCACCGGTTCCTGCTGATGTGACATTCTTGTTCTAAAAACAGACATGTAGCACCTCAAGCAGATTTGCAGTCCCTTGGCAGCGGTCTTGTCTGGCACATAAAGGGCCTCCTCCTTTCTGCCTGGCTCCCCAGAGTCCGGGGGGTAGAGGTGAGGATCAGGCCAAGGGGGCTGCCCAGAGAACAGCGTGGTGCCTGACCCCACCCCTCACCCCTCTGGAAAGCGGAGGTGCCAGGAGTCAGAGCTCCATGTGTCTTGGAGCCCCTGCAATGGTTTGCTGATACTGCGGGAGTCTGACGATGTTGCTTCATCCTTTGCCCCTCTAGCCCCTTGGCTGCTTTGAGTGACCATCCAGAGCATACCCTTGAGGTTAGGCACTTCCTGTCCAGAGCAGGGTGACTCCACCCTCAGATGGAGGCCCTCCGCGGCAGAGACATGGAATCCAGGCACGCTCCCTGCTCTGCTTCCAGGAGGCTGCCTGCCCCAGGCACTTTACAAACCAATTGTGAAGCATGGCAGCAGGCCAGGAATGGCCCGGGCATTGCTACCCTGGGGTCTCAAGGGTGCCCTGTCACTCTGGCCACTCTGTTATCTTTATCCAGGGTCACCGAGGCCTCCCCATGGGGGCTGGGGGCTCTGGGCCCCGTCCTGGCCAAGGCAGAGCATGGATCACAGCCTCAGCTCCTCCAGCAGCTGGGGCTGGCACTGGTCTCATGGCCTCAAGCCTGGTACCCAGTGGGTGGGGGAGCCCTGGGCACTTGTGGGTCCCCTGTGTGAGACCCCCCCATTCTCTTGTCAAGTCTCCCCAGTGACAGGTGCAGCTCCTGCCTTAGTTTCCCATCCCATGCTCTAGAACCCCCTCTCGGCCCGTTGTTTGTCCCTGAGGTCTAGCCACCTTGGTTGGGCCCCTGATGCCCCTCTCCAGCTCCTGCCAGCCCCTGAATCGGGGACTATCCCTTCTCTAAGGTCACTTACTGGGAGACTCAGTTTCCTTATCATTCATAGGGGTGATGTCAGCTGCCCTGCAGTTTTGTCGGAAAGGACAATGAAAATGTTTCTGGTGCATGTAACAAAGTCTCTGGCATAGAGCAAGTGCTCTGTGAAAGGCGGCCATGATCGTTCCTGGTGTTAACAACCTTCTCCATCTCTCTGGCTTCCACCTGACTCTGGGAGGTGCTGCTGCGTGAGGCTCACATTTGGACTCCCGAGAGCAGTGCTGCCCAGTAGAACTTTCTGCAGTCGTGGAAATGTTCTCTGTCTAAGCTTACCAATATGCTGGCAGGCCCTCTTGAAATGTGGCCAGTGAAAAAACAGTTTTTAAAAATTAAATTTAAATTAATTTAAATGTAAATAGCTGCATGTGAACAGGGGTTACTGAATGGGACAGCACAGCCTTCAAAAGGAACACTGGCCTGGTTCATTCAACAGACAAATATTTATTGAGAGCCAACTCGCTGCCCGTTGAGGTGCTGGGATTTCAACAGTGGACAATACAGGCAAGGGCCTTGCTGTCATGGTGACAGGAAAAGTTAAATAAATAAATAAGGCAATTCAGACAGTGACAAGGGACGCAGACAACCCCAGAGCGCCCTCAAGCGCTAAAGCAAGAGTGTACTTGCTTTCTTTTTTTAAAATCTTTATTTCCTTTATTGGACGAAATGATTCCCTTTCCTTTATTTTCAAAAATGTTCACTATTTCAAAAATTCCTGATCCATGAAGAGAAATTCCATTTAAGTAGGTTCTGTTATATTGTTTTGTCTCTTGATGAACTAGTCCTGTTTGTTATTATTATTATTTTTTGCTTCGTGAATAAGCTTTATTTAAGCTTTACATAGCACATAATTTCAGTTACATAAGTTATTCCAAGGCAAAGAAAATGATGAGCAGCTCCCTGATTTATTATGGAATTCATAGCGACTTAAATAGCAAAACTTGATATTATCAGAAAAGAAAAATATATACCAATTCTACGTATACATAGAGATGCAAAATTTCTAAATAGTAACAAATAGAATTTAACAATATATCAAAAATAATTCACTATTAGCAAGCAGGGTTTATTACAGAAATGCAAATGTGGTTCAAGAAGTTAATCAACATAATTTAATCAACAGATTACTAGAGAAAATATTTTTGGACATGTAAGAAATTTGATATAATCCACGTTAATTACATTTTATACATCAAAAGGCTTTGCCTTTGTGTTAGTCTGTTCCGGCGGCCGTAACAAAGGCACAGACTGGGGAACTTAAAAACAAAAATATATTTTCTCATAGTTCTGGAGGCTGGAAGTCCAAGATCAAGGTGTAGGCAGGGTTGGTTTCTCCGGAGGCCTCTGTCTTTGGCTTGAAGATGGCTGTCTTCTCCTTGTGTCCTCACGTGGTCTCTTTTCCACGTGTATCCGAGTCTTAATCTCTTCTTCTTATAAGGACACCAATCATATTGGGCTAGGGACCACACTAAGGGCTCATTTTAACTTAATCATCCTTTAAAGATCCTGTCTCCAGGGACTTCCCTGGTGCTCCAATGGGTAAGACTCTGCGCTCCCAATGCAGGGGGCCCGAGTTCGATCCCTGGCCGGGGAACTAGATCCCATATGCATGTCGCGACTAAGAAGTCTTCATTCCGCAACTAAGAAGTCAGTATGCCGCAACTAAAGATCCCACATGCTGCAACAAAGATCCCACGTGCTGCAACTAAGACCCAGTGCAGGCTAAATAAATAAATATCAAAAAAAAAAAGAGCCTGTCTCCAAATAGAATCACGTTCTGAGGTACTGGGGGTTAGGACTTCAACATATGAGTTTTGAGGAGATACAGCTAAGCTCATAAGCACATCTTCAAAAACATTGTGGCATTGAACTTCAGCTACTTAATTGTATAGCTTGCAAAGCTCATGCCCTTGGTAACATCTCTTAAAACGTTTCATGTACGCACAATGGCATTTAGCAGACCAAGCAGGGCCTTCACCTCAACCAAGTCACAGGAGTTAATTCCATTTGGCTTTGCTTTGCGCTTGACAAGTGGCACCTAAGTAAAGGAAAATAAGTACTATCTACCCAAATTCTTTCCACCAACACTGATTCCTTGCTCTTGAGAGCCTCTTTTTCTCCTCGGACACAGTTTATAGAGGAAGACCTGCCAACAAACACCCCGATTATCCCTAGGCGTTAGAGCACCTAAGAGCCATCTAGGGGCTACAGATCTTAGCATCTCAGTGGATATAATTGCCCCTTTTGAAAAACAACCAATTTGAGATAAAAATTAAATACAAAAACCAAGGACTAAATGTTGAGCAATGCGGTGTCCCCAGGGTTGTACTGATGACATAATTGCTGGTGAATTACACCCACTGAGAGGTTGAATTAGATCAATCCTTATGGCCCTGCAATGTGCACAGTGCAAAATTGTGCTAGAATTTAGAGACACTACGTTTGACTATATTTATTAAGTGACTCAAAAAGGGAAGGTCTGAAGTATAATATGTTCTGAGAGAGAGGCATGGAAATCGTTGTGTACACACTGGTTTTACTGTAACAAGGCAATGTGCACATTTTAACATTTAAAACAGAACATCTTTTTTTCCTTTCCAGTGAAACTAAAAGAAAAACAACAAACTTTTTTTTTAAACAATTTTTTAAAAATTTATTTATTTTTGGCTGCATTGGGTCTTCATTGCTGGGCTTTCTCTAGTTGTGGTGAGTGGGGGCTACTCTTGGTTGCAGTACAGGCTTCTCATTGCGGTGGCTTCTCTTATTGTGGAGCACGGGCTCTAGGCGTGCGGGCTTCAGCAGTTGCAGCATGCGGGCTCAGTAGACGTGGCTTGTGGGCTCTAGAGCTCAGGCTCAGTAGTTGTGGTGCACGGGCTTAGTTGTCCACAGCATGTGGGATCTTCCCAGACCAGGGCTTGAACCTGTGTCCCCTGCATTGGCAGGTGGGTTCTTAACCACTGCGCCACCAGGGAAGCCCCCAAACTTTTTATAATGGAAAAATGTTAAGCATTTGCAAAAGTAAAGTAAGTAGTACAATGAACCCCCATAGACCCATTGCCCAGCTTAAGTAATGATCACCATATTGCCAACCTTGCTTCATCCCTTCTCCCCATCCCCTCTTTTTCTTGGTTGGAATATTTTAAAGCACATGTAGACGTGTCATAAAAAGAAAATTTAAAAATAAAACAGAACAAAAATTACAATACAGAATGTCATTTCCAAATAAGATCCTTTATGTTCGGCTGATTCTCCATCAAGTGGCAGGGCTCCAGTCATCATTAGGAGAGGATTTTATTTTTAAAGCGACAGTTTCAGTGGTGAGAACATCCGTTAAGCATCACCCAAGAAGAAGCTATATTGTCAACATGCCCGCTTAACCCTCCCAAACATCTCAAACCACCTTCCGATGATTTTCTTTAATCCTGCTTTTCTGGTTTTACACAGAAAGAGTAGAGATCTAAATACTGGTATTTGCTTGATGTCCATATTCACATGGATACAGTTACAGGGAAAGAAAGAAGAGCACTGAGGCTCTGCCTGCCTCCCCACAGGTGCCTGGCAGCCTCCAGGGCCACAGGGGTGCACCTTGTCCTTTTTCTCATGGAGCACAGTGGTGTATGCATTCTGTAAGGGTTTTGTTGAGAAAGGAAGGGATAAAAAGGGAGTTGGAACAGAAAACAACTCCTCTCCTCCCTGCCCCAAATAAACTGTGTATCAAGGTGTAAAGAGGTCAAGAGAGACTTCAGGAGCGCCAGGGGATGAAACATCAGAGGAGAGGGCAGACTATTCCCTTGCTGCCAGGGTCCTGAGAAAATTAGAAAGGCTAGTTGGAAAAGGAAGGTTGGACTCCATCAGTGTTTTATTTGTCTTTCTCTCTTCTCGCTCCCCATCATCTTCATCTTCTTTCGCTTTCATCTTCACCTCCTCCTTCTTCAATGTCCTCCAAGCTGCCATGGCCAACACTCCCTCCCTTTCCATGCCTCCCTGTCCACTGTACCTTCCCCTTCTCTCCTGGTTCTGGTTATTACTGCTGCATAACAAATTCCCCCTACATGGAGCACCTTAAAATAACTCTTTTATTTTGCTCTCTATTTGGTAGGTCAGGAATTGTGAAAGAGCTTGACCGGGCAGCTCTTGATTCGGGCTTCCCACTTGGTTAAGGTCTCTACTGGCTGGGAATGCAGTCATCTGAAGGCATGACTAGGCTGGCCATCCAAGATGGCGCACTCACTCGCTGTTGGCTGCTCCAAGTGGCCTCTCCAGTGTGGCAGCCTCTGGGGGGCTGATTTCTCACGTAAGAGCCAGCTTCCTCCAAGGTGAGCGTCCCAAGAAAGCCAGGTGGAGGCTGCATGGCTCCTTCTGACTAAACCTTGGGCGGGGGTGTTGTCACAGTCAATTCTGCCATACTCTATTGGTAGACGCAGTCACAAGCCCTCCGAGATTCAAAGGGAGGGGACCTGGACCCCACCTCTTGATGCAGGGAGTGGCAAGGCCACATTGAGGAAGAGCATGTGGTATGGGAGAGATTGCTGTGGCTGTCTTTGGATAATGCAGTCTTCCACATCTTCCATACCAGTTCTGCAGGGAGTTTGGCCAGATACCATCTTTGATGGCTTGTCCTAACTCACCTGAACCTGCTTCAGCAGGCAAAGGAAGATGCTTCTGCTCGTGCTGTCTCTTCTGCCTGGCTTCTTCAGCCCCTGCCTGGACGCTTGGCCAAGTTCCTCCTAGATTTCCACAGATTTCAGTTGACTTTGATGATAGCTCACCATTCTTAGATGAAACTCTGTGGAGGGCACTCTATTTCCAAGAGAATTCTCATCAAGATACAACTTTAGTGAGTAACCCCATTGAAAATTTGTCACTTCAACTCTGGTCAAAAAATACAGAGCTCTTCATCTTCCTCCCCAGGCAATGCAGACCTCACCAAGGGTTGACAAATGTTGTTTGCCAGAAATCTGGGCTTCATTGGTTCTTCTTTTTCTAGTTTCCTAAGGTGGAAACTTAGGGTATTGATTTTAGATAGTTTTTAATATGTGAATTCAATGCTATATTGCCTTTAAGCCCTGCTTTTGCTGCATTCCACAAATTTTGATTGTTGTATTTTCATTTTCATTTGGTTCAAAATATTTTAAAATTTCTTTTGAGCCTTCCTCTTTGATCCACATGTTATTTAGAAGTGTGCTGTTTAATCCCCAAGTGTTAAACACACAACTTGGAAGTTTCTAGCTATTTATCAATTACTGATTTTTAGTTTAATTCCACTGTAGTCTCACAGCATAATTTGTATGATTTCATTCTTTTAAATTTGGTAAAGTGTGTTTTATGGCTCAGAATATGGTCTATTTTGGCGAATGGTCCATATGAGTTAGAGATGAATGTATGTTCTCCTTTGGTTGGATTAAATATTCTATAGATGCCAATTAGATCCAGGTGATTGATGGTGCTGTTCAGTTCAACTGTGTCTTTTCTGATTTTCTCCTTGCTAGATCTGTCAATTACTGACAGAGGGGTTTTGAAGTCTCCAACTATAATAGTGTATTCCTTTATTTTTCCTTGAAGTTCTAGTAGTTTTTGCCTCATGTATTTCGATGCTCTGTTGTTAGGTGCAAACACATTAAGGATTGTTACGTTTTCTTGGAGAACTGACCTTTTTGTCATTAGGTAGTGCTCCGCTTTATCCCTGATAATTTTCCATCTTCTGAAGTCTGTTTGGTCTGAGATTAATAGAGGCACTCAGCTTTCTTTCTTTTTTTTTCTTTTTTTTTGCGGTACGTGGGCCTCTCACTGCTGTGGCCTCTCCCATTGCGGAGCACAGCCTCCGGACGTGCAGGCTCAGCGGCCATGGCTCATGGGCCCAGCCACTCCGCGGCATGTGGGATCCTCCCGGACTGGGGCACGAACCTGCGTCCCCTGCATCGGCAGGCGGACTCTCAACCACTGCGCCACCAGGGAAGCCCTCAGCTTTCTTTTGACTAGTGTTAGTGTGCTATAGCTTTCTCCATCCCTTTACTTTTAAAAACTTGTTATTAAAAAAGATTTTAATTGTGGTAAAATACACATAGCATTAAATTTACCATCTTAATCAATTTTATGTGTACAGTTCACTAATGTTATATATATCCACATTGGTGTATAATCAGTCTCCAGAACTCTTTTCATCTTGTAAAACAGAAACTCTATACCCATTAAACAACAATTTCCCTGCTCACCATCCCTGGCAACCACCACTCGACTTTCTGTCTCTATGAAATTGACTAGTCTAGGTTCCTCATGTAAGTGGAATCATATGGTATTTGTCCTTTTGCGACTGGCTTATTTCACTTGCTATAATGTCCTCAAGGCTCATCTGTGTTGTAGCATGTGTCAGAATTTCCTTCCTTCTTAAGGCTGAATGATATTCCATTGTATGCATATCCTGCATTTGTTGATCCATCATCTGTCAATGGAAAGTGTCATTGTTTCCATTTCTTGGCTATTATGAATTGCTTCTATGAACATGCTTGTGAAAATATCTCTTTAAGACCCTGGTTTCAACTGTTTTGAGTATATACCCAGAGGTGGAATTGCGGGATCATATGATAATGCTACTTTTAATTTGTTGAGGAACTGCCATACTGTTTTCCATAGTGGCTGCACCACTTTGCATTCCTGACAATAATGCACAGGGTTTGGATTTCTCACATCCTTGTCAACACTAGTTATTTTCTGGTTTTGTTTTGACAATAATCATCCTAAGGGTATGAGGTGGTATCTCATTGTAGTTTTGATTTACATTTGCTTAATGATTAGTGATGTTAAGCAACTTTTCACGTACTTGTTGGCCATTTGTATATCTTCTTTGGAGAAATGTCTATTTAAGTCCTTTGCCCCTTTTATTGTTTGTTTGTTTGTTTTTGTGGTACGCGGGCCTGCGGGCCTCTCACTGCTGTGGCCTCTCCCGTTGCGGAGCACAGGCTCCGGACGCGCAGGCTCAGCGGCCATGGATCACGGGGCCAGCCGCTCCGCGGCATGTGGTATCTTCCCGGACCGGGGCACGAACCCGTGTCCCCTGCATTGGCAGGCGGACGCTCAACCACTGCGCCACCAGGGAAGCCCCCCTTTGCCCCTTTTAAATCGGGCTTTTGTTGTTGTTGTTGTGTTGTAGGAATTATTTATGTATTCTGAATATCAATTCCTTATCAGATATATGATTTGTAACTTATTTTCTCCCATTTGTCAGTTGCCTTTTTCCTCTGTTAATCATTTCCTTTGATGCACAGAAGTTTTTAATTTTGATGTAGTCCAACATGCCTATTTTTGCTTTTGGTGTCATATCCAAGAAATCATTGCCAAAGCCAATGTTATGAAGCTTTTCTTGTACGTTTTCTTCTAAGAGTTTTAGAGTTTTTGGTCTTACATTTAGGTCTCTGATCCATTTTGAGTTAATGTTTATACAGTTGTGAGGTAAGGGTCCAACTTCATTCTTTTGCATGTGGATAGCCACTTTCCTAGAGCCATTTGTTGAAAAGACTGTTCTTTCCCCATTGAATCGTCTTGGTACCCTTGTCAAAACCATTTGACCACATATGTGAGGGTTTATTTCTGGGCTGTCTATTCTATTCCATTTGTCTATATGTCTGTCTTTATGCCAGTAGCACACTGTTTTTACTACTGTAGATTTATAGTAAGTTTGAAATCAGGAAGTATGAGACCTCCAACTTTGTTCTTTTTTTCAAGATCATCTTCTCTATTTGGAGTCCTTTGAGATTCCATATGAATTTTAGGATAGAATTTTCTGTTTCTGTAGAAAACACTGTTGGGATTTTGATAGAGATTGCATTGAATATGTAGATTACATTGGGTAGTCTTCCCTTTATTTTTAATCTATCTGTGTCTTTAAAGTGGATTTCTTATAGACATATAGTTGGGTTTTTAAAAAAAATCCACTCAGTCTCTGTTTTCAGTTGGTGTATTAGACCATTGATGTTTAAAGTGATGTTTAAAATTATCTACCATATTTGTTATTGTTTTCTATGTGTTGCCCTTACTCTTTTTTGTTTTGTTTTATTTTGTTCTCCACTCTTTTTCGGACTTCTCTGGTTTTAATTGAGCACTTTGTGTAATTTCATTTTTTCCCTTCTCTTTGTCTATTAAATATACTTTTTTATTTTATAACTTTATTTATTTATTTATATTTTATTTTTGGCTGTGTTGGGTCCTCGCTGCAGCGAGCAGGGGCTACCCTTCATTGTGGTGCGCGGGCCTCTCACTGCCGCGGCCTCTCCCGTTGTAGAGCGCGGGCTCCAGGCGCATGGGCTTCAGCAGTCGCGGTGCGTGGGCTCAGCAGCTGTGGCCTGCGGGCTCTAGAGCGCAGGCTTAGCAGCTGTGGCGCACGGGCCTATTTGCTCCTCGGCATGTGAGATCCTCTCGGACCAGGGCCCGAACCTGCATCCCCTGCGCCGGCAGGCAGACTCCCAACCACTGCACCACCAGGGAAGTCCCTAAATATACTTCTTTTTATGAGTGATTGTCCTTGACTTTAAATCCCCACATTTCTGCCATATCTGAGTCAGGTTCTGATGCTTGCTCTGTTTATTCAAACCAAGTGTTTTGTTTTTTCGTATGCCTTATAATTTGGAGGTACTGGGTAAAGGCACGGGGGTAAGTAGGCCGTTAGTGTGAACTTTTATGCTCGTCTGGCTAGGAGGTAGGCCCTGTTTACTGCTTGCTGTTACTGTAGCTGTCAGAGGCTAAAATTTCCTCTGATGTCCTTATTCTTGTCTCCCCCACTGTCTCTGAGATTCCCTAGAGATAGATTGTTAAATAAGGTCTGAGATATGAGTTGTATTCCTCTGTTATTATACAGGAGTCTGATTGATGTGGTGGTGATATTTGGGGGGAGAGGAGGCATTGAGTAGTCTGTGATGAGGTCTCAGTTTTAGTGAGTCTGTGACCCTGGGCTGTGACCGTCACATGTGCTTCTCAGTTCCACCCCTCCCCCACTTAGGTGGGACAAGAAGCCTAGCCGGTGGGGGGGGCTGGAGTAAGGTATTTTTTTCCCCCATGTGGAAGGCTAGAGCGGTCTGGGTTGGGTATTTCTTTCTCCCAGGCCATTTAAACTCTGGCAAAACCCTAGCTGATAAAATAGTTTCTCTTGATGGCCATCCTTGTTAAGAAGAACAGAGCGCTCTGGGTGTATCAGGAGGCCCACTTTCTCCCTCCCAGTGCTGAGAGCATGAAGCCGGTGCTCTTCCCTATGAGAACCTGATTGGGCTCCTGGGGGTAACACTTGCAAAACTGGGGGTACTGTCTCATGACTGGGCCCCCTGGGAGTTTTTAACTCTCAGATTTGTCCATGATGAGCCTCCAGCAATCGGTCAACTGCTGTTTAGGTTTTCCTGCCCCTGGTTCACATGAAGGTTTCTGCCCCCGGGCTTCTGTTCTGGTAAGTTGCGATTCTCTGCCTGCCTCTCCAGCTTTGGGGGCAGCGGTTTGCCCTGTGACCTCAGTACTCCGATGCATTATGAAGAGCTGTCAATTTTCAGTTTGTTCAGCATTTTTCTGGTAGGCGGGAGAAGCATCCTCTGCTTCAATGCTTCTGGGAGCACTAAGCTTACTGCTTTACTCGGCAACTCCTGTAACTTCTGGACGGGAATTTGGAAATGTTCATCACTGATCCCCTTTATGGAAGGGCTCCAGAACGTCTTAGTGTCTGCTTCTGTCATCCACATGCCTTTAACCGATGGTGGAGCCCACTGTTTGGACATGAAATGTCTGATCAACAGCTCGCCACGAACGGTCAGTTCAAGCCAGGTAGCAGGGTTTGCTTGATGCTGTTGAGGTGTTTCCAGCAGAGGGAGGAATAACCTTTTAGGCAATGGGAGAAGGTCTTTCAGGCCTTGAAGAGACTCCTTTATCGTGCCCCAAACCACAGGCAATGGAGCATCAAGCTAGCGTCAATCTATAAGAGATGCAGGGGGACGGTTCGGTGAAAAGGAGAGCTTTGCCACTGCGGAAGCACCCGACTGCGAGGATATAAGTTTCCCGTTGCTAAATGTTCAAGCACAGGCAGACAGATCACTTAGAGGAGTCGGAAGGAGGAATTCAAACACTGATTGATTTTGAAGGTGGCTGGAAATTCAATTCTATGGTGGCTCTTAACAAAGTCGACCGTAAAGTAAGTTTCTGGAAATTGAGTCGTATCTTTCTATTACATTTTAGAATGTAATTGTAAAATAAGATTTAAGTTATTGTAAAAGAAATCGTCCAGCAGACCAAGAGGAAATGCTTGTGAGCGAATCCAAGGCACCGGCCTGAATGTGTATTTAAAGCACATTTAGATCTTTGTAGTACTTTCCTGACTCCCTCTATCCCTTCTCCTCTTGTCTCCTCTTTTTCCATTGTTTCTCCATGTGCCTGGATTTTGGGAATCCTGTACTTGAGGATGATCTAATTCCTCGACTAGATTCCTAGATCAGGATTGGCAAACAGTGGCCCCTGGGCCAAGCCCAGCCCGCTGTCTGTTTTTGTAAATAAAATATTGCTGGGACACAGCCACGCTCATTTGCTTATGTGTTGCCTGTGGCTGCCTTTGCGCTTCAGTAGCAGAGGTGAGTAGTTGTGACAGAGACCATGTGGCCATAAAGCCCCAAATATTTATTAATCTACCTTTGGCAGGAAAAGTTTGTCGACCCCCTTGTGTGTATTACAGCCCCCCTCACCCCTGTCTTTGGCCTTGGCTCTGATGATGTCTGCATGGAGTTGTGCACAGAAATTCTACCTGGTTAATTACATGGGGCATCATCGTGAGGCTAGATCAGGCTTGTGAACTGTGGCCAGGGGGTGACTGTGGTGGGAGTGCTAATTGAGATGGGGTCAGGGAAGGCTTGGCTGATGGTGGAACATGAGGGTAGAGACCTGGGCGATATGAAGGAGCCATGGAGAGGTTCTGTAAAGGCTTTGAGGCAGGAAAGAGCTTGGTGTTTTCCAGAGCCCCAAGAGGAGCCTGGTGAGGCTGGAACAAGGAGAGGTAGGGGGGAGGTGGTGAGGCAGGGGTGGCAGGAAGGTGCCCCCATCCAGGCCACACGGGGCCTTGGGAACTGTGTCACCGCCCTGCCTGGGGGTCAACAGTTGCATAGAGGGGTGGGTGCCGAGTGTATCCCTCACATTCAATGTTTCATTTAATCCTTGTGTACCTTGGGGGGAGGGTGAGCATCGTTGCCCCCCATTTTAGAGGTGAGCAGACAGAGGTAAGAGAAGTAAAAGGACTTGCCCAAGACCACACAACTTTTTTGTGTCTAAATCAGACTAAACAGAAACCCCCAAATTCCCAACCTCTCTAACTTTTAATAAAGTCCAGTGAATTATCTATTGTTGACATTTTTATTTTTAGAGGCAAAATATCACACAGCCTGGATATAATGGTGGTTGCTGATTTTTCCTAATGTCCTTGTGCTGGAATACAATCAGCATTGTCCCCAGCCTGTCCCCAGGTTGGCTTGGGAGGTGAGGGGCGGACCACAGCAGATTCTGCCTGACTTCTCTGGACTTCGGGCTTTGGTCTGATTGTATCTCAATATTTGACTCACAGGCTCTCTGGGGGCTCCCTGGGGCTCAGACAGCTCCTCAGAGGCCAGGTCCACACCCAGACTCTGACCAGATGGTTGAGAGTTTCCCCAGCAACCACTCAGATGGGGAAAGAAAGGGTCTGTGGGAGTCAGAGGCAGAGGAGGTGACTATTTGGCTGATATGGCCAGGGGCCAGCACACAGGAGGGCCGTGGCCTTGGTGGGCAGCGCTCTGTGACCTCACATCACTGACCAGACCTCCTGAGTCTGCAGCCTCCACGGCAGGTGCCGGTGGATCATGGGGAGACTCCTTGGGATGGGATGGGGACCAGGGAGGCGGCAGATGGTCCCCAGAACCCACCTTTGCGCTAGAACGAGATAGAAGCAAGAGAGGTTTCCCCCCAGCTTTATTAAGGTATAATTGACAAATAAAATTTTAAGATATACATCTTAAAAGTGTACATCGGGCTTCCCTGGTGGCGCAGTGGTTGAGAGTCTGCCTGCCGATGCAGGGGACATGGGTTCGTGCCCCAGTCCGGGAAGATCCCATATGCTGCGGGGCGGCTGGGCCCGTGAGCCATGGCTGCTGAGCCTGCGCGTCCGGAGCCTGTGCTCCGCAACGGGGAGGCCACAACACTGAGAGGCCCGTGTACTGCAAAAAAAAAAAAAAAAAAAGTGTACATCGTGGTGATTTGATACACATATATATTGTGAAAGGATTCCCAACATCCGGTTAATTAACACACCTATCACCTCATATTTATCTTTTTTTTAATGAGAACATTTAAGTTCTACTCTCTTAGCAAATTTTAATTATACAGTACAGTGTTATCAGGTATAACCACCATGTCATACATTAGATCCTCAGAACTTATTCATCTTACAGGTGACGGTTTGTACCCTTTTACCAATCTCTCCTTATTTGCCCTCTGCCCCCAGCCCCCAACCACTTTTCTACTCTGTCTCTATGAGTGTGACTTTTTTTCAGTATTTTTTTTAAGGGAGTTCCCTGGTGGTGCAGTGGTTAGTACTCTGTGCTTTCAGTGCTGTGGGCCCAGGTTCAATCCCTGGTCAGGGAACTAAGATCCTGGAAGCCGTGTAGTGTGGACAAAAATCTTTTTTTTTTTTAGCTAGAAGTGATAACTTGCAGTATTTGTCTCTATCTGGCTTATCTCACTTAGCATAGTGCCCTCGAGGTGCATCCATGGTGTCACAAATGGGAGGGTTTCCTTCTTTTTCATGAATGATATTCCACTGTATATATGCACCACTTCTTCTTTATCTATTTATCCGTTGGTGGTTGTTTGCACATCTTGGCAACTGTAAATAATCCTGTAATGAACGTGGGAGTGCAGATATTTCTTTGGTGTCCTGTTTTCATTTCCTTTGGTTTTATACCCAGAAGTGTAATTACTGGATCATATGGGAGCTTTAATTTTTGGAGGGACCTCCGTACTGTTTTCCATAGTGGCTGCACAGAGAGGCTTCCTTTGTCTTCTCCTAGCAAGTATTATGTGAACTCCCCTCTCCCCACTGCCATTTTCCACTGAATCTCTAAGCAGTTCTCTAAAATGTACATTACAGGTTTAAAATCACTTTTCAATTCTGAAATCCATAAAGCTCCTTAAATACAATGATTTCTCCTTACTCATTTGGCTGTAAAATCCGAGTGGGGCCGATGTGAGGCCGTTTGTAGTCCTTATACATCCTACGTCATGTGGCTATTCATCCACTTTGCTGCAGGGCTATCAGTATTGGATTATGGAATGCAATTCTAGACCCTGCCGGGCGCCCTGTGCAACAGATGGTATGTGTACTGTATCATCTTTCTAAAATAAAAAATATTTTGACTTCTGAAACACATTTGACCCTGAGGTTTTGGTTAAGGCATAGTGGGTCTGCACTGGCCCATTTTCATGTTTGGAAACTGAGGCTCAGAGCTGGGCTCCAAGGCTCTTCCTGCTCAAAGAGGAACCCAGGCCCTTGCACTGGTGTCCAGTAACAGAGGAAATGGCAAAACCAAAGGCAATGGCTTCCTGCTGTCGACTGCTACATCCTAACCCGCTGACAACATGTCTGCAAATTCTCACCATGGTCCCCCCCGACCGGCCCCACCCATGGACAGACCTCTTTGTTTGTGGTCTCTCGATTCCAGACCATATCACAAACTTGAAAAAGCATCTGGTTCTAATCTAGCTTCAGAGCCACACACCAGGCTCGGTTACACCAGATATGGGCTCCTCCTAGGGCCACCCTTTGCTTTGATTCTCAGAGGGGAGGGAAGGGGAAGGGGTGAAGCCCAATTAAAAGGAGCTGCAGAAGTAACAAGGATGTGGGAAGAAGGGGCTGGCAGGGCAGTCTCAGATTGACTTGTGTGTAGTCACAACATCAAGCCTATTGTAAGCATCTGTTACGGTCCTCCCCAAATCCATACGTTCAAGTCCTAACCCCCAGTACCTTAGAATGTGATTGAATTTGGAGACAGGGCATTTAAAGAGGTAAATAAGTTAAAATGAAGTTGTTAGGGTGAACCCTAAAGCAATTTGACTGGTGTTCCTATAAGAAGAGCAGATTAGGACACAGACGTGTGCACACAGATGAAAGACCATGTGAGCACACAGCAAGAAGGCGGCTATCTGTAAGCCAAGGAGAGAGGCCTCAAGAGAAACCAACCCTGCCCACACCTTGATCTTGGACTTCCAACTTCCAGAACCGTGAGACAATGAATTTTGGTTGTTTAAGCCACCTGGTCCATGGTCCTTTGTTACGGCAGCCCGAGCAAACTAATATAGCATCTCAAAGATGCCCCTGGGGCTTCCCCGGCGGCGCAGTGGTTGAGAGTCCGCCTGCCGATGCAGGGGACACGGGTTCGTGCCCCGGGCCGGGAAGATCCCACATGCCGCGGAGCGGCTGGGCCCGCGAGCCATGGCCGCTGAGCCTGCGCGTCCAGAGCCTGTGCTCCGCAACGGGAGAGGCCACAGAAGTGAGAGGCCCGCGTACCGCAATATATAAATAAATAAATAAATAAAGACTTTAAAAAAAAAATAAATAAAAAATAAAGATGCCCCTGATTCAACTCCATTCCCGCCCTCAGAAAGGAGCTATGGAGAGCCCACAGGTTCAGAGGAGTAGTTTTGGGGTCTAAATAATAGTCAGCACAGTAAGTCTGCCCTTTTAAATAGGCCAGACCCACGATGTGAACGCTCATCAGCCCCCTTGGATAAGACACTCCCCGGGCATGGCTTGCTCTGTTCTCTGAAGCTGTCTGGCTTTGTGTCCAAACACCCGTCACTCACTTGGGGTCCATGGCTTTGACGACACATTTCAGTTGTGTCTCTGCAGCTGGACCTTGGCCAGCACTGGTGTCCCTGTGGGCAGTGGTGGGCGGCAGCCACTCTGACAGCTCGTGACGATACTTGTCTCGTCCCAAAGCCACCTGCAGTCACGTTGCACTAGTAGCATGACATTGGCCACGGTGGGGTTATTTACACCTTGGCACACAGTACAGATCAGAGCTTCTCGCCCTGAAAGTTGGTTTATCACCACACTCCTGCCAGCAGCTGACACCCACTGCCAGCCCTCAACACACCCAGCCCAGGGTCTGAAGTCTCTGTGCTGGTCACTGGGCTAAACCCCAGGAGGGGAGACCAAGCAGTTCCTACCTAGCCCTGCAGGCCTCTCCTTAGTGTCTTGGGAGGAGGGTCCAGGGTGCTGCCTGGGACAAAGCTGGCACAGGCTGTTGCCCAAACACCGGCAGGATCCCTGCTCCTAGGGAATCTAAGAGGCAAGGAAACAAGGCTCTGATACCATGGTCGGCAGAATAATGGCCCCTAAAGATGATTGCTTCCTGATCCCTGGGGTTGGTGAATATCACCTTCCATGGCAGAAGAGATTCGCATATGTGATTAAGGATCCAGGGATGGAGCAATTACCCGGGATTATCCAAGTGGATCTGATATAATCACGAGGGTCCTAAGAAGAGGGAGGTAAGAGGGTCAAAGTCAAGAGAAGGTGATGTGAAGTGGAGGGAGAGGGAGATTGCCAGATTGCAGGACGTGGAGATGGAATGCATGTGGCATCTAGAAGCTGAAAGAGACAAAGAAATAGATCCCCCCACCGCCTCTACCCAGAGCCTCCGGAAGGAACCAGCCCTGCCAACACCTTGACTTTGGCCCAATGAGACTGATTTTGGACTTCTGGCTTCCAGAACTCTAAGATTAAAAAAAAATACTGTTTACTTATTTATATATTTATTGAGGCAAAATTCATGGAACATAAATTTAGCCATGTTAAAGTGAACAATGCAGGGACATTTAGTACATTCATGATGTTGTGCAAACACCAGCTCTATCTAGTTCCAAAATATTTTCATCATCTCCAAAGTAAACCCTCACTCCCCTCTCCCCCAGCCCCTGGCAACCAGGATTCTGCTTTGTGTCTCTATGGATTTATCTATTCAGGACGCTTCATATAAAGGGAATCATGCAACCTGTGACCTTTTATGTCTGGCTTCTTTCACTTAGCATAATGCTTTGAGGTTCATCCGTGTTGTAGCCTGTATCATAACTTCATTCCTTTTTAGGGCTGAATAATATTTCATCGTATGGATTGACCGCATTTCGTCAGTCCATTCATCGGTTGATACCCATCTGGGTGGTCTCCACCTTTTGGCTATTGTGAACAGTGCGGCTGTGACATTTGGATATAAGCATTGGCTGATCTGTTTTCAATTCTAATGTGTGTTATATTAAGTCATGAAGTTTGTGGTAATTTGTTACAGCAGCAATAAGAAACGGATACAGACACTAAACCAACCAGAAAGAGACCCCCTCCCACCCCAGACCGAGTCCGAGGCTTGAGTGTGGCCGAATTCCATGGTCACTCGCTCGGTCAGAGCTGACAAAGCCTGCTCGGGCTTGCAGACAGCATTATTCCAGCTGGCCGGCCCCCGGACCCTACCAGAAAGGCTGAGTCTGAGACTCAAAGAAAGGAGGAGAAAGCTGAGGCCAGGGGTGAGTTGAGGGGCGGCTTCAGTGCGCTGAGGGCCCCCTGGCCTCCTTCATCCCTCCTTTGCCCTCCATGGGGCTGGCTTCATGGGGAGCTCAGGAACTCCTCAGCCCTCAGCAGGTTTTGACCCCATGGGACTCCCCTTTGTCGTCGGAGAGCGATCAATGTGCCTTCTGTCATGACACAGCCTGTGAGCCTGGCCATGTCCCCCTTCTCCCAACTAGGCCTGCCACCCACCTCCCAGTGACCTGGCAGCATGTGGCGCCTTCCCAGCAGAAGGCACGGATTATTAACACACGGGTCAGAGACCTCGACCCTGCCATGGTTTCCTCCAAAGACGGCAGCAGCGTGGACGCTGAGGCAGCGCTTGGGGCCTGACAGTGGGGTTTCTGCCCGCCTCTCTCCTCATTAAAGCAGCCATCCTTCACGGGGTAACGCATTCAGACTCACCTCGCATCTACCAGCATTATTAACCTGCCTTTTATTCCAGAGCCACATGGCCTTTCCCAGCATTTCATCCCGAGTAACCCGTCCCCGCACAGTGCACTGCACGTCCTGTGTCCACCCTCCTTTGTCTTCCCACTGACTTTTTTGTTTCCTCCTCTCTTTCCCTAACAGGGCTTTTTTCTTCCTCTCTGAGGCACATGACCCCACGATCCGTGATGATTTAAAAATTCTTTCTGACATTTCAAAGAGAGATTTCTCCTCTCCCGCTTGTGAATCTGAGAGGCACTGTGGGGTCAGGTTCAAATCACAGCTTGGCCACTGTATGACCTTGAGGAGTGTTCCGTTATCTATTGCTGCTTGAACAAACCACCCCAAAATGGACTGGAATAAAACGGATCACCCTAAACCTCATGCCTGTCGTGACTTGTATGGGTCAGGAATTCTGGAAGTGCTTGGCTGGGCTGTGCTGGGCAGGAAAAGACTCTCATGCTGTTTTAGGCAGGTGCGGGGCAGGAGAGGTTGAGGGGTGGGAGGGGCAGGAAGGAGGGGGGATGGGGTCGCTGGGGGCCGTCTGGGGATGCCGCTTCATGTAGGCACATCACAGGGTTAGTCTGAGCTTCCTTACAGCCTGGTGGCCTCAGGGCACTCAGACTGTTTACATGGCAGCTCAGGGCTGCAGCTTGAATGTTCATCACTTCCGCCCTGCTCAACTGACCATCCTATTACTAAGGTTACCCCAGAATCAAGGGAGCACAGTGTGCTCAGGGAACTCGGGAGCCCCCTCCGGGCCCAAGCGATGATTTGTAATTGATCTGAATGAGCCATGGCAATCTCATTTCTCTTTGCTAGTGATTGGTCTAAGGCTGGATTTTAATACAGTGCTGGCCAATGTCAGAGAAAGTTGGCTGGGGCGTCTGGAAAAAGATTTTCTTTCCTAATAAAAGGAGAAAGTCTTGTAAGGAGATCTCTCTTAGGCTCTGGCTGCCTCCTGCTTCGTATTTCTAACACAGTTGTGTGAGGACATGATGTTTGGAGCTGTGGCAGCCATCTCGGAACCGTGAGGTCAAGAGTTGAAAGACAAAAGGTCCCAAGCTGAGAGGGCAGAGAGAAAGATCCTAGGGCATTGGTGACATCACCCATTGGCTCCTCTTAGTCTGAAATCACTTACCTCTAGACTTCTTAAATTATGTCCCTGTTGCTTAAGCTTAAGGGATTCCTGCACCTCACAACCAACTCTTTCTCATGGATTCCACATCTCTGAACCTTTGCTTATGGGATTCACTCAGCTTGGAATGTTTTCTCACCTGTCTGATCAGAAAATGCTGACTAATCCTTCAAGACCCAGCTAAAATGTCACCAACTCCCTTCCTCAAAGCCTTTAAAGTGGAAGGTTTCTGAGATGCTCCCGTGCTTGGTGAATTTATGAGTTGTGTCGGTCCAGGGCATCCCTGGAGGAGAGGCGCTGGCCTTCTGCATGTGAGGTGTGGGGCCAGCTCAGGGACCTGTCATCTTGACTGGTGCTTGGTGACAGGTGGAATGATGAAGGGGTTAGCAGTGTAGCCTGAAGTCAGGTTACCTGGTTGAGACCCTGTACCTCTATCTGCTAGCTGTGTGACTTTGGGCAAGGCATTGAACTTCTCTGTGCCCCAGCATCCTCTCTGTGAAATGGGGATAATAATGGTGATCCTCTCATGGGGTTATTATGAGGATTAAATGAAGTGAAACACGTAAATGCTCAGCAAGGTCTCTGCCTCAGTAATAATGGTTCACTTTTACTGAGCTCTTGCTGCTATGTAACTGGCATTGTTATTAAAATATATATCATTTAATGAAATTAACTTAATCTCACTTAATTGAAGTAAAATATATTATAGATATGTGTCATTTGATCACTGAGGCAAGTTTGGGAGGTAAGTTCTATTATTATCCCCTTTTAATAGATAAGAAAACTAAGGCACAAAGAGGTTAAGTAGCTTCACTAAGTACTAGGTAGGGGAGTCTGGGTTTGAACCCAGGCTGCGGGTCCCGGAGGACCCCTGCTGCACCTGACCACATCTCCAAGCTATTGGGAAGGTTGGTCAAATCTGCTGCTACCTCCCTGGTTGGCATGTGCTTCCCAAATCATTTCATTATTCAAGAGGCAAGGGATTAGCTCTGCCTGAAAGGAGCTTTTTCTGGGCCCACCTCAGAGCTGCATGAAGGTGGGCTTCTGTTACCCCCCTTTGCCTTTCTCTGTCTCTCTCTTCCAGGTAGGTCCAGGGGCACAGGGCAAGCAGCTCTGGACCTGCTGGCACTGGCCAGGGACCATGTCCACTTGGGGTGCTGACAGGCTGAGGTAGAGCTGGTCCTCTCGAGGTAGCACAGGTCAGCAAGGACCCCAGTGAGAACAAAACCAGAGGGGAGAGAGGGGGAGTCCTGGGGGTGGGTGGGAGCCTGCAGAGATCAAGTCCAAAGGGTCCAAGACAGGGGCACGTTGGGGTTGTGGATGAAGCGTCAAAGCTGGGAGGACATGGGCTGAGCTGGAGCAGGAAAGGAGTGATCGGGGAGGGTCCTGGCTGAACTGTCTTACGTATCTGAGGCTCAGCTGTGCTGGACTGTGTGTGTGTGATATGAGAGGTGGGTTCTGCTGGTTTAAGAATCCTGTGACATAGGCACCCCCGCCCCCATCCTCCGAATTCTAAACACCTTTCCAGAACCTTTCAACCCTGGGGCTTCACCCTCAGTGCTTGTGAAAAACTACTAAGGTATTTCTAGATTTCTCTTGGAGATAGACAAGCATCTAGCTGCAGAGTGGTTAAGAGCTAACGGATAAAATACATGTTGTCGAGATACGGAGAGACCGGAACTGCAGGTGGGAATGTGAGTTGGTATAACTACTCTGGCAATCAGGTTAGCAGTGTCCTAAAACATAAACACATTCCTACCATTGAAGCCAGCCGTCTCACTCCTAGGCATTTACCCAAGAGAAAGAGAAATATGTGTCCATACGAAAACCTGTAAGCAGATGTTTACAGCAGCTTTATTTGTAATAGCCCACAACTAGAAACAGCTCAAATGTTCAGCAGCTGGTGAACTGATAAACACATTGTAGTATAATCATACAAAGGAGCACTACGGAGGAGGAAAAAGAAATGAACTAGTGATACAGGCAACAACATGGATGAATCCTAAAATGATGATGCTAAGTGAAAGAAGCCACGTGAAGGAGAGTAATGCAGTAAATGTCCTTTAATATAAAACTCTAGAAATTACAAACTCATACAGCATCAGAAAACAGCCGTGGTTGTCAGGGGACAGGGATGGACGGCAGGGAGGGACAGGAAGGAGGGATTGCAAAGGACTTGAGGAACCTTTGGGGTTGGCGGATAAATGCACGATCTTGATCGTGATGATGGTTTCACGGGTGCCTCCATGTGTCAAAACCAGCCAAATAATATATCTTAAATATGTGCAGCTTATGATATGTTAATTATACCTCAATGAAGCTGTTTAAACATAACAATAAAAAAAGAGCTGAGAGTGGGGCTCCAGGTGCTCCGAGAGTTTTCTGGCTAGAGGAGAGAGGAAAGCGGCTCTTCCAGTCTCTAACGTCGCATTCCTAGCAGCCGTTTGCTCAACCTCCTGATAGAACATGCCCTCTGTGCCGATACCATCTGAGTCCTCGTACATTCGTCTAGAATCTTGGAACGGTTTGCTCTGTGAGAAGCCAGAAAGCCCTTACAAGGCACACAAACAATATTTCTTGGCCCCCAGGAGCTGCTCTATGCCTAGGCAAAGGCAGCATTTATGAAAAGTAAATAATACTTTTTTTCTGATAAATAATCAAGTGGATTCCTGAATATTTCAAGCTTTTCTTGGAGTGGGTTTTAGATGTATATGTGGTTGCCCTCCTGTTTTGTCAACTTCTCATACTCTACTCACCCTTCCTCTCATCATTTGAACAGTCTCAAATGCTTCCTGTATTAAAAAATAAAATTACTCCCCTTACTCCCAGGTCTCCCTCGAGAGAGGAGAGACTCCCTTACTGCCTCTTTTTCTTTCTTCCCTAACCATGGACTTGGGAGAGGTGTCTCTGTGCAAGGCCCCCGCCGCGGCTTGCCACCCAGCCACTCCTCAGCCCATTGAGGTCTGGCGTTTGCTCCCTCTCTGCCCTGAGAGCATCCCCATGGATGTCATGAAAGGCCTCCTTTTTGCTGAACCTCCTGAGCCTTTCCAGTGTAAGACCTCTCAGCGGCACTTCATCCTGAGGGCCATTCCATCCTTCTAGAAATTCCCCTCTCTCAGCATATGCTCACCACTCCTTAATAACTTCCTCCTACTTTTCTGATGGTTCTTTTTGTTTTTGCGGTACGCGGGCCTCTCACTGCTGTGGCCTCTCCCGTTGCGGAGCACGGGGTCCGGACGCGCAGGCTCAGCGGCCATGGCTCACGGGTCCAGCCGCTCCGCGGCACGTGGGATCTTCCCGGAACCGGGGCACGAACCCGCGTCCCCTGCATCGGCAGGCGGACTCTCAACCACTGCGCCACCAGGGAAGCCCTCTGATGGTTCTTTTCATCTCTGGTGAAATTCCTTTGCTGTTGATTCTCACACATTTGTCGTTAAGTCCTAGTCCTCAGCTCTCTCCTCTTCCTGTTGTGTACTCTCTCCCCTGGTGACCTCCTCCTTCCCTGGCTACAAGTGGCACCAAACACTAGTGACTCCTGATGGCAGATGCTGCTGGTTGCTTACCAACATCCATCACCTTCCCTCTGCTTTCCTCCTTGCCTCTATTCTATAATAAAAGATAAAAATTGCAGACATTTGCTGCTCCAGCCTCCCATGCGGCTCAGGGTGCCATGTGATCCAGTTCAGTGCAGTGTTAAGTAAGGGGAGATCTCCTGGGGCTTCGAGGAGAGATTTTCCTCCCTGGTAAAAGAGGGATGTTTGTGAGCCCTTTTTTTCCTGCCCCACCCGTCGGATCTGGTTGTGTAAGGATGTGATATCATCTGCAGTGGCAGCCATCTTGTGACCATGAGGTAACTAGCCTGGGATTAAAAGCCAATGTAATGAGGATGGTGGATATGCAACTCTGGCCAACTGTAAAGTTAGAGGGGAGAGTTCACACATGAGTGCCCTCACTTTTGACACTAATTGCACATTTGAGGGGGTCCGCAAAATCACCCTCAGCTTTGATGATTCAGCAGAACTCACTGAAAGCTGTTGTACTCACAGTTGTGGTTTATTACAGTGAAATGATACAGATGAAAATAACAACGCAGGGACTTCCCTGGAGGTCCAGTGGTTAAGACTTTGCCTTCCAATGCAGGGGGTGTGGGTCTAATCCCTGGCTGGGGACCTGAGATCCCACATGCCTCATGGCCAAAAAAACCAAAACCTAAAACAGAAGCAATACTGTAACAAATTCAGTAACTTTAAAAATGGTCCACATCAAAAAAAAAAAAAAAAAAAGAATAGATACAGATTAACTTCAGCCAATGAAAGAGATGAATGGGGCAGAGTCCAAAAGTGTTTCACACGTGGAGTGTCCAGTTGTCCTCTCCTTGTGGAGTCAGGACAGCATTATTCTCCCAGAATTGATGTGGGACAATACACATGGAGTATTGCCAACCTGGGAAGCTCACCCAAGTCTTGGTGTCCAAGAGTTTTTGTTGAGGCTCCATCACGTAGGCATAGATTGCTTGTGGTCACAGTCTCCACTCCCTCTGGAGGTCAGTTGATACTCTGTGACCCAAACTCCCCACCCTAAATCCTGCTGTAACTATCTGGTTGGCCTGAGGCTCCCAGATAAATGAATACTCTCTTATTAGGCAAGACATTCTAAGAGTTTAGAGACTACCTTCCAGAAACTGAGGACAGTGCCAAGACCTCTTTCTTGACAAGGTTAGATTCTTTCCTACGCAGTGGAGTTAAAAGAGAGAAAGAGCCTGAATCCTTGGTGATGTTGCCCAGCTGCTGCACTAGCCCTGGGATTACCTACCTCCAGACAACTGGAGGTGAAGTCACTCTAAATGTCTTTATTGTTAAAACCATGCTTTGCTGTTTTTATTTTTTTTTATATTTGTAGCACAAGCATTGCAAATGATGCATCCCCAGATTGATGACCCCAGCTTTGTCTCTGGAGCTACATAGCCTCTACTTACTAGGCGTCTCAATGTGATAATTTATTGGTTTTTCCAACTCGACATATCCTATATTGATCTCCTTCCCTCCCTGATAAACCTGCATTCTTACCTGTGTTTCATCTCTCAGAGAATGGTACCACTTTTCACTGAGTTCCTTAAACCAGACACCTGGGAGTCAGCCTTGACCCTTGCATCTCTCTCATGGGTCACTGATCTCCAAGTTTAATTGAGTTGTTCTTCCTTCTAAGCCAGTGGTTCTCAAACTTTAGCATGTACTAGCATCCTTTGGAGGGCTTATTAAAACCCTGATGGCAGCACTCCACTCCAGTAGGTCTGGGGTGGGGCCTGAGAATCTGCATTTCCAACAAGTTCCTAAGTGCTGCTGCTGCTCTGGGGAGCACACTTTGAGAACCAGTGGATCAAACGATCTCTCTTCAAACTTCTAATGTTGGGTTTCCCTGGTGGCGCAGTGGTTGAGAGTCCGCCTGCCGATGCAGGGGACGCGGATTCGTGCCCTGGTCCAGGGGGATCCCCCATGCCGTGGAGCGGCTGGGCCCGTGGGCCATGGCCGCTGGGCCTGTGCGTCCGGAGCCTGTGCTCCGCCAACGGGAGAGGCCACAACAGTGAGAGGCCCGCGTACCTCAAAAAAACAAACAAAAAAAACTTCTAATGTTACTGCTTCAGTTCAGGCCCTCATTTCCCACCTGGACTCCTTGGCTTTGCCATGACGACTCCCTCCCTGAGTCTTTACGTAGCCTCTAGAGTGATCTGTCTAAACCACGAGGCTGACCATGTCACTTCTTAAAACCTTCCATGGCTCCCCATCGTCCCCGGGACGCAGTCCAAACTCTGTCTCGCGATGTGAAAGTCTATCATGACTGGGCTTTGGATCCCTTCTCCGAACTTGGCTCCATCTTTCTCCAGTTCCTCCCCAAGCCATAGCCTCACTGAGTACTCGCTGGCTTTGTGGGGTGTCAGCCTCTTAAAGCCCCTCTTTCTCGCCACACGTCTCTTCCCCCGGCTGCTCTTCTCTCCTCTTACGGGGCTGCGGAGTTCTCATTAGTTCTGCAGCATTTACTCTTGCTGCTGCATCCTCAGGGTGGGATGCCCTCCAGACCCCCTTGGGGTAGACGCTCTTGTTCTAGGAGCCTGTGGTTTTCTGTATCGAGTATATCCTTGCCTGAGGACCCCCATGAGGTCGCTGATTCATCTATCTCTATGTGCCCAGTACATTCTAGGTGCATTCTCTTTGAAGGGTTTTAATGAGTGGGTGTTTGATCCTTTCCTGGGGCCACCAAAAGTGCTCCACATTTGCTCTAGCTCTGCTCTGGTGGTGGCCACTCTAGGACTCCAGGCCATCCAAGGCCAATGATGGGGTTAGGGAGAAAGGCTCCCTTCACTTGGATTCCTCTTTCTGAGAGGGTCCCACTGCAGTATGACCTGGGCCCTTATGGGATGCTGCATTCTTTGAAAGAACTAGTTTACTTTTAACCTGCAGCCTTTCCTCTCTCTTGGACACTGGTATGAGTCTGGGGGCTGGTGAGGGACAGATTTAACCAGCAGATACTGCAGTGTACTTGGGATCCACACACTCTCTGTCATTTAAAGCGTTGCTGCTGGGACAAGCAAGCAACCAGGTTTCTTTCCTCTTAGGACGAGTTGTCCTCTGGGAGGGCTCTTTTGGCCCATCCTTTCAGTCTATCCATGTGAGTTTGTAGAGCACTGTGGCTTCAGATAAGGCTCATTAGGTTTTTTCCCCAAAGTAGACCTTAGGGCAGAGAATTTGTATCCTGAGAGGACTGGGGGTGATGGTGGTGGTATAATCTGAAATGGGCTATCACAGTGATATTTACTGGGTGTTTGGTGTTTTATACTGTTAAAAACAAGACAACAGGCCCAAAATGGAATCACTTATGCTGATCCCCATGTCACCAAACCAAGACTTAACTTAATTACAGTTTCAGCTCTCCTGGAAATGGAATCTTAAACTAGCCAACCAGGAATCTCCTGATCAGCATTGGTTAGGTAATCTGCCCGATAGATCCCTCCATCCCCTGAAAAGAAAGTAAACCTTGCAATAACTAACCTGCTTTTTTTTTTTTTTTTTTTTTTTTTTGCCTAGCATGATTTCCTTGTTCCTACGCCCTTCTGCCTACAAAATCTCTTTTCTGGTGCAGCTCTTTGGAGCTCTTTTCTATCTGCTAGATTGCATGCTGACTGATTCATGAAGTTGAATAAAGCCATTAATATCTTTAAAATGTACTCAGTTGAATTTAGTTTTAAAACAATGCTAAAAATCCACAAACATGTTGTATTCCATTTCATAATATATTTACACTTGCTTTATAAGAAAATACTCTTTGAACTGTACTGTTGAAAGTATGGCCTATGGACCAGGAACTTGGTCATACTTGGGAGCTCGTTAGAAATGCAGAACTTTGGGCCCTATACCCAACCTACTGAATCAGAAGTGCAGCAGGCTTAGCTCCTGGGTCACACTGGTTCCTTTCCCCTTGGGAGGAGTTGTCTTCTACAAGGGCTCTTGTGGCCTGTTCTTTTGGTTTACCAAATGTCCCTGTGAATTAAAGTTTGAGAAGCACTTTGAAATGGCTTATCACTGAGTGTGATCCTGGAAGAGGTACTCTCTTTACCCTGTTGGTACCAGGCCCTTGGGGTTCACATACTCCAATTTGAGACTCATACGAAGCTTTCTACTCCATAACATGCAGGGAATGTGGGGACATTCTCTTTTGGTTGGCCTCCCAGGATTAGTGTTTAGGCACCCGAAACTAATAATTGCTAACACTTACTAAGGCATAGCACGTACCAGGCGCTAAGCGCTTTCCATATGTAGCTCCTTTAATCTTCACGTGAGACCCATATTGCAGAAGAGGAAACTGGCATTTGCAGAGAGAACTTGGCCACATCACAGAGCTAAGAGATGGCAGAGCCACACACAGTCAGGCAGAGAGCACCCGGGAGGGCTGTCAGTGGGTAGTCATCTTAGTTTCCAAGCTCTAGCCTACCCGCCCTCATCACAACCAATCCCTCATGTTTGGAAAGAAGCGGGGTGGTGGTCCCACATGGAGGAGGAGACCACATGAAAGGGCACTTAGGGACGGTCTAGGACAGTGGTTCTCAAAGCCTGTACCAGGACCGGTGACAGCAGCGCCACCTGGGATCTCATCAGGAATGTCCTGTCATCCCTTCCCCTGAAGCCCAGCTCTCTGGGGGTAGATCTGTGTTTTTACAAGTTCTCCAGGGGACTCTGATGCCTGCTAGATAGAGTTTGAGAACCATTGACCTAGCGCAGCACCTTTGTTTTATACCTGGGAAAACTGAAACCAGGAGCAGGGAGGGGGCTTGCTCACAGATGATTAATGGAGGAATCCAGCTCATCAGAGCTCTTGTCCCACCCTGTACTGCTTCTCCAAAAACCTCTGATAGTTGAGATCACCATGCGTATATTTGAGTCTGAATGGGTCAGAGACCATGAGAACTTCACACCCCAAATGAAGCCACACTGTGAGGCCTGACTCGGGAGGGGTGAGCAAATGGCCCTTTCCCAGTTGCTCCTCATGACCAGATTCTCCTCTACTTTTGAGAGGAAAAGTAGAGAGGAAAGATCTCTGTGGGTGGATTGTCCACCCTGCAGCTCACCTAAGCAAATTTCGTTCTGTGGGGTGGAAAAATCACATAACCAGGCACACAGATGTGGGTTCTCAGCTCGCCTTCATTTTGGGACCTAGGTAAGTTACCTTTACCTCTGTGGGCCGCAACTTCCTTTGTCAGAGAGAGATATTCTCTACCTACATCACAGCATTACTCTGAGAATTGAATGAGCTAACTCTGACCACGGTAGAGGAGCGCCTCAACAAATGTCCTTCCCTCCTGGGACGGGGTGGTCAGGGCAGGGAGAGAAGTGAAGGGTTTGAAAGCAAAGTAAATCAAGGCAGTGCCAAATGTCAGCACGACAGGTAATGAAGAAGAATGACTGCAAACTGTCAATAAAAGAGAATGTAAGGTTTGCCTAGGATGAGCTGCAGGAGAGACAAGCCACCCACAGCTGACATAGCATCAGTCCCGCACTCTGGCCATGTTCTCCAAGGACAGTTCCATGTTTTTTTTCCCAAGTGTGGATGTGGATGGAAACCTGGGACACATGCAAGGCTTTCACTGCTCTGGCCATTTCAGCAGCTGTATTTTCAGAGCACCCGAGGAGCTCCAAGGACTTTGGAAATACATCACTCTCTTGCTGCAGATCTCCATCTCTGGGGTGGGTTGACCATTGCCGCCATTTTGCCGATGGAGAAAATGGATGGTCATCAATGTCAACTGTTTGCTTCCCGGCACACAGTTAAAAGAGGATCCTGTTTTGCTGGAATTTAGTTTTTCAAACTAGAGATCGTGGTCCAGTTGCCCACCCTACCTCAAAGCAGAGCCCAGGGACAGGGGTCTCCGGCTTGAGTCCCAGCATTCCTTCCAAGATGCTCCTTGGTCTGACCTGGGAAGAGCCTGTAGGGTCTTTATCCTGAACTTTCCTGCTTCCCTGCATCTTCATTGTCCGCGCACGTGAATTCCTTGGCACTGGCCTCTGCTCAGTCCTGCCACTCTGACCCCTGATTTGTTACTCCCTGGAGGGAGCATGACATAGTGGAAGGGGCACCTTCAGAGTGAGGTGGACTAGGTTGGAATCCTGGATCCCCCACTTACTAGCTGTGTGACTCCTGGAAAGTCACTTAACCTCTCTGAGCTTTCAGTCCTCATCTGTAAAATGGGGGACAAGAGTACATAGGAATTGTGTGGATTAAAAGGACAGTGTATGCAAACCGCCAGGCACATAGTAGGAGCTCGTCATGGTGATGGGGGTGGTGGAGTAACAGTGGTGGTGGCTCCGGGCCCTTGGTCTCAGCCTACCCGTCTGGTGGGGGCTGATGGGGGTGGGCAGGCATCCAGGAAAGTGTCATCACGCGACAGACCTCAGGACCTCCTTCCTCCTGCGAGCATCCTGCCTCCATGCCCCCCCCTTCCACTCTCTCCCCCTGGCATGCTCCTGCCCTGCAGCTTTTCCTGGCCCTCCGGCCACATCCTCAAACCAAATGGCTTTACCTGGTTTCCTGGGGAGGCAGAGCCTGTCTGGGGCCCTCCTTAGAGAGGACACTCTGACGGAGAGGAAGCCTGCAGGAGGGATGAGGGAACAGATTTAGGAGCCCAGCAAAGCAAGAGCACACAGTCACACACACACATACACATACGCACAGACACGTATACATTCGCTCACACTCACACCCAGACGCAGACACATCCACTCATAAAAGCACACACACGAAGAGGCAGAGAAGACTTCACTTTTGACAAGCTTATCTAGAATTTTGCTATCAGAAAATCAAGAAAAAAACCTATTTTAATTCTGGTAGTAACGTAAGTTCATGTCATTCCTAAAAGTACCATATTGTCGTGAATTGTGGAGTGGATAGGGAATTACCATCTTCAGTGTTTAGAGCCTCTAAAGATCTAATCTGGTCCCGGGGACTCAAGGGGCCAGAGAGAGCCTGAGCTGGATCTCCCATCCTCTTCTGCATGTTTCTGCCCAGCAAGGGGACTGAGAACAGACTGGTCAGGACCCAACTCAGCTGGTGGACAGATGGGGACCAATCAGAGACTGTTGCTAGGGAAACACTGCTCTATGCACATTCCTCTGGACTGGGGAGGGGGCATCAGTCAGCCTGCCCTCTTCTTACCCCTCTTCTTGGCCTCTCAGTGGCCCAAGTCCTGTTTTTCTCTCTCTCTCTCTCTGCCATTCTTTAATAGATGTTACCCCACAGATGTCTTCTGTGACATTGCATCAGTAGTCATAAGAAGTGAGTCTGTAGTAGGCACAGGAATAGGCCAGCAAGGCTGACATACCAGATTTTTATGATCCACGCAGCCCTCTGGGGTGAATTCAACATCACCCCATGCTATGTGGGGAGCTGGTTTGGTCCAGCATTTTCCAGGAGCTTTGCTGGGAGAATGAAGCCTCAGGCTCAGTGCCAGCCGACTGTGGGCAAGATCGGGAGTGGCCCGTTAGCCACGAGCAGCCCCTCTGATCTCTGCACCTGCTCTGACGATGGAACCCTCTGGGCTTTGGCAGCCGTGTTTCCTGAACTGACGCATGGCTCCACTTTCATGGCCCAAGCTTGTAACATCTTTCCACAATAAAACCATGATGGAAGTTAATTGCCTGCATCGCTCTGCAATTGAACAGGTCCATAAAATGTTTATTAGGTGCAATCGCTGGGACTGAATGGGCGGCCAGTCTCTTGGTTTTGGGCTGTGGTTCACATCTGTGTGGGGTGGTGGGTCCTAGGCAGGGAGGTGTCTTAAACATTGCTGACATTGAGCATTCTGATGGCCTTTTTTTTGGGAACTGTTCCAGAGCTTTTAGGAGATAAACTTGGTTATTTACTAGGGAATTCTTTTTGGTGGTTATCGAGGCTGCTAAAAGTCCTCAGTTTCTTCTGCTAACATTGAGAGCGTTTCAGTTTCTTGCTTTCTTTTTTTTTTGGCTGTATTTAAAAAATGGAAGTGCAGTTGATTTATAATATGATATTAATTTCAGGTGTACAACATAGTGATTCAATATTTTTGTAGATTATACTCCATTTAAAGTTATTATAAAATATTGGCTATATTCCTTGTGCTGTATAATATATCCTTGTAGCTTATTTATTTTATACATAGTAGTTTGTATTGCTTAGTCCCCTGCCCCTATCTTGCCCCTCCCCTCTTCCCTCTCCCCACTGGTAACCACTAGTTTGTTCTCTATATCTGTGAGTCTGTTTCTATTTTGTTACATACAGTAGTTTGTTGTGTTTTTAGATTCCACATATAAGTGATAATATATAGTATTTGTCTTTCTCTGTCTGACTTATTTCACTAAGCATAATACCCTCTAGTTCCATCCATGTTGTTGCAAGTGGCAGAATTTTATTCTTTTTTATGGCTGAGTAGTATTCCATTGTATATATGTACCACATCTTTACCCATTCATTTGTTGGTGGACACTTAGTTTGCTCCATATCTTGGCTACTGTAAATAATGCTGCTATGAACGTTAGGGTGCATGTATCTTTTTGAATTGGCGTTTTCATTTCCTTTGGATAAATACCCAGGAGTGGAATTGCTGGATCGTATGGTAGTTCTATTTTTAGCTTTTTTGAGGCAGAGCATTGCAGTTTCTGAGAGATATTTGGAAATACAGTCTTCTCCTCCTTGTCCGTGGTTTTGTTGTCCATGGTTTCGCTGTCTGCGGCTTCAGTTACCGACAGTCAACTGCAGCATCAAAGTATTAAATGGAAAATTCCAGAAATAAACAATTCATAAGTTTTTAATTGCATCCCATTCTGAGTAGCGTGTTGAAATCTTATGCCATCTGCCCTGCCCCGCCTGGGACGTGAATCATCCCTTTGTCCAGCGTATCCTGCCCATCAGTCATTTAGTAGCCGTCTGAGTTATCAGATCGACTGTTGCAGTATCACAGTGCTTGTGCTCAAGTGACCCTTATTGTACTTAATGGTGGTCCCAAAGAGTAAGAGTAGTGATGCTGGCAATTCAGATATTCTCTCACTGTGCCTGATTTATAAATTGAACTTTATCATAGGTATGTGCGTGTAGGAAAAACATGTTATACGTAGGGTTTGGTATTGTCTGCAGTTTCAGGGTCCACTGGGGGTCTTGGAACATTTCCCCATGGATAACGGGGGGGCTTGCCACTTGACACGTAGTTGCATTGGTCAGGATAATTATTGCTAACTGCTGCCACAAAAGAAACTTGAATCTCAGTGGCTTGGACAACAAAGGTTCATTCCTGACTCCTGTTACATCTCCAGTGAGAGCCGACAGGAGCCTGCGCTCCACACAGGCACTCAGGGACCCAGGCTGAAAAGAGATGTCTTTGAGGTCCTGTCATCCCTGAGGTTTCTATGGAAGGAGAAGGGAGAGGTGGATGAGGCATGCTGGCTTTAGCTGCCTTGGCTTGGAAGTGATACGTGTCACTTTTACTCACAGGCCATTGGTCAAAGCCGTTTACACGCTCCCAAACTATTTGGAAGCGAGGCTGGGAAACACAGGGGCACACGTGGCATATTTGGTGAGCACTTATGTCTCTGTCACAGCAGTTCTTGTTGGCAATGGTGGGAACCCCTCCATTGACACCTCACTGTAGGGTGGTAGCCACCATCTGGCCTCTAGGAGTCAGCCCGCCTGTGGAAGGTAATGAGATGCACTAATCCATGTGCAGACCGAGGGGCTTCTGTCTCCTACTGACTACATAAAATCCATCCTCCCCAAAGGAGCAGTGGCTCCACGGTACTGTCCCAAGATGGGTCACGAGAATCACTTGAGAAACTGAAAAACAGTTGGCTGTGGAGCCCTGGCCTGGAGATTCTAGTGGGCGGGTCTGCAGTGAGGCTGGGTTTGGGAAACACTCTCGGGCTGACAGTGCAGACAAGGGAAGGTCTGTGGGTGAATCATTCTGCGGGGCCACCTTGCAAGATTCCTAAGAAGTGACGGTGCAACCTGTCCAGGTCCCTGCAGACCATGGGCAGACGCTTCAACAAGCACTTTACAGTTTACAATGCACTCCTGATTACATTCATTTCACTTTTACCAGGTACCTACAGTTTTCCAGAGTCTCATCTGCTCACCGTGGCAATAGCCAAGCACCAGTTATTATTATTATGACAAGTGTGTTCTCCACATTTTATGAATGAGGGGAGGTTAAGTGATTAGCCTAAAATTGTGAAGCCAAGTGATCAAGCTGGGTCTAAAACTTGTTTTTCCCAGCTTCATATCGGCTAATCTCTCCACCATGCCAAGCCATCTCTGATTAGCTTCTCTGCTTCCAGAAAGATACTGCACCCCACCCTTCCTGCAGAAGAGCTTTCTCCCCACCCTTCCCTGTCACATCCTATTCCAATTTCTCTTGAACAGGCTGATGCAGAAGGAGCTGACATCTGGTCTCTTCTTACAAACCATGGTTGGAATAAATGATGAGTCCCCCTTGTATTCAATCAAAGTAAATTTAAGGGCAGGCATCATCTAAGACTTGAGGTTGTTCAGCAGAGCACTTTGCCTAAGAGCTGAGGTCAGAGCAAACCCTGTGGGCAGGATAGATCTGTTCATTTACCGTGACAAGCCTTAGTCAGATAGTGATAAATTGCTTCATGCTAAAAACTCAGAATATAAGTCTTGTCCAAAAAAAGTCAGTACGATACAACATGAGTAAATCTGAAGAAGAGCTGTTGTTTGAAAGAAGACTTACACCAAAGTATACTATGTATAATTTCATTTAGCTGAAGTTCTAGAACAGGTGAAACAAATAGATAGTGATAGGAATCAGATGAATGGCTGCTTCTGGGGTAAGCAATACAGACGACTTTCTAGGGTGATGGAATGTCCTGGGGCTCGATGGAGGTGCAGGATACCTGGGAATGTGCATTTGTCGAAGATGATTGGGTTGTAAATTTAAGATCTGTGTATTTAGCTGTAAGTAAATAACTTCTAAAGAAAAATGTCGTATACTAAGATACTTTTCTGGAAGGTGGAAGGAACTTGAATGATAGCCACTATTTCTAATTTGTGCAAAGGCATGATACAGGCTAGAGGCTTTTAAAAAAGCAATCAGGGTGGATGGAGTCTCTAGGAACACCAGTATTTCAAGACTGGGAAGAAGAAGAGACAGGCAAAGGAGACTGGGAAAGTAGTGAGATAGGTAGAAATAAAGGCAAGGTCACAGAGCCTGAGCGTAACCTAAGAGTAAACCTATACATAACCCTAAACCTAGCACTAGTCCTACCCTAACCCGAACCCAAAGACTAACCCTAATTGTAACCCTAAACCTAGCCTGAGTCCTGGCCTTAGCTCTCACCTAATTCTGGCCTACCCCTAGCCTAGGCCTATCCTTAACCCTAAATTTAACCCTAACCTCAATCCTAAAAGTAACCTTAACCCTAACCCTGGCCCTAACCCTAAGGCTAACTGTAAGTGGGCATTGAAAAAATGAGCCTGGGGAGGCTGATATTAAATGTCCCTATTCCATTCTGTTGGGCCCAGGCCAAATGAGCCCAGAGGAGTTGGAAAAAATGGGGCAGAGAGGGAACCTCAGCATCCTGCTGCAGAGGCGACTTTCAGCACAAATTGTCCACAAGAAGGCCGACAGGTTTTCTAACACGGAATCTAAATGGAATCTTTCCTGAGATAAGGGCGCACAGTGTTTTTACCAGGACACATTCTCAAAACAGGCACCAAGATCATGAGCGTCAGGGCTGGAAGGGCCATCCCTGGCGGCTCCTCTTTTGACAGGTGGAGACTGAGTCCTAGAGAGGGGATCTCAGTGATGCCCGAGGTCACTGGGGGGACTGGAGACCCAGTCTCTGTTTCCCTGACAATGCCGGCTTCCACTATTTGTCAGGAGGGATGATCAGGCCAAATGTTAGGTCCAGCCATCTCTAGGGATGCTCTTATGCACATCTCCATTGCACAACTCCAGGGGCGCTCTTCATTTTGCATTACATATGAACAGCATTTGCATTGAAACACTATGTGAGTGGTCTCCCCTGGAGCTGGGCAATGCATAGCCCTCTTACACTGGAAAACTGGAATTTGTTCTAAAATTATGGAAGTGTCTCCCAGAACCCAAGAAGGCCAGAAAAGTGACTAACTGGGCATCAGGAAGAGACTGGAACCAGGATCTGGGCAGTACTGGTCTTAGTCCTTTCTTTACACCGAATGAAGCAGAGATGAGGTACCCTGGCCAAGCCCTGCCCAAACTGCAGGTTCATTATGAAAAAGAAATTGTTTTAAGCCTAAGTTTGGGGGTGGTTTGTTATGCAGCAGTAGCGAGCTGAAACAAGCCCTGAGGAGCCAGCTTCTCTCTGATTCCCTCTCCTGGGTCTCTCTCTGACCCCCAGCTTTGTTCTTATGGGGAAAAGACCTTCCACCCTGTGGAATCATTTTAAACCCCAGGAGAGAGCAAAGAAGGGTCCAGTTCTATGGAATTGTATTTTACTCTTCCGACCAATGCCTCTCCCTTAATGTAGAAATGGGTGGATGGACTTCAGTTCCAGGTACCATTTTGTCCCCAGGTGTCCTTCGTGCCCAAGATGAGAGCAAGGACACTGTGTTTACAACTCCCTACACACTGAGTCTTCTGAACAGTCTTCCTGATTTCACATGTTCTCTCTCGGCTTTGCAACACCATCAACATGCCCCAGAAGTTCTAATGCTTTGGAGAATGCATACCTCAATGAATAAAGCATTATAAGTAAAATCTAGACTCACACATCAATGACTCCCAGAGGCCCACCCCTGGATGTGAGCACACAGGGTGCATTTTTGAGGAGGAAAGTCAGGAACTCGGCTCTGGTGTTAAAAGCACTGACAGTTGAGGAATAGGGCTTGTGGCCACCGAGTTTGAGAGGGACCCCAATGGTCCATCTTCCCAGTGGGTTGTTCCCTGACTTTACCTGGTGATATGCCATGGCTTGAAGTGTGTTTGAAATTGCTACAAAATTTTATTTCAGCATAAAAATGAACAACAAGGTCAGGGAAAAGAAACCTATTGCCAGTCTAGCTGTGCAAGAGGAATTTTGTTTTTTAAAGAAAGATGACCGGGCTTCCCTGGTGGCGCAGTGGTTGGGAGTCCGCCTGCCGATGCAGGGCACATGGGTTCGGGATCCGGTCTGGGAGGATCCCACATGCCGGGAAGCGGCTGGGCCCTTGAGCCATGGCCGCTGACCCTGCGCGTACGAAACCTGTGCTCCGCGATGGGAGAGGCCACAACAGTGAGAGGCCCGCATACCACAAAAAAAAAAAAAAAAAAAGAAAGGTGACCACCCCCAGGCAAACGTTTCCATAGAGTGTGATAGTGGGATAGCACTGCTCCCCAGAGCAGGCTGGAAAATGTCCACTGATTGGCCAAATAAATTGTTAGGTGTCTTCTCAAGAGGTACTACTTGAAAACATTAAGAGGAATAAGCGATTATTGATCACAATGGGCCCTTCACACAAATAGGTGGGGGATGATGCAGCTTCTGCAGAGGACAGATGACAAAGGAGACCAGGCAGACACAATTGCTGTTTATTCCCTGGAATTTTAGAGTCTTCTCTACATGTGTAGTTTTGTCCTTTTCAAGAAAAGTGGTTCATTAAATCTAAACCCAAATGTGATCATTTCTCGTTTCTCTGCAGGAATTCTTTCCCCCCCTTTTTTCAACAAATGACCGCAAATCAGCGAGTGTTCTTTGTCAGTATTCCTCAGGTCTAGAATTTTCATCTATTGAATATCAAAGATCTGGAGGACTTTAGGGGACCGGTAGGGCCTTTTTCTAGCACACTTTCCAGGAGCAAGGAACTGGGACCAGAGGCCTGGTCTTTTTTTTTGAAAAAAATCAGGAGTGTTTTTTCAGTTTGCTCCATTATCTTCATAATTACAGTCCCTAATGGCTGCACCATTCTCCATGGGCTGGAGGTATCCTAATTTACTTAACGTTTTCCCTATAGCTGTCAGCGTAGGCTGTTTCCAAGTCTTCATTTTGATGATTAGAAATAATAAAACTGTGTTTTTAAAAAAAGATTGGCCATTGGCATATTACAATTTTTTAAAAAAGATTTATTTATTATTTATTTATTTTTTGGCTGCATCAGGTCTTAGTTGCGGCACATGTGATCTTCGTTGAGGCGTGCGGGCTTCTCTCTAGTTGTGGCGTGCAGACTCCAGGGCGTGTGAGCTCTGTAGTTGTGGCGCGGGGGTTCCAGAGCGTGTGGGCTCTGTAGTTTGCGGCAGGCAGGCTCCAGTTGAGGCACGCGAGCTCAGCAGTTGTGGCATGTGGGCTTAGCTGCCCCGTGGCATGTGGTATCCTAGTTCCCCTGGTCGATCGAACCCGTGTCCCCTGCATTGTAAGGTGGATTCTTTACCACCGGACCACCAGGGAAGTCCCTAAAACTGTCTTTTATATTCAGTTACAAAACAGGCACATACATCTCATTCAATCCTTCCAACAGCTTATGAGACTGTAGGTGACAAAGGAAGGAAGGAAGGAGGCCAAACAGAATTTGAGTCCATTCTTTTGGAAACCAAACCCTTTACTCTGTCCACGATACTATATTGCTTTTTCAGATTTTACAAATAAAACTGCAGTGAATATTTTAAAATAGCCTTTTCTCTTCTTTCGAATAATTTCCTGAGGTCAAGTTCCCAGAAGTGGGATTGCTGGGTCAAAGGGTATGAACGTCTTTTGAGGTTCTCCCTGTGCATAGTCAAAATGTTTTGCAAAGGGGTTTCAAGCAGTTCTCCTGTACATTGTTCCAGGAACCTATGTGAGATTCTTTTTTTTTTTTTTTTTTTTTACTGCCTCCTCACTAACATTGGATATTACAATGAAAAGGATTCTGAGCTCATTTGCAATGTATACGTGATTTTTTATGGTAGTTTAATTTGCATTTCTTTGATTGCCATGAGGTTGAACCATTTAAAAATAGGCATTCCCTTTTCTGCAAATTGAGTTTCCTCTTTTGAGGAGCATTCCTTTCCCCAGTGCACTGCCCACGGACAAACATACACCCAAGACTTGGAAATTAACACTTTGTTGGTTGTATTTCAAGCAATTGTGTACTCCAGTAGTTCCCTTTTAATTTTAATTGTACTACTTTCAGGCCTTTTATGTGTTTTACACCGATGTTCTCTTCATCTGTGATTTCTTCAATTGCTTCAAAGCTTGGAAAGTAATAATGCCATCAAAGAAGTGATAATTACGCAGTTTTATTTTTTTTAAGTTCTATCATATGATATTTTAATATTTAGCTCTTTAATCTACATGGGAAAAATGACAGTATTTCTGGTAGTCTCTCTCTCTCTCTCTCACACATACACACACACACACACACACACACAGAATGAGAGGCAGGATATTTTATGAAAAGACCACCGGTCTTGAATGAATGGGGGAAATGCCATGTTTCTGGTTGGGAAATTAAAGACTGTAAGAAGTATACTATTTCCAAGTTAGTGTAAATACTTAATATCATGTGAATTAAAAAAAAATCTAAATGCAATTTTTAAATGGAGATATAATTGACATACATTATGTTAGTTTCAGGTATAAACATAATGGTTTGATATTTGCATATATTGCAAAATAATCACCACAATGAGTCTAGTTAACATCCATCAAAACACATAAATTTTTTTCTTGTGATGAGAACTTTTGAGATCTACTCTCTCAGCAACTTTCAAGTGTACAATACAGCATTATTATCTAGAGTCACCAAGCTGTCCATTTCATCCCCAATATCATGTAAATTTAAAAAGTCCCAAAGGCATTTTTAGTGGATTTGTGTCAAAAGGATGTTACAATTCACCTGGAGGAATGTGGTAGATTATAATTTTGTTCCCAGAAAAGCATTCCCTCTTTCTGTGAGAGAACCATACATCCTGTGCATTGCCGTGGGGCTTGCCTGCCTTCCTGTGGGAGGAATATACATCCCATATCCATTAGCATTGGGCCTGGTCATGTGACTTGCTTTGGCCAATGGCATGTGAGCAGAAGCTTTACAAGGAGTTGTGAGTTCCTAATATCCTCTTGCTCCTTTCCCTCTGCTGCGAGCAGAGCATGATGGGGGCTGCTTCTTCAGTTTGGGTCCTGGACTGAGAAGACTCATGGAGCAATGCCACAAGAACCATCACAGCTGACCTTTGCAATTGTAAGCCACCGAGATGTGGGGCCTGTTTGTTATTGTAGCGCCGTCTAGCAAAAGCTGACTAATACAGTGAACAAAAAGGCTAGAATATAAAATAATATTTTAAGTGTCAAGCAATAAACAATCTTGAGGCTGCAAAGAGCAAAGAGCTTTATATGGGGTCTTAAGAATTGCAATTCAGGAGATCCAGATTTGGGTAAAACAGAGTGTTCCAGAGAAGAGAAAGAGTCTGGGGCTTATAAAGACATAAAGCCACCGGGTTGTTAAAGTTGCCCAGTTAGAATTGTGATCGACTTTCACCTAAGTCAGGAAATATTTGTCCTTAAGGAATCAAGGCTTATTTTAGGACAGGGGTCTGATAAGAAGGTAGACTATCATGAGTAATTTTAGGATAAGTATCTTGAGTTTCTGAAAGATCTTCTGGATGCTTTCTTAGGACAATAAGTGGTCAGAAGGTCAGAATCCATCCAGGCTGAGACATGCATATGTCACACTTCCTCTGTGGCCTCCTGGCTTCGTTTTGGAGAGCTCTCTTATCAATACTGACTTCATTTTTATTTTCCTCCCACATAAGCAAAGAAGAGCATTGGAAGCTGTTGAACATAGTAGACCCAATAGTTGAACTCAGATCAGAGCCAATTAGTAGAATATACTCTATGCAAAAGCAGACATCACAAATAATGAGAAAAGGACTACATAATTTATAGTATTGAAGAGCTGATTACCATTTTGGAAAAATATTAGGTACATATTTACACCCTATAACAAAAAATACCTTAAGGAAAAACTCTGAAATGAGTATTAGGGTTCTTTTATCACTAACATATTTTTTTGTAATTTTCCTAGTACAACATTTAGCACATAGTAGATATGTAATAAATATTTATGGCATGACCAGTAAGCACTCAATAAATGTGTTTTGGACAAGCATTAGAGTTTTTTCTCCTTTCCTCTTTAGGAAAAGGTTTAACCTTTTGAAGCATTTTATGTCCCTCCGGAGAAGACAATTAAAGATTATTTTCTGGGCACTGTTTTTCCTCCCTGGTATTTTCCAAGGAGCTCTGGAGGAGTCTATTTGTTCAGAAAAATGGCATCAAATCCAAAATCACATTTATTTCTGGTCTGAACATTATCCCAAGTATTTCATTCAGGCTGAGGGTCCTCACAGCCATTTTTCTCACTATGGTTGACTGGTATCTCCACACTCTCGGTATTACAAGCAGAAAGGCATTTAATACCATTATTAAGTGCTTACAAAATTGTTGGAAGGGCTGGAGGAATGAGACTGAGGGGCTGCCACTGCATCTGTGATGTCTCAGAGGTCAGGCAGCTTCTGTCTTCAGGGTCAGGAAGCTGGAGGAGACAGTGATGCTTGGGGTCCAGACATGGCACAAATCCCTATCTGTTGGAGCTTGTGTGTCAGGTTGTTGAAACTTCCTCTTGCCTCCCTTCCACATCTCATGCATTTGTGTCTCATTAACTGAACCTCAATTGCATGCAGAAGCTTTGCAGCAGGGGGGTCTTGGAAATGTAAATTTTAGCTTTCTCTCCCTTTGCGTTGGGGGATGTAGAAATATAAAAGGTATTGCAAGTGGATGCTGGGTGCAAATTAAACTATATCAAGCACCCCTCCCGCCCCCAAATACCAGTTTTCTCCATCTTGGCCCCTGTGATGGTCCTGACATGAGGGAAGCATATTTGTTTAGGGACGTGGTAATTCCAGACAAGCCTCTTAAAACATGTGCCTTGTTCCTTAGGCTACACCAGCCCGGTCTCTCTGTGGATGTGGGCAGCAAAATCAGTGGTCATTGACCCTAAGCTATCCCCATTGCATTAGTCTACTGGGGCTGCCTTTACAAATACCACAGACTGGGGGACTTAAACCACAGGATTTTATTTTCTCACGGTTCCAGAGGCTAGAAGTCTGAGATCAAGGTGTGGGCAGGGTTGGTTTCTTCTGAAGCCTCTCTCTCTGGCTTGCAGATGGCCGCCTTCTCCCTGTGGCTTCACATGTTCATCCCCCTGTGTGTATTTATGTTCAAATTTCCTTTTCTTATAAGGGCACCAGTCATACTGGATTAGGCCCACATTGACAAGCTCGTTTTATTTCTTTAAAGAACTTAACTCCAAATACAGTCACATTCTGAGGTCCTGGAGGTTAGGACTTCAACATGAGTGTTTTGTGGGGACAGAGTTCAGCCCATAGCACTCACCCTGTGATGCTGCCTGGCCTCCAGCCTGTGTGTCCTCCAGCCCAGGGGATCCACAGCTTTTCTATCCCCAGTGTTTCTGTCCTACCACCTGGGCTTCAGGCAACAGTCCTGCTGCTTCCATTGCTTCTGTTCCTCTCTGTAGTTCCCCAGGCCCTGCCATGGGGACCTGTTTTCTTAGGCCACGGAAAGTCCCAGTGGACTCTGGACTCAAGCCCTTCTCTGTAAACTGGGGCAAGTGGTTTTATCTTTCTTCATGTATAAAATGCATATAAGAATGCCTATCCCGTAGGGTTCCTGTACATAAAATGAGACAACGTGGGTAAAGAACCCAGGACAGTGCCTGGCATATAATCGGCACCTACCATATATGATTTATCTTTCTATTCTTTCCCTGCTGGGGATTTCTAAATTAGGGATTTAGGAAGTTGTAGGAATTGTCCTTTCCCCTACTTAGGACGAATCTTGTTCTGGCATTTTTGTGACCATAGCTTTCAAGGAAGTCTGAGCAAGTCCCCAGGACACTCGAAGGATAAATCTCAGGGTGTGGGCGTATCTGTAATGTTTCTAGCCTCCGTCTCTATCACCTGTCTTAGCATCCCCACTGCATCATCTCTGTCTCCATCATCTCTGCTATATTAGCTCTCAGTTGATGCTACCATAGATCACCCCAAGTTTACTGGCTTAAACAACACAAATTAATTATCTCACAGTTATATGGGTACGGAGTTTTGAATGGGTCTCATCAGACTAAAATCAAGGTATTCTACCTCAGAGGGACCTGGCTCTTCCTGGGTGAGTCCTCTTTATATAGGTCAGTACCTGCCTCTCTACGCCTTCTCCAGAGCATCTCCCACCTTACAGCAAGAGAAAACCCCCTTTTTCCAGCACCCAGTCTGGGCTCAAGTCTGACCTTCCACAGTCAACATGGCCTTGGGTAGTTCTGGGTTCAAATTGTGGCTTCACCTCTTCCTGGAGCCTTTTTCCTCTCTGAGCCTTGATTTTGCTCAACTGTAAACTCATGCTAATGATACTTCTCTATGCATCAGAGAGAACACCTACTTTTGGATTAGAGATAAATTTGGTAGATTCCTTGGTATACAACAGTCCTAGCTGACCAGTCCTTTGTATCATATAGCTCCATTCACACTGGGATTGTGTGGCTGCAGCCCTCCCGGCCACTGGACTTTCCCATAGTCCACCACTGGAATGGTCAGCTCCTGGCCGACAAGAGCCCTTTTGGGGGACCCTGTCCCAGCATAGGTTTGTCTTGCATGGTCGGTGGCTGGGCAACACTGGTGGTTAAATACCTTGAATTGCTCCCTTGGATGGAGACACTATTTATTCCCACCTTACAGCAGAGAGAAGTGAGGGCACAGAGAGTTTGGGACACTGGTCCAAGGTCACACAGGTAGACGCAGGAGGTCCAGGATTCACATTCAGGTAATCTGGCTCCAGAGGCAGTTCTGTTAACCGTCCACTCCCCAGACTCAGGAGGAGGAACTCAACAGCGTGCTCACTGGTGGTGGTTCTTGAATCCACTTGGCTGGGCTTTCAGCCACCTCGGGTTGTTCTGCAATTGGGGTCTCATAGCTTTAGTTAGAGCAGGGATGAGCTAAGTATCTTGAGGCAGGATCTTGCTATGTTTCTGAGTTGCTGGACCGCCACCCCACTGGCTGTTCCCCACCCAGAGAAGCCGCTGGACACTCAGTCCTTACTCAGAAAACCTTGATGTCCAGAGATCTGGTCTTCTTGGATGTCTCTGACATTCTTAGCTTCTTCTTGGGAACCTGCACAAATGTGGGGAGGAAGAGGGGACACCCTCTCTGCTTTGATGGGCATGTGGTACCAGTGCGGCACAGCCTGCTGGGGGCCGTGGCGGAAGCCTGGAGGGACCTTTGCTCAGCTGGCTCTCCCTCCAGGGCCCCGGCCTCCTGCTTGTCTCCTGAGGAGTTCCCTATGCTCTGTCGGCCAGGCTGGCTGGGCGGAGGGGTGCTGCGTTCTGCCGGGGTATTTTGTTAGGTTGTCCGGGTGGGAGCCTCTGGGCTGGGCTACACAGCGAGGGACCTTGGTGAGAATTTGAGCTGCTTGGAGTCCTGGGAGGAGGTGGTGGCCCCAGGCTGGGGTGAACGTGCTGTCTGCTGGGCAGCGGCTAAGATCAAGTGCTGAGCTCCGGTTTTATGGCTGGCTGGCCTGGTCGTGGGCTCTGACTCCTGGCTGAACCCTTCTTTGGGCTGTGCTAAGCATAGGGCTGGGATCTGGAAGGCTCCATACCAAACTTCTGTAGCTGTTGGGATGGGCTGGTTGACAGGCCAGGCTGAGCTCTGGGCTTTGTGTGGGCTACCCTGGATGGCTCTGGCCTGGCAGGACTGGGAGGACTAGTCCTACACGTCTGCGGATGAGCTGGCCTCCTGATCTGTCTTGGGCTGGGTTGGGCAGGGAGTGGGGCTTGGCTAGTGATGGCTGCACCGTTGTGATCTCTTTCCTGAGCAGAGATGACTTCTGGGCTCAGACTGATTTCCAGCCTGGACTGGGAGATATCTTCCACTGAGCTCCAGAAATCAAGGGCTTAGGTTCATGTGTAAACACTGTGCCCCAGGTAAGGTGGAACAGTCTCATCTGGCCATAAAATACCTTATGAGATCTTTGGGGACCATCCCACGCTGTTGCCTCCTCTCGGGAAGAATAGGGCTACCCAGATCCTTGACCAAGTGAGGAAGGAGGTGGGAGGGGTCAATGGCCTCCTGCCTGCCGAAGGCGGGGGGGTCAGTTGGGAGCTGATAAGCAGGCTTGTTGAGCTGGACCTTCTACTTCTACCTGTGTGAACTCGGGCCAGTTATTCAACCCCTCTGTGCCCCCACTTGCCTCATCTGTAAGATGGGAATAAATAGAACCTCCCTCCAGGATGGACGTCGGCTGGGTAGGAGTCATGTGTGCATGCATATATCTGTCTGCCCATCTGCCTCTGAGTCTCTGAGTGCTGGGATACAGGTCTGTGGTGGCAAAGGGACCCATCTTACTCAAACACTTCTTCCGAGGTGGGCCACAGAGCTGATGTGATGAGAGAAGGCAGGGTCTTGTCCTTTCTGTCCTGAGAGACCCGCCCATAGTCACTGGTGTCACACCTCCCTGCCCAAGTCCCAACGCCTGCACAGAGCTCTAACCATCAGAGACTGCACAGACCCAGGGTGTAGTGGCCACGAACAGTATATGCTGCAGAAAAAAATTGGCACAGGCTTTTATGCTTCTCCAGGCCTCTGGCCTTCATCTGGGCAGCACCCCTACCTGTTAGAACAGGGCATGGAAGCCCCCAGGCTGGAGTTCTGAACTAAGGAAGCCCAGGTGGGGGTGGACAAGAGCCAGACATGAGAGCCCTCCTGGAATAGCCCCCAGGCCCCAGCTTACTCTGTTCCCCTCAAGGCAGCACCAGGGGTGGCCCTGTGCTGGGTTTTTCGATCAGGCTTTATTTGTGTGTTGTCTCTGGGAAGGAAGAATTAATAAATCATTTAAAATTAAAATTTATCTTTTTTTTTTTTTTTTTGGTTTATTCCACATGGCCCATGAATTAAGGTACAAAACGGAAGCCAAGCTGAAATGATGTGCACAGGTCATTTACATGCAAATGTCAGTGTGTATAAACAGACATCGGTGACGTAATAAACTACTTTCCATGGTGGATTGAAACCACTTTAAAAAGTACCCCCAATGCATTCACAACTGTGCCTACCCAGAGCCCTCTCAGGTGTTTTTTTTTAACTATATATATCTTTTATTGAAGTACAGTTGATTTACAATGTTGTGTCAATCTCTGCTGTACAGCGAAGTGACTCAGTTATACACATACATACATTTAAAAAAATATTCTTGGTTTTAATTTCTGATGTTTTGGGGGGATGGATGGAGCTAAGGGGTCCATAGGACTTGTGCTTGTTTAAAGGCTGAAGATGGTGGGTAGACCTAGGATTTTCTAGAAAGGCCAAAATTTAGATGACTTTATTCTTTCAACAAAGAATAATAGATGATAATACACAGCTCCATGGACTTTATTCTTATTACTTTCCCTCATAGAAATAAATACAGGCATTTGAAAATAAAACTGTCTTGATTTTAGAAATAGTTTCTGCCATATGGAAGATGAGGTGACATGGGTGAAGGGTCTGGTCACATATTTTTGCTGTCACGCTGGGAGGTGAGTCAGGGCAGGTCAGGAGGGATGAGGCTGATTGACCATCCAGGGAGAGTTAGCATTTGAGAGCTGGAAACGGACACAGCACCTCCTAACCAATCTCCTCTAGTGTCAGTGGGAAAAGGGAGGCCCAGGGTCACACAGAAAATTGGTGGCTATGTTGGGACTCAAACCCAGCTTTCCTGATCTCCAGCCCCATTTTCTCTCCTTTCTCTTCCCTGTGGCCCCGGGGAGTGGTGCTAATGGGCTGGGGGCAGTGGCTGGCCGTGGTGAACCTAGGTGGTGTGGATTTTAGCCACAGTGAGGTCAGAGGCCTGAGTTACGCCCTGTCCTTGGTGGAGGCAGGCAGCCCTCCTCTAGACTGGGCTGCCCCCTTCACAATGGGCATTATCTGAATCCGTTAAGCATTCAGGTTGTTCCTGAATCACCTGCTGACATTGGAGTCAGACAGTCCTGAGTTTGACATCTGGCTCCATCACTGGATGACTTTGGGCAAAGCGGCGTCTTGGTGTTTCTATCTCTAAGGAGAGAATGATCACGCTTCCCGGTGCTGGGTCGGGATTTCCAGGAGGCAGACACTGAGATGGAGTTAGACATGCAAGAGGTTCACAGGGGGAGGATGGCTGAGAAAGACAGAGGGGTAGGGAAAGCAGCATCGGGTAAGGAATGCCTTCTGGCCAGATGAGGGTCTGACACGTGTAAAAGGAAAGATGGAAGAAAGCAGAAGGGAGCAGGGAGTGCCTCTGACGAGACACAGGTGCAGTCTTGGCCACCCCAGTGGGACACTGTGGAGTAAACATTCCCCATAGAGGAGCCCCATGTGGGCAGAAATGGCTGGGCACGTGATGGGTGCTGCCTGGGAAGAGAGTGGCCTTGACCTGAATGCCATACATAGCAGGTCCCAAGGGGGTTGCAGCTGGAGGCTGTCAGCTGCCTGCTCTCCTTGGGCAGCCGGCTTGTCCTTCTGCACAGGGAGGTCTGAGCAGCACACCTCCACGCTGCCTCAGTCCCTCACCTAGCGCTTGGCCTGGTCTGGAGAGACTGCCCAGGCATGGTCCTTCTTTCCCTCATGGTCTCCAGGGGCAGCGGCCAGCTGCAGGGCTGCCTCGGGAGGCTCCCTGTGGCAAGAAAGGAAAAGTTCCTTGAGGGTGAAGCCAGCTCTCCTCCCCAAAGTTCACCATCGCGCTAGACACACCCACTCTTCTCTCTTTGGAGACATTCCAGAGGGTCCTTAAGGGACATCGTAGCTCATGGGAAAAGCTGGGATCACCCGTCAGGAGATAAGAGTTCTCGTCCTGGCTCTATTGCCAATGTGGGTGTGACCTTGGACAATATTTTACACTCTTAGTTGTTTTTTTTTTAAGGATTCACCAATAAGTGAGATCGTACAGTATTAGTATTTCTCTGTTTGACTAATTTCACTTAGCATAATGCCTTCAAGGTCCATCCATGTTATTGCAAATAGCAAGATTTCCTCCTTTTCTTACGGCTGAAAAATATTCCCTTGTGTATTTATGCCACAGTTTCTTTACCTTTTCATCCATTGTGGAGACATCCATTAGATTGTTTCCATATCTTGGCTATTGTAAATAATGCTGCAGTGAATATGGGGATGCAGATATCTTTTCAATTTAGTGTTTTTGTTTCCTTTGGTTGAATACTTAGAAGTGGGACTGCTGGGTCCTATGATATTTCAATTTTTAGTTTTTGAGGAACCTCCATACTGTTCTCCACAGTGGCTGCACCATTTACATTCGCCAACAGTGCACGAGGGTTCCCTTTTCTCCACACCCTCCCCAACGCTTGTTATCTCATTTATTTATTTATTTTTTGAGAATAGCCATTCTAAAAGGTGTGAGGTGATATCTCCTTGTGGTTTTAATTTGCATTTCCCTGATGATTAGTGACGTTGAGCACCTGTTGGCCATCTGTATGTCTTTGGAAAGATGTCTATTCAGATCCTCTGCCTGTTTTTCAATCAAATTGTTTTTTTTTTTGCTACTGAGTCATATGGGTTCTTTATATATTTTTTGATATGAACTGCTTATCAGATGTATGATTTGTAAATATTTTCTCCCGTTCTGTAGGTTGCCTTTTCATTTTGTTGATGGTTTCCTTTGCTTTTTAGTTTGGTGTAGTCCCACTTGTTTATTTTTGTTGTTATTCTCGTTGTTGCTGTTGCCTTTGCTTTTGTCATCAAATCCAAAAAATCATCACCAAGACCGATGTCAAGGGGCTTACCATCTGTTTTCTTCTACTCTTAGTTTCTTCCTCTGGAGAATGGAGACAATAACTCCTGAGTGGTCTAGCTGTAGGACTGTGAGATAAGATAATGAGTGTGAGGATGCTTTACCAATGGGTGGAGGTGCTACAGCTCTGTGAGCTGCTGAGATGCTAAATTAGGCAGAATCAGCAAAATTTCAGGCAGAATCAACACTATTTGGGAAAGAGGGAGCATCAAGAGTGAGGAGGGGGGCGGGGTAGAGAAATGAGGCAAAAGCGCTGAAGAGTGGGCTTGGGTCTGGCAGGGGGCGCCCTTCCTGCTGCCTGAGGACCCTCGCCTTCATCCCGTGGCTGTGATCAATTGATTTTTCTGATGGTGCATCCCGATGGGTAAAAAACTTTGGACAGGCTCCCCCATAGTAGGTATATTGGTGATTTATAAGTGATACACGTATCCCTCAAGATAAAATACCCGCAAAAGCAATTAATAAGGAGTGAGACATAAACTAAACATAGATAGAATTTGTAGTCTTTTCTCTCCTCCCATGAGACCATCTGGAGCACTCCGGGTGGCGTGGGGGAGCCCAGTGCCGGGAGCAATGTTGAACGTATCTAAGGAAAAGAATGACAGGGTCAGACACGTGCTTTTAAATGGATCGTGATGCGTTGCGGAAGGCAGCTGGGGGCAGGAGGCCAGTGAGCAGAAGGGTGATGCTGAAATGGCTGTGAAAGATTTGCACGAGGACAGTGCAGCGGGGATGCAGAAGAGAGCGGGACTGGAGAACAGTTGGAGAGACTGATGGGGTGTGGGGCGGCACGAGGGAGAGGTTCTTGGGCTGACCTGGTTCCTAGCTCGGGGCACTAAAAACCGAAGTGCAAGGACTTAGAGCCAGGACTCCCAACTCTAGCGGCCTCAGCGCCAGCAGGCAGTGTGAACAAGTGGCTGGTACAGGATGTGAGGGAGGGGCAGGCCCATGAGGAACTGGTCACGTTCAGATGCTTTTGAAACTCAGTGCAGCCGAAGAAAACTCATGGAGTTAAGGCTGCAGGGTTTTGGGTCTTGGAAGCAGAGGAGATTTGGGGTGACTACAGCATGGCAGGTAGTGAGGAGATGGCCTGGGGACGGAGTAAGGCGGGTGCTTAATCAACATTATCTTCTGAGTCAGCACACCCTGTCCAGGTGACCAAGGTGCCCCTCTCCAGTGACCCCCGCTCTCCATGTTGGCTCCTGGGCCACTGGCTCCTCCAAGGTTCTGCCTGCCCTGGCCTGGTCCCCTGCCCGTCCCTGGACAGCATCTTGTCATAGCTGCTGTATCTTATCACTAAGCAAACCAGAGCTCAGGGAGGCTGAGCCAGTTACCCAAGGTCACCCGGGGACTTGGAGGCCCTGCTGGGACTGGGATGCAACCAGAACCACACCTGACCGTGGTCTGGGACTGTCCCTGACACCACTCTTGGCCGCCACACAGGACATGCCAGTGAGTTGGGGAACGACAGGAGGAGGCCACCCTCCCCATGAAAGAGGGGAAGGGACAGCAATGAGCAGAGAGAAGGCTGAGCTGAGCTGGGGGCCGGGGCTTTTCCTGCACCCCGGCTTTGCCAGCCGGCCCCTTCCACACCGGTCAGACCTGCAAGCCCCTGGGAGGTGCCCAGCTCTGAGGGTGGCAACTGGTGGTCCTAGGCTAGCTCTTGCTGTCTTTTAAAAAAATTGAGATAATTTCAGACTTGTTGCAACGGGTAGTACAAACAATAGTATAACAACAGTAGTACAAAGTATACAATTGTACAAAGACCAAGAGTTGCAACGATCATATAAAGGCCAGCTATTAACATTTTGCCACATTTTACTTTCAATATGTACATATTTTTTTCCTTAACCACTTGAGAGTTAGTTGTAGACATCATACTCTTCACCCCTAAATATTTCAGACATCCCCTACCAAAGTACCCTTATCCGATTCCACTCTGATACAATCCTATTATCTAATATACAGACGTATTTAAATTTTGCCGAGTATTTAATCCAAGACCATGTACTGCCTTGAGTTGTCCTGTCTCTTTCCTTTGCTTTCATCTGGAGCACAGCCTTTGTCTTTCTTCATCTTGATATTTTTGCGAAGCACAAGCCAGTTATTTGGTAGAATATCCCTTGATTTGGGGTCGTCTGCTGTTCTCCAGGTAGGTTACTGCGTCTCTGGCAGGAGTGATTAGTAACTGACATTTTGTCTTCTGCCCATAGTCTTTGAAAACAATGGAACCAGTTGCAAATAAAAACCTGAGAGATTTTAGATATATTGTCTCCATTTCTGGATCCTCTTATGGACAAATAGCTGTATTCTGGGCCCCTGGGCCTGGGATCCTACTGGAGCTGGTTTGGTGGGTGCCCTAGGGTGTCAGCCCCTCACCTGGGTGAGCCCACCTGGCCAGGTAGCCCCGGTGTGTAACTCCTGATGGGACCCTGTAGAGGCCTGTAGAGGGCCAGTGAGTGATCTATGGTCTCACAGCTGGTCCGGGGGCCCTCTGGGCCTTCAGCGGCCCCCATTTTGTTAGTGTAATGACAAGTGGGTGGGTTCAGATTTTACTCGTCAAATTTTACTAACACAGGAATGGGGCATTGGCTCTTTTTGAACAATGGCACCCCTGCTGGTGTGTAATTCTGGGAGGGGGGAAGGTGAGAATGTCCCTGGGTAGGATGGGGTGTCTCAGTCCCTTTCCAGCCCACCTCTCTCCCTATGCAGCTTCTCCCGGCCCCCGGCCTTCTCGTTTCCTTGCTGTTTATCCCACTAGGTGAACGCTAGGTGGCAGTTGTCCCCCGTTAATAACCCAGAGAATCCCAGCGCTCAGGACGCTGACCCCCTGCGCCCCAGCACAGGCTGCCCAGGCGGCAAAGACCTGGATGTCAGCCAGCCCAGTGGCTGTGTGCTCTTTTCAGCCTTGAAATCCTTCCTTGTGATGAGATCTCCCCTCCACGCCCCACACACACTTAAAAAAAATTGGGATAGAATTCACATACCATAAAATTCCCCTCTTTTAAGTGTATAACTCAGTGGGTTTTAGTATATTCATAAGGTTGTGAAACCATCACCATTATTGAATTCCAGACATTTTCATTCTGATGAGATGGTATATGGAAGGCTTTGACTGGGGCAAAAAGCTCTTGTATAGCCCACCTGGCACAGAGAGCTGTGAATTCGGGGCCAGTCTGCCTCTTAGAGCCAAACGGTATTTGCTCTCCACCCCTCCCCGGGTTTCTAGCATCTGATGATGGAGAGGAAGGAGGGGAACTTGAGGTAAAGGGCTTTCTCCAGCTTCTCCCTGTGGCATTTCCTCCCTCTGCGCCCAGAGCAAGTGAGACAGTGAGAAAGAATCTCTGGAGGAGGTTGGTAGGTTTTTCTGGTTTACTCCCTGCCCCCACCCTTGCTAGGCCATTAAGTCAGCACTTGTGCTCTGACCTTGCCATCGGGTCGGGGTGCAAGGGGCCGGTGGGCTTGTTGGGAGAGTCTGGCGTGACTGTTGTCTGTGTTCTGGAGAATTCCGCAGGTGCCAGCCTGGCTGGAGACACCCCCTCTCCTCTCCACTCTGCCCCCCTTCCCCCCAGTTCTCTGCAGCTCTGGGAGGAGACCTCAGGGTTTCTGTAGCTCCATGAGGGAGAAATGCTGGGCACAGAGGAGAAGTTGGACCCAGAGCAAGCAGGCCAAAGGCCATCATGGTCAGAAAAGGGCTGGCAGCATAGCCCATTGGCTGCCCCTCTCTAAGAGTTAGTTAGTCTCCAAGGATGGAGGAAACTGGGTGAAGGTTTATACCACCCCAAGCAAACCATGCACGCCGGACGAACGCAGTTAACGTTCACTCAACAGTTCGTGCGCTGGTCCCAGCGTTCCCTCCGAGCTTAGTTGGGGCATTGACTAGTTCTGGCCAAGTGATGGCCACTTCTGGGCCAAGGCAGTGAAGATGGGGGTGCCTGCTCTCTCCCTCTCTCTTCTGCTTGAGTAACATCCAGACTGGGCAGCTCCCCATCGGAGGAGGATGGACCCAGCCCTTCGACCTGTGATGTGAGGGGAAGTGCTCCTTGCTGGGTACCACCTCCGATGGTGGGGCTGGCCTCCTGAGGCTGCGGTCACTCCTTACCCTGACCAACATCCCCAGCATCTATGCAGGGACCCCCACGGTGGACCCAAGCGCAGGGCAGAGCAGGATGCACCACCTGGGGTAGCCCGTTTCCAAGACAACACCCCCCTTCTTCCTCTCACTGTCTCTCCTCCCCGCCTCCAACACGGCAGAGGGGCAGAGCCCCAGGGCCTGGAAGACCACCTTCTCTCCCCACTTCAAGACCCTTGGGAGGAAGCCTGTTCTCACCCGGGGAAGCAGAAAAGACATATTAACTGTGATATGTGATTGAACTTTGGCCTGAACTGGGTTTCTGGTAACCGGAAGTGCCTGGAACACTGGGATCCTCCGGGAAGTCCTTGAAGGGCAGGAAAGGGAGATTATCCCATGGAGCATGGCCAGGGTGGCAACTGGAGACAAAGGAGGCTGTTCCATGTTTGTTGCCTCTCCTCGATGGGACACTCCTTGTATTTCTTAGACAGGCTCCCAGGCCACACGAAGATGATCTGGAGGGAGCAAGGCCGGGGTGGCGTGGAGGCGTGGAGCCCCTGTCTGTGGCCCTCTCCTTGCCTCGCATGCTGCGGCCTGAGGCCCCTCTGAGGGTGCTCGCGGACTCTGTGGAGCATGGTTTGAAAAGCGCTGAAGAAACCCACCTCCCTCACTGTCCAGGAAGCTCACACCAAGGCAGCATCACGGCTTCCGTGTCAGATGGTGCCCAACGGCCTTGGGGATCCAAGCGCCGAGGACGGATGAAGCCAAGCCTCTCTCTCCACCCACCAGCTGTGCCGTGTCCTCCAAAGCCACAGAGGAAGGTGTCAGGATGGCTGTGACCGAGGTCAATGCCCCCCTCCATCCCTAGAGCTGATGCTGGAATCCCACCATTAGTGAATCAGCGACATCCAAGTCACATAGGTCGAGTCGCCTGCACTTAACATCTGGGTGACTAACATCTGCTTTCTGTCTGTTTCTTGGATCTTCTGCTAAGACTCATTCCCTGCCCCAGAGGAATTTAGAGCTTGGGACGGGGAAGGTAGAGAAACTTGCACACACACACACATACACACACACACACACACACACACGCACACACACACACACGCACACAAAGGGACAAACACAGAGTGGTGAGTAAAGTGCTAGGCTGGGGTCTAGGTCCCGCTCCTGGGCTAGAGTGGCCCTGGGGAGACATCACCCACCCCGTATGAGGCCTGCACCCAGTCCCTGTGAGGTGGGGTGGTGGGGGTCCCTGGAGGCCTGGTACGGGGAGAATCCTGACTGCGGTCCAGCACAGAAACGCAGTCGACTCTGAAGGAGCCCAGCTGAGCTCCAGAAGCCTGGAGCGCTTAAGTAGGCTGGAGACCCTGGCCGCCGTTGGAGGTGGGGAACTGGAAAGTGTGCGAGTTCGTCACGAGCACGCCTTCTGAGCACTGACGGGTCAGACTGCAGCCCGGGATGGAGACCCTCGCTTGCACTAACCAGAGAGCCTTGTCTGACTTTGGCAGAATTTAAACAGTGACTTACTAACGAGAGAACTGGTACAAGGAGCGTCAGCTACAAAGCGAAACTCACTTTAGTCTACCTGTATTTCACTGTACGTAGCTGTCTCTAGGTTGAATGGTGGAGGTTACAAAGTATATTTGCACACTGTAAACCATTCTGTTTTAGTTTTAGTGAGAAGAGGGCCAGACGAGGAAGCAGCCTAGCGTTTGAGCTGCGTCAGAATCACCCGGAGAGCTTGTTAAAACTAGAAATGCTGGTTCCACCCCAGAGTTTCTGATTCAGTGGGTCTTGGGTGGGGTGCCAGGAATTGATTGCATTTTCAGTATGTTTCCAGCTGGGGCTGGTGCTGCTGGGCCGAGGAGCACATTTGAGGGCCCCTGGATTAGACGATCTGAGGCTGGAGGCTCAGAAGTGAGCTGGGCTGGGGTTGGGGAGAAAGGAAGGGTGAGTGGTCGGGGCAGGGATGGTGGGCAACATGGTCATATCCCACTGCTGCCTGTGGGGACCAGTGTATGGAAGGGGCGGGGCACCTACAACAGGTGACCAGCACGGCTGCCAGCGTCGCCATGACCATTACCATCTGCTGAGGTCTTGCCATTGGCCAGGCACAGTGCTAAGCGCACCCTTGATGTGACCTGTGGGGCTCCTGTGCACCCATTTGAAAACTGGGGGTGGTGGTCATTGCACTGCTTACCTCCCAGGGTCCCCAGGAGGATTAAGTGTGACTCTGCAGCTAGGATAATATACTTAACAAGTGGCAGAATGAACAACAAATAAGAACCGTGGCATCACGGGGGCACAGGCCATTCCTAAGCGTTTCCTTCCCCCCCGAGAAAGGAGGTGTCTAGCTCTGTGCCGTTACCTTCTGTAGAAGGCAAAATGATGGCTTCCAGAGATGTCCTTGCTCTAATCCCCAGAACCTGTGGATACGGTAGCTTGTGTGGCAGAAGGGACTTCGCAGATGTGAGACTGAGATGGAGAGATTGTCTTGAATTATTCACGTGGGCTCAACGTAGTCATACGTCTCTTATAACGGAAAGAAGGAGGCAGAGGAATTGGAGACAGAGAAAGAGGTGTGATGACAGAAGCAGATTCAGAGCCAGAGAGAGGGATGGGGGGGGTGGGATTTGAAGATGCTATGCTGCTGGCTTTGAAGATGGAGGAGGGGGTCATGAGCCCAGGAATGCAGGTGGCTTCTAGAAGTTGTAAAACCAAGGAGACAAGTTCTCTTCTAGAGCCTCCAGAAGGAGCCAGCCCTGCTGATGTCTTGGTGTCTGGCCTCCAGAACTGTCAGAGAACAGCTTTGTATCGGTTTACACTCCCTCGGTAGTTATTTGTTACAGCAACAGCAGGAAGGGAAACCTCTCATTCCCTCTGTTCTCCCACCTCCATCCAATGTTCATTCTCTTTCTGGAAGTCTCTGTTGAAATGTCACTTCCTTAGGGAAGCCTCTCTGATCTCCCCCACCGGATACCCCTCGTAGCTCCGTGGATGATTTCAAAGAGCAATGTCACAGCTGTAAAATTATGTAAACCTTTGCGTCAAGACTGGTTAATGTTTTCTCGCTGGTTCCAGTCTCAGCTCCAAGGGGTCGTGACCGTCTTCTTCACCGATGGGTCTCAGCACTGAACACATCAGCTGGACTCCACAGAGGCTCAGAGAATGTTTCTGAAATGCGGAAATAAACTAACTTCCACTGTATCTACTCTTACCGCGGGCCAGGCCTTGCCGGCTGAAAATGAAGTGTATCTGTGTGAGGAGATCACCCAGCCACGCCCCCTCTCCCACTCGTAGTGGAAGGGGGAGAATAACATAAAATACAGAAAACTGTTAATTCACAGTTTCAGTAGTCAAATCCACAGAGACAGAAAGTGGAGTGGTGGGTGCCAGGGGCTGGGGGAGGGGGATGGGGAGTTTGTGTTTAATGGGGACAGAGTTTCAGTTTGGGAAGATGAAAAACTTCTGGAGACAGATGGTGGAGATGGTCACACAACAACGTGACTGTACTTAATGCCACTGAACTGTGCACTAAAAATGATTAAGATGGTAGGGGCTTCCCTGGTGGCAGAGTGGTTGGGAGTCTGCCTGCCAATGCAGGGGACGTGGGTTTGAGCCCTGGTCCGGGAAGATCCCACATGCCGCGGAGCAACTAAGCCCGTGCGCCATGGCCGCTGAGCCTGCGCTCTAGAGCCCACGAGCCACAACTACTGAGCCCACGTGCCACAACTACTGAAGCCCGCGTGCCTAGAGCCCGTGCTCCGCAACAAGAGAAGCTGCCGCAATGAGACGCCTGCACACCGCAAAGAAGAGTAGCCCCTGCTCGCCGCAACTAGAGAAAGCCCGCGTGCAGCAATGAAGACCCAACGCAGCCAAAAATAAATAAATTAATTAAAAAAATGGTTAAGATGATAAATTTTATGTTATGTGTATTTTGCCGCAAGTCAAAAAAATCCCCTGTTTCTAAATAAAACTGCCTCCACAGAACCCACCATTCACATCGATGCGTTCAAAATCATTCACTGAAAAAAATATACAGTTTCGGATGATGCTGGGAGAAAATTAAGAAAGTTCCAGTCCAGTTAGAGATGAAGAACCAAGTGCCTTATCAGACCTGGAGTCCCGAGATTCAGTTGGAGGGTGTGATCCCTGCAGGGAGATGCATTTCTGGGACGTGGGGGATCTTAGAAAGCTTCAGGGGAGGTGGCCCTTGAAGAGGAGGTGGTTGAAAGCTGGACAGAGGGGTGTGCAGGGCCTCCTGGGCCGCGAGCAGGGATTCTGAGGGGTCCCTGACCGGGGAAATTCTACTAACAAGAGGTTTATTTATCTCATTTGACTAGGAAGAGTTCCTCCCGGGGGCAGTGCCATGATTTCAGCTGGAGGACCCCAGGGCTCCACAAGAGCGGGGATGCAGGGCTGAGATCCCCCTGCATGGTAGGACACCTGAAATCCTCTGGGAGGACCGCTGGCCTCGGGGGGGGGGCGCACTGGCTGAGCCGGGCGGCAGAGCCGGGGGTCCAGGCTGGACAGGCACTGGTGGCCTGAAGTGGGAGCACTCCTGACAGCCACCAGGTGTCTCTCTTGATTCGTGGAAGACGTTTGCAGGCTCCCTGTGCTCAGCCTGTCTGCAGCTGGGGGAGGCCTCAGAATGCGTGGTCTTTGGCGCCTTGGTGGTGGGGTGGGAATGAGAGCTCGGCAGCCATGCCTGATGGGGCCCCTCCCCCCCACACCCCGTATCTCGGGACCCTGAGCAGGGCGGCCCCCATCAGCGTCACCATTTCCCGCCTGGCTCGGTTTGGGCTGGTAGTCTGGGCGGCTGGCACTACATCCCTTGCTTTGGTGCCTGCAGTGTGGGGAGGATTAAAGGGGATTGCACGTGCAGACTGCGGAGCCCGGGGCTGGCACAGGTCAAGGCTCAGGTTGTGGTTGTCCGGGGAACAGTGAGCATCAGGGGATCCTAAAGCAGAGAGGGCCGGAGTGACACATCCGGCCTCAGCTGGGAACATGAGCTTTGGAAGGTGCGGATCTTTCTGGTACGTCCACAGTTAAAAGAAAAAGTGACCAACTCTGCAGGAGTGTTGCGGTGCAGCTGGGCAGAGGGTGGGTCAGTGGTTTTTTGGTCTGTATCTTCCTGGAAGGGGCTGGGATGGCCCCTCCAGAGCCCTTCTCCCCCTGCCTGCCCTCATCAGGAAGGCTCAGCTCCTAGGTCCGGATTCCAGGTCTCAAGGAACCAGTGGGGAGAATGTCGGAGACCCAGGCCCTTCCCGTTTCCCCTCGTGTCTCCCCCCCTACCCCAGCAGATCAGCTTGGGAGGGCAGACAGGGAGGTGGTGTCTGTTCCTTTCTGTTCTAGAAAGACGCACTATTAGTCTGCCCCACTGTGCAAGACAGAATAGCCCAGCAGCACTTTGTCTGTCTGTGTATTCAACCCACATTCACTGAGGGCGTACTGTGTGCCAGGCACCCTTCTAAGTGTTGGGAACCCAGCAGTAAACCAGACAGACACAGGATCAGCTCACAAGGAGTTTGTAGCCGAGATTAAACCAGTAGACCAATAAATGGACCCGTGTTTTTCAGATGGGGACAGCATGTTCCTTCTAAACTGTTGACGATAATCAGGGTCTCATGGTCATAGGCCTCACACCGTAGGTGAATAGATGTTCCTGGAGGGACCCTGCAGGGCCACCATTCCAGCCTGAGGACACCAGCGCTCCCCGCTGGTAGGCTTCCAGGACGGAAATCCCCACCTGCCGAGAACCAGGTTGGCTCACGCCTGTAGGACTTCTGAGCATCGTTTTGGGGAGACCGCTGGTCTCTTGAAATCCTTTGCCTCCCACAGGGAGGCCTCAATGCTCCTGGATGGTCTCTTTTCTTTTTAGAAAGCAGCTCTGTGGGCGAGACCCATCCCTTCTGAGCTGCAACGTGGAGATGCCGGGAGAACAGGGCTTGGGCTCTGATCTGTGTCATTTCCTCTGAGACAAGGGCCCTGGTGGCCAGGTTAGCTCTGGGTGACCCGCTCGTCCTCAGTGGGGGACCCGCCCCCTCGGCTGGCTTTGAGGTGGGGTGTCTGCACAGGCAGGTTTGCTCAGGCCAGTCCCTGTGTACAACTGCTGTCCCTGTGGAGTTACTTATTCACAGTGTCCCCTTCCCTTTCAGCTGTGTCCCCGTTTGATTGAGAACTTCAGTCGCCACTCTCTTCTATGCAATGTTTGACTTGGATGACTCTTTCTTTCTGAGGTCAGAACCTTCCGCTTATCCCTGGGGGATGGTTGGCAAATGCCTTCCCTTAGCCTCGAGACAGACAGGAGAAAAATGAGCAAAACATGCTCTGCCGGAGGAAGTGCTGAGTTCTTCCCCTGTTCTCGAGATGAGACAATAATGATCCTAATCAAAATAAAGGGCATGATCTATTGGCAACATTTGGTCAGGCTCTGTGCTGGGCACTGGGGAGACGTCCCTGTCCTCGAGGTCTCAGGGTGGAGCAGGGGACACTGAGAAGTAAATCGATGATGACAGGGCTGGCATGGAGGGCGTCCCAGGCTGCTGTGGGGACCGAGGCAGGGGTCCCACTTAGCCCAGAAGAGGATCTCATGGTCCTGCAGGGACCCAGAGAAGCCGGGGGTTACCAAACAACCCTCTGAGACAGCACATGCCGAGTGCTATGGGGGCTGAGGGGGTAGAGCAACCAACTCATACTGGGGCTGGGGGAGGCTTTCTAGAAGCAGGGAGAGGGCATTCCTGGCAGAGGTCATCGCCTGTGCAAAGGCCTGGTGGTGGGAACAGTGACTCAGGACAGTGGGGCGTCGATCGCCAGTGGGGACATGGGGAGACGCTCTGAAGGGGTGACCTGGGCCCCAGTAGTGAAGGGCTCTGTGTGCCAGATTGGCGATTCTGCCCTTTCCCTGGAAAGCTGTGGGCAAGGGGGGCACTCACTACCCCTCCTCCCAGGGGACACACGTGTGGGCCTGGAGCGGGTCTGGTTCTCAAGAATCTTATGCCACGTAGCAAGAGGGCAGCCCTGGTGAGGAGGTGAGAGGAGTGTGATGCCATGAGCTGAGACACAGTGGATGGGGCCCCTCGAAGGTGGTCTCAGTCCCCGTGTGAGGGTCACTGCTGGGGCAGGAATGGCACCGAGGGTTGGCCGAGGCTTGGCAAAGACTCTGCGCACAGTGGGTGTCTCCCACACAAGGCAACTTATCTTCATTTAGTGAACATTCAGGACTGTGTGTGTGTGCCAGAGACGCGGTCCCAGGATGCTGAGACATGGGCAGGACAAGCTGAGTGTGGGGTCATCCCAGCCCTGAGGGATGCACCCCGGAGGCAGCCAAGGTGACCCCGGGAGGGCGCCGAGCTGGGGGTCAGATGACCCAGTTTTAGGCTTGGGCTCAGCTTTCCTGCCACTCTGTTGGGTTCAGCGCTGCCCTCTTCAGAATCTGTTTTTTTTAAATCCTTCATTGTAAATTATTCTTCCTAATGATATTTTCTCCATGACCCAAGAAACTAGGATAGTAAGAGAACTTTGGGCTTTTCTGCGGGGGCAGGAGCAAATGAGGGAAGCATGTCCTGGAAAGGGGGTACTTAATGGCAAGCAGAGGGCAAAGTTCATGAGCATCCCAGTTTTGCTGGCTCCCTGGAATGGTATCGGGTCAGGGAGAAGTAGAGCTGGAAGGGGGCTTATCCAATCCTCCCATTTTACAGATGAGAAACCGAGGACCAGAGATGGGTGCAAATTGCTTAGGTCAGGACTCTTCTCCCTTGAGTTGTGCCTCTTCCCTGCTCCTATGGGGCTGTCAGGCTCTGTGCTTGGATATACTGGGAAGCAGGGTAAGGAATGAACCTAGGATCCCTCAGACTGAAAGAAGCTTCTGGGAGCCCTCCGAGTATGGCATTCTGGGTGTGGGGAAGGCTCCAGGCTGGCTGGACTGCAGGGAGATGGCAGCCTGCCAAGCTGGCAGTCAGCAGATGACAGGCCTCCGAGCCTCAGTTTCCTTGTCTGTAAAAGAAGCCAGTTGGCCTGGAAAATAGTGGAGGCCCTCCTCCCTCTGGTTCACTCCCTGCGCTTCTTTGATCCAGAATCGCCATCCACTCTGGAGTAAAGGAACCCCACTTTTCTGTTGGCTTGTCTACTACTCATGTCTGCATACCAGCCAGAAGAAATTTGAGCCTATCTGGAACTCTCTCCCACCAGCACTGTTCATTTTCTGATCTATTTCCAGCTAAGGATTCCATGTGCCAGGGAGAGTGGTTTCCGGTACTGTGTAGACAGGACCTATGTGTATTTTCCACGCACGTCTTCCAAGGCTGACGTACGTTTTCCGCACATCTGACTTCCATGTGGCCTGAGCTCTTCATGCAAATTTGGGCAGATCAGTTAGTATCTTGTATTTTCCAGGGTCTTTGTGGACTGATGCTTCAGCTCCTGGGAGGGAGTCTAAGGGAATATGTGTGTGAATGGCGTGTGCAGGCACGTGTGCGTGTGGGGCATGGTGTGTGCAGGCATGTGTGTGTGTGTGCTCTGTGCGTGTGTGTACACATGCACGGGCATACGTGCATGTGAGATGGAGGTAGGGTGGGCCTCCTGGGAGGGCAGGGGCAGGGCGCCTGCAAACTCAGTATGTCTCCCTTGACTGTCTCTAGTCAGATTCTATTGATGTTAGTACTTGCAACCAGCCCCTAGGGGGCTTCATGTTTGGGTGGAAGGGAAGCTGGCCCTGTGGGAAACATAGAGCTTGGCCCTTGAAATCAGACACTTGGGAGGCACTTGACATTTTCTTAGGGATTCAGGAGGTTTTGTGTGTCTGGGATGAGTGGAACACGATCTCCAGGCTCCCAGTTAGGAAGTGCAGAAGGCCTGGGTTCCGGCTCTTCCTCAGTAGCCCCCATCCCTGTTCAGAGCCGGCTCTGCAGGCTTTGAGGCCCTGGCTGGCACGGTATGTGGAGGGCAGGGGCCCGTAAGTGCAGAGGTTGCTGCCAAAGGGGCTTCTGGAGGCAGCTAGAGGCATTTCACATCAGCAAGACTAGGAGAGCTTGGCCTGCCAGAGACAAGGCCGTAGCGTGCAGCTGGGATGATGCAAACATGATGGCGTGGAAAACAGGATACAGCTAAGTGCAAGATGCTTGTGATAGTAAATGTTAATATGCCCACTCAGGGTGATTAATCTTGCAACGGCTGAATCTCACCAGTGTACTTCCATCTATGGCTAATGTGACATTTGCGAGCTGCATACTTTCATTAGTGACCCCTTCTCCCAACTATCTGCTCTGAGAACTTGCAAAATGATTTCTCAGAAGTAGTCTCAATAAACAGCGGAGTCAAGAGGCAGGAGCCCAGTAGCTGCTGGTGTTTGCACGTGTCTGCGGGAGGGTGGAGTTGGCAGAGTCTCTCCCGATGGCACAGAGCCCAACTTGGAGCTGCTTGCCCGGGGGTAAGCCCAGGGCCTGTCGTGCACTGTCTGATCTTGCTTAAATTCTGTAGTCTCGCTAGTCTATGTTTCTTTGATCTATAAAATGGATCTAATCACAAGTCTTCTGTTATTTCTGTTGAATAGGCCTTGTGAAGAGTAAATGAGTTAGTGCATGAAAAGAGAAGGGCTTAGTGTAGTGTCATCCCATGGTGAAGGCTCTGTGAATGCTGGCTATTCTCATGAGCTCTTACTTTTTTACTGATTTATTCATTTCCCATCTCGTTCCCAAAATACCTGAGGCAGCTTAGCGAACAAAAACAACACCTTACAATAGAAAGGAAAGAGAAGACTGCATCAGGATAAAGGGAGAATAAAAGTAGAAGAGAAAGAGAGGCCAGAATGCAAGTTATGATATGTAGGGATACAAGCTGTAAAGTCCGATAGTTTTACTAAGGTGGGAGCCAAGGGGAGGGCACTGCTAATTGGCCCTAAGTGTCCTCGCGGTCAAAGCAAGAAAGAAGAGTCACCAGGTGTGTGTGCCTGGTGGTTGAGAGGACTTCAGTGCCTGTGGAAGGACACTTAGCAGAAGTAGGGTGAAAGTTTGGCCCCTGGACCAGAAGTGGTGGCTGGTGGAGGCCCAGACCCAGGGGAGAAAGGAAGCTGGCTGGGGTGTCCCCACACGGTTCCAGCTTGATGACCTGTCACCCTGAGATTTAGCCAAACCCAGTGTGTATTCTCTGCTGGTTCCACCTCTAAGGATTCAATTTGTTCCCGACTGTTGCTCTTAAGTCCTGAACTTGGACACCTTTGGCAACCCAACCCCTCAGTTGGGCTAGTTTAAGGAGCGGGATTTAAAGACCTCCTCCTTACGCACCTGCAGGAAAGGCACCATCCTTTGGGGATGCCCCAGATCATTTAGTTTTCATTGAATTTTGATCATCATCACCATCACCATCATCATCATCTCTAACTTTACTAAGCACCTTTTACGGTCAGTTTGCAGATAAGATTCAACCATTCTACAGATATTTGTTGGCCCTAATGTGAGCTCAGCGCTGTTTGAAGTGCTAGGAATATAGCGATGGACCAGACAGTCCAAGTACCTGCATTATGGAGATCCCTGTCTAGTAGGGAAACAGACAACAGAAGGCTGAACAAGAAATGTATCATATATTATCAGGTGAGGATTAGTACTGGATTAGGGGCCACCCTAAGAGCCTAATTTTAACTTAATCACTCTTTAAAACCTTGTCTCCAAATGCAATCACATTCTGAGTTACTGGAGGGTTAGAACTTAAACATATGAATTTGGAGGGGGACACAATTCAGCCCATAACAGTAGGGCTCAATAAATAGTGAATGAATGAGTGAGGTGAGTCCTAGGCAGATTTAGATGTTCATTTTTGTGTGCTGAGGGACCGAGTGAAGGGGGTCTGGGCATCTCCATCGTAAACAGGAGGGAGAGGCCAGGGGGATGGCTCGGGATAGTTCTCCATGTGACACTCATTCCTTATTGGGGCTCTTCCCTGCTGTCTCCTTCTGTTAGATGTGACATCCCGACTGGGAACACGTGAAACAACAGCTGATGCTGTCAGTGGGACAGCCGCCTCTCTGCCACGCTCACGGTGGTACCTGCCAACACTGATGACATGCCAGCCTTGGCGGTGACATTGATCCTATTCCTGCAAGAGCAGAGAAAGGAGCACGGGAGCAGGGAGATGGCTTCCCTTTCATAAGCAATGACAGGGCTACAGCATTTCATACCAGACTAATTTTAGTTTAATCTTTAAGAGCCAGAGAGGAAAAGTCAAATTCTGTAAGAAGCTTTTATGGGGAGCCACAAAGTCATTAACAGGTTGGATGTCAGCAGTTATTTACTTTCTTTCTCTACTCCCGTTCTTAAAAGAAATGGGAAAGTGTTTATCTTGCTCCATGAAAATGATGTTTCCGCTGAGATAAGAAATGGATAAAGGAGGCTGACCCTGGTGGGGTCAGCTAGAATAGACCCTTCATAACAGTTCAATAACCAGCTAAAACGACTCTCCTCTATTTTGGGCTGGGAAATGGGTCTCAGTTTTTGTTGCTCTAAACACTTTATACAACATAAGAAGTAATATACAAGGCCTAGGGAATGAGGCATTTTCCAATAAACCTGGCTGATGATGTGGGGGGAGGGCCACCTGGAAAGAGGGAAATCACTTCACCCCTTGCCAGGTGTTCCACAAGGAAGAAAAGCTCTGAAGACAAAGAAGGCCTGGATCTGAAAGCAAATGTACTTGAACTTCTGTACGTTAGGCTTGGCTGTAAACACATTGGTTGATTCTTTCATGCACTATAAGCTGGGGAAGAATTTTGGATGGTGATGATGGTAGTGGTCGATGATGGTAGTGGTGGGGTTAGTGGTGGGAAGTTTGGATGGTGTCGATGGTAATGGTGGCTCCTCCTAGAGGGTCCCGGCAATTTGAGCCAATGGATTTAGCAGGAGGAAATGCCAGAAATAGAGGAAGGCCCAGCTGAGACCCAAGAAAGGCCAAATAGGAAATTACTTGTTGGGTGGTTAGGTCCTAGAGAGTCAAATCAGGTTTTGGAGGTGCTGGTTGGAGGAAGGCATGGGCAGGCCTGCCAAATATGGTTATGAGGTTTGTGCGTTGAACAAAGGCAGCAGGCAGAGGGGTGGGTGAATTCCAGCGTGCATTTTGCTGGCCAAGTCATGCACCCTGACACAGGCCTCCTGCTACCCAGAGGAAGGGTAGCTTTTTCTTTGCATGATGGTTCCTTCTACAAGCAGGCTATGTGTAGAGAGTGCTGGTTCTAACAAGAAGGAGTGTGCTTATCTAATTTGCACAAGGATATTGTATTGGTTGGTAGGGTTCTGCCATGTGGGCCAAAGTTCTTGAACACTGGGAGACAAGGGTGAGACAGTCCACACCCCAGGACCCAGATGACGCACTGCTCCCCTGAGACAGCAATGATGCTCCTTTTCCAAGACAGCATCATGGCTGTCTTGAATGACCACCAAACTCGTTTTGGGGTCTCTGGCTTTCTGGTATGTCATGCTGTTCTTTGGGGATGAAATACTGGTAATTAAAAATGAAAAAAAATTTAATGGGGCTAAAAACATAAAATTTACCATCTTAATACCATTACCTTGTGATTGAGCTTTGGCAAAACTTTGACAGCAAGAATGGGCCTTTCTCTATGAAAGACTTTTGAAATAAGTGGCCTAGTGGCTCATCCATGGGTTGGAGGGAGCTGTTAGGGGTTCTCCGAGGAGTCATAAAAGGGGGAAACGAAACCCAGAAGGCAGGAAGTGTAAAAAATTAATTAACAGAAACCTTAATTAGATAGAGTTAGGAGACCAGAAGGGGGAGCTCTCGCACCGTGACAATAGCAGAGCCCAACAGGAGGAGGAAATACTCCCTTTTCTTGCCTGGCAAGAGCGCAGCCAATGAGAGACAGTCACAACTCAGCCAAGGAAATGCCATGGACTCTTCGCTCACTGTAGCCCTCCCAACTTCCCTTCCCCTTTATAAAAGAGTGCTTCTCTCCATTTTTGCTGGGAACTTGAACGTGACTCACTAGGGTTGCAGACCCTGAATTACAACTCTTTGTCGATCCCAAATAAAGTTTTTTTTTTTTTTCCTTTTTCTGGAGAAATAACTGGCAGTCTATTTGTTTAAGATCAACATTTTGGCGACCCATACAGGGATCCAGACAAGATGCCCCAGGATTCTGAGGCCAGCGAGCAAACAGGTGCAGTACCGGCACTCAGCCTGCTGCTGCTCACTGCTTTGCTCGCTGACCCTGGACTTGGAGGGTAAGTTTTTCTTTTGGATCCGAGCTTCTGCCCTCCTTGCATTTTGAAGCTCTCCAGGTTTTATTTGGGATCTATTTTAAGGTTTCATCCCTTCTGGTTAAGGGCTTGCTCTGAATGTAAGTTTTGGCCTGATTTTGAAATCAGACTGTCCCAACTGGATCTGGCCAGCCTTTGGCCCATTCCTTTGGGGACAGGGGTTGTTTTGTTGGAACTGTGCCGGCTCAGCCTTGGCCCAATTTGTTCGGAATAGGGGCTGTTCTACTGGAACTGTGTTGAGCAGTTTTCCGCCTGACTCTTCTGGGGCCAGACTGTTCCCTTAGAACTGGATGGTGTTAGGCCTTCAGGCTATTTGAGCTGTTTGAGCTGTTTAGGCTGTTTGAAAATTGTCCTTGTACTCTAGAGAAAAACCTCTGAGAAATGGGATCCCAGTTATCTAAATATTTTGAGGGTGACCCCTGCCGTAGGAACCCTGGCTGGTCTTATGTTTGAAAACCACAGTCCTTCCTCATGTGCATTTCTAACTAAGTGGACTGAGCTGACCAAAGGCAATTTAGAACATCAATGGTCATTATGGGGAACTTTTGAAATCCCCAAACTTACTTTTCTTAAAACCGAATTGGACAACCACAGCTCTAAAATTTCCCAAATTGAATGGAATACCTATTTTGATCGGTGTTTTGAAACTTCCAAATGTTATCAGGGGCCTGAAATTGCCTCTCTGCAAAATAAGATTTTAAGATTAACTCAGGCAAATAAATGGTTAAAGAAAGAAAAACTGGCTTCCGAATGCTCAGGCTCTTCTTCCTTGGCTTCTTTGTCTCAGGCTCTGCCTCTAGCACCATCTTGTCTCTCTCCCTTGGCTTATGTCAGGCCCCACCTCCAGCACCATCTTCCTCCTTCCCTTCTATGCCTCCTACGCCTCTGCTCCACCCTCAGTTCCCCCTTACTAATTCTCTCTCCAAACTTCCCCTTTTCTCTGAACTTAGCAGAGTCGGCCCTTTAAAATTAAGCCTTTTGAGGATCCACAAACTAAACCCTTAATTTCCTATGCTCTCTGGACTCAAGCTAACCTGTGAGCCATGGTCAAAGATTTTCCCAAAGTAACCGAAGATCCCCACGGATTTGCTGAGGAATTTAATATAGTCATTCAGACTTACCAACCTGGTTTCTCCCGCTCATGTCAGCTAGTTTATATGCTTGTCAGTGAAGACCCAGCATTGGACAAAAACCACTAGCTGGGAAAATTCTGAAAGGGCTCTAGAATTGCAACCAGGAGACCAGCCTGTAATAATGGATTTACACTGTGCATTCTTTAGTATTCCGGTTGTTGAAGCTAAGAAATGCCTTTTTTCCTTCACTTGGGAAGAAAAACAATTCACCTGGACAGTAAAGCCTCAGGGTTTTACTGAGAGTCCTTCTGACTTCTCACAAATCCTGAAGGCTTATCTGGATGATATAAAGCTCCCTAGAGGTCCTACTTTGTTGCAATATGGGGATGATTTACTTCTTTGCTCTCCTTCTCAAACCTCCTCACAGGAGGACAGCATCCACCTGCTAAAGATTTTAGCCTTAAGGTCACCAAGAAAAAAACTGCAGTTTGCCCAAACCCAGGTTTGATATTTAAGGCATCTGATATCAGAATAAGTGCTACATCTCAACTCAAACAGGCTTCATGGTGTCCTAAATTTCCCGAAACCCAAAACTAAGCACCAACTGTGAGGTTTTCTTGGGCTAGTTTGTTATTGCTAAAATTGGATTGCAAATTTCTCTCTTATGGCCAAACCTCTGTACGTTTTACTGGAGAATAACAACCTTGACCCAATTTTATGAGAAGAACCAGACAACATAGCCTTCAAGGCCTTAAAGGAGAGTTTGATGAACACACTTGTCCTTGAGCATCTCAAAGATCAGATTCCCTTTTTCCATTTTGTATGTGAAAATGAAGGGAATACCCTCGGGGTACTCACCCAAAGAACACAGGGACCACCATGGAGCCATATAGCCAGAACTGGACCCTGTGGCATGGGGACATCCCCTTGCCTTAGAGCCATTATTGCCACTGCTCTTTTGGTTAAGACCACCAAGAAAACCACTGTGGGATTCTCTTGAATCAGTTTTGTACCTCATGCAGTAGAAGACCCCCTGAATTCTCATCACGCTCAACATTTCTGACAGCTGCTTCCTCTCTGACGAAGTTCTTTTGTTGGTTGCTCCTCACAGAATTCTTTCCGCACTGCAGTAACCTTAACCCTGCTACCACTCTTCCCTCTGTCTCTGATGAAGTCCCCTGCTTAACACTCTTGACTCCTTGTGAAAATCTGCAGGAAACTCCTTTAGCTTCCCCTTGCAGACAGACTCCTGCCTCTTCTGTGGCTAAAGTCCCTTTGGAAAAAGATTATCCCTATCTGGGGAACTCCTCTCGAACTTCACAGTGATCAAGGAACCCATTTTACTGGTCAAATACTTTGACAAGTCTGTGCTGTGTGGCTGGTTTTACAACACTTCCATTGGGCTGACCACCTTCAATCCTCTGGGTTAGTCGAATGCACCAACAGCATTATTAAGACTCAACAGGAAAAATTTGTAGAGGTCCTCAAAATACCTTGGCCAAAAGCATTGTCATTGGTCCTTCTAAATTTCAGATCCACCCCTTTTGGAACTCATAAACTCTTACTCTCTAAGATAGTCACAGGATGCCCAATGCACTTGGCTGCTGCCTCTTTTGATCCACAACTGATAAAAGGAGAGGTACTCCAGTGTTGCTAAGGTCTAAATGGGTCTAATAAAAATACCCACGTTTTGGTAGAGCAATTTTTTCACAGTGTGCTCTTGGGAGACGAAGACCTTGAGCATCACACCTTGTGACGTGTGATGTGGGATTTTTGTCTGTTGGAAAAGACACCTCCAGAAGGATGCTCTTTCAACCTTTTTGGAAGTGGCCCTATCAGGTAATGCTAGCCAACCTTTGCGCCATGAAACTCTAGGGAACAGACTCTTGGATTCATGTGACACACCTAAAGAGAGTGCCAAACCCTGACCAGAATTTCACATCATCTGGTGACCTGAAAGTAAAGATTTCCCAGAACTGAAGCAGACGACATCTGATGAGACAGCTTTCTCAAGATATCTGGACCAGTCCTGTTGGAATTTTGTCCCCAAACCTTTGATGATGACATAATGCTTCAGATGATCTCCTTGTATATCTATGGTCTTGATAAAATGGCCTTTAGATAAAAAGTGCCTGAGAACTCTCCCTCCTACCCCTCCTTGTTACACGAATGTGAGCCTATTAGGCTTCTGATCTGTGCATTTTCCCTCCATTGTAAGACAGAACACCCAGGAGGGTCCTTCCTGACATTGAGAGACAAAAAGCCACTGAAACCAGGGAGCCTGACTCTTGCTCAAAGATGGTTTCAGAGAAAGATCTTGAACAAAAGGGGAAAATGTAAAAAATTAATAAACAGAAACTTCAATTAAATAGTCAGGAGACCAGAAGGTGGAGCTCTCACACCCTGTGATGATCTCAGAGACCAACAGGAAGAAGAAAGACTCCCTATTCTTGCCCAGCAAGAGCTCAGCCAATGAGAGACAGTCACAACTCAGCCAATGAAAAGCCATGGCCTCTGCTTACTATAAGCCTCCCAACTTCCTTTTCTCCTCTATAAAAGAGTTTTCCTCTCTGCTTTTGCTGGGGACTTGCAAGTTGCTCACCACGGTTGCAGAACCCAAACTGAAATTCTCTGTTGATCCCAAATTAACCTTTTTTTTTTTTTTTTCCCTGAAGAAATAACTGGCAGTCTGTTTTAGGCCAACGGAAGTGAAGCAGAGAGCATGGGTCACCAGGTAGCAGGATGGAGGGCTGGAGAGTGGCTGGAGAAGGCTGTTGGGAAGCTGAAGACTGGCCTGAGAGCTCCTCCTAACATGGGTCTCATCTGTCATCTTAAGCACATGTGGGGCACTGGACTGGGGGCATGTCCTGAGCACAGCCATCCCTTTCAGGTGAGCAGGCTCTGCTGTAGCATGTGGTTCCTGGATGCTTGTTGGCGAAGAACCTCCTCTGAGTCCCTCCACCGGCAGGGCACATTTGGTTCCACAACAGGCCTCCTTTAGGAAAAGAGCACAGACTCAAAACTCAAGTCCATCCTGACAATGTTGAATTTTATCTGATGGCTAAGAAATCCCCCCCTTGTGTTCTGGAAAGATGGCTTACTGCAAAGAACCACTCTTCTTTGTATGCGTTAGATAAGACTTACCGATGTCCCCATTGGTTACCAATGATAGGCACACACACACTCTCCAAACTCCCATTTTTTTCTTCGTAGTTGATTAGCTGAAATGCTGTCCCCACTGATCATTTGGAACAAACTGTTTGTCAACCAAACTTTGGTCAAGCTTCTTTTCTTCTCTAAGGCTCCTGAACTTTGGCAGCAGACAGCTCCTCCTGAGAGTAGAGTGGCTTCAGGGTCAAACACTCTCCGATCTACTCTCCGATCACTCCACCCTTTCATCCTATTTCCCCACATATAGTTCTTTCTAGCCTTGCTAAGCCCTCATTATAAGAGGAAAACTTTTTTTGCCTAACTCTTGAGAAGCTTGCAGACCTTATGGTCAGAGTTTCTCCCTTTTGTAACAGATCTCTCTCCTCCTGATGCAATACTTCCCACCCCCTCTCCCCACCATGCCCCATAATCCTTTTGAATAAATCTTTCCTTACTAGGTCTGGATTTGTTTGTTTGTTTTTTTTTTAACATCTTTATTGGGGTATAATTGCTTTACATGGATTTGTTTTTATTTGACAATCCTAAGGTGTCCGTAGGCTGCCGTCAAGGAGAGGTGGACGGAGTGGGCTGTTTTGTCCTTCTGGTGCTTCCTATGCTGCATGTAGATGTGTACAAGTTGTCAGGGAGGTCTTGAGCCCTGCCCTTGAACTCAGTTGTGGGCACACACCATCCTGACCTGGCTGCCCTCAGAGACGAAGCAGATGCGACTTGGTTTACAATTGGGCGGGAACTCACTGTCTAGTGTGAGAATCAGTGACACCAATACCATCTAACGGAAGTGAAAGCAGGGGTTCGTGGGACTCAGACTTTTTGTAGAATCCAGCCCCTTACATGGCAATGAAGCGAAATTCCCACTTAAGTGTCTTGAAGAATACCAGCGAGGTCCCAATTTATATAATCTTGAGTCATACTTTCCGAATTGCCGTTCCTGCCCCCGTTTTCATTTTGCACGGCAGTTCCAGAACCATCACCTGCCAGATCCAAGCTCTCTCCTTCTTAGCCCTGGTGTATGTGTCCCCACCCCCACCCCAAGCCCCTTTTCCTTCTCACCGCTTTTCACTTTGTGGATCAGTGTAGCTCCTTTTCGTTTGGCATCACCGACTGTCCTGGAACCAGTTGGAAAGAGGTTTTTTTTTTCCCAGCAGGATGAGGGAGAGAGGCATTGAAATAGGGAGGTGGAGGAAATCTCACCTGCTAATAAATCTTGCTCCTGTCACACTATAATCTGTGGCAACGCGTGAAAAGGCTCGTACATACGAGAAGTCCAAACACAGTGCTCCGGTGGTCGCGGGGAGAGTGGGGTCATCAGGCTTTCTCACGGGTTCTCCCTCTCTGCTAATCCATCTGCCAGGACGCAGGCTGAGTGCAGAGACTCAGAAGCACGCGTGCTGGGCTTGGGGTCAGCCTCCAGATGCTCCGCCAGATGACTTTGATCTGTGAACAAATCTGTTACAAGCTGGTTCAACCTCTAGCGACTGGTGGGTGAATTAGAGCTTGGTGAGTCGTGAACCTAACGGAGAAGTGAAGGGACCCAGAAGCTTCTTGCTGCCACCCCAGCCAAGTGCACCTCTGGGGCCTCTTAGCCGCCTGGGTGTGTGAGGTTAATGAGGGTTCACCGGCTGCAGCAGGCAGGCTGAGATGGGATGAGCCCATTCAAACCCCCTTATGTTTGTATTTTACATCAACTATACCTCAAAAAAAAAAAGAAAAGAATAAGTCAAACAGGAAAGATTTAAAAACAGACAAACTCTTCATGTTGGCTTACTGGTTGCATGGACAGCCTGTGGCCCTTTCCTGGGACGTGGGTCATGGTGGCAGCTGGCAGTCATCTTGCTTGATTATCAGAAGGCTGGGGATGTAGACACACACACACACACACACACACACACAAAGGTTGATTCAAAAAACCATTTACGGGCTTCCCTGGTGGCGTGGTGGTTGAGAGTCCGCCTGCCGATGCAGGGGACACGGGTTCGTGCCCTGGTCCGGGAAGATCCCTCATGCCGCGGAGCAGCTGGGCCTGTGAGCCATGGCCGCTGAGCCTGTGCATCCAGAGACTGTGCTCCACAACAGGAGAGGCCACAACAGTGAGAGGCCCATGTGCCACAAAAAAAAAAAAAAAAAAAAACACAAACCATTTACTTTGTGGGCACCTATTCTGTACATGGTGCTGGGATATAGGGAGGAATAGTGCCTGGACCCTGGCCTTGAAAGCTTCATATTCTTCAGGGATCTCAACATATGTGTAATGAACTCTCTGTGCTTTTCACCCATGTTGCCATGGGTGGCGGTATTCTGGTGTATAGTTATACCACACTTTATGCACCTGTTCTCTTGTGGATGGACATTGGCTGTTGCCCATTTTTGGTTATGGTGAATACAGTTGGTGCCTAACTTTTTTGGGGGATGTGTGCAGTCATTTTTGTGGGTCCTACACCTAGGAGTGGTAGTGCTGGGTCATAGGGTAGTGCTGGGTCATAGGGTAGGAGTATTTTTAGCTGTGGTTGATAATGTCCAATAGTTTTGAAAAGGAGTTGCACCAATTCTCACTCCCACCAGCAGTGTGTGAGATGGAACGCACATTTATTGATGCTGAGCACGTGCCGGGGGCTGGGCTGGGGGCTCTGTGATCACTGCAGGTGTCATTCTTCTCATTTTACACATCAGAGGACAGAGGCTGAGTTGGGTGAGGGGATCTGACCTGTCTGATGTCCCAGAGCAAGCAAATGGCAAGGAGGAAATCTGAGCTCAGGCTGCCTTAACCTTAGGGTCTGTGCTCTGTGGACCTTCCTGTACCATTAGATCATTAGTACAAAGCGACCTGTCCCTTCACTAGCTGATAAGCCTGTGCAGTGCAGGGGGCCAGTGGGGCCTGGGATCCACCACTTGCCGTCCTGGAAGCCCAAGGAGTCGGAGAGCTGCTGCTGACCCCGAGAGCACACAGCAGCGCCCTCCCCATGCAGCCCTCCAGCACCATCTCATCCTCCACAGGTCTTATCATAACTGACGTGAATCCCAGCCTGCCTTCTGGGTTGTGGCTTGTGTCATGTTCTGTTATAGCTGCTCACTTTCTTCATTTTTAAAATTTTTTATTAAAAACATTTTTTAATTTTATATTGGAATATAGTTGATTTACAATGTTGTATTAGTTTCAGGCATACAGCAAAGTGATTCAGTTATACATATACACATATCTATTCTTTTTCCGATTCTTTTCCCACCTAGGTTATTACGGAGTATTGAGTAGAGTTCCTTGGGCTATACAGAGGTTCCTTGTTAATTATCTATTTTATATATAGTTGTGTGTATATCCCAAACCTCCTAATTTATCCCTGCCCCATACCTTTCTGCTTTGGTAACCGTAAGTTTGTTTTCTAAGTCTGTTTCTATTTAGTAAATAAGTTCATTTGTATCACTTTTTAAGATTCCACATATAAGTGATATCATATGATTTTGTCTTTCTCTGTATTACTCAGCCATAAAAAAGAATGAAATAATGCCATTTGCAGCAACACGGATGGATTATCTTACTAAGTGAAGTAAGTCAGCTGCTCACTTTCAAATCTGATGCTCACTCTGACTTTCTTATTTTTTATTTAAAAATTTAAAAAATTTAGATAAAACTGGCATGTAACATTGTATAGTTTTAGGTATATGACATAATGAATATATATATGTATTCACCCTTGTTACCGAGTCCAAGCTCGTACTGCTCGCTGCACAACAGGCCAGTAAATTGGGAGACAAGCTGCTGGGGCAAGGAATAGTGACTTTATTCCGCAAGCCAGCAGATGGAGAAGATGGTGGACTCGTGTCCCGAAGAACCATTTCCCTGAGTTAGAATTCAGGCTTCTTTTTTACTAAAAGGGGAGGGAGTGTTGTTGGTTGTTTCAAACTTCTTGGTCAAATCTTTTGTTCTTGCAGCTGCCTGTGTAGCTCACCGCTAACCTGCTTGATAGCTCACCCTTTATCATCTGCCTTCCCCACCTCCTATCAGAGTTTCCTAGGACCATGTCCCCAATAAGCTATTTGCTTTCCAAACCTTGTCTCAGGCTCTGCTTCTGGAGGACCCACACGAAGACAACTGTGGTTCCTAGTTTCCTTCTGATTCCAAGCCCCCAAGATTGACGCACTTTCCAGTTGGGCTCCGTTCCTGGGGTCTTCTCCCCCTGCGTGACCCCTGAGCCACACTCCCATTAGCTCTTGGCAGCCTGTGCCATGGATTCTGTCCAGACATTCTGGACCCCACCCAAGAGGCTTGTATCCAAATCCTCCTTGACTAAGCATATGTCTTCTCATACAAGACAGACAGGGGGGATTCCCTGGTGCTCCCGTAGTTAGGACTCCACACTTTCACTGCCGAGATTGTGGGTTCAATCCCTGGTCAGGGAACTAAGATCCCGCAAGCTAAATTAAAAAAAAATTAATTTTTTAAAATTAAAAAAAATAAAAAAAATTAAAATTAAAAAAAAAAAAAGACAAACGGGGTTGAAACTTATTAGATAATACTGGTTTGCCCTGAAGGAAATTGTTAACCTACTCAGGGAAACACATCCTTTTGGTAAATCACTGAACTGGACCCAACACCACATAATAATCCTTCCCTAAGATGCTGACCCACTTCCTGTGGGTCTTTTCTTGTACTATCTTTTCTTTCTTTTACCTTCTTTTCATTCTTTCTCTGTGCTTCACACGTAGTCTCTCTTGTTTACTTTCCTGCCGGGCCACCTCTTATTTTCACACACAGGGGGGTTCAAGAGAGCATGGGGACATATTCCTGTGAATCACAACTGTAGCTGGGAGGCAGGTGGTGGCTTTCTTCCAAGGATTTTTATCCTAGTCTCATAAACTTCTTTACCACGGTGAAGGAGAGGCTATCAAAAGTCTGTTTATCTGCAGAGCTGAGAGCCTAGAAGCTATTCTTATTTATAGGATCCTGAGAGTGTCTATGATACTGAGTAAGAAATAAAATTGCAGCAAACCTGCTAATGCCTGAGCATCAGAGAAATTAGTCTTTCGTAGGTTGGCCCGAGGGCAGCGGAAAGCTAGACAGAGGATTCAGATTCCAGCGCTGCTACTCCCAGCTTGTGTGATCTGGGATAAATGACCTTTCTGGGCCTCAGTTTCTTTATCTCTAACATGAGAAAGACAAGACCCCATCAAAGAGCTGCTGGGAGGGTTACAGCTGATGATGTATTTGGGGCCCAGGGAAGGTGCTGGAGATCCTCCAGTTCACAGACCTCCCTCCCGTCCCTGCTGCCTGCAGCCACCTGCCTGCAGGCTCCTCTCCCTGCTCTGTGCTCTGCTTGGTCTGTGATGCCCAGTTCTCGCTCCACTGTTAGAGTCCAGTCTGGGGAACTGTACTCTTCTTTTCCCGAGACCTTGACTTTGAATATATGAAGCCTTCACTGGTACTTTGCCTGCCTCTTTGGAAGTAGGTGGGAGATGATCCCAGGTCAGAGAAGGTGGGGGGTCGAGAATGAGTTTGGCTGGGCTTAGGTGGCCCAGCTTAAACAGGAACACTGTGGCAGGGCCTGGCTCGCCGAGAGACAGGGCAAGGTTGTCAGAGCAGTCCCTGTGAATCATCCGTAGTCGTGCCTTCTGTCTGAAAGTGGACAAGGTGACTGACAATGTTTTTTATTTCTAGACTTCAGTGCTAGCCTGAGACCTTCCCCAAAAAGGGGAGGGGCCCTGGCTGCAGAGAGAGACCTGGTTCATCACCCCCGCCCCCCCACCATGTTCCTTTTCATGTGAAGCTCTATGTGCAGGTTTTATGAAAATATGACTATAGTGTGGGTCAGGACATCCCACGTGCAAACCTCTGCTGACTCCAGCGATAAAGAATTTGGGCCTTATTTATAGGGTAGCCTTGAGGATCTGACAGGAGGAATTGAGATTGCTGCCAGGGTGAGAAATGAGATTTCCCAGAAGGAGTTCAGTGGGCTGAAGGGGCCTCTGGGGACCGAGGAGGATAACAGGCAAGGTGACTCAGATGGAATGATCTGGGCGGCAGCCTGCGGTGGCCAGGCATCCCTCCTCCGGGAGTGGGGGAAGCAGCAGAGCCTTCTTGGGGCCCTGGGCCTCTTACCACAGAGCCAGAAAAAGGTCAAAATGCTCAGGTTCCCTACAGATCCATGTAGCCAAGCAAGTTCTCAATTATTCAGGAATTTTTTCAGGAGACATCTTAGCCTCTGTCAACTGGACATCCCTTTCCTCTCCCCTTCGGTTTCTTTCCACCCCTTCTTTCTCCCCCATCCCGTCATCTCCCTCTACCTTTTCTTCCCATCTCTTTCTGATGTTCCCCACTCCCCACCCCTCCCATGGTAGTTATCCGGGCTGTTCACGAATGTTCTGACTCTGTCCTCTGGGAGCCTGACAAGACTGCATTTCCTCTCTCATTCGAAGTGAGGTTTGGCTACACGACTTGCTCCGGCCAGTGAAGTGTGAGTGAACATGTGTGCGTCGCTTTAGGGCAGAAGCTTTAAGAGCCAGTGCCTTGCTGCCTGTTTCTCTTTCCCTATTGTGGTGACTAGTGTCGTTTGAGATGCTGGCTGCCCCATCAGCTGGGCCCTGGAATGAGCATGACACAGAGCAAAGCCTCCAACCAACCCACGCTGGACGTGCAGTGAGAAAGATAGTAAACATTTGCTGTTCCAGGCCACGGAGACTTCGAGGTTGTTTGTTACCGCAGCATCACCTAACCTCCCCTGACTAATACACTCTCCACGCCAGAACTTTGGGAATGACCCTGCAAAAGAGATTTACGTGTCCACACTCCCCTTTCAATACGGTGCCCCCTCAGCTCCTTTCAATAATCACAAAGTGTGAGTCTGGGGGTGCCAGAGGGAATGGGCCAATAAGACATTGCCCTGAGAGAGAGGGAGATGGAGGAGGGTTCTTTGAGCTGCCAACCTATGAGAAAGCAGCTAGGTGAGCCTGGCTGGGCACCCAGTTGCCTGGAGTTCCCGTCATCAAGATGTTCCAGGGAGAAGTTGACTTCCCAAAGTGAAAGAGTCTTTCTGATTCTCTGGCCGTAAATGCGTCTTAGCCTTCATGCCGGCCAGCTCCTACGTGGGATGTGTGCAGCGATCCCTGCAGCTGCGGGCTGGCTCTCTTTTGCTCCATTTCCTTGCCCACTGGGGCTTCAGAGAAGCAGTTCCTTTTCTGGTGCTGATGAATATTTTTCTCGCCTGAAGTTTAATCTTTTCCTTCTTAGTTTTTCTGCTTGACTGCCTAGCACTTAGGATTTTAAGCTTGTTAACCTCCTCCCCCAAATCTTACCTTTCCTTCCTGGAGATGGTGTTTTGGGGTGTCTGACTGGAACCTCTAAAGGACGGGGTGTGGGAAGAGGGGCTGATGAAGCCCTTTGAGCCCGTCTGGTCAGGCCTCGGGGCCGAGTGGGGCTGTGCATCCTTACAGCAAGCAGGCGATTGGTGAGTTGACTGCAGGCCAAGAGCAAGGCTGAGGATACATGCAGCAAATGTGGCCCGCGCGTGTGTACCTTATGCATGCGTGTGTGTGTGTGTGTGCGTGTGTGTGTTTTAATGGGTCAGAGCACTCCCCCTACCGCAACGGGAGGAAGGAGTGGATGATAAAGGGCGCAGAGCTGGGAGGCGGGCCCGACATTTGCTGGTGTGACTCATATTTCACGGCTGCGGCTAACAGCTGGTGTTAGGGGGTCCGCCTCTCTGATCGCTGTACGAGGGAGAGGACAAGCCCCACCAAGCTTCACTGTAGTGGGGCTGTGGGTGTCTGTGGAGTTGAAGGTGGCAATCTGCCCCACCATCCCTACCGTCCCTCCCACCCCTCCTGCCCGGTGGCAGGAGTCAGGTGGCAAGTGTGTGCATCCTGTGTGAGGTCCTGTCCTGGCAGCACCCTGATGTTCGTGTGGCCTATGGACCCACAGCAGCGCCTCACCCAGGGGCTTGTTAGAAATGCAGATCCTCAGGCTGCCCTCTGCCCCACCTACGTACGCAGAATCTGCATTTTGACAGGAGCCCCCGGTGATGTGTATGTGCTGAGTGTGAGAAACACTGCCATGTGGGGGATGGAAATAACCCCAACCTACAGGTGACCGGGGGCTCTGTGGGAGGGGGGTCGGGCTGGCCTTTGGCTTTGTCCTGACCTCAGAGTCCCTAGAGTTTGAAAGTGATGCGCGCCAGTAGAACTTGTTTTCCCAGCCTCCGCTCCCCCACGGGAAGGCAGGGGGTGGGGTGGGGGAACCTGGGAGCAGTGATCAAGAAGGAAAGTCCTAATGATGGTCTAGTCCTTTCCACTCCGTGCAGAGAAGCTGGGTGGGCAGGAGCCACCCAAGAGAATCTTCTTTCATCTCTGGGGAGACTCCGATCACAGGGGCTTGGGGTGCACATCAAATAGGGAATGTGCCACATGACTGAACCGAGAGCTACATCCAGCACTGTTGGTCACGGAGACACTTAGGATGGTGAAGCCAAAAAGCACAGCCAAGCAGGAGGGGCCAAAGAACGGGAGGCAGCATCCCCTGGGCAGCGAGTGAAGCAAGGGGATGGCTAGGAGCATGACCTGGCTTGCCAGCCCTCTAAGAAGTTACACGGAGGGGCAAAAGGACCTCACCCGTGGGGTTGTGGGGTGGAAGACACTTGCCTGTGCTGAGAGGACAGGAGGATCTAACTTTTACCACACTCTACTGGTCTCCCACATGGTGGCAGTGAGTGTGGCCCAGTGCGGATCCATTGCCCACTGACTCTGCTACCTCACAGAGTGGACTCTGGACCCTCCTTCACCAAGAGAATGAGTCATGAGGATACTGGGCACTGACCGAAGCCTGAGAAGTAGACCAGCCCAGAAAGCCCAATGGCTTCTGCTTCCGCCTCAGAGCAGAGCCCCCTCCCTCCCTGCACTGCTGGGTGGTACGCACACAGGAAGCTGTGGGAAATCAGAAGCAGGACAGGTGGGGGAAGGTCCATGAGAAGGGACCTTCAGAGAGGTAGGGAATGGTGTCAAAGGTGATGACCTTTGTCTTTGCTGGGAGAGTTATGCCCCCAAGACTTGGCTTAAATCAGAAATAACCAGGATGTCTAGAAGCAACAAGATTAAGTTTTCAGCTGCTAAATAGAAATGACTCAAAAAGGCAACAGTTTGATTGGAAAATGGACACATCTGAGTTGCCTGAGACCCCGGGGCCTGGGCTTAACCTGCAGTGTCACCAGGACTGATTCACGGAGGAGGGATATGAGTAAAGATGCGTTTCTGGAAAGGAAACCAAGAGAGGGGAAGGGATACAGAGCAGTGAGGTCATTGCAGGACAATTGGAAAGAACGTGGAAAGCCCTGTAGTATAGCGGAATGCTCAGAATCCCAGCTTCAGGCAGATGAGTTCAAATCCAAGTCCCACCGCTTACTGCTGTGTGACCTCGGGCAAGGGTCTTAATGCCTCTGAGCTTCAATTTCCTCAAGCTGTGAAAAGGGAGATGATAGCAACGACTGAGCAAGGTTATCTTGGGGACAAAATGGAGCACAAAAATGAGGCATCTGGCGCCTCATGCCCTTCCATACTACGAAAAGTGATCTTGCCTTCTGAGATGTCGGGCTTCCTCTGCGGACTGCAGGTAGGGGTGGTGTTTGTAAGACGGCCACTCTGGAGCAGCCCCTTTACACTGCCATTGCTCGGGTCATCTTTCTCTGTGTCTCAGGATCAAATCATTGGCCCACAATCCGCTGAAGTGTATTTGATAGATCTCCAGCCCCAAAGGTTTCTGTTGATATGAGGAGTAATAGTTCTGTTCCTGGAGAATGATTTTAAAAGGAAGCCCCCGTGTCTGCTGCTGCATGTTAAAAAGCAAGATTTCTCCCATCATAAAACTGGTTACAACTTGTTTGGAACCTACCAAGTGACAGGCACTGTGTCAAGTGCTTTCCTTGTATCCTCTCGAATCCTTACAACAATTGGCAAGGCAGGCATTTGTGGCTTTATTTTATAGATGAAGAATGAGGCTTGGTGATATAAGGTCCAAGGACACTGAGCAGAGAGTGGCTACCATCACTGAATATCCTGTTCTCTCCTGTGTTTTCCATCCTCACCTCTTTTTTTTTTTTGCATTAAAAACCCATTGTTTAACATGGTTGAACTTCTTGTTCTTTAAACAATAACTATTGTTAGCATTTTTGTTTAGAAGGAAGGAAACATTTTCTGCAAGATTGTCTTTATAGGAAAAACAACTCCTAGGATTAAAAAAAAATTAATTAATTAATTTTTGGTTGCATTGGTTTTTCTCTAGTTGCAGCGAGCGGGGGCTACTCTTTGTTTTGGTGCACAGGCTTCTCATTGTGGTGACTTCTTTTGTTGCGGAGCACGGGCTCTAGGTGCACGGGCTCAGTAGTTGTGGCTCGTGGGCTTAGTTGCTCCACGGCATGTGGGATCTTCCTGGACCAGGGCTCGAACCCGTGTCCCCTGCATTGGCAGGCAGGTTCTTAACCACTGTGCCACCAGGGAAGTCCCAATTCCTAGGATTTTAAATTACCGCCATATATGGCTGATTCTCGACTTTACTTTCCAGGTCTCTCATGAGGGCCAGGGTAGCTCACAAAAAGGAAGAGAGACCAATCCTTGCTTCCTGCTGAGTGTATGATAGGCTAGAGATAAGGGGCTTTGCAAGAATTTTCTTGGAACTCTTGGCTTCCCATTCATGTCTTGATTTGGGACAAGTTGAATCCACTTAAGGATGGGAATTTGATCCCCTAATTCTTGAAACTCCATTTTGAAATAAATTCCTCTGTATTTCTTAGCTCATCTTTGTTACTCTCAAGAGCTAGGTTGTAGCAGCTGAACAATGTGGAGGTTAGGGGTGCCAACTCTCCGTGCAGTGGAAAATCCACATATAACTTCGCAGCCCTCCAAATCTGCAATTCTGCATCCCCAGATTCAACCTACCATGGGGGGTGTAGTTCCGTGGTATATATTTAGTGAAAAAAAAATCCCCATATAGGTGGACCCATGCAGTTCAAACCTGTCTTGTTCAAGGGTCCACTGTAAGTAATTACAGCTTGGAGTTTTGACGGATTCACAGTTTAAAAGATGCTATGGTGTTTATTGTTTTTCTTACCTCCCAGCATCCCCACATAAGGTCTCAAAGCTTCTTTGGCCTATGTCTGTTTCATTGTATCATGCCATGTATTGTCAATTATTTTTTCCCAAATTTTAAAATTGTGATACATATATACAAACATAGAATTTATCATCACAACCATTTTAGAATGTAAACTTCAGAGATATTCAATACATTCACAATGTGCTACAATCACTACCTTCCATCTCCAGAACGCCCCAGGTCACCTCTTAATCACACCTTCTCCATTAGGATTTAAATATGGCCTCATCCTACTTGTTCCTCCAGGCTCAGCTCAAGACCCCTGTCTTTGTGGGAACTCTTTTTTTTTTTTTAACATCTTTATTGGGGTATAATTGTTTTACAATGGTGTGTTAGTTTCTGCTTTATAACAAAGTGAATCAGTTATACATATACATATGTTCCCATATCTCTTCCCTCTTGCGTCTCCCTCCCTCCCACCCTCCCTATCCCACCCCTCCAGGCAGTCACAAAGCACCGAGCTGATCTCCCTGTGCTATGCAGCTGCTTTTGTGGGAACTCTTGGATGACCATGTCCACCTATAGGAATTCTTTCTTCTCTAGATTCCCATAGCCTCATGCTTGACACAATTTATCCTTATTTTTGGTGGCTGTCCCAGGGCCTCCCCTTCTTTCACATTGCACACTCCCTGGGCAGGCTCCTATGTTCAGACGCTCCCAGCTGAATCATCAAAATGCTGATACCGTCCAGATCTATACCTCCTGGGCAGGTTGCTGCTCAGAGCTCCAGGCCCCTTTATCCTCTACCTCCTAGACTTTCCCTCCTCCCCGACCCCTCCACTCCAGATCCCACCAGAATCAATCTCATCGGAACTGAATTCACTTCCTTCCTCTCCCAACCAGCTCCTCTTCTTGCAGTTCCAATGTGTCATTCCTCCTTCTCTCTCCCAATATGGGATGGGAGTTGGCCAACAGCACCTGGGCTCCAGACTTCCTTTCTCTCCTCTGGTATTGCCTATATGTCTCATGCATTTCTCAGTGTCATGAAAGTTTAGGCAGGATGGTATCACCTCCAGGGTAGATCAGGTTCACCATCCCCGCACACTCCCCTGTACCCAGGCCTCTGCTGGGCTGGGCCAGTTGTGGCTCCAGCTCCCATTGGTATCCCCAATCTGTCTTATGCTGCAGAAGCAGAAGCTGAGATGGAGTTTGGGGTTCAAGGTGTTTATTAGGACTCATATCAATGGAAGGAAGGGGGAAAGAAGCAGCTTTGGGCAGAGGCAGAAGCTGAGTGGCGATGGAGGCCTGACAAAGCTGCAGACACCCTGGTGGGGGGCTCTGGAGAAAGCATCATCCTTCAGAGGTGTCCCGTGTTGGACCCAAATGGCTGGATCTTTATATCTCCGCCTCAGTTGGTCACTGGGCACGGGCTACCTGGGAAGGACGTGACCTTGGTTCTTGGCAGATCTTGAAGAACTGAATAGCTGAAGGCTGCCCACTGCCCATGCTCCCCTCAGCTAGGCATCAGGGGCTCCCTGGAAGTAGGTCCTGGACGGTGCTACCTTATTCCACAATCCTCTCTACCCACCTGCTGCAAAGCAGCCGCTCTCTCCAGCCACCTCTCTTAATGGGAGGCGAGTGTGTTTACATATCAGCCTGTTTATGGCCGTGAAGTGGTTTTTGCTCCTTCGGATATGAAAGCACCTTTACTTAATTTGTATTAACGCTCTCAACCTCTGCTGAAGATTTCCTCTTGGACTGCAGCTCACGCGAGTGGAGTTTCATTGCCCTGGCACAGGGGAAATGATTTCTCTCTATTTAAAGGCGGCGATGATGCTTTACGAGGGTGCCCTTCACTTGCTAAGATATTAAAGTGATGATAAGTCAAAATTCAACACTGTGGATGAGCTGCAGCTTCATCAACATTTAGAGAACCCTTTGTAGACCTCCTGCTGAATGGCCCTTGATCCTTCCTCTGTTTGTACTCAGGAGCCCTGAGAGAATTTGAAATGCGACAGAGAGAGGCTGGGAGATGCAGGCGGGAAGAAGGAAGGCTTGTGATTTTAGGTTCTCTGGTCCAGGTGGAGCCCACAGCAGGTGGAGCAGACAGGAGAGGCCGGCTGGCTGGATGCACGACTCTCAGGGGTAGGGTGGGATGGGACCTGCAGTTTCACATCCCCAGTCTTACCATTGCTTTTCTCAGCCCAGGTATTCAGGGAGCCTGAGAATGTTGTATACCTTCAACAGTAAAGATCCCAACTGGGAAATCAATGCTCCTGTTCTGGGACCGAGAGCAGGAGAGGGGATAGAGCCATTTTGTGAACAGCTGTTTTCATTTATGACCTGGAATGGAAACGCCACTCAAAGGCAACACAACCGACATATCAGTCAGCTCCGCCACCGTAATCAAACGCTACAGCCCGGGCTGCTTAAACAACTGACATTTCTGTTCTCCCACTTCTGGAGGCTGGAAGTCTGAGATCAAGGTGTTGGTGGGGTTGGTTTGTTCTGAGGCTGATCTCCTCGGTTTGCAGGTGGCCACCTTCTTTCTGTGTCCCCACATGGTCTTCCTTCTGTATGTGTCTGTGTTCAAATTTTCTCTTCTTATAGGGACACCAGTCATAGTGGGCTAGGGCCCACCCTAGTGACCTCATTTTAACTTAATTACCTCTGTAAAGACCCTATCTCCAAATATAGTCATATCCTGGGCTACTGGGGGGTTAGCATTCTAACATATGCATTTTGGGGGGATACTCTTCAGCCTATAACAGCCAGGTTGGGAAAGAAAACACAAGAGGAAGTGACGCAGACCCTGACAGTTTCATGGAAGCTCTACTTCTTGTCCTGGCAGGGTGTGGACCAGGATCTGACATCACACCTGGTGGCTATGGGACCCCTAGTCTTCTTTGTGCCACCTGAGGAGGGTAGAAGGCCTCCATGGGGACTCACAACTTCTTCCTCACTGAGCCTGTTTTGACTGGGCCCCTTTGCTTGGCCCAGTGGAGCAGGTGGTATGGTCAGAGCTGGATCCTTGCAGGCTCATGAGGGGTCCTTGATGCCAGGCCCTGTGCCAGGGGCAGAGGGGGGTGTGCCGGCCTTCTTGAGGCCTGTCAGATGGCAGGGGAGGGGGCACACCATCAAAGCAAGAGACCACGTGAGGGCTCCCCTGTGTGGTACTCAGAGAAAGGAGAGGGCAGTGGGGCAAGTTCCTGGGCGGGGGCCTGACTTGCCCTTGTAATTTTAGAAATGAGAAATGGTGATGATGGAGTGGGTGTCTAAAGCCAGTTTTGCTGGATTCCATGACCCACGTTCTTCCTGATACATCCATCCAGCCTCTTGGGGACCGTGTGTTCAACAATGTACCACATGGTGGTTGCTACAGCTACAGCAACCCTCCCATTTCCCCCACTACTGTGCGAGCCTCTCTAGAATGGGACCTGGATTCCCAGTGGCACGTGTAGCCTGACACAGTGCCTGGATGGGGGAGGTGCTGGGTAAATGTTTGTGGGAAAAAGGAATGGCTAAAAGAAGCCGTGACAGCTAGAAACTGGAGATATTCGGCAGTGGTCAGAGGAGGGAGCACAATAATGCTTCCCGGGGTGTTCCCACTTCATGTCATTTTCTCCTGCACTTTCCACAGCGTCCTTTGAAGCCCGGCCAACACTCTCCTACTGCATGCAGCCATCCCATCTGGAAGGTTTATTGCTTGCAGAGCTGTGTGCAGATCTGAGTTGGAGCTGATTCGGTGCAAACATCTCTGCCACTGGATACCCACAGCCAGCTGCCCACAGACACTGGCAGATGCTTCTGTTTTCTATGCCAGTGGGAGATTTGGTGTGCTTTTCCTCCCTGCACGTCTGCGGCGCTGAGCAATATAATGAATGCCAGGGAGAAATGGCCAGGAGGAAGTTGTGTGATCAGAATCCGCGGCTGTAGTCGGAGCTCTCAGGAGCAAGAGGGAGCAGATCATTGGGGATTTAGTCCAAGAAAGTCCAGCTTGAGTGCTTTGAAAAGCTGCCTATGGCCAAGAGGGCTCGGAACGGCCCCTTCCTGAGCCCACTGCGTGATTCATTGTCAGGTCGGAGAATTTCATAGCTGTAAGGGGCCTAGAGGTCATCTCAATAGAATGCTATCACTTTGTATGTGGGAAACTGAGATCTAGGAAGGAGGAGAAACTGATTTAAGTAGAATTGATTCAATCATCTGTGAGAGTTAGAAAAATGTACCCGCTCCAGGCAGACACAGCCCCAAGCTAGGGGGCAACGGTTGATGAGCGGAATGCAAGCTGGCTCTCAGGCCCTACTTGCCCACTGGGATAGCTGACTTTGTGCAGTGAACAGCCTGCACAACTGCACATGGTGACCTTGACCTCAGGGTCACACAGTCACTTGATGATGAAGTTAAGATCAGAGGCTACTGCTTTGCTGCCTACTGCCTTGTAGATAGTTGAGATGGAAAAGCAAGCTCTGCACTGTTTATGTGTGTCTGTGGGTCTGCGTTCAGTGAAGCAAGGAGCAGCCTTGAGTCTGTGGCTTTCAAAACTCACTGGTTTTCGGAGCCAGACTAACTGAGTTCCAGTCCTGGTCTTGCCCCTTCTCACCTGTGTGAACTTGGCGAAGTGTCTCTACCTTCTCATCTGTAAAATGGAATTAAGAATAGTCTCTACCTTGTGGTTTGCTTGTGAAAATTCAGTGAGTTACTATGTGTAGAATGTATAGAAAAGTACATAGTGAGTCCTGCCTGAATGTTGTAATAAATATTATCCTGCTCCTGGGGATAATAACGACAGATTTGGACAGCCCTCTTGACACCCTCATCTCTGAACTCCCTGAATCTTCATAACAACTTCGTGGGAGAGATATTGGCCTCCATCTTTCATTTGGTGGAACTGAAGCTTACAGAGGCTCATGGATTCGCCCTAGACCCCACCCTTGCAGGGGAGCTGAGCTGGAATCCTATGCTCCAGACCTTGCCCCACAATGTCCTTATCGATTCAAGTATTTATAAGGACACTTGTGCCTCTCAACAGACTGGAAGCATCTTTTGTAGGTGCTGAAGTTTTTACATGTTGCAGGTCCTTCCAAGTGAACAAATGTCAAAGTTTTCAACACCTATGGAAGAGAGGGCAAGGCGGGCAGAAGCCACCTTTTCAACCGTAAACCCTGTTAGGGGCACAGGACTCACACCTGGCGAAGCTGCAGTAGTGGGGGTTTGTCTTTAGGGTTCTCTTGTTTCCTCCTGGGCGCCTCTCCCCAGCACTCAGGTCCTGGTCCTGCCCCTGCCCTCTGACCTACCAAGTCCTCCCCACTCTCCATTTGTAACTTGTGTTTTCAGCTTCTTGACAGGGTCTTTCACAGAGCAAGGGCTTTTAATTTTGATGAAGTCTAATTTATCAGTTTTTTTTTTAATGGAATATGCTTTTATGTCATGTCCAAAACCTTTTCACCAAGCCCTAGGTCCTGAAGATTTTCTATGTTTTCTTCTAAAAGTTGGAGAGCTTGGTGTTTTACGTTCAAGTCTATGATCTATTTTGAGTTATTTTTTTGTATCAGATATGAGTCTTAGGTTGAGTTTTATTTTTTTGCCTACGGATATCCAGTTGCCCTAGCACCACTGGTTGAAAAGATTATCTTTCTTCCATTGAATTACTTTTACACCTTTGTAAAAAATCAAGTAGTAGTAGTTGTAGTTCTGTGGGTCTATTTCTAGATTCTCTATTCTGTTCCATCGATTTATGCGTCTGTACCTCTGCCAATGTCACCCAGTCTTGAATGCTGTAGCTATAGAGAAACAAAGTGTGCATAGACTGATTCCTTCCACTTTCTTTTTCTTTTTCAAAGTGACTTTATTCTAATTCCTTTGCCTTTCCATATACTTTAGAGTAAGCTTGTCTATGTCTACAAGAAGTCTTGCTGGGTTTTGACAGGCATTGCATTAAACCACCAGATCAATTTGGGAAGAACTGACATCTTTACTAGGTTGAGCCTTCAGCCGGTGAACACAAGTCTTTCTGTTTATTTATATATTCTTTGATTTCTTCTATTAACATTTTGTAGTTTTCAGCATACAAGTCCTATATATCTTTTGTTAGATATACAGGTAAGTATACCACTTTGGGGGAGCAATTGTAAATGGTATTGTGTGTTTAATTTTGGTTTCCATGTGTTGTTAGTATATAGAAAAACAATTGATTTTTTTGTGCACTGATCTTGTATCCTGTGTCCTTGCTGAGGTCACTTATTAGTTCTAGGAGGGATTTTTTGGGTAGATTCCCTGGGATTTTCTTCATAGAGAATCTTGTCATCTCCAGATAGGGACAGTTGCATTTCTTCCTTCTTGATCAGTATGTTGTTTATTTTCTTCTCTTGCCTTGTTGTACTGGCTAACTCTTCTAGCCCTTTGTTGAATAAGAGTGGTGAGAGTAACTGTCCACTGTTTGTTCTCGGTTTTAGAAGGGAACATTGAGTCTTTTACCATTAAGTGAGATGCTAGCTGTAGGTTTTTCGTAGATGTTCTTTATCAAGTTGAGGAAGTTCCCCTCCATTCCTAGTTTGCTGAGGGTCTTTATCACAAATAGGTGTTGGATTTTGTCAAATGACTTTCTGTACTTATTTATATCATCATATGATTTTTCTTCTTTAGCCTATTAATACAGTGAATTACATTGATTTGTTTTTTCTTTTTTTTGCGGTACGTGGGCCTCTCACTGTTGTGGCCTCCCCCGTTGTGGAGCACAGGCTCCGGACGTGCAGGCTCAGCGGCCATGGCTCATGGGCCCAGCCGCTCCGTGGCACGTGGGATCTTCCCGGACCGGGGCACGAACCCGCGTCCCCTGCATCAGCAGGCAGACTCTCAACCACTGCACCACCAGGGAAGCCCTACATTGATTTTTAAATATTGAACCAGCCTCTTATCCCTGGAAAAACCTGACTTGGTCACAATATATAATTCTTTTTATATATTGCTGAATTCTATTTGCTAATATTTTGTTAAGAATTTTTGCGTCTATGTTGCTGAGGAATATTGGCCTGTAGTTTTCTCTTTTTGTACTATGTAGCTGTACTTAATGGGAGGGACAGGCAGAAGTGTGTCTACTCCATATTATCAGGAATGAGAAGTACTTAGGGAGCTTTTAAAAATCCTAATATCCGGGCTTCCCTCATTTCATTTTATCTCCCTTGTTCCCTCCCATTGTTTCATTTGATTTCCAATAGGTGACCAAGGCAGAGGGAAGGGTTGACTTGCTTAGGGTCACATCACTGGTAGAGGACAGATTGGTGTTTTACACCCAGGTCTTCCAGACTCACTGCACCGTTTTGGCCATTGGCTCCCCCCCACTCCCCTGCCCCCTTTCCCTGTTGCCTGCCTGGCTAAAAGATGTTTGTCCTGTTCTGTCAAACTCAGGCCTCCCTCTCTCTGGAAAAAAGCAACGGATGGGAAGACAACCTTCCTTGGAGGGTCGTAACTACACAGCAAGAAGCAAAGTGGCCCCTCAGGAATATGTTCTGTTCACAGGAAACTTTTTTCTTACGGATTCTGCTGTTAACACTTAAGGCGGGTTTTACTCTGTGGGGGAATTTGTCATGGAACAGATCTTCCTTGGGATAGATCTTCTTTCTGAGCTCTGTCACGTCCTGGGAGGATGCCTGCCATTCCTCGGCCATCTGTCTTCCCCGGCCTGGCTCTCCTCATCTGTCTGGGGCCCCACCCCCTCTTTCCATGGAATCACTAGTCTGCAGATTGAACAAAAGACCACTGTGAATGGTGCAGAAAAATGGCAGGGGACTTGTCTTCAGCTTGGGATGGGCAAGCGGGGCCTGATGTTCTCCCTCTCACATCAGCCCTGGCTTTGGCCCTATTTTCTTTTCACACCCGTCTTTCTGTCTCCTGGGACTTAGGGAAGGTGGGGCAAGGGGAGGCTGGAGGAGAGAAGCAGGGGGAAGGGGAAGGGGGAGGAGGCTTTGAACACCTTGAACTGCGAGCTCTCCTCTCCTTGTTCCTCCTCTGGACCTGTCCCCGACCCCCCAAACTCTTCGTCTGCCCCCCACTCATGTCACTCTGCTCCGACGCCAGCTTTCTGAAACTAACTGGGTGTCCTGCAAGTTAGTTCAATTCTGACACTGATTACCTGCAGTTAGCACAGACCCCTCAGGGTAAGGGCTCCGCCTGAAAGACTGCCCCCTACTTCAGACACCATCTGCAAGTCTGCAGGTATCCCCAGGCCACGCATCCTTCTGCCTGGCTGACTACAATTCTTGGGTTCCCATGCCCCTCTCAGGTTTGAGAATTTGCTAGAACAGCTCTCAGAACTCAGGAAAGCCCTATACTTGTGAGGATAGTTTTATTAGAAAGAATACAGCTCAGGAACAGCCACATGGAAGAGATGCATAGGGCCGGGGGTGGGAGGGGGGTGGGAGGGGCCCAGAGCCTTGGCGCCCTCTCCCACGGTGCCACCTCCCCAGCATGGGGATCTATTCACCATTCTGAAAGCTCACTCAGTGTCATTGTCTCGGAGTTTTTTTGTTGTTTTTGTTTGTGTTTCTTTTTGCGGTACGCGGGCCTCTCACTGTTGTGGCCTCTCCCGTTGCGGAGCACAGGCTCCGGACCCGCAGGCTCAGTGGCCATGACTCACGGGCCCAGCCGCTCCGTGGCATGTGGGATCCTCCCAGACCAGGGCACGAACCCATGTCCTCTGCATCGGCAGGTGGACTCTCAACCACTGCGCCACCAGGGAAACCTGTGTCTCGGAGTTTTTATCAGAGTTTCCATCCTCTAGGCACGATTGAATAAATCACTGACCACAGGATTGAACTTAATCTTCAGCCCCTCTTCCCTCCCCAAAGGTCAGGGAGTGGGGTTGAAAGTTCCAACCCTCTAATCAAATCGGTTTTTCTAGAGCTCAACCCCCAATCCTGAAGTTGTCTAAGGGACTCAGCCATGGGTCAAAGGGGACTTGTTATAAATAATAAAAGACACTTTTAATCATGTAAGAAATTCCAAGCGTTTTTGAAGTTTTGTGCAAGGAGCCGAGAACAAAAAACAAAGGATCAAAGATATTTTTTATTAAGCCACAGTTACAGATCACATTCTTCCTTTCATTCTGGTGGTTTGGGTTCAGGCTTGTTGTCCCTGCCAGAAACCACACTGTCATCATCGCCACCACCATGGTCACCGCGGCCACCGCTGGAGACTGGCTACATGCAGGTGCTTCCATGTGGGGCTTTCCAGACCCTATGCCAGTTAATTCCCGAAATGGCCTCATGAGATGAGAATTACACTCATGCTGTAGTTAGTTAGGGAAACTGATTTATAGTTTAGTGACTTTTCCAAAGTCATACAGCCAGTGAGTGGTGGAGCTGGGCCAAACCATTTTGAGTCCAGAGTCTTAATTCTTCATCTCTGTATATTCCTGCTTCTTATCTTTTCCTTTCAAGGGTGATTGGAGTCCTTTAAAAGGACACTTTACATGAGTTTTCCTGGATTCACACCCTTAATCCCACAGAGCTGGCTGAGCCATGGGTACGACAGGACTGGAGATGCCCTGGAAGGTCTCTTCAAGTGGTGGCACAAAGTGTTCCTGCCTCTTCAAGTTGTTTTGGTGGATGCCCTTTGGAAGCCCTTCTCTGGGGCCTGCCTAGGGCTCTGAGTGAGCCATGGCTTTGAGGCCCCTGCTTCTGGGGACTCGGGCCCTTTTCTCTAAGGATCTGGGGGATAGCCACGAGGTCTCTGGTTAACAATCTGAGTTAACGGCTGGGCAGGGTCAGACCCAGGTCCCTTACCATCTTTGGGGACAGCGTGGGTCTCACGATGTGGTTTGCGTTCCCCCTCTCCAAGCCCCAGTATCTTACACGCCAGTCCCTTGAAGCCTCAAACACCTTTTATCTGGGGATGAGATGTTTTATCCCCTAGGAGTTTAGGTGGAAAGAGGGCAGGAAACCCAATCGTACTCAAGGACACTTGCCTGGAAACAGATGTTTCATCCATTCCCTCATTTATTTGCTCACTCACTCACAAACTCATCCATCCATCCATCCATACATCCATCCATCCATCCACCCATCCATCATCTATCCATCCACCCAGCCAGTCATCCCACTAGGATTTATTGGGCTTCTTGTGCACAGCAGGCCCCATGTTTGTGGTGACATGGAGCAGCAGAAGGGTACCTGCTTTCTCAGAGATCAAAGCTCAGGAGGGGAGGTAAGACCTTATCAGTTCACTGCAGGTCCCTGCTGCACAGTTTCACACTTGGGACCTCTGGGTCCTGCAATGAAGGGCCACTGCTCCATGTGTCCCTGGGTCTCCGTTCCTGTCCATCACACCCGGGGTCACAGGAGGCAACTGTGGAAGAGGCTTGCTCTGGCCTCCAATGATTCCAGGCTCCAGGGGAGCCAGGCAAGGAGCCGTGGTGGCTGGAGCTCCCCGAGGTCAGTTCTGAGAGCTGCGGCCTCAGCTGGTATGTGAAACCTCAGCAAAGGGATGCTGCTGCACACCAGGGAGGATTCTGTTAGCTTTCTGGACCTGGAAGCTGACTCCAAGATGACATCTTGAACAATGGAGGGAATATGACCCAACAGATGAGGACAGCAGCTGGGGCCAAGGAGGGTGGGGAGGAAGAGGAGGCACAGGCCTCTTGTCTTCCTGGCAGCTGAGTACAGAGTGGACTTTGATGAGTCTGTGGACCTCAGCTAACCCCATGTCCATCACCGTTAGAAGGTGGCTGGGCATTAAAGAGATCAGGATGTGCACAGAACCCCAGGATTTAGGGCAGGAGGAGGCCTGTAGGAATCAGTTGACTCTGGGCAAAAAATTTTCTTTAAGTTAAATTTAATATTTTTTTATACAGCAAGTTCTTATTAGTTATCTATTTTATTATACATATTAGTGTATATATGTCAATCCCAATCTCCCAATTCATCCCACCACCACTCCACCCCCTGCTTTCTCCCCTTGGTGTCCATACGTTTGTTCTCTACATCTGTGTCTCTATTTCTGCCTTGCAAACCGGTTCATCTGTGCCATTTTTCTAGATTCCACATATATACATTATTACACAATATTTATTTTTCTCTTTCTGACTTACTTCTCTCTGTATGACAGTCTCTAAGTCCATCCACATCTCTACAAATGACCCAATTTCATTCCTTTTTATGGCTGAGTAATATTCCATTGTATGTATGTACCACATCTTCTTTATCCATTGGTCTGTTGATGGGCATTTAGGTTGCTTACATGACCTGGCTTTTGTAAATAGTGCTGCAATGAACATTGGGGTGAATGCGTCTTTTTGAATTATGGTTTTCTCTGGGTATATGCCCAGTAGTGGGATTGCTGGGTTGTATGGTAATTCTATTTTTAGTTTTTTAAGACTTTGAGAAAATTGAGAACCTGTGTAGGAGTAGAGAAGGAAGAGGGCCTCCTATCTGTCACTGGTCACCAAATTCTCACTACAACCCTATGAGGTAGACACTCTTGTTATTCCTATTTTACAGAAGGGGAAACCGAGGCTCAGAGAGTTTATTAATTTGCCCAAGGTTCTATGACTAATATGCAGCTGGGATTTGAACTCAAATGGTGTGGCTTTAGTATCTGGGGTTGTAACCACTTCCTTGTACAGTTTCAACACTACATAATCAAGGTCATGAATAATTTCCTCAGTTTTTACACCTTCAAATGGAATTGCCAGTGTCTACCTTACAGGGTTGTCATGAGGATTAAGGATCAAAAGAGCAACCAGATGGAGTAGTGAGGCTTTGAGGCAGTGCTGGGCTGCACCCTGGGCCTCTGATCATCATGATTCAGATCAGGAGGCCAGGAAGTTTTCAGCTTTCCTTGTGTTATTGATCCTTGGGACTACTGCTGAATATCATTCACTAAACCCTCGAGGCATCCCAGTGGATACTGTTCCTTCACCCGTTTTACAGATGAGGAGGCAGCATCTCCAAAGTGACACAGTTAGTAAGGGGCAGAGCCAGGACTCAAACCCAGATATGTTCAAAGCCGGTCTCTGTGGGTTTCTTCCACTGCCGGGCACCGCGGATGCACGAGGGTGTAAGACACAGCTCTTCCCCTGTGGTTACAGTCTGCTAGTAGTCGTGGCAAAGCACAAACCTGGATAACTATGGAACAAGGCAAGAGAACACGTGCTCTCCAGACAGATGCACTGGGGCCTGGTGGAGGGAAGGCAGGGTCACAGCCCAGAGATCCAGAGATGGGGAGCTGGCGGTAGGGATGCTGGATTAGTTTCCTGTGGCTGCTGTAACAAAGTGCCACAAACCTAGTGGCTTAAAATAACACAGATTTGTTCTCTTGCCATTCTGGAGGTCAGAAGTCTAAAGTCAAGCTGTGGGCAGGGCTGCATTCCTTTCGGAGGCTTCCCTGAAATTTTCTTGCCTTTTCTAGCTTCTAGAGGCCACCTCCATTCCTTGGCTTGTGGCTGCTTCTTCCATCTTCACAGCCATGAAACATTCTCTCTCCTTTCTGATCTTTGTTCTGTCCTTACCTCTTCTCTCTCTCTCTCTGACTCTGTTCTTCTTGCCCCCCTCTTATAACGACACTGTGATTAAACTGGACCCACTGGATAATCCAGGATAATCCCGCATTGCAAGATCCTTAACTTAATCATGCCTGCAAAGTCCCGTTTGCCATGTAAGGTGACATTTTCATAGGCTCTGGGGATTAGAATGGGGCATCTTTGTAGGACCATTATTCGGCCTCCCACACATGGAATGGCTAGAACTGAGAGTTAGAGAGGCTGGAGAAAGTTTCAAAGGGCTGCTGCAGGACAAACGATTAGGGTATTAATAGCACAGGGATGGCAAATAAATTTTCTCCTGTGGGCCTCCTCCAGCTGTTTGGAGTGGTTTCCTGGAGCTCTGGGTTAGTGTCTCTGAACTTAGTGGGAAAGAGTCTCAAGACTGATTAGCAATGTCTGCCATGGACTTGGAAATAGAAGGGGGCAGCATGTTATCCTGACTGTAGTTCAGACCTTTCAATTTCCCCATGAAGATAAACAGGCTTGGAAAGGGACAGTGCTCATCTGAGGTCCCCCGGCTAGAGGCAAAGCTGGGCCTAGAAGTCAGGCCTCCTGATCCATGGTTCAAAAGCAGCCAGTCTGAAGCCCTGGCTTATAATCTTCAAGGCAGTGCATTGAGTCGAGTGGTACCCAGGCTGTTAGGAAGAGCGTGGAGGGGCTCTGGATAAAGGGTGAGAAGCTGACGCTGAGCTTGGCCAGGGTTACAAGAAGCAGTCTGTCACCAGGGCAGGTGAACATGGACTAAGACTGGGAAACAAGTGATTGAAGTGAGCTGAAGGTTTGAAATCCAGGGGGCTGTCTGCAGCTGTAGGGTAAATCACGTGGAAGGTCAGAGCAGTTGGAGACTGAGCTGGGGACTGAAGTTCAAGTACCAGGTGCCAGGAGTCAAGGTCAGGTGTGGAATCTGGGAAGAACCTTAAGGTGTAGAGAGGGATAAGACTATTTCTTTCACCCAGGGTTGGCAAAAGTATTTAGTCTTGCTTGTTTTCTGCAATCGATTGGTAGTGGCTACCTGGAGCACCGTGAGGAATGTGATTCTGAGGCCATATCTTAGTTCAGAGAGAAAATTTTCATGATTGATTAGTGATGCCTGTCATGGGTACAGAAATGGATAAGGTGACACATATGCCAGGTATTTTCCATTCCTACATAACACTTTATTTTTCCAGATGAAGACAGGTCACAAAGAGCCTTGAAGGCAGCTTAGAAAAGAAATAGGGTCACAAAGAGCCAAATACTACCCTAACAGCTGAAAGAAGGTGGAACGTCCGATTCTACAGCAGCCCAGAGTGGTGGATGCTCAGCCTTTTGTAACAACTCAGGGCCAACATTCACTCTCTGATGGGGAGGTGTCCTCTTTCCCACAAAGTGATTGGCTCAGAGACATCAACTCTCACATACTACATGTTTGTTGAATGAATGCATGAATGAATTTATTCCCTACAAACTCAGGCCTGTATTTCATGGGTACAAATATATAATTTTGAACCTTCACTTCTGGGGAGGATGGAATAGTAAGGGCAGGTCAACAGTCTTGCTAAGAACAATCACAAAAGTTAGAAAAATACAGAAACTTCTGTTTAAAGGCAAGAAAACCGTGGAAGCAACAGGAACCAGCGGGGCTAAGACTTTGGAGTCGGGGTGATGGCAGGGAGCTAATGATCTCTAGCTGCTATTTCCCTGAGGATATTTGCCAGTTCTGGGTCCATGCAAGAAGTTGATAATCCAGGCTTTGCTGCTGGGGGCAGAGAAACCAAGAGGCTGACCACCTCTGTTTACAAAGTCCATTTCCTTTCAAGTCAGAGGGGAAAAGAGTAGGCCTGGGATTTTGCCCAGTGATCAACACATAGTGGGCCTTCAGCCAGCACTGAAACAGGGAACACTGGAGTTTGACCCATCATCCTGTGCCTGTTTGCAAGAACCTCCCATTTCTTTTAGGTTTCACTTGGCTCCAAACTTTGGAGCTTTTTCTGGAAAAAGTACTGCATGATTTGCTTTTCTTTCCTTTTCACTTTTTTTTTTAATAGTTAAAGTGAATTAAAGATTCATATTGTTTAGAAGAGTATTTTGAGAATTTCACAACCTCCCCAGGAGATAATTGGTGTCTCCCCAGGGAATCACCAGGCGCAGGCTGGGAGTTATGGTGTAAATCACTTGAGTGCCAACAGCAGTTTTAATTAAGTTTTTTCCAGAATCAGATGCTTATTTCACTGAGAAGTGCTGGGACTTGTTGACAAGTGACATGTAACATTTCATTCTCCAGGGATCTTTTACCATCAGAAAATGTCCTCGTAGAGACCTGGTCTCCACATTAATTAACCAACCAGTCAATCAGGGCCTGGTTCTCGGCCCATGGGGGATACAGAGAAGACAAGAGTTGGCCTGAGCCTCCAGGAGGGCAGGAAGCAAGAGGCTTCCCATGTGCTCAGGGCCTAGATCCTTGTACAGGTCTCCTTATGCCTCACCTCTGCCCTGGGAGAGGGGTACCAGTATCCCCATTTTGCAGAGGGGAAGACTGAGGCTCCAGAATTCTCAGTGATTAGAATACTCACACACAGCCTGTAAACAGCAAAGCAGGCACCAACCCTGCTTCTTCTTGCTTCCCAGGGGGGCACATTTCCCTGTAATACCCACAATATCACCATCACCCTGGGTTCCTCAAAGGGTTTCTGATCTAGCTGGGGATGTAAGACCCCAATGCAGCAGAAACAAGCAGTTATGGCCCCAGATTTTATTGGCTCTGATTCCTTGATTCAGGGACCCCTTCCCCCAGGTTCCTCAGGCCCCACAGGGAAGGGGCAGGGAAACTGCAGGTTAAATCAGGAAGGATTTAAATGAGGGCAGGACAGAGGGTCAGATGTTACTTTGCTTCCACTCTTTTTTTGTAGATGAGTGTCTAGAAAGGCACAGGGGAGGGAGGCTAGAGATGTGGGTTCTAGTCCCATAACCTTGGTATGACCTTGACTGGACCCCCTCCTCATCTCAGAGCCTCTGAAACGATTCACCACCAAGCGTCCTCTTCCTGGGAGAGGCTGGGAATCTGCTATTCTAGGGATTCATTTTAACCCATTAGTAATACTGACCCCATCGGAAATGACACTGCACAATCCCAGTCTCTAGACATGTTTGTGTCCCGTGCTTGTGTGATGTGGCTTTGACATCCCACTCTGTTCCTTCACCCTGTTTGCAACTTGAATGGGGCCATTCAGGAGACCCCAGTGCCTTAGCCCAGAGCTTTTGATGCTGGCTGGGCATCCAGAGTGCTTGGGGCATGGTTTAAAATCATAGGTGCACAGGTCTGCCTGAGTCCGGGACTGTATTTCGTGGCCCACTGTGCTCCATTTTCTCTCTCCTGCAGAGTAGTACGTGGACTGTGGTGTCTAAATAGTCAAGAGGTGGAGCATCCTGGGGCTTCCTCTTCCTTAGATCAGCCCCAAACCAGGGTCCCTCACTGGGCACACTGCCAGGGAGAAAATGCTCAGGACCACGGGGAGAGGATGGAGGGCCAGGTTCTGGCTCCATCACTGATTTTTTTTTTTTTTTTTTTGCGGTACGCGGGCCTCTCACTGTTGCGGCCTCTCCCGTTGCGGAGCACAGGCTCCGGACGCGCAGGCTCAGCGGCCATGGCTCACGGGCCCAGCCGCTCCGCGGCATGTGGGATCTTCCCGGACAGGGGCACGAACCCGTGTCCCCTGCATCGGCAGGCAGACTCTCAACCACTGCGCCACCAGGGAAGCCCCATCACTGATTTCTTTAGGCCCTTTGAAAGAGCCACTTTTTAGAGGGCCCAGCACCCCTGTTTCCTCTGGGAGAACCGCTTCTCACCCTTTCCCTGTGGTTTTTGGTAGGATCCCAGACGCATCATTGCCACCTCCACCAAGGCCCACCCAATCAGCACTGGCGAACCTGTGACCCAAGCCTAGCCAATCATAATATTCCATCCATTCTTAATAGTGATTGGCCCAGGGGCTGGGCATTTCCCCAAGGAGAGCCAGTCCGAGTCCCTCCCTCAGGCAGAGAGGGGACCGCAGCTCTGTTTGTGTGTTTGTTTTGGTTTTCTTTTTGTTTGGCAATCATCTGGCTTGGCTGAATGGGAAAAGTCAGACTATATAACAGGAGAGAAAGAAGGCAACACGCAGAGGCGTACGCACCTGAAAGAGAAAAGATGATGATAGATGATAGAACTCTGGCCCCATTATTTGAGCTCCTGGGTCTTCTGTCCCTGAAGCCAGAGGCTTTCGTGCTCTGGCCATCTGCCCTGTGAAGTGAGCTTGGCTTTGACTCTTTTCACAGGAAAAGCCCTCCATTCTTCCCACCGTACCCCATCCGCTCATCCTCCCTGCCCTGGGCCTTGGCCTCCTGACAATAAGGGGTTTCTAGATGTTTTCTGCTGGTCCTTCCAGAAAAGATGGTCCACGCTTCTAAATTGCTTTGTCTCTCCTGCCACAAAGCTGAGGAATTGCAACTCAAGCCACCAAATGTTCTTAACAAAAGTGTTGATAACATAACAGCTTTCCGAGTAAATCCAGAGCCTTCTGTTTCCAAGGCATAATTGGGGAGGGCCACATTACTTTTGAGCAAATTACTTTTGTTCAAATTACTTTTGTTCACTGCAGAGCCTCTTCCGGGTTTGCCCACCTCCCCGGTGCTCTGCTGACTGGAGAATCTTCCAGCAGGGCCGGCTTCCAGTCGGGTGACCATCAGATTCAAATCACTTCTGCTCCCCAGCTCAGCACTGAGGCCCAGATGCTGGATTCAGAACACAGCCACTCTTTCCTTCAAGAAATCTCTACTTAGCACAGCCAGGGCCTGTGCTGTTGTCATTAGGAGGTATAAAATCCTAATTTATATTTCTGGGGGGGGGGGTAATTTATACACTAATGTAAATTTCTTTTTCTGCTGATTTTTGAGCAACTGATGTGCAATTATTTCCAGCTCCCCTTCCAATGCAATTCTAAAATGACGGCTGCTAATACCTTAATATTCTTTATGATTGCCAGAGATGATATTTTTCCCGGATCAAATGTATCCAGTGGGGTTTGACATAATTGGGTTAAAGATTTCTTTTTCTGAAGCTATAAGACTTGTTAGGCTTATCTGAGCTGGGAGAGATGATGGCAAAGGCCTTTTGTTTGTGTTCTGCTATTCTCGCAGCCCGATCCTTTTTCCTTTACCAAACCACAAGTCTCTCCTGTGTGCCTACTGTGTGCTCAGCTCAGAAGGCGGTGCATTATACAGAAAGTGGTGTGAGAAGAAAAGTAGTTATGCCTTAACAGCCCACTACAGGATAAACTCTCTGGGAGAGAAGGTTTTTGCTTTAGGAACACACAAGGGCTGGCCTCAGTGTAATGTGTCACCATGCGTGAAACTTGAATGGTGGTGTTTCAGGCATTGCTGTCAGCTGGTGAACAAGACAGTATGTCTGGAGGGGTCTGGCTGTGCCCGGAGGCTGGTTCCACCTCTAGAGCGAGAGATGACAGTGTTTTCACAACGTGTCTCTCTCCCCCGGCCCTGCTGTGAGCAACTGAGCATTGGCCAGATGGGGACCAGAGACCACAGGCCTTTTGATGTCTGTCTCCAAGCCGTGCTCTGGCCTCTGCACCATGCTGTCTCCTTCTGAATAATTAACACCCATCCTAAGACCATAATTAGCACCAATCTTAACTACCACCAAGCAGAAGCTTTTGATTTTATCCACCATTTTCCTTACATGTCTAGCTGGGATCTGCTAGAAAATCCTCTTGGCCTTTTAAAAACTGAGACCATTTTGAGATTGTACTTAACCCTATTGAATTGTACACTTAGAAATAGTTAAGATGGTAAATTTTACTTTATGTGTATTTTACCACAATTAAAAATTAAAAAAAAACCCAAACCAAATGTAGTCTTGGGAGGTTGAGCTGGCTGGGAGTCCTCTGCCAGGCTCTCGATGAATAACCCCCGGCAAGTCCCATCCCTACTCTGGCCCCCTTTGATCTCTTGGGGGACACCTCCTGATTCCCTGGAGATGGCTCTTCTAATCCCCTCATTGCCTGGGGAGTAGAAGCATTAACTCCAGGCAGGAACAATCCATGCCAGGATGTGGCCCACTCCGCAGCCATTCCTACCCCCTCCTTTTGTGCTAACAGGTCCCAGTTTTATTCCACATTCAGGCAGGCAGCAATGTGCTGAGGGAAGGTAAACCTTCCCCCAACCCAGAGAATGGACCTCAACTTCCCTTCTGGTCTAGGAGTGGACATGATACTAATTCTGGCCAATAAGACATGAAGCAAGTTGCTGGGGCTTCTGGGAAAGATGTTTTCCTCTAATAAAAGAGGATTCTATAGGGGCCAGGCTCCTTTCCTGCCCTTTCTCATCTCTCTGCTTTAAATGAGGTTGTATGGTGTGTCAGCAGCTCTTTTGTGACCGTGAGGTGACAAGCTCAAGGACACAAAGCCAACAGTGTCCTGGGGATGGCAGGGCAGGAAGATAGAAGGAGCCTGTGTCTTTGAAGATATGTTGAGCCACTGTACCAAATCTAGCACTGCTAACTCCCAGGTGTCTTATTTTTTATTTTTTTATTTTTTGCGGTCCACAGACCCCTCACTGTTGTGGCCTCTCCTGTTGCGGAGCACAGGCTCCGGATGCGCAGGCCCAGCGGCCATGGCTCACGGGCCCAGCCCTTCCCGGACCGGGGCATGAACCCGCGTCCCCTGCATCGGCAGGCGGACTCTCAACCACTGCGCCACCAGGGAAGCCCTGGAGCTGAGTTTTGAACTCAGTCTGTCTCCAGAGTCTGTGCTATTCTACCTCCTAACAAAATGACCGAATAAATGATCCCATTTCATGCTTTCTCATCCCGGGCTTCAGGGAGGACCATTAGGTGATGCCAAAATAAGGCACACACGTCTCAAAATCAGGGAGCTGTTCCATTCATACAGCCCAAAACTCAGCATGCCCTTCTTGGAATGTTCCGTGGTAGCCCCAGGGCCTGGCAAGGGAGGTTGGGGTGTGTCTGCATGTGTGTAGACTGGGGAAGACAAGGAAGGGATTGTTTTGGGCACCTGTGGGTGAGACTAGTCTCACCATCTCCATCCCCATAATCCTCCTGTTGTAAACACACCTCGCCTCTGTCCCCTTCCCTTCCAGGCCTTTGTGATGACAAGCCCAGGTTCATAGTCTCCTGAGGGGTTCTGGAATGTTCCCTGCAGGCAGTGACCCATAAAGCCCAGGGCCCCTTCCTGGATCACTTTCTGCCTTCATATGAGGACAAATATCTTTCATGGGAGTACTTTTTTTTTTTTTTTTTTGCAGTACGTGGGCCTCTCACTGTTGCGGCCTCTCCCGTTGCGGAGCACAGGCTCCGGACGCGCAGGCTCAGCGGCCATGGCTCACGGGCCCAGCCGCTCCGCGGCATGTGGGCTCTTCCTGGACCGGGGCACGAACCCGTGTCCGCTGCATTGGCAGGCGGACTCTCAACCACTGCGCCACCAGGGAAGCCCCAAGGGAATACTTTTATGTTATCAGCAATGGTCCCAGTCCCCATGAGACCGTGTGTGAGTCAATGTGGAGGGTCAAAGCAGCCCCTTCTGTGGTGCCAGGAAAAGGTGCTTTGCGTAGGAAGAACCTGGAGACATCCTGGTGTGGAAGACATTGCAAGGGCTGTATCACAGCCCTGCTTAGCTGTGTGACTTTGGACAAATTTCTCAAGCTCTCTGAGCCTCATTTACAAAGTGGAAACTATTATTCTTACTGTACAGAATTAATGAAGCTAATATCTACAAATGACCTAACCTAGCTACTGACTCATGGCATGTGCATGGTTCCCAAGCATTGGTTCTTTTTCTTTTGCATAGGGAACATTTGAGTGACAGAGGCAGAGGGAGTGGCAAGGGTACAGAAGCAGGACACACTACCTTGCAGGTAGGTGGGGCCATGTGACTGAGCTCCCACCAATGGAATGGGGCAGAATTAATGCAGGTCATTTCTATACATGGTCCTTAAGGTCCGCTTTCTGAATCCTCCCTTCTGCTTACATTCTATCAGAGATTTTTTTTTTTTTTGGTCATATGGCCATAACCAACTGAAGAAGGGACCGCAGATTTTCTTGAATAGTTAGCAGTCTTTATCATATAATCTTAAAAAAGGTATGCATGAACTTGCCTTGCTCCTTCTCCCACCCTACTGGCTAAGAGGCAGATGTAATGGCAGGAGCTGAAGCAGCCACTTTGGACCCAGATTGGGAAGGTATGTTGGGGATGGCAGAGCTGCCCTCCTAGTCCTGGGATGACTTCTCTGGATTGTTAAGTGAGAAATAAATATGATTCTAAGTTGGTGAGGCCGTTGTGTCTTTGGGTCTCTTTGTTACAGCAGCTCAGACTGTCCCTTAGCAGATATATTCCTGCCACCGATGAACCAGTTAGCTGGCAGAGGATCCAGTCTTTAGCTCTCTTATACATTAATTTGGTCTCCTTACTCAGGACACTCTTCAGAAATAGGATGCCCTGGATCATCAACATTAAGGTAGTTACCCTCATGCAGGGGCCTCTTCATGATTCTCCTGGATAGCCCAGCAGCCCCTTATATGATAGCATTCCTGGTTGCCTACCCTGGTACCATGCAGATAAAGCATCAGACTTGATACCCAGTAAAGCCAGCTCTGATCGTGAGAATAAGAACACTTGAAGTAACAGGACAAACGGCTGAAGGAAACTACAGAACAAGTCCTACATGCTTTAAATTGCTCAAGGAATAAAAAGAAGGCATAGAAACCATAAGGAAAGAATAGCACACCAGATTTTTTTTTCCAAAAAAATTTTTTTTCATTACGCCACCCGCACCTGGTATTGATCCAATACAATTCAAACTCCAAACAACTCATGCAAAGACCTCATCATGAGTTTCAGAAAATGCCAGACATATGTACCTAGTTAGACTTAGTGATTCTCTGAAGAAGGAAAACGAGCTTAAATATTTTAATTGGACTCACATGCCTCTTGTGGCCCTGAACATATGCTTTCAGGATGCTGCTTGATTTAATGCCCACATCAGGGATGTAGTTCATTTTCCAGAATAAATGGTCCTTTTTAGCCAAGAAATATATCCATTGGTTCTTGCAGGGTTCCCCCACCACCACCCGTGCCTCCACTTAAGTGAAAGTCCTTACGAATGAGAGATGGGTGCAGAGCCGTGGACTCATGGTGGTGGGTGGAGCTTAAAATCATGTGCCCTGGCACTTTACGGATGAGTGATTGGCCCAGGGAGGCAGAGGGACCCACCTGCGGAAGCAGCTTGTAAGGGCAAGCAGTGGGATTAGCACATGTGCTTTGGTTTCCTCAGTCTGTTGGAAAAGAATCTGCCTTTGACGTTTGTGAGCTTGTGTTTATTTTTCACTCTGCTCTTGCCATAAAGAGCTCTGAGCACAAAGGTGGACCATAACTAAATGGTTGAGACGCGCATATTACTTCCATCTGGTGAGGTCAGTCTTTGGAGTTTACTCTTTGTTTTTATTTCGATTGTGATGAAAGTTTGCCCCGCTTGCAGCCCCGTTGATCTCTACCCTGCCCCTGGTCCACGCGAGCCTGTGTGGTGGGGAGGTGAAGGCCATGACAGGACCCAGGGGCTGGGTTTACTGTATGTTGGCTGGATGGGGCGTAGCAGCCAATTGAGTTAGAATTTTGGTTCTCATGCCCCATACCTGGGGGGATTTGCGTTGAGGTTGGGTTTCCCCCTGCTGGGGTAAGGGGTTCAGTTCTTGGTAGCAAGTTTTGGGAATCGCAAAGCCAATGGTGGCAGGGCGTCTGGGAGCTCTCCAGGGCTCCCCTGATCTTCTTATGTCAACGTTCCCTATGTCAGTCTATGAAAAAGGCCGAGGGACTAGCTTTCTCAAATGACCCTGGGAAGATCAGGGTAGAGGGTGGCAGACAAACCAAGGGTCATGAGCCTCACTGAGCTGTCAATCCATCTGCTTTTCTGCATTTTGAATTTTGGGGTAGAGCAGTCCAGACCCCGAGCTCAGCCCAGTCCCACTGGCCTCCTTGCAAATCTGTGTCTGTGGTTGGAGATGGAAGCTGGAGTGAAGGGGTGCTGGTGGTTCGGGACGGTCCACCCTCCCATTAGAAAAGCTGCTTGTCATGTGACCATAATTGATAGCGGGCTGCTGCATCCACTTTTGCCTTGGGATACACTGTCCACAGATGATGCAGCTTTTCTGTCAATCTTTGTGGGACAAAATCTGACTGAGGGCTCTCTTTCTTAGCTAACCTTGTATGTCCTCAACACGTCTGGTGGAAAGAGAAATTCTTTAAAATGGTTACTGGTTTTCACCTAGACAAGACAGTCTTGATGTTGGGTTAAACGGGACCTCCTTCCCCTCAGTGCATCCTATCAAACTTGTTGGGTTGGTCAAGCCAGCCTGAGGGGACCTCACCCGCAGCTCTGTCCCTGCTCGGTTGATCCGGTATTTCCAGAGGGCAAATAGAGGGGGCCACTGGCTGTAGGCTGCTCCCCTGAGAGCATTTCTGGAGACTCTGGAGAGGGTCTGAGGCACCTTGAGACTCAGCCAGTATGAACCAACTGCAGTGTTCTCAGCTTCATTTTTTCTTAATTAGCTCTAATTACTCTGTCATCATAAATGTACTGACATCGAAAGCCTTCAAATTCCTTTAAGCAGCTGGCAGTAATCGGCCTCATTAATCTTGCTGATTCCCATCTTTTGAAGACTGCTGGTTTGCTTTAGAAACGATGCTCTGTTCAGCGCCGTTTCCCACCTCTCCATCACCTGTCCCAGTTCTGCGGTGAAAACGTGGCCAAGCGCCTGGGAGCTCGTCAACACCTCCCCACCGCTCCTGGTGCCTCTCACTTGATCCGAGGTCTGGGGTGGGGGCAGGTGCCTCTCCCTGCGAGTGGCTGGGAGGCCTCGCTCTGAGGTCACGGAACATGAAGATGGGGCATAGGGTGTCACCCAGTTCTGCCTGGAGCATCTCGTCTCCCCCCGGCCTTGGGAGAGAGTCAAGGCCCCTGCAGGTACAATCAATGAAATCTTTAATGTTGGGTGTTCTCTCCACTCTGCTCTCCCACCACTGGGGGATTTTGCAACTGGGATTCCAAGCTGTCCAGTATCTCCTTCCCACCTGGGCTCCAAGGATTTGACCTCCTCTCTGTAGGGTCTGTGGTAGTGGGGCCAGCGGGCGCATCCATGCGGTTCAGGTGCTAAGATAACAAGTCCTGGAACCAGGATGACTTGGGTAGCGTTTGCTGAGGGTAGACTAAGGCAATGTAGAGGAGAGGGTGAGAATCAGTATACAAATGAGGGAGGCTGTGGTCTTGGATGGAGACTCGGTGCTGAGAGTCCACTGTGGGATAAGTTGAGGCTGGAAATACAGTGTGAGCAAGGACGCTGGGAGCAGCACGAAGTGTGTGTGAGCATGTGTGTGTGCGTATATACATGCATACATGTGTATGTATGTGTGCATGTTTATGTACGTATGCATATATGCAGAGGCATGTGTGTGTGTGGTTGCATGTGTATATGTGTGTTAGGTATATTCATATGTGTGTGCATGTTTGTATGTATGTGTGTGTATGCATATGCATGTGTGTGTTTGCATGTGTATGTGTGTGAGTCTGTCTGTATATATATATCTATATATATATCTATATCTATATATATGAAGTCTCATTTGCATATATTTGTACAGAGCTGAGTGCAGAACCAGGGCTGGGAAGAGTGAAGGAACATTGGAGTTTCTTTCCTGTGGAGACTGGTAGATGCACAGAGACAGTTAAAAATCCAAGGCGGTCACGAGAATATGTTCCCCGGGGGCTGGGCTGACATTGGACATTGGTCATCATCGTGCTCAACCCTTCCTTCTGGACCTCAAACCATTGTCCCAGGCAGAGCTCCCTGCTGCTCCTGGAGAGGTTGGGCCTCCCCTTCTTTCCGCCTTTTCCATTTGACGTTATAAACTCCTGGTCTCAGATCTCTTTTATGATCCATCTCAAGAGGTTGAGAGCCCTTCATGCAAAGTGAGTTATTTTTTTTTTAATTAATTAATTAATTATTTATTTTAACATCTTTATTGGGGTATAATTGCTTTACAATGGTGTGTTAGTTTCTGCTTTATGACAAAGTGAATCAGTTATACATATACATATGTTCCCATATCTCTTCCCTCTTGCATCTCCCTCCCTCCCACCCTCCCTATCCCACCCCTCCAGGTGGTCACAAAGCACCGAGCTGATATCCCTGTGCTATGCGGCTGCTTCCCACTAGCTATCTACCTTACGTTTGGTAATGTATATATACCCATGCCACTCTCTCGCTTTGTCACAGCTCACCCTTCCCCCTCCCCATATCCTCAAGTCCGTTCTCCAGTAGGCCTGTGTCTTTAGCAAAGTGAGTTCTTGATGTTCCATTTTGACAGCTCCTGGTGGGCTCCAGACCGAGTCCCCGCTAAGGGTTGCATGAGAAGCTTCTTTCAGTGTTCCCTTCCCCTGTACAGGTAAATCACCACGTGGTACTACCAATGGCTGCCATTTACTGAGTATCCACCATGTGCTGGGCATCTCACTTTATAGACATTTTCTCCTTGAATCCTCCAAATCAATGGGGTAGGCAGTACTAGTTCCATTTTACAGGTGAGTAACGTCTCAAAGAGGTTAAACATTTTTTCTAAGGGCCAACATGATTAAGTGACAGAGGCAAGAATTAAAAAAAAAAATTATTTATTTAATTTTTGGCTGCATCAGTTCTTAGTTGTGGCACGCAGGATCTTTTGTTGTGGTATGCAGGCTTCTCTCTAGTTGTGGCGTGCGGGCTCCAGAGTGTGGGCTCATTAGTTGTGGTGGGCGTGTGGGCTCCAGAGTGAGCAGGCTCAGTAGTTGTGGCACGTGGACTCTCTAGTTGTGGTGTGGGTTCAGTTGCCCAGAGACATGTGGGATCTTAGTTCCCTGGCCAGGGATAGAACCCATGTCCCCTGCACTGCAAGATGGATTCTTAACCACTGGACCACCAAGGAAGTCCCAACGGAGCCAAGAATTGAATCAAGTTTGTGTGACTAAAGCTTTACCTTTCCATTATGTCGTACCATCTACCAAGTAAATGGCTGGCTTGGCACTGATATATACCAGGAGGTAAACCACAAATAAGCAAACCTGCCTGTCTTTGTATCAGGAGCTGGAGGGGTTATAGGAAGAAGGCATGGTCCCTGCCTTCGCAGACGGCTAATCATATCACCTATTACCACGTGAAGTTTCTGTTTCCATTAGAAAAAAACAGTTCCCAATCCAGACTGTCCAGTCTCAACTCCTAGCCCACGCCCTTTTGGTCGTGGGATACCCCTTACCTGGCATACTTTCCTCATTTAATTTCTAAAAAAAAAGTCATTTTATTTAGAGATAATCATAGATTCACATGCAAGTGGAAGAAATAATATGGACATCTGGTATACCCTTTTCCACATTTCCCCCAACGGTGACATCCTGCAAAACTGTTGTGCAGTCTCCCAACCAGGAAATGGACATTGACCTTATTTAACTATTCCCAGTTTTACATGTACTCGTGTGTGTGCAGGTGTGTGTGTGTTTACTTCTATGCAACGTTATCATGGGTAAGTTCGAGTATCCATCACCTTAGTCAAGATATAGAAGAGTTCCATCACCACAAGGATCCCTCGTGTGGCCCTTTTGCAACCACACCCAGCTCCCACCCACCCCCATTTCATCTTAATCTTGATCTTTTGCCTAGCCCAGCCCTGGCTGGGTTGCCTCTTTGAAGTTTGCCCCCTCCACCTCAGACATCAGCTCTGTCTGGGTCCCTGTGTGGCCTTTAGCATTTGCTGTCTTGGAGGCAACATGGAATACTGGAAGAGAGAGGCCTTCAAAGTCAGAGCGACCTGTTTAGATTCCAGGTGCTGCAACTCTTTTACCTGTGTGGCCTTAGGAACGTGACTATTACATCACGGTGCCTCAGTTTCCTTATCAATAAAATGGGTATAATTATGCCAACCTCCTAAGGCTGTTGAGATAATTAAACGAGGAAATGCACATAAAGTACCCAGCCCCTGCATTTATTGTTTGTAGATTTTTTGATGATGGCCATTCTAACCAGTGCGAGGTGATACCTCATTTGTAGTTTTGATTTGCATTTCTCTAATAATTAGTGATGTTTACCATCTTTTCATGTGCCTCTTGGCCATCTGTATGTCTTCTTTGGAGGAATGTCTATTTAGGTCTTCCACTCATTTGTTTTTGGTTGGGTTGTTTGTTTTTTTGATATTAAGCTGCACGAGCTGTTTTTATATTTTGTATATAATCCTTTGCCCATTGCTTTGTTTGCATATATTTTCTCTTATTCTGAGAGTTGTCTTTTCGTCTTGTTTACGGTTTCCTTTGCTGTGCAAAAACTTCTGAGTTTAAGTAGGTCCCATTTGTTCAAAGAAGATGTGGTACGTATATACAATGGGATATTACTCAGCCATAAAAAGGCATAAAATTGGGTCATTTGTAGAGATGTGGATGGACCTAGAGTCTGTCATACAGAATGAAGTAAGCCAGAAAGAGAAAAGCAAATATCATATATTAATGCATATATGTGGAATCTAGAAAAATGGTACAGGTGAACCTAGTTCCAGGGCAGGAATAGAGATGCAGATGTAGAGAACGAACATGTGGACACGTGGTGGGGGGGGGGGTGAAGGGGAGGGTGGGATGAATTGGGAGATTAGGTTTGACATAAATACACTACCATGTGTAAAATAGCTAGTGGGAACCTGCTATATAGCACAGGGAGCTCAGCTCGGTGATCTGTGATGACCTAGATGGGTGGGATGGGGGCTGGGAGGGAGGTCTAAGAGGGAGGGGCTATATGTATACCTATAGCTGATTCACTTTGTTGTACAGCAGAAACTAACACAACATTGTAAAGCAATTTTACTCCAATTAAAAAAAATCAAATTACGCTTCTAGAGAAAACCCTACTTTTATTGAAACAGAAGTCAGTCTTACTAATTTAAGAGAAGGGCAAAGGAGGTGGAATTTATTGTGAAACCCAGATGAACCTCAACCTCAAATTTATTGTGAAACCCAGATGAACCTCAACTGAGGTTCAGTATCTTTTGGGGATTCCAATGAAAATTGGCTTGAACCCTGAAAAAAAAAGCACCCAGCCCCTCCTGGGCATGTGGCGGACCCATCTTTTCTGACTGCTCAGCTGGACTGTGGGAACTTCTGGCAGGGGGCTCGGGAAATGGGATTTGGGCTCCTTTTTTGGGCGTCTCTTAGCTCCTGCTCGTGAACTGAGCCTTAAAGGAGACAGTCCTTGCTGGGACTGGACAGGGAAGCTCTCCCAGGTGGCCAGACAGTGTCTTTCTAGGTGGACAGATGCCACTCTTCTCCTATCCAGCCTCCTAGCTTTGTAACAAGTTGCTCATCAATCAGCAGATCCGGGTTCTATCTGCTCTGAGAAGAAACACTCTGGACTGGGAGCGGGGTGAGGGCATTGGGGTGTCGCTTCCAGGGCCCACCCCTGGGAACTGCCTCTCTCCAATGTCTCCTGCCCCCCTCCTGCCTTCAGCAGCTCAGCCTAGCAGCTGACAGAACTGATTACTGCCGGTGAGTGATAATATAATTCAGTTTCCCTCAAGGGGAGATGCTATCAGAGAGGCTTTTTTAAGAGGAAAAAATATATAATATACTGGTTGAAAAGGGCTATCTTTCTTCCTGGAAGAACAGTTATTAATCTCTTCCTAGTACATTTTCATATCATTTTGGACATTTATTTCCAGGCAGTGATATTATAAAAGCAGGTGTTTGTGTCAGTTCTGATGCGGTGGAACACGCTGGAACATGAAAGGGCATAATTACCGCGGTGGCCATTGGAATTGCTAACGAGATCCTGACATTTTCAAATCGGACCCATTTCTCAGTGATCCAGAAGTGAGCCCTGCAGTTGTGTGGGCTGCATGTCAATGAGGCAGCTCCCAGCTCAGGGGAAAGGCAGGCAGAAGGGATGGGGTGGGGATGTATATTCTTTGAGCTGAACACCAGGGACGGGAGCTGAGCAGTACAGATGCAGGGAGGAACTGGCCGTCTGTCTCAGAGCTGCCTTTTCCACCCAAAAGGAGAGGAGGTTGGTCTTGGGCTTTGGGGCCATTATTTTCTGATTTAGGGTTGTCAGCTCAACAGATCTTCATTGAAGATTTACTCTGCGTCTGACACTGGGGAGAGAGCAATGAACAAGATGGGATTCATTCTCCCTGAAGTTGGAAAGGGACTCCCTGCCCAGGGCAACCGTCCTTTCTCTCCCTCTTTCTTTAAGTGCCGGGAGCAGTACAGCAGCTGGAATTTGTTACGAATGCAAATTCTCAGGCTCCACTCACAGACCTATTGAGTCAGGAGCTCTGGGGCTGCGGGGTACAGCGATCTGTGCTAAACAGCCTTCCTGGTGATGCTGGTGCACCTTTATAGTTTGAGAACCAGTGTCTTACATCTTCCTGTCCTGTCCTGGAGCTTCCAGGTTAAAATGCAGACCCCGAAGCCAGCCTCTTGTGTGGAGGGAACGTGGCAGCGGATCACATGCCTCTGCTCCGTAAGGCTTGTCCCCTTCCCATCCTTCCAGCTGTCCCCAGCCCTGAAAATCGGGCTGCTTGAATCCTCATTGGCCTCTGTGAAGCCAGGCAGAGCAGGAGCACGTGAAGCCCTGAGAAAGAGTTGGTTGTCAGCTAGGCACCCCTAGAATGAGTGGCTGGGGGTGGGGTGGGGGGACGTTGGGTTTGGGGTTTGGGGAGACCAGGAGCAGACCTGAAGGAGGGGTCCGAGAAGAGGCAGATGCCTTGCGGTAAGGTCAAATGAATGTTCCTTCTGCATCCCCAGAGCCTGATCATCTTCCTGGATACCCTTGAAAAATGGCACTAATCCTTGGAGGCACAAACTTGGCAGTCATGCTGAGCTCCTCTCTCTCTCTCCTGGGCCCCATCCCTAGCAGTAATCAGTGGCTTCTGATAGAACTTCTCTCCTCCACCCTTCTCTGTCCCCACATGCCCACCTTTATCCCCTGGACCATTGCAGCATCATTTTAATGTCCCCCCCGCCCCCAACGCCCAGCTCCCAGCACGCTGTCCTACCTACACCACGAGGCCAGACTGAGTAAGCAGTGAAGATGTAAAAGCTGTGATGTGCATTACAAGGTGCCTGGTGACGTCAGTGAGAAGAGAGGAGGGGCCCCACCTGGATGGCACGAGGGGTCAGGGGACAAAACGTTAGAAAGCTGGGGAGAGGCAGGAGCCAGTGGAAAATGAGAGGCTGCAGCCACCAGGGCCACTGCTGTTGGCGACGGAATGGGGCCTGTGGGGAATGCACAGGTGGGAGTCCAGCTGGTGATGCTGCATAACGAATTACCTCAGATGCCAGAATCGTTTTGCTGTTTCCTCTTGTAGTCCTGGGGGCTGGATGGGCTTGAGCTCGGCGGTCCTCATGCAGCATTTCTCATTCAGCAGCAGCAGTAGTTGAGCTGAGGCCATCCCGAAGGCTTTCTCTCTCCTGTATCTAACCCCTGGGCTGGGAATGCTTCTTGGGCATCTCTCTTTCTGTCTCCACGTGGTCCCTTCAGCCTGGAGACTTCAGGGTAGCTGGATTGGCACGGGCTCCAAAGTGCATGCTCTCGGGGAGCTGGGCAAGAGCTGCCTCGCCTCAAAAGTCACTGAGGGACGTTCCTCTGTATCCTCTCGTGCAGTGAGAGAGTCATGCAGGCCTGCTCAAGTTCAAGGGGGTTGGCAATGGTCTGGAAGAGTGTGGTGGAGCAGAAACATCATTGTGGCCACTTTTGGGAAATATGATCTTCCAGTGTGGATTCCTGGTCAGGTGAGAGAGTCTCTGTCCCATAGAAGGAGGGTGGCTTGCCCAAGGGGGACAGAGGAGGTGATAGCAGATGAGGAAATAGATGTGTCTGGAGTTGAATGGGAGGGATGGGGAGGGACGGCCACCAGAGCCAGGCCCTTCCATGAGGGCGAGGGCTGGGATGGGGCTGGGATTTAGAAGAGAAATGAAATTTTAGATGTGGTATTAGGGATGAAGCCAAGGGAATTCATGAGGGTGCGCAAAGCCCGTGGAACTGTAACCGAACCCGGGTTCGGCTGCTAGCCACTCCTAAGCCAATAATTTGAGAGGCAAGTTTCAGTAGATAGGAAAGTTTCTTTCATCAGAAAAGCCAGCAATCTGGGGAGATGGTGGACTCGTGTCCAGAGACCAACTCCAAAGATTCTGCTCAGCCATGACATTTTCAAAGGGAATAATGGAGTGGGGAAGAATCTCAGTGAATCATCGAGGCAGGAGGTTGGGTTCTGTATCCTTCTCCTTGAGCACAGACTGGCTGGCTGTGTCTTCAGATGTTATCTCGCCCGAGCGATCTGCCTGCAGGATTGCTTAGGCGGCTACTGGCGGGGGCGGGGGCGGGGGGGAGGGGCGGGGAGCTAATCTTGCTCCTTTTTATCTAGGAAAAGAATCAACAGGTCAAACAAGACATGGTGTGCATTAGAGAGCGCGTGAGTCAGGAGTTAGTTTCAATTGCTTTAGAGGGGAACAGAAATGGGCAAACAGGAGAGGGGGCAAAAGAGCTGCTTTCAGAATGGTGGGGTTGACGTTCCAGATGCAGCCGGACATCTGAGTGTCTGAAGGAGCCAGTCGGCCTACTTTGGGCATTTCTCCTAGGCCAGGCACTGCAGCCCTGGAGTGCACGGAGAATGGGCGATACTGGGTTTGATTCTGTGTTAGGGGCGACTAGGTGGGAGCAGAAGGCCAGGGATGGGGAGACTTGGGGGGTCGGTTCGAGAAGAGCTGAAGTGAAAGATGTGGGGAGGCCCAGCCTGGAGGGGCGGTCAGACTGGGTGAGGAGGGAGGTGTTAGGGGCACTGGGTTACAGGAGGGGATTCAGCCAGAGGTGGAGGGACAGAAGACAGACTGAAGGCAGTTTCAGAGCTCAGGATTTCAGAGGTGGCCAGTGATAGGCTTGGAAAGTGCCCTTGGCTGTGGGTGGTGGGAGCAGAGAGAAAAGGCAGTGACTGACCTGAAGAAGGCCTGGTAGACCTCGTGCAGGAGGAGAGCAGGACCGGGGTGGACGCAGAGTCTGTGGCCATAGAGAGGTGTGGGTGTTGCCGGCTGGTACGAGTGGTTGAGTGGGAACCGTGGCTCTGATGCAGAAGTGGTGAGTTGGTGATGTGCTGATGGCCCCAAAATACATGGAGCTGGAGGGCAGAAGGTTGGGTAGCCTCCACTTGGAAGACTCTTGAGGCAAGTGGGATCTGGGGTTTTGGTGAAGTTGAGGGCGGGGGGGAAGAATTCCAGGAAGTGTTTATGGAAATAAAGAAGTTTTATTTATTTATTTGTCTTTCTGGCGGCGCGGCCTGCAGGATCTTTAGTTCCCCAGCCAAGGATCAAACCCGTGCCCGCTGCAGTGGAAGCATGGAGTCTTAACCACTGGACCTCTAGGGAAGTCCCAAGAAGTTTCTTAATTAAGGGCAGTGGCTGCTGAAGGGACTTGCTGGGGGAGAGGGTCAGGGAACGGGCAGAGCTTGGGTGCACAGGTTGAAGTGGGGGAAGGGGTCCTGGCTGGAGGGTGGTGGTTGTAGATGGAGGGAGGGGGGCTGGGCATCGGGCAAGGATTATCCAACCTTCTTCTAAACTATCCTCTGGGAGAGGCCTAGCAGGGCCTCTGCTGCTTATTTCCCAGTTCGGTGGACAACGGCCACTAGGCAGCATTGTAAAGCGTGGATGGAGTCTCAGTGTTCAAAGACTTTGAGACAAAGTCAACTGCCCCACAGCTGCTGGGTTTTTTGGGGGGAGGAAACATGACTCAGTGCTGACCCTGAGGACGTGGCCCTGGCCATTGGTCATCGTCCTCTCTCGGCCAGTAGTGGGTGGGATTTGGGCAGACCCTGGAACAGGTCATAGGTGTCTGACAGTCAGGTCACAGACCTCTCTTGTTGGTGACAGAGATGACCAGAGTAAGTGGCAGGTAGGCAGGAAAGCAGGGGGAGGTTGGGTGGGAGCACCACCCAACAGTCTTGTTGCCGGCAGCAGCTGTGCTTCTGGGATGCTGAGAGCTACGGGACCGTCTGGGAGGGCAGCCGGCTGGAAGTGCCCAGAATCCATAGAAAGAGACCTTTGGGAGACTCTGGTGGTGTGGAGGTCAAACCTCTCGGCGGTCAGACCTGCGCTCAGGGAGGGCACAGGGCTTGTTCAAGGCCACAGAGCCCTGCTGGAACCCACACGTCCCAGCTCCTGGTCAGCACCCTCTCTGGAACCACATGGACCTGTGTTGGTGTTGGTCAGGATTCCTCTCTAGCAAAATCCAGGTGTGGCTCTTCAGGGTCAGCAGCTGCTCTTTCCTACTTCTGTCCCTTATCATCCTGACTTTGCAGGATCCAGCTGGACAGGTAGGACTTATTAAACTCCCTAGAACGTGTTTAGAAAAGAATTCTGGTGAAGTCAGTGATGGCAGAACCACAGGACACGTTGTCATACAGACATCGGAACGATGTTCATTAGGAGTTTTTGAACAGTTTTCAATGTCCTGGGAGCGTCCTTTGATATAATGGTGGCAGAAAATAATCAGAGTGTGCCATTATATTCATAGAATGAACTCAATGATGTGAAAAAGCATAGAAGAAAGACAGGATGTATTCTAAAGCAGCGGTTCTCAAACTCGAGTGTGAATTACCTGAAAGACTGAGCGTCACCCCAGAGTTCCTAGGGTGGAGGGGGGCCCCGAGAATTTGCATTTCTGGTAAGCTATGCTGATGCTGCCAGTTGGAGGACCACTGTGCTAAAGGTTAGAGGCTTCTTTTGGTATTAGACTTGTGCTTAATCGCTATCTTCTTTGTTACACTCTCTGACTTTTCCATCTTCTACAATGAATGCATATTAGATGTGAAATCGGAAACAAGAACATCTGATAAAGCAAAATAAGATAGGAATCCTTCTGAGGATGGGAACGGAGAACGTTCCTCCAGAATGAGATGCGTTAATTACCTTGGCCAGGTTGAGGATGCGGGTGTTTGGGTGAGGCCTCTGTGCACTGATCCCCTTCCCTCTTGCCAAGGATCTACTACCAGAGCCTGTGACGAGAATGCCCAGGGCCCTGGCAGGCTGGTTTGTTTTTGTTTTGGGCCAGTGCTAAGCGTCATCTAGCCCCTGGGAGGGGACATTACAGAGGTCAGCACTCCCCTCTGGCCTGGCTGGCCCCTTGGTGGCTGAGCAGATCTATAGCTGTGGGACTGACTTATGAATGATTAGGGCCACAAGAAGCCACGCAGGTTGTCCCACTCCAGGGACCACGCCGATTGCAAGGCATCCGTCTCAGAGCCTGAAGCAACCCCAAAGTGCAAACACTGGCAATACAATTCCAGTCCCTTTGAGCCCCTTATCCTCCCACTGAAGCCTTTTCTCCACTTTTCCCTGTTTTACTCTCCTCTAGCTACAGTTCTCTGGCCTTATTTCTGTTTCTGCTACACTTTAACTTGATCTCTCCTCCCTGAACCCCCTCAACCCCAGGGCCTTTTCACATGCTGTTCCCGCCTCCAGGAAATCTCTGCCCTCAAATCTTTGCCCAGTTGCCTCCTTCTCACCACCTAGGCTTCGGCTTATGTCACATTATCTTTGTAGCACATCTCCCTGGCCCCCATCACTTTCCAGTCTGCTATCCTGTTTCTTCTTCATAAACCTTGCTGTGATCTGAAATTATAATTGTATTTATTTATATGTGTTTCCCTCTACTTAACTAAAATATTTCCCATGGCAGAGAGTCCATCTGTCCTGATTACCAGGAATCCCCAGCGTCTGGTCTGGTCCCCGGGTATAGACAAAGTGTGTAATAAATGGCTATTGAATAAGTTAATCTGCTGCCTCCTTCCAGTCCTCATGGGTACCACCCACACCCTTGTGCCCCTTGCCTCCCTGACCTGCCTGAAACTGACCAGTCATAGCTCTAGGCAGGTAGGTAGTAAGCCGGGTATGGGTTTGGTGACCATCTGGGATGTTCGTGTCTAAGTTCCTATCCTCAGTGGAGTGTCAGAATTCAGCACTTCTTGAAGGAGAAGTAGAAAGGCAGAGAGAGAATCTTCACATGACTGGGACAACAGAGGGACTGGAAGAGAGTGTTTCTGCATGAAGTGAACAAGGAAAGGCTATAGGGATACAATTTCTTGAGGGCCAACGTGCTGAAGACCTCAGAGCTGGGGGACTCAGAGTGATGAGACAGCTAGGGTGAGCCCAGGACTGACCATGGACCAACACGGCCCCAGTAGGGATGGAGGGGGTCTACAGGCACGTGCCATCAGGGAGGTCACTCTTGAGGTCTGCATGATGTCTTTTTGAAATTTACCCTTTAAGGCAGGTGACCGAGGAAAAAGAGTAGCTTTGAGAAGTGGAATCTAAAGGATCCCAGGAAAACGGAGCTCAGGACAGATAACAGGGGGTCCCAAAGCCAAGTGCAATAGTAGAAAAGGAGAGCAGGACTTCCTGATGAGGGATAACCCCCCACTCAGCAGCCTGAAGCAGAGCACAGATGTGAAAATGCAGAGGTGGACATAGACGTGTCTGTGACGGGCAGCTGCAGCAGGTCACACAGAAACCCTTACACCTTAGACAGTGAGCCCAGGGGAATGTGGGGATCTGGGGGTCCCGCCTCCAGAGACATGATTGCCTTAAGAAGGTGCCGGTCCTGGTCGTCCAGGGGCCCCGAGGAAAAGATGCTACCAAGAGGATGTGGGGACCAGAATCTGGACGGAGACTTTGGCTGGAAGACCTGGCTGCTCCTCATGGAAAAGCACTTGGTGCTTCCTTGCACCTGTGTGTGCTGTGGCTTAACCTGGCGGTTCCACGTCAGCCCAGGTGATTTGTTTAGGGCCCTGAATCCCAGGATGTGCTAAGTGCCCCCGCCTCCCTTTCCTTCCTTAGCCCCCTTTCTCAGAACTGACCAGAGAGAGAAATGATCTGGGTGCGTCTGTATCTCTGGACCCTTTAGGGTGCCTCTGGACCCAGCATACAGTAGGGGCTCAAGACATACTTGTTGAAAGAAATCACATTCCCGCTTGAGGTTCTCTTAGTTCTTCTCAACTGCCTTCCCCCCTCCCCATTCCGGAAAGCTCCAGCTTATAGATGGAGTACCTAAATTTTGGTGGACACAAACTACTCCGCCCACCACAACCCTAGGTACCATTTTTTTTTTTTTTTTTTTGCGGTACGCGGGCCTCTCACTGCTGTGGCCTCTCCCGTTGCAGAGCACAGGCTCTGGACGCGCAGGCTCAGCGGCCATGGCTCACGGGCCCAGCCGCTCCGCGGCATGTGGGATCCTCCCGGACCGGGGCACGAACCCGTGTCCCCTGCATCGGCAGGCGGACTCTCAACCACTGCGCCACCAGGGACGCCCCTAGGTACCATTTTGATGAAGTGCCCACTACCCGCATGCCCCAGACGCCAGTGCAGAGGGCACAGCCATCCACGTCACGTGTCCCGGCTTCTCCTGCTCGACATTCTGCTCTTGGAGTTGTGCTAAAGGGTCACAGGAGGTGGAGTGTGGATGAGAACATAATGATTTGCAGGGATTTGGACTTGAGACCAAAACCATGTCCCCTTGGAAAAATATATAGCCCATGGGCTTTGCAGAGTTGGCCATTTTGCTGCAAAGAAATTAAAGCCAGTTTTTCCTTTCCTTCGCTGGTGCCTGCTGGAGAAAATAGCAAATCAGCCAATAGCCAATCCATCAGAAAGGGTCTGCCGCGTCCCATAATGCTCGTAGGTGCCGTGAATCTGCTCTGTTGGGCTTTGTGCCTGATGCTTTTGTAACAGTGTCTTCTGTTTGTCGGGCCTTTTTGTATGTGCCCAGTTCTGTGCTAAATACTAATCTCATTTTATCTTCCCAACAACACTGGGTGTTATATCCCCCATTAATAGGTGAGGAATCACATGGCTCCCCTAAAATTACCCAGCTGGTGAATAAGAGAGTCAGGGCGGGATCCCATGGACCTGTCCCGATGCCAGGCTGCCACTCTGACCTGCACTGGGAGTGAGCGCTTTCTGATAAGCCATGCTCTGGGATGGTGGCAGTGAATGGGGTGGGGGCAGAACTTCAGAGAGACCTGGCCTTGGCTGACATGGTCAAGTTGGTATCATTTGTCATGGAAATAAGTGAAGAAGAGTACGTCTGTTTGGAAAGCAAGCTCTGGCAAATTCCAAAGACAAGGCGAAATCACAAGGAGAACTTTTTGGTGTGGGCCGTTGCCTAGGCAATCCCTAGGGACAGTGAGAGGTAGTAAGGGGTCCTGGGCTTTAACACTGGTGGCTCAGGGAGGCGACCAAGGAGGATAGGTCAATCCAGGCCCCTGTAACACTTTTGGCCTGGGAGACAAGGTGGAAGGACCCACAGTGGAGGCCACCCAAGGAGTTGAGACTATTTCCCATGGGTCAAAGATTCTAGGTGAGCGCCCTGGTCTGTTCCTCCCTCCTTTCTCTGTCCCTTTCTCCCTCCTTTCTTTCCATCTATCTCTGTTTACCTCTGTCTCTCTCTCCCCCTTTCTGCCCATCCGTCTGTCGATCTATCCATCCCTCCATCCATCCACTCCCCCATCCATTTACCCATCCAATTATCCATTCATGCATCCTTCTATCCATCCATCACAGTACCCATCCAGCCATCATCCATCCTTTCTATCCACGCATCCCTGGCCCTAGCAGAAAGTATTCAGAGTTGACACAAACCTCACTGGTGTTTGAGTTTTGCCAAGGTTGGCTTTGGTGAAGGTCATTGTCAAAGCCTCAGAGCCGACTTCCTGAGTCAGGGTCTTAGTCTCCTCATCTGTAAGACACCCCCCAACAGTCCCTGCAAGCTTAAGTGTTCTATGAGTCTATGAGTCTTTGACCTGGAGCCAGGAAACCTCTTGGATTACAGCCCCCCTGAGGAGATTCTAGGGCTTCTTTCCAGCTTTCCAACTTGTTTGGCAGCCACAGATGGGCCTCGGGGGCAGAAGGGAAGGCAGAAGCCAAGAGGCTGCCTTGTGTGAGTGAGCGACTTGACTGAGGATGATTTCTGAGGGCAGAGCTGAGGGCAGCCGGGCTTGGGTTTCCCGGGGCTGCTGGCTAACTCTGACGTCTGCTAGTTTTCACTCCAGTGAGACTGATTTGCTGCAGATAGGCCTCTGCAGACTGTTGTCAGCTGTGCTAGGAAGTGTGGCAGCTGTCTGTGTTTCATCTCAGAGCCCTCTAAGAGACAGCAGCACACATTAACTGCCTGAGCTAAGAGGCCAGCGGATTCTACAGGAGGGCCCCAAGTTCCAAATGATTGCTTCTGAGCAGACAGACTTTTATTCCCTGAGGTGTTACCCTCATTTCAAAGAGATGTCCGCCCTAGATCTGAAGGAGGGCTGCCTGGCTTGGCCCTCCCCTCGGGGAACAAACTGCATTACTTCTGAGTCTTTATTTCACAGAGAAGCTTGGCACAGGAGAAAGATCGCTGGCCAGGAGTCGGGACACTTGAATTGGAAACGTGAAATCTATTGCTTCCTGGCTGAGTGGTCTTGGACAACACATTTGATTCTCCAGACCTCAATTTCCTCATTTGTAACTTTTTTAAAAAAATTAATTTTTATTGGAGTATAGTTGCCTTACAATGTTGTGTTAGTTTCTTGCTGTACAGCAAAGTCAGTCAGTCCTATATATACATATATCCATTCTTTTTTAGATTTCCTTCCCATTTAGGTCACCACAGAGCACTGAGTAGAGTTCCCTGTGCTATACAGTAGGTTCTCATTAGCTATCTATTGCATACATAGTAGTGTATATACGTCCATCCCAATCTCCCAATTCATGCCACCCCCACTTCCCCCCTTGGTAACCAGAAGTTTGTTCTCTACATCTGTAACTCTATGTCTGCTTTGCAAATAAGTTCATTTCTACCATTTTTCTAGATTCCACATATAAGCGATATTATACAATATATTTTTTTCTCTTTCTGACTTACTTCACTCTGTATGGCATTCTCTAGGTCCATCCACATCTCTGCAAATGGTACTATTTTGTTCCTTTTTATGGCTGAGTAGTATTCCATTGTATATATGTACCACATCTTCTTTATCCATTCCTCTGTTGACGGACATTTAGGTTTCCTCCTTTGTGACCTGTGAGGATCGTATCTTTTCAAGGTCTGCTGCTCATTGCGTATATAATTTACAGTTTTCTCAGTGATTGAGAGCAGTGGGCGCCAGCCTGAACTTCTTTAGCAAAAGGTATAAGCATAGAGAAGTACGGTGGCAAATATCCTCAGGCCCCAGGCCAGGGACAATGTCTCAGTTTTGCAAAACCCAAGGGACTGCATAGGCCTAGATATAATAAGTGGAAATAAGGGGTCCTGGCCCTGGCCCTGACCCTGGGGGGTTTCAGGGAGGCAACAAACAGGGCTAGATCAGTGTGGGTCCCTGTAACACCTCTGGCCTGGGTGAGAAGGTGAAGATAGTTTCCCCACTACCTTTGCCAGATAGCCATCGCCGATAGTATTAGCATAAAGTTGAACCCTATAGGTTCTTATTAAATATTTAGGTTCACATAGGAGTGAATTCTCATGACTGAAAGTGCCTTTGGATACATGCAGGGAAAAAAGACAAGTGAGCGAAGGAGAGAATGAGAAAGAGAAAGAAAGAGGGGAAGTATGGTGGGTTTGTGCCACATCAACTTATCTGAGCCAGAACTACATTTCCCACAATCCCCTTCCCTGCTTAGTTCTGGGTTAGCCAGGGCACAAGGGACGTGGTGCATGATATTTGGAAGGTGGGCGTGGAACAGCAGCCACATTCTTTATTCACTTGGGAGGTGGGAGCAGGCCCTGGGCCCTGTTGCAGCTCCCATGTGCTGGTCTCTGGCTCACCTAATTGGCTTCGGCTTCTCTGATTCCTGGGCCAGGTGTGTGTTTGGCTCTGTAAGGAAGGCCACCAGCTTTTCCTGCAAATCAGCCCCATCATCGAAGGTGGAGGCTCAGAGGTGGTGAGAGACCAGTGCAAGTTCTGGCCCATCCTTACGGCTTGCAGGTTGTCTTTGTTTTTCCTTGCTTCATGTCCATCTTTCCTTCCTCACCACTCACCCTGTGGGCTTCAGGCTCCTTCACAAGATACGGAAACAACAGCCGTACATAGCCCGTGAAACCAGCTCCCACAGGTGCCCAAGGTCAACTCCCCATAATACATTCCATACTATATACTCTCCTGGTAGTTCTGATTCTATGAGCAAACCCTGACTGATACAGGAGGTGAAAGGGAAAGAGAGTAAGAAAAGAAAATGCCAGGAGTGAGAATAATTGTAGAAGAAAAGAGTATGAAGCCAGGGTGGTGTGTAACTACTGAGAGGTATGGGCAGGGGCAAAAGGACTGGGAGGGACAGAGGTGAGGAGCTGGACGGCAATCAGCTCTATCAGCAAAGGCAGAGACTGTGTGCAGAATCAGGTGGGGGTGGCTAGTTTTACTGGGGATGAAAAATAGATTGCTTTTGACCTGTGAAGGTCATGGCTGGGACTCCTAGATTAGGCTGAGACTGCTTTCTTCTGGGAACTCCATTTGCTCTCCCACATCCAGGCCAGTGCATCCCTGGCTGCCCATTAGAATCATCTGGAGACCTTAAAAATGCTGATGCCCAGGCCCGTTTCAGGACAATTAAAGCAGGATCTCTGGAGCATGGCCCAAGTACTGGTTATTGGCAAATGCTTCCCAGGTGATTCTAATGTGCAGTCAGGTGGCGAACTGCTGACCAGGTGTGGTAGACACACCCTAAGGTGACCTGCTTGAGTCATGCCCTGTACCATCCCCTCCCCTGAGAGCAGATGAAACCTGTGACTAGCTTCTAACCAATAGCATGTGGCAAAGATAATGGGATGTCATTCTCTTGATTAGATGATGTAATATGGCCAATGGGGTAGGGACTTGTGGATAAACGCCCCAGCCCCCTGTCCTGAATGGTAATTCTGAGGACATTCTGAATATCTATCAGAGGTTGAGTGGAACAGAGTCTGTCTATATGTGGCAGACTGTTTTCAGCTGTGCTGGAGTGTGGTGACAGCTGTGTTTTATCACTGAGTTCTCCTAGGGACAGCAGAACACGTGTTAACTGCTGTACTATATATAGTGGTGACCTCTGTAACTCATCCTTTATTATTCTTTCCTCCCTTCTGCTCTCACTCTCCCCCCTGCCTTTTTCTTCTTTACCTGGGATCACCTGCCAAACAAACTCCCTGCACCCAGCTCCTTGTCTCAGACTCTGCTTTTGCGGGGATCCAGGCTAAGACGGTGTCTTCTAGCTCCCTCATGTAAAATGCAAACATGAGAAGGAGGGCCTTGGAGCTGTTTTCAGGCAGTAAGGCCTCAACATGATTCATTCCATCCAGGTGAGATGCCAGGTTGGGGAGGAATGTCTGGAAGGGTGGGCAGTCAGTGCCCCACGGAAGCAATAAAGTCCCTGAAGTGTCACTGCCGTGATATCTGCATTTGGAAGCCAGTAACACCAAGTTGGGGCCTCAGGTCTTGGGGACAGCCCAGGGCTTGGTCCCTGCTACCTGCAAAGGGAGAGTATGGTGTGGGAGAGAAACACTGAGTTTTGAATCAGAAAACTTAGCTCTTGATGTCAACTTTGCCAGGTGCTGGCTCTGTGCCTTTGGGAAATACACTTCATCTCTGTGGGTTTCAGTTTCCTCATCCAAAAACTGGGGATAGTACTCACCTCACAGGGTGATTTTGAAGGTTTAGTGACCAAATGGATGTCAAAGTGTTTCAAAAACTTGTTTGGAGACCAGAGGGCATGGTATTATATACCAAATTCTCTGCACCTCATTTCCCAGCTTATTTTTATAGACTCTCCAAGGGGAGCAAGGTCAGGTGAGAAGTTAGTTTTAAAGATAAAGCCAAATGGAAGATAAGGGAGATTACCAACTGTTACCTCCCAGCTGAGGCTTGGTCTGAGGCAGCCCGCAGAGAGTCCATGGGCAAAGCCTGGTACCTTGGACACCTGAGTGCCCAGGACGCTGAGTTGGGAGGATCTGATGGGAAGTCCCACTGTACATTCAGAAACGAGGCTGCTGGCTGTGATGTGGGATCCCTCTACAGTAGGAGTGGAGTCCAAAGGGAGAGTCGGAGAGAAGGTCACCTGGGGGATCTGACTGGAGTGCTCGGGGGAAAGGTCAGCAGAGACCCTTGCAAAAGGAAGGCTTGGGGGTGGGGCAGAGCTGGTAGTGCCCAAGCAGGGGGTTTCCATACTCTGTAAGGACAAGATGCCTGGGTGGGATCAACTCTCTGCCTGTCCCCATGTCCCACAGAGCAGAGACATCACTTGAGCCAAGGGCTCTGGGAGTGCAGCCCATGTGTTGTAGATGGAGGATGAGAAGCAAGAAGAAAGGGCAGTAGTTGGAGGTGGTGGCTGGGATTTTTGGGAGTCAGCAGGGTGAAGTGTGAGGGTTGAGGAGAGGCATTCAGGATTGAGTCCAGGGGTGGAGAATCTGCCTGGATCCACTCCCTTTTGGAGGGCCTGGGGAACATGGGTCACGGAGCATGCATCCCCACTACTGTGAAAGGGGAAAGAGGTGACCTCTGATACCCACACATGGTGCAGGGGAATCGTGCCATGAGACTTCCTCTTGGGCTGTTTTGGACCTTGACGTATTACCCCATCATGCTTTTCTCCACGGGGTGACTGGGAAAAACTGAGCTGACTCTGTCAGGATTTTTTAGGCTTTCTAGCAGTAAAACAGTGTTGTTGTGGGATGTTAGGAAGAAGAAACTGTTCACCGTTTGCCAATGTGTGCAGAGTCCGGAGGTCAAAGCTGAACACCTAGCTCAGCCGGGTGCAGGATTACATACCTCCAGCCTCTGCCAGAAAAGAGCTGCTCTTGGGGGCCCAGGTTGTCCCTGGCTTTTCCTATTCCATAGGGAAGCCGTTCGTATAGAAAGCAGGTCTTTTGGGTCAGACTTGAGGAAGCCGAGCAAGGCTTCCTGGAGCTTTGGGGAAAAAAAACTCCCCAGGCTGGACGTTTCTACAAAAAAGGAGAGCTCCAACCCATTCTCAGAGCTTGAGGATGAGTTTGGCACCATTCGGCCCCCACAGCATCAATGTGCTGATGGCACAGACTGGGGCCCAGGAACCCACAGTGAGAAAGGATGGACAAACAGTATTTTGCTGGCTTTCTTCCTCAGAAAACTCTGTGGATCCATTTTGTAGATGAGGAAACTGAGGCACAGAGTGGTTAAGGAGCTCACTCAAGGTTATACAGCTAGTGGGTGGCATGGTTGGGGTCTAAGCCAAGTCTTTGGCTTCAAGGTCCACGCTTGCTGGCTCTATCCTCTTCTGCCCTCCCTCCCTCCCTCCCTCTCTCCTTCGCTCCTTCTCTCTTTCTTTCTTTCTCTCTCTCTCTCTTTCTTTCCCTTTCTTTCTTTCTTTCTTTCTTTCTTTCCTTCCTTCTTTCTTTCCTTCTTTCTTTCCTTCCTTCCTTCTTTCTTTCTTTCTTTCTTTCCTTCCTTCCTTCCTTCTTTCTTTTCTTTCTTTCTTTCTTTCTTTCTTTCTTTCTTTCTTTCTTTCTTTCTTTCTTTCTTTCTTTCTTTCTCCTTCTTCTCTCTCTCTTTCACTGCATATGCTTTAACATTATAAAAGTAGCATAAACCCACTATGGAAAATTAGGGAAATAAAAAGAAAAAAAGTCCACATTCACAATCCCTCACCCTAGTACACTTTTAAAATTTTTGTCTTTTTCTCCCTCGTGTACGTTTTAATGATTGCAGTTCTAACTTAGATGCTATATTTATGTATCTTGATTTTTTCACTTCACATTGTGTTGTAATAATCTTCCATGATTTCTGACACTCTACTTTAGGTTTGCCCTGCAATGTACTAGGCACCGGGAATCCCAAAGAGAACAGGAGAGTGAGGCCCCAGTCCTCATGGAGCTTTCTGGCTAGTGGAGAATTGCACACATTTATAGTATAGAGTCCTCATGAGAATTTGCATTTCCTAGGTTTTTCCATTACCCTTGATACAGTCACAAAAATGCATTCTACACCATGTAATATTTTGGACCATGTTCTATTGTTACTTGTTTTCCATTATATTTGCCAGTTCTTGAGTCATCTTTGTTGCCTTTCTTGAACTCTCCAGTCTCAACATGTCTCTCAAGCTAGGGCATGAAGTAACCATTTTCTACTTGCCTGTTTTTTTCCTTATATCATCATAGGACTTTGAAAAAAATGTAGTCCGTGTTACTTTGACACTTGTGTCTTTTGGCTTCTTTTGTTCACTGTTAATCTGTGTCTATTAACTTTGCTACATAATAATAATTGTTTTATGATTGTTATACAATGTTAGGAAGAAAAGTACAGAATAGGTATACCATGATATACATAATCCCCTATTTTTGGGCACATAGGTTGTGCCCCCTTTTCTCCATGATATGTAATATGGTGATGAACATCTCCCATGCACGCTCTTGTTCTTTCCATTTACTGAAACCTCACTGTCACCACTGAAAACGTCCTGCCCAGTGAGTTCTTTGTGGCCAAATCCAATGGACCCTCATGCATCTTTGGCTTACTTGACATGTCAGCTGCACTGGGCAACTTCTTCTCAACACGCTTTTTCCTACCTGGCTCTTGTGACACATTCTCTCCTGGTTCAACTGGAACCGCTCTTCTTCACTCTTCTTTTTCCACAAATACCACCCAAGCAGCTCCTTAGCATTGGTGCCCCCAACATTTGTGTCTGTTCCTCTGTTTCCTTCCTGTGTATGTTTGCCTTGGGTAGTCTGTCCATTCCTGTGGCTTCACCTGCCATCTACATGTTGATTCCTGATTCTGTATGTTTGGTCTTGACCTGCAGACTTATAAAACAATGATCTTGTTACAAGTCATACCTATTTTAGGACCTAATCTTTTTTTTTTTTAATCGAAGTATTGTTGATTTACAATATTGTGTTAGTTTTAGGTGTACAGCAAAGGGATTCTCTTATACATATATATGTGTGTATCTATATTCTTTTTTTGATTCTTTTCCATTATAGTTTATTACAGGTATTGAATACAGTTCCCTGTGCTATACAGTAAGTCATTGTTGTTTATCTATTTTATATGTAGCAGTAGTGTGCATCCGTTAATCCCATACTCCCAATTTATCCCTCCCCGCCTTTTCCTTCTGTAACCATCAGTTTGTTTTCTATGTCTGTGAGTCTGTTTCTGTTTTGTAAATAAGTTCATTTGCACTATTTTGTTTTTAGATTCCACACGCAAGTGATATCATGTAGTATTTGTCTTCCTCTGTCTGATTTACTTCGCTTAGTATGATTATCTCTAGGTCCATCCATGTTGCTGCAAATGGCATTATTTCATTCTTTTTTATGGCTGAGTAGTATTCCATTATATATATATGTACCACATCTTCTTTATCCATTCCTCTGTGGATGGGCACTTAGGTTGCTTCCATCTCTTGGCTACTGTGAATAGTGATTTAGGACCTAATCTTTAAGGCATTAGACTAAGCCAGACACTTTTCTAAGCACTTTGCACATGTCATTTAGCTTGATCCACAAAGTCCCTTTGCAATAGGTCCTGTGACTGTCACTGACAGTTGAGGAAATTGGAGTCTCTTAGCTCTCCCACCGGAATGTCCCATAGTATTCAAGTTCTGTAAGGTTTGCCCCCTTGATATCTCCTGAGTTCTTCTTCCTTCCACCTCCTCGCCCTTCTCTCATTTGGCCTTCAGCATCTCTCTCCTTGACAACGGCAGCATCTTCCTAACATCCTACAGCCTCGAGGTTTTGCCTTCTGCAAGTCTTCTCAGTGCACTGAGTGATCTTCCTAAAAACAAATACTATTATGTCTGTCTGGCTTGGACTGAAGTTTGAGATGAAGGTATTTTCCCTTGTCTTTGTCCTTTTATCCTGAACACAGCCATGCGGCCTGCCACTACTGCACCGCCTGCTTCCACTTTGTTGTGCCATTTTCTACCAGCCACCCCTTCTGGGGTTACCTCTAAAAAGTGGTGGGTGTTCCTGTCCAGAGAATGTGTGGCCCCTCCCCATACCAGCACCTTCCCCTGCTGGCTGAGCCGTGGTGCAGTCTGAGCATGCCTGGAGTGGAGCCCTTCTCTCCAGGTCTGGACTAGACTCTTCTGCTGTGATCTGTACTCACTTGGGATTGAAATCATCCTACATCTTCCCTCCTGGGCCCCCACTAAGCAGTGAGTCTGATTTCGAGGAGGACATTCCATACATCGTGTAGAAAGAACTAGAAAGGGCTGGTTTGCACACAGCCAGCTGAAACTCATCCAGCCCTTGGACAGGGAGTCCACGGTCTGGGCCAAGGCACACTCTTAATGCTCCTTGGATGCCAGTTGGTTAGCATACGCTATGGTCCTTGCACAGGGCTTGGGGGCCTTGCAGGGGAGGTGGCCAGGGACTTGGCTGGCCGGTCATTACATTTCAGGAAAGACAGGCCCAGACCATAAGCTGGATGGGCCCCGGGCCTGATGGGAAAGTTCTGGGGAGCAGGACTTCACAAAAGCATTCTCGGGCGTTATTAAAACATCATGTTCCTTTGGAAGCAGAAGAGACCAGCCACTGTTCCCCGGTGTTTGCTCAGAGGTCCAATGACCCTGGAGGTTTTGTTCCATTTGGTTGATAGCGTGTGATGACAGTGTTTATGACAGCTGAGCCGGCTCAGGCCAGTTGTAAATCACAGGGTAGGGGGAGGAAAGAGTTTCAAATTTCCACCAAGAAAGAGTCAGTAAATGTCTTCCACAAACTTTAGGCTCCAAAAAGTGTGGCCACGTATAGTCCTCCACATTCGGCAAGAGGACCTGACAAAACCATCCTTTTCTCTCTTGAGAGGAACTTGGTCATAAGCACCAAAAACCTTGGACGTGTTCAAATCTTTTAATCCTTGGACCATTCCAGTAATTTGTTAATTAATTAATTAATTTATTTTTTGCGGTACGCGGGCCTCTCACTGTTGTGGCCTCTCCCATTGCAGAGCACAGGCTCTGGACGCGCAGGCTCAGCGGCCATGGCTCACGGGCCCAGCCGCTCCGCGGCATGTGGGATCTTCCCGGACCGGGGCACGAACCCGTGTCCCCTGCATCGCAGGCGGACTCTCAACCACTGCACCACCAGGGAAGCCCCTGGTAATTTGTCTTAAAGAAATAATTATAAAAGAATACCCAAGATTTATATACAAACATGCTTGACATAAGGTTTTTATAATAGCAGAAACAACCAAATAGAAAACAAAACACACACATGCATGAAAACAGCTTAAATATCTAATGATAGGGATTAGATTAATTAATTTAGGTATACCCATGTTGGGCTCTCTTCAGCCATTTAAAAAAGCATATTTTCCAGGAAATATGAGAGACCTAGACAAATGCTTAGGCTACAAATTAATCAGATAAAACAAATCTGTATAAACAGAAGAAACAGTGGACAGGAATATCCCCAAATATTAATAATCTCTCCGAGAAATGGGATTATGGGTGATTTCTGTGTTATTCTTTGTACTTTTACGTGTACATGATATGCTGATGTTGTAATCCTTAAAAAAGACATTTAAAAAATAGAAAAAACCTTAACAGCGTCCATCTTCTCTTGGCGTGGGGTTTAGGAGAACAGACCCTCCCCACTGGTCAGATGTATGTTCTGATCCCATCGGAAATGAGGAAACCAGAGGACTATGGGAATGAAGAGGCTCAAGCCAATACCCAGGCAAGAAGCTTGAGACGTTATGTCTGTCTTCAAGCATTTGAAATGGAATCAGGCCTTGGGATGTCCCAAGGGCCAGGTGAGAGCTGCCTAAAAAGAACAAAAGGGGACGTTTGTCTGCCCCTCCATCATGGCTGCTCTTGCTGCCGTTGGCAGCTGGTTGAGTGGCACCCCCCCAGCCAGAAATCTGAAGTCATCCTCGCCAGATTTCTCTGCCCCACCCAATTGATCTGCAACTGGGTTTTGTAAACTTTCCGAAGAAATGTCTTCCACATCTCCACTGTCCTATTTCAGGATCCCCTCACTTCCCGACCAGGCTACTGGAAAGATTCCCAGCTTGCCCTCTTTCAATTGCCTCTTATCACCACATCCAGACTGTTCTTTCGGAAATGCAAATCTGGGTCTGCTGTGCCCTTGCTTAAACTCCCTCCATAGCTCTCTATTGTGTTCGAGGTAAAACCCAAACTCTTCGTTTACAAAGTCCTTCTTGATCTGACCCCAGCCTAGTTTCACAGCCTCATCTTTCTAGTTTTTGCTTCACACTCTTTGCTGCCCCCATCACTTCAGCCTCCTAACTGACCCTGAAAGTGCCAGGTCCTTTCATGGACCCTCATTCCTTCTACCCCTTTCTTCTCTTCTCCATCTGGGAAATCCTTTTCACCCCTCTGGAGTCAGTTCACTGTCATCCGCCACCAGGCAGAACACATTTCTCCCTTCTCTGAGTTTCCTTAGAACTGCGTGATACTTCTCAATTGACACATTGCCTCATTTGGGAGGGTTCAGATCTCATCCTCCACCAGAGCATAAAGTTCTTAAGACAATGGCTGGTCCATCTTTCTCTTCCATAGTCTTTTTTTTTGGGCTGCATTGGGTCTTCGTTGCCGTGCGCGGCCCTCTCTAGTTGCGGCAAGCGGGGGCCACCCCTCACTGCAGTGCATGGGCCTCCCGTTGCAGTGGCTTCTCTTGTTGTGGAGCGCAGGCTCCAGGCACATGGGCCTCAGTAGTTGTGGCACGTGGGCTCAGTAGTTGTGGCGCACAGGCTCCAGAGCGCAGGCTCAGTAGTTGTGGCTCACGGGCTTAGTTGCTCCGCGGCACGTGGGATCCTCCCGAACCAGGGCTCGAACCCGTGTCCCCTGCATTGACAGGTGGACTCCCAACCACTGCGCCACCAGGGAAGCCCCTCCTCCATAGTCTTGAGCATAGTGCCTGGTGGGTGGTGGGTATTTATGAGTGTTTGTTGAATGGATGAATGAAGTTAAGGAGAGCAAGGTTGTGCCTCATCATAAAGAAGTCTTTTTTTTTTTTTAACATCTTTATTGGAGTATAATTGCTTTACAATGTTGTGTTAGTTTCTGCTGTATAACAAAGTGAATCAGCTATATGTATACATATATCCCCATATCTCCTCCCTCTTGCGTCTCCCTCCCACCCTCCCCATCCCACCCCTCTAGGTGGTCACAAAGCACCGGGCTGATCTCCCTGTGCTCTGCAGCTGCTTCCCACTAGCTATCTATTTTACATTTGGTATTGCATATATGTCAATGCTACTCCCAACACTAGGATTATAGTATTTAATTCCCAGCGCCAACTCAGATCAGCTGGAAGTGGCTCCCTTACTTGTTCTGAAGGAGTTTAAGGATGCTTCTCAGTAAGGCATAAGATGTTTCAGTTCTTTCAGGACGTTTCAGTTATTTATTGCAGTTTAACAGATCACCTCCAGATTTAGAAGCTTAAGACGATGATGATTATTCTTTGGCTCACTGATGTGAAATCTGAGCAGGACTTGGTAGAGATGGCTACATCTGCTTCGAGTGGCATCGGCTGGGCGGAGGGACTGTGTAGGCCAGCTGAAGGATTCACTTCCAAGATGGTGCACTGACATGGCTGGCAAGCTGGCACTGGCTGCCAGCTAGAGTTCAGCTGGTGCTGTTGGTCAGGGGCCTCGGTTCCTTTGCACATGGGCATCTCCACGTGGCCTCTTGGGCTTTCTCACGAGGTGATGGCTGGGTTCCCGGGGGGTTTCAAGAAAGCTGGGTGAAAGCCACTTCTGTTATATTTTACCCATCAAGCAAGTTATGAAGGCCAGCCCAGATCCAAAGGTGGGGGTGGAATTAGACTCCACCTCTCATTGGGGAGAGTACCAAAAATTTTGCCCTGGGTATAAAAAAGTATGGAAAAAGAGGGGCTCTATGTATACACGTAGCTGATTCCCTTTGCTGTACGGCAGAAACTAACACGACGTTGTAAAGCAACTGTACTCCAATAAAAATTTAAAAAAACAAGGATGGAGGTGGCACAAATAATGGCCTATTTTCTAGTTTTATTCTCCCAACAGAAGTAATTCCACAGCGGTATAGCACGGATGCTCTTGAATCACAGAAATATTAAAGCCCCAGAGTCAAGTTGCTGCATCTGGCAGTTGGATGAGCTTCCTGGGAAGGTAGTCAGCTCTCTACTAGGGGAGGAATTCAAACATGGATCAGCAGCTGCTCTGGAGAGATGTTGTAGAGAGCAGTCAAGCTGCCAATGAGGAATGGGAGTGGATTGAGGTGAAGGAAATATATTTAGTTATATTTATCAGTTTGGTGTGATCAGCTATTGTCATACTATTAGCCTGGTGTTCCCTGCCCCAGCGTCAGGCTCTGGGATTGAGCAGACTTGCTGATGACGATAGTAGTGCTGATGATGCTGGTGCTGATGGTGGTAATGGTGCTGATGGTGGTAATGGTGATGGTGATGGTGATGATGATGATGATGGTGATGATCATGGTGGTGGTGATGGTGATGCTTATGATGATGAAGATGATGGTCATGATGATGGTGGTGGTGGTGATGATAATAGCTGACACATGTATAACACTTACTATTTGTGGCACTATCCTATGTACTTTATATATATTAAACCATTTAATCCTCCTAATGATCCTGTAGAGATTGTTATTATGCCCATTTTACAGATGAAGAAACTGAGGCAGAGAGAGGTTACATAATGGACTCAAAGTTGATCAGCCAGTAGATGGTGGAGCTGGATGGCCATCTAGTGGGTGTGCAAGGAAGACTTCCTGACCAGTATAGCATGTTGACCCTATGGTCTTTGGTTTTCATTCTTTCCCTTGTGTTAGTACTTTTGTCTCCTGTGAGGGGTCCTGCTCAGCATGCGTCTGGCCTTCTGAATTCAGAAGTGCTAGCGGTTAGCCTGAAGGCGGCATATAACTAGCAGGAATATTATAAAAGCAAGTGCAGGCATCTGATGAGGAGGCGACTTTTGAAAATCCTGCCTGGGCAGAAAGTAGGGTTATAGCTGGTCTGACTACTGGTTCTGGGACGTGATTCTGAACCCCCTGACATACCTCTTCCACATAAAATGACACCCTTTGCTGGGCCTAGAGCATGATTTTAAAGCAGCCAAGCCTACCACATACTTTTCAGTGCTCCCCTAGGTCCTGGAGGTCCTTTTTTTTTTTTTTTTTTTTTTTGTGGTACGCGGGCCTCTCACTGTTGTGGCCTCTCCCGTTGTGGAGCACAGGCTCCGGACGCGCAGGCTCAGCGGCCATGGCTCATGGGCCCAGCCTCTCCGCGGCATGTGGGATCTTCCCAGACTGGGGCACGAACCCGCGTCCCCTGCATCGGCAGGCAGACTCTCAAACACTGCGCCACTAGGGAAGCCCTGGAGGTCCTTTTATCACGTCTCAGTTTTCCTTGCGTTACAGGTAATTCTCACTTCTTCCTTGACAACCCCTCCTACTCTTTCAAGGCTGAGTTCAAGGGTCCCCTTCCCTGTGCATACTTCTTGCATTGCCCCAGCCAGAGCTAGGCCTCCTGCTGTGCTGGCCCCATGGTTTAGCCCACATCTCTTGAGTTAACACTTAACAACATCTAACTCTCCTTAGGATGCTCTTGTTCTCCCTCAAAACTGGACACCCACTGCTCATTCTGGCCCAAATCCCCACTTCCTGGCACACTGTGGGACCGTCATCCATGTTTTTAGATGAATGACCCTCCCCAAAGCACAATACGGTTAGGATTTTCCTGCTATCACATACCCCTGCTTGGGGACATCACCTCTCTTCAGAGACTGTGACTATACACTTTTAAAATCTCAACTCGTTATGCTTTCCTCGAGTAATAATTTATTGCCACTCTTTAAAGAGTCCCAATCTCTAGAACTCTTTGGTTCTCCAACTTGAGCGTTCATCAGAATGGAGGGCTAGTGAAACCACAGATCCCAGTGTTTCTGAGGCAGGAGGCGTGGAGAGGGTTTGAGAATGTTCATCTCCCACAAGCTTCCAGGTGATGTAGCTGTGGCTGGTCTGGGACCTCCCTGAGAACCTTTGCCTGAGACTTCATGTACCAGGAAGCTGGGCAACACTCAGGCCTTGAGAGTATTCATTTTTTCTCTTGTTTTTAGAATCCACAAAATGTATGTGCTGCAGTTTGATTCTGTCAACGCATGGCTCAGTTTCTGTTTTTAATAACCCTAGGAAAGAGAAATGTCTTGTTGTGAAAAATGGTACCTCGATCAAACAAATGCCTAGTACCAGGCATTCGAATTGTGCTCTGATCTATTTATTAAAAACAGCATTAAATTATTTGACGTGCTAGTGGCAGCCCAGAGAGGAGGAGGACACTCTGATGTTCAGAAAACCAGCAAGCATGCAGATAGTGGGCTTTCCAATGTGCTTAGAATACACGGAGGGATTTCTTTGGGGGGATGTATTTCATCCAAAATCCAGAAGGTACGTAAAATGTGAATAAACGTAAGATTGCTGTTAAAAAATTCCTTTTTATGAGCTGCAACATAGATAAATTGGAGATTTAAGTGTGGGGGACCTCAGGCTCTATGCAGCTGGTGAGGGAAGAAGATGGGAAAAGGGAAATGATTTTTCAATATCCTTGACCAGCGACCTCTCTCTGTGTAGGTGCTAATTGTAGATGACTGCCTGGCGATAGCTTTTCTTCTGTATCACACTGCTCCTCTCCCAGGCAAAGACGGCAGGGACCAGAGAAAAGATGGTGAGATGTATACAGATGAGTCTGCTTAAAAGTGATGGGCAGTTCATGCACGTTTTAGATAATCCGAGGTGTGGAACCCATCAGCCACTCAGCACTGAATCAAAATCCCTGGTGTGGGAGAACTCAGCTCCCCCACCAAACCAGTTTCCTAGTTGTCTAGTGAGAGCCTTAGGGCACTGTCTTTCATGGTCTTATCCTTAGAAGTCTATAATGCCAAAACACTGCAAACATATAGAAGAGACAGACCATGATCATAAATTCCACTAAAGAAGAGGATGAACAGTCCCCCCAACAGCAGCACATAATGTGCATCTGTTTTTCAGGTCCTCAAACAGTTAGGTCCAGCGTCTCGGGATGAATGATGCTCCTTGGAGACGTGCAACATAGAGATACTGATGGGCTGGGAGTGAGTCAGTGAGTCAAGGGAGTGAGAGGTCAACATAATGGTCTTTGCCTCCTGCGCCTGTTTTTTGTCAAACTCTTTTGCTGGAAAGAAACAGAAACTCACTGTGCTAGCTCAAGGGAAAGGATTACGATGACGATATCAGTACAACAGGCAATGACATGGATGTCTTGTTACAGGCGTAAAATATAGCTGGGGACAGGACTGCCATGTTGCGTTGCACAAGCTGTGCACTGCACAATCCCAGAGGCACCATTTGCATGGACTGTGATGTACATGGTAATCTTTGGAGTTGTATGACATGGTGGCCTTGTGTTTGGAGCAGATCTGGAGAGTCGGGGAGCGGGGCCTTTTTCTCCATCTATCAGGTTTAAGGTGATGCCTTTCAATTCTGCTCTTCTTTGTGTGTCTGCCCCATTCTTCTCTTTCATCTGTCTTTTGTTTACTCCTCTTGCCTGTGGCCCAACATGACTGCCCATCATGCTCTCTCCCTGCTTGACCGATCCTTCCATTCCAGCACCTGCCACTGATAGTCAAAAGTTTCTGTCTCTTATTTCTACCTCTTATTTCAGGGGAGCAAGAATTTGATTGGTACCTGGCTCAAGCCTTGTCACTGCTCAGTCTAAAAATCTTGGAGTCCTCCGATTTACTCTTTCTCTTTTCATATGCTATCTAATCTCTCAGTAGTATCAGTACTTGGCTCGGCCATCCCTCCCCTCTGTATCTTGAATCTGGCCACTTCTCATGCCCCTTACTGCTACCACCTTGCTCCAATTCATGTTCTTCTTTTGCTCAGATCATTGCAATAGCCTCCCAACTACTCCACCTCTTTCTACTATTGTCCCCCTTCTTTCCAACCTCAATAAGCCTCCAGAATGTGCTTTGAGGTTCACATTAGTCAGGTCACGTCCTCAAGCCCTACAAGGACCTCTCCTTGCATCAGAGTGAAAGCTAAGGGCTACTCAATGGCCTTTAAGTTGCTATAGAGTTTGGGCCCCGTTGACCCCCTCTTCTTCTCTGTCTTCGCTTCTCCTCACTTGCTTTCTTCCCACCATATTGCCTCCTCAATGTCCTTAAACATGGGAGGCATACTCTTATCTCCAGGCTTTAGCGTTTGCTGTTCCCTCTGCCTCGAAGTCCCGTCCTCCAGAAGCCAGTGGTTTATTTTCTCTCCATCATTAGGTCTTTCCTTATGTATCACCTTCAGGCCTTCCCTGAACCCCTTTTTGCAATGACATCGCCCCCACCACTCCTTATCACCTTTCATGGCTGTCATCACCTTCCTCAGCATCTTCTAATACACTGTGCGTTTTACTTACATATTTTATTTGTCTGTCTCTTCTTGCTAGAAAGCAAACCCCACGAAGGCAGGCATTTTGTGGATTTTATATTCGTAGCACTTAGATCGGTGCCCGGCACTATAAAAGATGCATTGAATGAACAGATGAATGAATCTAGAGAAATGAATAAATGAATCGGGAAACTCATCACCCTCATATTCTAACACAATAATAACATTCACTCATTGACAAAATGCCAGACACAAACATATGTGACATATATAGGTAAACAGCTGTTGATGTTTTAATTTTTTCCCCAGCAGGAAGCTTGAGGGCAGACTGTTGACTTCCAGTCTGGACCCCTGGCTACACTACCTTTTGCCCTTCCAAGTATGGCTGCCCTGCCAGTGAATCCATGTCTCAGGAGAGAAGTTCCAGCCCATGTCACTTTCACTCCGCAGCGAAGTTTCCTGCCAAGCGAAAGTGTGGCCGCAGAGTTCTATTCCCTTGCCCAAGAATTCTTTTTTTCTCTTTTTGCTTTGAGTCACCCCAACTTTCCTGGTGACTTGTTCTGCATTTCCAGAATTCTCCTTGCGGAACCCCTGCTACAGGAGGGTAGGGATGTCCCCCAGGGAGCAGGGGTGTCCTTCAGATGGAGCCCCAGGAGTGATTTGAAAGCCGTCCTCCACCTACATAGGGAAGCCCGCCGCAAGCAGAATCCAGACTTTGGCCAGAGGATGGCACTGTGGTTGTTTCCAAGAGGAGCCAAACAATCTGAAAAAGCAATTTCCAAATGGCAATAACAGCTGTGCTTTCAAACCCTGCTGGGAACCTCAGAAAAAGTTAACCCCCAAATGGTGGGAAACCTGGGCTGGAGGTAGACGTGGGGACCTTGACAGTGGAGGCCAGGCCTGGAAGAAGGCAGGGGCCGGGAGAGGGGCCAGAATGGAGTGAGGAAAGGGAGCTGCAAGAACGCCAAGCTGCTGGGGGCTGGCGTCCTCCTGGCTGGCGGCTGAGGGCTCTGCTGACCCAGGGCTTTTCGGGGCTTTCGACAGGGATCACCAGCCCCAGTCGGTGGGATCTGGTCTTCCAGAGTCGGATTCAACAGCAGAAAAATGGGAGGGGACAGCAGGGGTGGTGGTGGGGCCTTTCCTGCTTCCCTCCTTCCGTGCCCATTTTGTGACAGTTATTCAAAGTGTGACTTTCAGTCCCCCTGGCGGGCCCAGACCAAGACTCCTTCATCTTTGGGTTTTCCATGATACCTGGCATGTAATAGACACGCCATAAATGATTGACTGATTGAATGCATGCATCTTAGACTTGGGGGAAGAACAGAGTAAGGCTCTTTGAGAGAAACAAGCAAAAAAAAAAAAAAAAAAAAAGAGTGAGTTCAAGTATCTTCCAGCCTTTCTAGGATTTTTCTGCCATCATTACTGCTGCCACCAAAACGTCAGCCCTTTGTGGTTTTGCAAAGGGGTTTCGCTCATGTTATCCGTATCTGTCCACCTGCCTGCCCATCTGTTCATCCCTTGCTCTGTCCTGCTTCCCCTACCTCCTTATTTCTGTCTCCTCTCTAACACTCTGTCATTCCCCCTTGAATTAGACCCATTGAGGTACAGGCTCTACCTCCCAACTGGACGGGAGTATTTGAGGGCATCCTGTGGTGCCTAGGACAAGGCAGGTGCTTGGTCAGTGTTTGTGGGATGCATGAGCCCATGTGAAGCACTTTTTCCAGGCGATCTTGATCATCATGGCATTTAATCCTCTCATCACCTCTTCAAGGAAGATATTATTGGGGCAGATTGTATTTTTAAAGATGGCCACACCAATTAAAAGGGGTTCCGCCCACAATTCCAATGTGTGGAGGGGGAGGGTTCCCACCACACCACCAATCAAGACATGTCTTGGGAACCCTGAACTGACATGGAAGAAATCCAGTTACCCTGGAACCTCCACGCAGAACAGATCAGAAGGTGAGAACACAAAGGGACAGAGAGTGCAGCTGGAGGAGCCTCAGCTGTTCCAGCTCCAGCTGTTTGAATCTTCCAGCTGAGGCCTCAGACACCATGGGACAGAGATGAGACATCCTATGACGCTCTGTCCTAATTCCTGACCCCCTGAATCCATGAATGTAACAAATGGCTGTTTCATGCTGCACTGTTTTGGACTGATTCATAATACAACCATAGCAATAGAACAGTCTCCTCCCCTCCTCCGCTTTTCAGGCGAGATAACTTTAGTCTAACAAGCAGATGAGCTGACACTTGGACCCTGCTCTCTTGGCCCCCAGAGCATCTTTCCTGATGTCGGCTTTCACGGCCAGGGTGGAGCTGAAGAAGAGTCACGGACTCAGCTCAAGGTCGCCTGAGGCTGGGGGAAGCCTTTGGTTTTCTTCGTAGGTCAGCAAAGTGGGAATGCAGGGTTTGAGATCTGTCTGGGGTCTAGTGAATGAAAGTGCAGCTTGCAGTTTGGGGTTTCTGGTCCAGGGCAACTTACAGTTACTGGTCTTGAGACTAGTGGCCTCAGGAACATCGGCCAGTGTCGGGACCCTTTAAAGGCTGCTGCCCACACAGCCCTGCAAACCTACCAGCAGTTGGCTCGTGAAGAGTCACAACTCCAGTGTAGGGGTTAGTTGATGTTATTATCACAATGGGCCGTATTTGAGGGGGCACCCAAGAGGCCACGGGAGCAGGGAAAATCCAGCAAACCACACATCGCTATGAAGACATAATTGCTATCCGTTCGTCTTGGCCATTAACACCCCTTTCAGGAATCTCCCTTAGATCGATTAATAATCTTGTGGTGAAGCAACCTTGAGATGGTCTTGTCAGTGGATGTTCTCATCAGAGCCAGATTTGGGTACGACCAGCTCTTCCTGGTGGGAGGGCCACAGTCTATCAATGAGTCTGGATAACAAGCTGGTGGGCTTCTTTCTCTGGGATGAGCAGCGAAGCCTCACTCTGGGCTTGGGGGTTGTTGATAAGGAGCCTTTCCATGGCAACACAGGAAGCCTGTTGCTGAATGTAAGTTTCAGCATCGGCAGGAATCAGACACCACAGGCTGACTTGGCAAACCCCACAGCCCTCGAGAGCTTTGTGGCAATGAGTCCTGAAGGGTCTCTGCCCCTCATAGGTTTCTGGAGAAGCCCTCTTTCCCAAGTCCAATTTGGAACCCCCATTGCGGGGTAGCTGACAATTGGATACTATGATATAGAGGGCAATAATGTAGCTTCTGGCAACTGTGATGGGGTGTCGTATGTAGCCATGACCTTGTTTGTATAGTAACAGCAACGTGGTTGTCATTTGTGGAGGCCACGATGCCTGTGACTCATGGCAGTTGCAAAGTTGAGCTGTTTGGAAGCCACTGTGGTGTTGGGCTGTGCAGTCATGGCCGTGCTGGTTCATGGAGGCTGCGACGTCGCCGTGTCCTAATGCTGGTGCGTTCTGTGCTGTTCTACTTGGCCGTGTGTGGCAGCCACCCAGTTCTTCTGTTCCGGATGGTTCAACCCAGTGCTTTGCAGACTTTAAGGTGCTTTGTGAAGATGCAGGTTCTGATCCAGCAGATCTGGGGCAGGGCTAGAGAGTCTGCATCTAACAAGCTCCCAGCAAAAGGCAGTGCTGCTGGTCTACGGACCACACTCGGAGAAGCACTATGCAACAGAATTCTCTGCAATGATGGAGATATTCTATTTCTGCACTGTCCAGTATGGTATCCACTAGCCATGTGGCTCTTGAGCTCTTGATATGTGGCTAGTGTGATTGAGGAATTGACTTTCAAAAAAAATTTAATTTCCACCAGTTTAAATTTAAACAGGCACACATAGTTAGCGGCTATCATATTGGACAGCACAGCTCTAGAATGTACTGTAGAGTGTATCAGAATTCCCCAGAAGCCTTGTGAGAGCACAAATTGCTGTCCCCCGCCCCCGCTGCCGTTGCTGTGGATTGGGAGTCTCGGGGTTTGCATCTCTCACAGGTTCCCAGATGATGCTGATTCTGTGGGTCGGGGACAGCACTCTGAGAATGACGCCACCCACTAATCTCCATCCCTGAGCACCTCTGGATGCTGCCTGCAGTAGGACCAAAGGCTATACGCCGCACCAATGTTATGATTTGATTCGAACTTACCCCTGATGGCATGCAAGCTGTGTCCCATCGAGGGAGATCTTGTGGGAAGTTTAGGCGGGAGCGTTATTTCGAAACTCCTAGAGGGGATCCCTAGTGAAGGCTGGCCTCTACAAACTCAAAGGTTCCTATCTGAGAGGGACTTCAGAGATCATCTGATTTGCACTCCCAGTTTACAGATGGGGAAACTGAGGCCTAGCCAAGCACAGTTGGCTGTGAAAGGTGCCACATGATACCAAGCATAGAACCCAGGTTTCCAGATTCCTAGTCCAGAGTGGGTGCCTCTGCTCCACGTGCCCCTGCGCCCGAGCTGGAGGAGGAAAGTGGCCGGGACACAGACTGCGGGTGACGCGGGGCCCCGCATGCTCCAGTCTGTAGCCGAAAAGAGGAGGCAGCTCGGGATGCCACCCCTGGCTCCAGTTGTCACCACCCGGAGGCTACAGCACTGTGATTTTTCTCCTTTCATATCCCTCAGGGCAACTTGATTGGTATTTAGCAGCTCTGGTTAAAAAAGAGAGAGAAAAAAAGACACGGGAGAAGATTGAAATCATTGGAGGCAATGCTATTTTGAGGACCTTATTTATAAATTTCAATAATCTCTGGCGTTCTTGTTCCCAGTGCTGAACATGCTGGGACAAACCCACCACGGTGACATAAAATTGCGCCATTTATCAAACTCCCGCTGTGAGCCAGACGCGGGATCAAGTCCTTTATATTCCCAATCTCATTAAAACTTCACAGAAAGCCTACGAGGGAAATGTTATTGTTACCATTTTTTAGTTGGGAAAATGAAGGCCTAGAGTGATTAAATAACCAACCTGGGTCACACGGCTTGTAAATGGAAGGATAGAGATTTGAATACAGTCGGCCTGATGCCAAATTCTGGGTCCTTTTCATTGTGCCAAGGGGGGTAACCTCAGGGGTGCCATGAGCTCCCCAGTCCCGCTTTTGCCTGCCTCAATCTTGCTTAACATCCAGGAGTGAAGACCAGACACCTGAAGAATGAATCAGCCTGGCCCTGAGCCAATGAGCCAGGTGTATAAGTCAGAATGATTTTAGTTACAAGTAACAGAAACCTGACTTAGAAGAAAAAAGAGAGTTTCTGGCTGTGTCCCAGGGAAGATGTGTTCAAGGGAGAAGAATATGGTCTTCAGGTACATTTGGATCCAGGGTTTTAAACTATTAATCATTGGGAGTCTCTCTCTTTTCCATTTCCTGCTTCTTTTTCTCTGGACGAGTTTCATTCTCAGGCAGGCTCTCCCCATGTGCTGGCAAGGACGGCCTTCAACAGCTGTAGATCCACATTGTCCTTAAAGCTGGGGAATCCCAGTGAAAAGAAAGCACGGCCCGCCAGCCACAACTCCAGCCAGAGTTCCAGGGATGACTCCCATTGGTTCAGCTCTGGTCATGTGACCCTTCACCAACCAATCACTGCAGTGAGGGGGATCCAGGAGTCTAATTATACAGACCTGAGACTTATAACTACTTCTGAAGATGGGATCTGTCTTGTCTGTGGGTGTCTTTGAAAGTAGGATATATTCTGTTACCAGAGAAAGCATTAAAAAAACCCCTACCACTACTGCCATCTGCTAGCTTGGTCTACACAGTGAACTGAAGGCACCTTCTCTGCTAACTGAGTGGCCTGGAATTAGGCTGCTGTATGTGTTATTCCAATTCTGCATGGTTTTTTGAATATCAGCTCCCTGTTTAACCTCCTAACTACATTATATATCCTCTGGAAGCCAGCACCTGCCTCACCCGTGGAATCTGAGCTCACTGTACCCCTTAGAGCTGATCACATGGACTGCTGGCTTCTGGTGGGGCAGGGACATGTGTCTTAACCCTCTGGCTTCCTGGCTTCTCCTCAGGGTGCCCTTAGTGGCTCTTCCTTCCACCCTGTAGCCCTCCCAAGACCCCACTGTCACCCGTGAGCCCACCTCCAGCCATACATTCTTAGGGAGAAGGTCGTTGAAGGAACTTGGCTTCACATTTTCAGGTACCTGAGTAATATCTGGTGGGTTGGACATATCTCCGTGTTGCTTAGAAGTAGAAAGTGGCTACTCTGATCTGGAAGATCCAGACTTTGGCAGTCCATTTCTTTCTCATTCATTTACTTATTTTCCCAGGTGGGGATTTTCCATGGGCCCTACCAGCCTGCCAGATGGCATGTGCCCACTGGGGACAGGCTAGACTTCATCATGATCTTTTGGATCCTAGCTCCTGCGCTGCTCCACCCCTGGGACCAGCCTTTGTGATGAGGTTCCTGAACCTGGGGCCCACCTTAATGCCCCCTCCTCACACCCTAACATTCCTCTTTCTCTCCTTGATCAGTGTGGCCTCAGTCCCGTGCGCTCTGATGCCGAACTGCCCTGATGTAGGGCAGGGATTATTAGCACAAAGCAAAGGAGTGAAGACTTACCTAGGGAAGGACTGGTTAGCAGGCATATGCAGCCCCCAAGTTGGTAGTCTCATTAGGAAGAAAGGAAGGGGATGTAGACAAATGTCAGGTGAGTTAGGACAGGCTGCTTGGAGGAAAGCGTTGCTGGTGAACCTTAAAATTACATACATTACATGCACTGAAGCATCTTTACTATAAAGAAGAGCCAACAAATGTCATACAACACTTCCATGCCTCTCTCCACGTGGATGGATGGAATTGTTTGGGCGTCTTCCCCCAGATGTGGTAAAATGCCTCTTCTGTGCCAGGCATGAAGGCATACCTGTATCATCCTACCGGTTTTAACTCTTATAAACTTGTCCAGAAGGTATGACCTGTCTTTAAGTGGCAGAGGATTTGAACTCAGGTTTGCCTGACTCCCAGGCCAAAGGCATCATCTGGATAAACACAGTGGTGGAGGAAACCCTTGAAGGCCCAGGGACAAGCTGGGCTGGGGATTCAGTAACAGAGCAGATAACAGATGGCAGAGACTGCTTAGGCAAAGGGGCAGAGGCTGGGTGAGAAGGGACCCTTGCAGAGCTGACACTGTGGGTGACACGTAGCAGGATGCTCGGGCCTGGGGTCAGAGAGTTTTGTGTTGACATAATGGGCCGTAGAGAGCCTCAGAAGTTTCCTGAAAAGGGAGTGCGGGGTCAGAAATGGTATTTGAAAAAGATTGTTGGTGTAATTGGGTGCAAGGCAGTATTTCAAGGAAAGGAGGAATTAGGGAGACACGTTAAGAGGAATTCTGTGCGTCGCCTTGATTCTCAGATGAATCTAGACTTTATTGCCTCCTGGAAAGTGGCTTCATCCTCAGCCCCTTTCTGGTCTCCAAGAGAGGCCTGGAGGCTCCAGTAGACAGCAAGCGTTTCCTTCTCCCTATGACAAAGAGGCCGTGGTAGCTGGGTCACATGGAGAGGGGATTTTATTTCTCCTGGAGAACAGGAAATAGGCCTTACGGGCCTGGCTACCGCTTCTGCGCGAGTCTTTATGAGCTGTGAGAGTTAAGATCGTAAGGCTCCCATATTTTGCATTTTTAAAAAGCCAAGAAAGAAAATGTTTTCTCCATAAGAGAAACTTCAAAGATTCGAGAGAATAACACACTAAAAATTATTGAAAGGCGGCCATCGCACACATCTTGAATATCGCCGCAAAAGAATGTGCCGAAGCCAGGCAGGCCTTGCCACGGTTTAAGACCTCCTTTGTTTTTCTTCATCGCTTGCAATCAGATGCAGGACCCAAGCTGTTAGGCATTTAGCTGCGGCCATCTGTAGGGCAGGCTCGCCAACCGGATTCTTTTTCATCCAGAGGAGAAGGCTTACCGAGGCAGGAACTATTGAAAACATCTCTGCACTTTCAAAAAATAAAAATTTAAAACCTCCTCGCTGCCGTTGAGGGGAAAGGTGGCCTCTCGATCCTCCCTGTGGAGCATATGGGAGTTATTTAGGGCAATTACGCAGAGAGGCAGAGAGTGGTCGGCCCCAGAGCCTGGGCCTGCGTTTATTGGTGGGATTGGGTTTGGCCAAGTTGTTTAAACTTGCTGAGTCTCAATTTGATCACCTATTAATTGAGATAATAATATTTGCCCAGACTGTTTCACAGGCCTGTTGAGAAGATCAAATGAGGTTGTGTTTAAATGTGTGTGTGTGTGTGTGTGTGTGTGTGTGTGTGTGTGTGCGCGCGCACCCCCCCCATTCCTGCTTGAGAGAGAGGATTTCTGCTTTTCCTGTGTTTTTACTCCTTTTCCACGGGAGGGGAGAGGCTTGTCTCATGGGTCAGAACTTGGAATCCATTGGCTGAGGTTTATTGAGTCCCCAAGTTCTCGGCAAGCCCTTTCTGCTCCAGCCCTGACTGCCTGATGGAGCCAGCTGGCCTCAGTGGACCTCATCACTCAGCCGGTTGTGGGCAGCATTGGATGCAGGGTCTGCAGGTCACAGCACATCCCTGGACAAGCCTTACTGTGATGGTCCTGAGGTGGGAGGTGGGAGTTCCACTGTGCCCTATGTTTTGGTGGTGACTGGGCACTTCCCCGGCATGAGTCCAGCGGCTATTTTGGCTCCCAATGGCTAGGGATCTCTGGAAGGAGAGGAAGGGGTGAGTTTAAGGCCTGGAAAACCCTACATGGACAGAACACGTTACTCGGGGATTGTTATTGGGCCAACAGGGAAGAGTGACTTCTGGCAAAACTGTGAACGTTGCAAAGTACGTCACTGGGCCGTGACCCCCTCTTTCTGCACTTGAGTTTTCTCACTTCCTCCACTGATTTCTGCAAAGACCTCAATGCATTGAAACCCTGCTTTCCAGAAAGACCCCAATGACAGTCATCCATACTTTAAAGAGAATTGAGGTTCATGTGTCCTCTGTCCCCAGTGGATTTGCATTGGAGAATCAGTGCTCATTATGGAACGAAAGCTTCCATCATCTGTTAGAAAGATTTCATACAGAGGGGTCAGGGAAGGGGTTCTTTGATATTCTGCCCCCTAGATTTCCCTCTCTGCTTCCTAATTGGAAAACTGGCCCAGTCCACTGTCCCTAAGAACACAGGGGCTCGATCCTGACACTCCTGTTGGGACACACTCAAAGCCCTTCTAAAGACCTGTCTCCACTCTTCATGTCAGGGAAGGGGCAACAGTCGACGACTCCAGTGTCTCTCTGAGTGAGCCTCTAGAGACTCATTTATGTGACCCACTGGCCTCCGAACATGAATATCATGGCAGCATAAATGCCCTTAAGTGGTTGAAAAGTAAAAGAAAGAAAAAAGGTATAATTAGCTTATTCATAATTGTTCCTTCAAGGAAAATGGAGCATTGACCTTGTGGAAAGAACCAGTTTAACTGAAAAATAACCCGCATTTGCTGAGGACTCACTCTGTGCCAGGCCCTGGGCTAAGTGCTTTGCATTGAAGTTTGCATTTAAGTCACTCTTTGAAGTGGGTACTATTATCATATTCATTCTTCAGATGAAGAGACTAAAGGTTGGAGAGATTAAGTAACTTGCCCAAGTTCACCTAGCTTATAGGAAGTCAGAGATGGGACACTGATTCAGGTCTGTCGGATCTGACACTAAAGTAAATGCTCTTGATCAGCCACCAATGGGTACCTCCTCTAGCTTTGCTGATGTGCCAGTTGTTTTACCCACAGTTTGCCTGTGCGTAGGAGAAAATCAACTATAGTGCCTTAACCAAGCAACAGTTTATTTTCCCCACATAATCAGAAGCTCACAGGAGAGCAGTTCAGGGTTGATTCAGGCCCTTCTATCTTTCTGTCCCATCATCCTTACCATGTCTCCTCCACCCTCATGGTCACAGTGTGGCTGCTGTGCTTCGCTGCTTTGCACCTGCATTCCAGGCAGAAGGAAGTAGGAAGAGACAAAGGAATTTTTCCTTGTTGGGCGTCATCTTTTTAACTTGGGGGAGCTGGTTTCCTTAGAAAATTTCTTTCTATAGCTCCTTGTCCAAAACTATGTCAGTGTCATCGCTAGCTGAAAAGGAGACTAAAGATGGAATATTTCAGCTTTCTCACCTCTAAAATAAAGGAAGGCAAGAAACACAGGCCTGGGAGTAGTTAGAAGGAGCCAATCTATAGTTTCTTCTCAACTTACACCTTGAATGCTTTGCTCCAAAGGTTACTGGTGGGCATGGCTGGGGCAGAGCCAATGTTTTCCTTAGAGTGAGAATTTCTTTACATTAACACGCTGTGCCAAGTCAGCCCTTGCTTTCCTTTGTCCTTCCTGGGTAGCAGTGTGCGTGCCTCTACTTGCAGGCTCAGCCCTGCAGTTGCCCGAGTCAGCACCAGAGGGTGGGCTGTGGCATTGGTCTTGTGGGAACCCAGGGTTTCTCAAGTTTAGTTTTTCCTCATCTCTGCTCCATGTCAGCCCAATTAGAACCACTGACTTGAATTCCAGTTTCCCTGCTCCAAGCCCCAAGCCCCAGCTTGTTTGACTGTTGGGGTTTGGAAATCCTCCCTGAGGCTTGCTGGCTGTTACAGTTACCCCACCAAGGTGGGATCAACCCCTCCTCCTAAAAAATGTGGCTCAGATATCGAGGCTCATGATGCCACAGATGCACTAAGAGAATAGGAAAGGATTTATTATTCACATAATGAGGCTTTCTGGAGAGAGGAGGCTAGGGCCCCAGGCTGCTCTGACAATGGCATGAGAACACAGGGAAAGGATCTCCCTGGCTTGGGGTTTTATGGTGGTGTCTTAGTGAGCTTGGGCAGCCATAACAGAATACCATAGTCTGGGTGGCTTCAACAACAGAAATTTGTTCTCAAGGTTTTGGAGGCTGGGAAGTCCAAGATCAAGGTGCTGGCAGATTCAGTGTCTGGAGAGAACCTGCTTCCTGGTTCATAGATGGTGATCTTTTCACTGTGTCCTCGCATGGCAGAAGGGGCAAGGGAGCTCTCTGGGATCCCTTTTATAAGTGCATTAATCTAATTCCTGAGGGCTCCACCCTCATGACCTAATCACCTCCCTAAGGCCCCATCTCCCAATACCATCACTTTGGGGGGTGGGGCTTTAGCAGGTGAATTTTGGGGGGACAAAACAATTCAGTCCACAGTAGGTGGCCAGGGGGTGGGGCCAAAGTGAGTGTTCCCGTGCACATGTGGTTTGATCTTCCTACCTATGCCTTGGCTTTCCCATCATCTTGCCTAGCTGTGGGGCAGGTGGGGAAGGAGAGTGGTGGGATTTGGAAGCTGGCAGCAGTCAAACGTCCAAAATGGAGTCAGATTCTTTATTACATTGACTCCCTTGGGCTTCCCTCATGTACATGGTCCTTGGGCTGTGACCTGATGCCCAGGACAGGGAAGATGCTTCCTCCTGACTTTGGGTATCACTTGCTGCCTGACCTTCCTCAGCAACACCCTGCCCCCTGAATGCATTCCCTTGACTCTCCACGTGCTCCTGATCCACATTCTATTTACTTATTTATTCAAAAAATTTTTTTGGCTGTACCACGCAGCTTGTGGGATTGTAGTTCCCTGACCAGGGATTGAACCCAGGCCCCAGCAGTGAGAGCGCCTACTCCTAACCACTGGACTGCCAGGGAACTCCCATGAACCACATTTTAGTTCACCACAGTCCAGACTTCATCTACTAGATAGACCCTGGTTAACCCTCCCAGGGCCATTTGGTCTGCAGCTGGTTGGTTTGGTTCTTCTCTTTTTCTGCCAGCTGAGTTGCTAAGACCCAGGTATCACGCAGAACCATGTGGTCGCAGCTTTTGGGGTGAGTACCTATGTGGTGTACTAAAATCATGCCGTGAAGTCTGCGAAATTTGTGATTTTCAGCCCTGGCCTCTCCACTAGACCTACAACTATTTGCATCCAGTGAGGAATGAAAATCCTTCATCCTCTTCCTCTTCATCAAAGATTTCTTAGGCATCTCCTGGTGGCCCTAATCCATAGCATAGCACTTGGACACTCAAGGATAGAGGTGTGGCCTCCTTCCTGTAGGGACTTGCAGTCAGATTGGGAGGCAAGATTTACACATTGAAAGAAAGAAAAAAGAAGAAATAGGTGCAAATAATGGGATAGACAAGGCAATGATTTCAAGAGCTCATTGAGGGTTGGTGCAATCAGGGAGGCTTCCTGGGGGAGATGGGCACTTGAGCCAAGCCATGGGAGGGTGCCTGTGATAAGCATAGGTATGGGAGCAGCCATCCGCTGCCCCTCTTCCAATCTATGTTCTCCTGTCAGTGATCATTGAGGGGAATTTGATAGTGTGAGCCTATGATATTCAGAATTCTCTAGGATGATGATTCTTATGGGGGAGCTTATTAGAACCACTAAGAAGGGTGAGGTTTGGGGTCCCAGAGGTCTCTAAAGCAAGAGTGAGTCCAGTGGAGAAAAGGACCAAGGTCCCTGATCCTCAGTCTGTGAACTCTTCCCTGATGCTCTCCAAATGTCTTCCTTATGAGAAGGAGGAGAATGATCCTCCCTATTACATCCTTATTCCAAAATCCATAATGAACAAGCAAATGTTTTACAGTCTAGCATAAATCTTGGTGATTACTCTTTTTTAAAAAAAAATATTTATTTATTTATTTAGGTTGTGCCAGGTCTTAGTTGCAGCTCACAGCATCCTTAGTTGTGGCTCGCCTGCTTCTTTGTTGTGGCAGTGTGTTCCTTAGTTGTGGCCAGCAGGCTCCTTAGTTGCAGCTCGCTGCCTCCTTAGTTGTGGCATGAGAACTCTTAGTTGCGACATGCATGTGGGATCTAGTTCCCTGACCAGGGATCGAATCCAGGTGCCCTGCACCGGGAGTTTGGAGTCTTAACCGCTGCACCACCAGAGAAGTCCCAGTGATTACTCTTATTTTCACATGAACGAGTTTTAGGCAAGTCATTCTACATCTTTGGGGCTCAGTTTGCCCAGTGACCTAATGTGTAAATGCCTACACCAATATTATAACTCATCATTATGTATCATTGTAAATTTACATGGCATTTCTCCATGTACAAACTTATTTACTTCATTCATCACAACTCTATGTGTGCTACTTTCTATATTTTATGGACAATGTAGAAAAGTGGGATTCGGAGAAATTCAGCATTTTTTCTAATACTCTCTATGTGAGTATATGTAAGTAAAAGAGTCAGGACTTGAACACAGATCTTTTGGATAACTTTTATGGCCTTGCTGCTTCTCAAGATACAAAACAATCCAACCATGCAAGCCAAGCCCATGGAAAATCAAAAGCAAACCAAAACTCTTTGTGATGTCGGTTGGGACAACATACCTGAAGATTCCTCGAGGATGTCCACGTGCTCTGTGAAGGGGGGACCATGGCTATTACTGTTCTTCGTTGTGCACTAGCCCAGCGCAGGCAGAGGTGCTCTGCTGAGGAGGGCATGCACCAGGTTCCAGGAAGAGCATCTCATTTTCAATTAAACTCCATAGCGGATGCACAACTTAGTTCTCAGCTTCCTAGGATGCAATATCTCCATATGCCGGATGCCGAGGTCTTCCGCCAGCCTGAGCGGTTTGGCACTGTCTTTGGACGTCGATGTGTTTTTGGATAAACACACATACACACATAAACACACACACACACACACACACACACACACACACACACACACGGCCCTTTCTCTTCCTGTTGTTACCATATTGGCCTTCAAGTCCTTCATGGTTGCATTACAGGGTGAGCTGGAACTCTTGATAAAGGAGTTCTGTACAGTGATGACAAGAATTGATTTCCAATTTCCTGTAGAATGATTCTATCATTGCTAGTGACTCAGGCAATTTAGCTCATTCTCCAGGCCTGCCTGGGGGTTGTAGATCACACCGACAGCTTCTCAGTCATGCAGGAGGGGGATTTTGACAAGATGAGGGAGGAGACGTTTTCAGAGAGTTTTGTGTTGGGGGTGGCCAGAAGCGAATGGCTGCCCCAGGGCTTCGGGCCCTGCGGTGTCCCGTTGAGAGTAGCCATGTCTTGGCCGTGATGGGGAAGCTGGCTTGTGGTTGGGTTTCTGGGGGGCTGCCCAGGACACCCCTTTTCCCTTCTCCCCATACGATGTTCAGTCCTGCTCGGCATGAGAACATCCAAAGCCCCAGCAAAAGATAGAAGGGATTGATTTCCAGTAGTTTCCACCATACCAAATACTCTTAGATGGCACGTGTCCTTTAAAAGATTGAACACACAGACTGGTTTTTCTTTCTCAGTGGACTCTATGACAGCAAGTATGAGTCTTTGCATTTACTCATGAATTCGTTTTCATCTGCCAAGCTTGCATTGATTGTGCACTGGGTGCTGGATGAATTTGCTCGCCCTGGAAGGCATGTTGAAAGGACTGACAATGTTCCACCTCCCAGAGTCATCCAAGCAAAGCAGAACATGGCCGTGTTAGGACCAGGAGGCCTCCTGCGGGCTGTGACTCTGCACTGAAGCCTGATTCATTTAATCCTTATGACAACTCCATGACTATCTCTAGTTTGCAGATGTGGAAACAAAGGCACAGCAGATAAGTAACTTGCCCAAGGTCACACGAGGAGAGGGGCAGAGCAGAGATTAGAACTCAGGCCGTTTGGAAAGAGTCTGTGCTTCTAAGCCTTGCACTATATCCCTCAAGGGTGGTGGATGAATATAGATGATTTTCCATCCAGTGGACTGAGTGGAGCCCCTAGAAGTTGATTAGCAATCACCCTGCTTTTATTAGGATTTTGTCAAAGTCTGACAGCACAAGAAATCGCTGGAGGCCCAGGAACTGAGCACATCCATGCATATGTGCAGGTGTGAGTGTGCACATACACATATACATGCACACAGGCATACACACATACACACACTCACATGCGCGCGCGCACACACACACACACACACACACACACACACGACAAGAGGACATAACTCAAGAAGCCACAGAAGCAACGGTTCGTGACACAGCTCTGCAGAACAGACACACTGATTTCTCCCTAGTCATTCAGCCAAAAAATTAGTTTTTAGAAATCATTGCCGAGCTACTTCCCAAACCAACGCTAAGCTTGAGTCCTGTAACAGGAAGCTGATGACCAAGTGTGTTCTGAGGACTGTTATCCCCATTTTACAGCCGGAGAGACTGAGGCTCAGGAAGATCTCTCCAGATCACAGAGCTAGCGAGGGACAGGGACAGGGTTCCAACACATACCTCCTGAGTCCCGGTCCACTTCTTTCCAGAATAATACAGACACCGCTTCCCACGCATGCTCTGTCGATGAGTATTTTATTTTGACACATCGGCTCTCTAAAATTGATCCGCCAGATTTCCTGTGAGTGTCAAGAGCAGACCCAATTGCCCGATTCCTGTTCTGAGAACCTGGCCCGTGGTTTGGACAAGGTTCCAGTGAAGGCTCTGGCTTTGACCCTCATTTCTCATCCTATCAAGAGCTCCATGTGGGCTCTGTGCTCTCCACCCCATAGCTTCTCTGTGGAGTCTGTTTGCTCTGATTGGCTCTTTTCCCCACCCCTTCCAGAATTCGTGTCTTAGGCTGCCAGTCATGTTGGCTCTCATTAATAGCTTCCGGGGATGGAAAGAGACAATATAATCACTCCCTACACACCTGTCAGGTAGATGCTGCATTAGGCAGTATGTTTGAGGTTGTTTTTAGTTCTGAGCAAAGTGAATGAAACAGATGTACCTCGTGGGTCTTATCAAAATGGCAGAGAAAATTACTCATCAGACATCTGACTTGTCTCACAAATTCTTTGTATGCAGCCAGTGCTGCCTTTTCCCCCTTAAATAAACAAGTGTTTAGTTTCCTGATCAATAGTTAAGATTGGGCTGGCTGGAGTAGAATCCGTTTAATCCCAGACACATAAAGGCAATGTCCTATTGTGATGCTCTCCTAATATAGAGTTTAGAAGTAATTGCTCCCTTGGACAGAGAGAAACATTATCTGTTTCTCATTCATTTACTTATATATTCATTTATTCAATAAATATTGACTGGGCACCTATCTTGTCATGTGGCAGGTCCAGTTTTAGGTGCCAGGAATGTTCTAGTGGTGAATCTGACATGGTCCCTGCTTCCAGGAAGCCCACAGCCCGGGGTGGGGGGAGAAATAAATGTATAAACAATGACAGTACAACTATGATAGATGCTAGATTACTTATTCAAGTAATTTTTATGGATACATGTAGGGGAGACGCTTCTAAAATGGCTCTAATGATGGTTACTTCCTGACATCCAGGCTCATGTATAATCCCCTCCCTCGGGTGTGGGTTGGACCTGGAGACTCACTTCTAATCAAGAGGCTCTGGAAAAACGATGGGATGTCACATTTAAGATTAGGTTACTGTGATGGGTTGAATCGTGTCCTCCCCCCAAAAGATTATATCTTAACCCCCAGTACTGCTGAATATGATTGCATTTGGAAACAGGGTCTTTGCACGTGCAGTCAAGTTAAGATGAGGTCAGTCAAGTGAGCTCTAGTCCAGTGTGACTGGAGTCCTTATAAAAAGGGGAAATATGGACACAGAGACAGACACACACACAGGGAGAATGCCAAGGGGAAGGCAAAGAGAAGGATGATGTATCCCCGAGCTGAGGGATACCAAAAATCACCAGCAAACCACCAGAAGCTGGGGGACAGGCATGGAACAGAGTCTCCCCCATTGCTCTCAGAAGACACCATCCCTGCCAACACCTTAAACTTGGCCTTCCAGCCTCCAGAACTGTGAGACCGTCCATTTCTGTTGTCTCCCCCAAGTCTGTGGTATTTGTTTTGGCAGCCCAAGCAGTCTAATCTAGTTACAAAAAGACTGTGATTTCTGCCTCACTCTCACCCTCTCTGGTCATTCTCACTTGCTCCAGTGAAGCCAGCTGCCATGTTGTGACTTGTGCCACGGTGGGGCTCATGTGACAAGGACCTGCAGGTGGCCTCTGGGCTAATAGCCAGGGAGAAACTGAGGCCCTCCACCCAACAGCCTTTAAGGAACAGAATTCTGCCAGTAACCATGGGAGTGAGCTTGGAAGCAAATTCCTTCCAGCTGGCAGCTTGGCTACAGTCTTCTGAGGGACCCAGAGCCAGAGGAACCAGCCTGGATTCTTAACTCACAGAAACTGAGATGATAAATGTTGTTTTAAGCTAATACGCTGTGGGGCATTTTGTTATGCAGCCATAGCTAGCTGATACCATCTGTAGAGTAGACTGGACACTGTCCTAAGCCCCAGGTCCTGGCCTTGAGAAGAGGCAGTTTGATTAAGGAAGCTTGGGCTCTGACTTCTGGCTGTCCTGGGTTCGAATCCCAGCAATGTCCTTCACTTGCTGTGCTGTCTCTGCAATTCACCTTACTTTGGTTTCTTCCTCTATAATAAAAGGAACAGTAATGGGGGTCCTGTGTGGATTAAGTTAACTTTTGTAAAGACTTTAAAGAGTTCATTTCACATTCAATGAATATTTACTGGGTGTCTATGGTAGGGCACTTAGGGGATGCTGGGCTGAGAGGTGACTTGCCTGAAGTGGGTCCCTGCCCTCATGTTATTTACCTTATAGTGAAAGAGCTGGAAGATGGACAAGTAAACACAGGTATTTCTTACAACTTCAGGGAGTGCTATTTCCCGTGCAGAAAGAGGAAGTGATTTCATTTTACATAGTTCTTTTGGGACAAGAGGTTGGAGAACGCCTCTCTGAGATGCTATTTGCCAGAGATGGGGATGAACTGGTCAAGAGGAGGTCGTGGGGTAGAATGTGCCGAGCGCAGGCCAGCTGAGCAATGGTGGGCGTGGTCCAGGTTGCGTGGATTTGGGCTGCATCGCGAGGGTAGGACCAAATGGCTTCCTGAGACTGGGCTGTAGGGCCGGGGAGGAACCAAACAGGACTTTTAGGTTTGAGGCTTGAGCAACTGGGTGGATGCCATTCACTGAAGTGGGAAGCATGGGGGCTTAGCATGTTTGGGGAGGGGACTCAGGAGTTTCGAGTTGGAGTATGGGAGTGGGTGGGAAAAATGCTCTGGAGAGGGGAAAGGAGGGATGAAGACACAGGGGTACGACAAACAGTGTGGGTTTAGGAAGCTGGCAGCCCTCTGGTCGCTCAGGGCTCAGTACCGCAGATTCTAATGGCTGCCGGGGGATGTGGCCGCGAGGCAGTGATGAGGCTGCGATAGCTGGTATTTACCCTGCTGTCCCTAGGAGGATGGGAAGTGTATGTGTGTGGGAGTCATGGGGGGGGGATGTTTATGATTTGAAAAAATATTACCAGGATGCTTGTTAAAATCCAGACTCCTGGGCCTCAGCTGCAGAGAGTTTAGTTCAGTAGATCGAGTGGGTGGCCTGCGATCTGCATGGTTAACAAGCATCCCCGCCGATTCAGGTGTGGCGGTTCTCAGACCACACTTTGAGAAGCAGCGGTGTGGAGGGAGGGTGGATAAGACGGTGGAAAGCCGGAGACAGGGAGCCTGCGGTGGGGATGAGCTTTACCAAGGAGGCAGCTCACCTCTTTCCGGGAGACGGGAGGTGAGGGCAGCTGCTGGTTTAGACAAATCCACAGGGACAGGTCATGGGGACGAGGGGGAGCTGGGGAGGCAAGGGCAGAAGGGAGGGATTTTCCATGTGGAATGGACTGTGTTTTCCCTGGAAATGGCGTTGAGTGGGATCAGGTGAGAGTGCAGATAGGGTAGGTGGGTTTGGGGGTGGGGGTGGGGGTGGTGACGGAGGCATCTTTCAGATTGAAGTTCACCAAATCCTATTGGTTTGCCATGTCCATCATAAGCCAGGCCTTCCCTAGCCCTGCGGACGCCACTGGAAGTCAGAGTCCAGCTGTGAAGCTGTGGGTACCGGCGCTGGGGGACAAGCAGGGGGGAACGAGGCTGGAAGGTGAATCCCCGGTGTTCCCTCTTGCCCAAGTGGCCGTCCCACTTTCTATATGGAGTTACGGGTGGGGCTGCGATGGATGCAGGGATGTTGCAGAGAGGACAGGAGGCTGAGCAGCTACCAAGGGGAAAGGGAGCTGATCAAGAGCCAGCAGGGGGTGCAGCCCCGAGGGCCCCAGTCCGTGGAGCTGGGAGGGTTTCTCCAGCTGTGCTCCCAGCCTCGAGTAGAGCAGGGAAGCCGGACTGCGTGGCCCTGGGGTGGAGATGCAGAGCTCTTGCTGCAGCAGGAGAAAAACTGGGTAGAGCTGGGACCTGTCAGAAGGACTTACTTAGAGAAGTAGATTTCAACTCCACACAAGAGCAGCCACTGCGGGATTCCCCCAGGACCCATCCCGCCTGCCCTTGATTTTAAAACTCTGCACCCTTCGGGCACAAGTTCAAATTCTGTCTCCTGTGAAGCCACCCCTGCTTCTTCCCGCTGGAGCTGCACTTCCCTCTTCGGCAGCAGGGTGCGGCTGCCACCTCCTCCGTGCTCACGGGGTACTTGCTCCAGGCCTGCCTCTCCTTCTAGGGCTGGGGTCCTGGGGGCCCGTGATGCCGCCTCCTACCTCCGTCTGCCTGTAAATCTCAGACTGTGTCTATGTCACTGCCTTCCTATAAGTAAATGTTTTCTGAATGGCCTTGAACTCTTAGAGGTAGTGGAAAGGTTGAAAAGTTAACAAGTCACAAGGAGTAGCCCGGAGAGTAAGGCAGTTTTTCTCATTTGCAATAGAGTCACCACCTCCTTGTTAAAAATGTACATTGGGGACCCTTCAGACCCACTGAATCAGAATCTCTGGGGTGGTGAGTAACAGAAATCTGAATATGAATGAGCTGATTCAGATGCGTTGTTTAACCCTGGGATTTGAGCCCGAGGTCAAGGTGTAATTGATGAGGAAAAAGGGAAGCATTGCTGCTCTCCTGCCTAGTGCCCTTAGGCACCCTCTGTCCTAGGTGTCGCTCACCATTTAGGTTGCTTTACTTTGAGAGCTGCAGGCTCCGAGGTCGCCCCTCCTGCCCCTGTCAGAAACACCCAGTCCCTCAGTGCTTGAGAGCCCCTGGCTTTTCACGAGATGGAAAGGACCCTGGAGATCTGAGGAATTCTTCCTCTTTGGTGGGGATGTCAGAAAACTCAAGGGTTAGCCTTCCCAGACTGTGCCAGGTGAATCTTTAATTGGCGACTTCCTAAAAAACGGTAGAGGTTGGAGGGTGTAATGAAGTAGAATATTTGGCGCCAGGGTCAAGGATTTTGGGAGACTCAGGGGGTCTTCTCTACTGACATTTGGGTACCTCCTACCTACCTACCCAAATCTGGGAGGGCAACCAACCAAAATCAATCAATCATCAATCAATCAAAATGAATCACATGCCTTAGAAGCCTGCGAATGGATTCATCATCTTATTTAATTGATCAGATACATTTATAATTACAGATCAATAAAAAATTATGTATTGCACGATGCAGTTTTAAATAGCTACCAAAATTACAAAAAGCATCACCGGTTGTTCAGAGGGGGTGGATCTGCTGTGTGCCTCTACAGTTTATCACAACACGTGTGGTCTGTGCTCTGAGGCAACCAGAATCTGAGTCTGGAATGTCTGTTTCAGAATAGCTTTTTTTCTGAAATCCATCTAAACCGGAAGAAGGCAGTAGGCTGCAAAGTATCTTCTTAATTTAATCATTTGTTTATTCATTCATTCACTGATCTAACGATTCTACTGAGAACTAGGGATAGAGCAATGAAACAGACAGACCCTTGTAGCCTTTCCCTTCCTGGAGGTGGCTCCTGTGGGGCTCCCAGGACTGTAGGCTGCACAGAAGGTGTGTAGCACCTGCCCTTCTCCATGTGTCTCACCAGCTCCGTGCTGTCCCCTCTTTCCCCACAGGAACCTGCACCGGTGCACACGGTGAGATGCCTCGCCACCAGTGTGCATTCGTTTCCCATCACTGTATAGCCCTGCTTTGTCCCACTTGCTGCCCTGCCCTTTGTTGTCAGGCCTCTGCCAGGGAGTTGCAGTGATGGGCAGTGGGCACTGTGGTTGAACCCTGCTTTGGGTCAGGCCCACTTACTAACTGCTCTGTGCTGGGCAAGGGATTTACACATTTTGAGCCTAATTGACAGAATGGGTGTAACACCATCCACCTTGCAGGATTACTGTGAGTGTTTAAACAAAATAAAGTGTGTAAAGCAGAATAGTGATTGTGGCTTACCTACCCATTGTCCCAATCTCTTCTGCTTTCTTAGTAACAGAGCCCTATATTTTTAAAGGTAGTTCTTGCTTGGCTAAAAACTCTTTTTCTCAATCTCCTTTGCAATGGGATGACCAATGAGATTGAAGCAGAAGCCATCGGGTGGGGATTTGGAAAATCTCCTTGAAGTGCCCTTTTGCCTTCTCCCCCACCCCACATTCTCTTTCTTTCTGTCTGAGATATGGATGTGATGGCTGGAGCTCCTGCAGCCATTTCTGACTATGGGAGTGACCTTGAGGATAAAAGCCACTTCGCTTAGGATACTGGGATAGAAACATTGGAGAAGGCTGGGCATTGGTGATCTTTTTGAGCTTCAGTTCCTCATCTGTAGAATAGAAGCAATAAATATAGTGTGAATTACTAGATACTAGGAGTGAAATGCCAAGTACAGCAGCTGACATGGAGCAGGTCCTCAACTAAATGCGGTCTATGCTTTTTTTCCTCTCTCCTTAGGATGTATGGGAACCACAGAAAGTTTTCCTACTTGGATCTATTAACTGCAGGACGGGCGACCTTCACATGGCCACAGCCTGTCGTAACAAACTGGTGAGTAAAGCCAAAGATGGCTGTGAGGTTCCCTTCTCTATCTAGTGTGGCCAGAAATCCTTTGAGGCAGCTGCCCGAATACGCTTTCTCCAAAGGCTGATGGTTAATCTCTTTTCCTTGGGAACTCTGCCTTAGCATCCTGCCTTCCCGCGGGGAGGTGTCATTTGTAGGAATTGTTGCTTTGACAATAGACGTGCTAAGATGGGCATCTCTAAATCCCCGTGCCCACAGCCTGGGTCCCCATCACTCAGGCTCCTGGGAGCTTCTTCTCATTCCCTAACCCAAATAGATAAGGCACTGCAGAGAGAGAGAAATCTTTGATGTAGAAGGCACTTGGACTAATGGCATAATTACTCCACAGAACCATTTGCAAAGTAATTATGGACTATTGTTAGGATGCTCCAGCTTTTTTTTTTTTTTTTTTTAAAGTAATGAGGCTTTGCTTAGAGTAAAGTGATGGTGGAAAAGAAAAGCCAATAATATGTGTGTGCATTTAAAGAGGCAAAAAACACCCTCATGCCCCTCCCCCCTCAAAGCAATCTGCTCCCTTTCCCATCTCCCTAATGCAAAACCAGAAACTCACTCAGAACCCACCATGGACCCCAAGTACGCATCGCTCTGTTCTCTGTCCTGTTCACAACATTTCTGATATTATAATGCAATTTCGAGAAATACTGGCTGTAGAATAATTTGCTGAGAAATGCATTTCTTCTATGGATGGAAGGACCTTGAGGCCACGTTGTTAACGTAATGAAGCCCAGGGGTCTTCTAAGTGTGAAAGTTCTCGAGCAGCTCTCCTCAACACTTCATGCCAGATCTGGGCTTCCTTCTGGCCTTGGCCCACCTCCTATGATGTCCGCAGGGCCCTGTCCCTCGGCATGGAGCCTGCAGCCTCTGCTTGAGAGGGGCTGCGCTAAGCTAATTGAGATACATATTACAATATTAACTTTTAAAATATCGTATTAGGGGACTTCCTTGGTGGCACAGTGGTTAAGAATCCACCTGTCAATGCAGGGGACACAGGTTCAAGTCCTGCTCCAGGAAGATCCCACATGCAGTGGAGAATCTAAGCCTGTGGGCCACAACTACTGAGCCTGTGCTCTAGAGCCCACGAGCCACAACTACTGAGCCCGTGTGCCTAGAGCCCGTGCTCTGCAACAGGAGAAGCCACCATAATGAGAAGCCCGCACACTGCAACAAAGAGTAGCCCCCACTCACTACAACTAGAGAAAGTCCGCACACAGCAACAAAGAGTAGCCCCCACTCACTGCAACTAGAGAAAGCCCACACACAGCAACAAAGACCCAATGCAGCCAAATAAATAAATAAATAAATTTAAAAAAATATCGTATTAGGATATTTAAAATTTAGGATATTTCCATTAGGATAAATGAGGTACGTAGAAAAATTGTAACAGAGCATTAGTCTCTGCCTGCACTTAGCAAATTGATTCTGTCCAGATGAGATCTTCAGAGCCCACCCCAGAGACGAAGGGGAGGGGCAGGCTGAGGCTGAGAGCTTTCTTTCGAGATGGAAATTCAGTCTGAGGTTGCAGGCGGTGAAGAAGAGGGCAGCGTGGAAGGGCCGAGTGTTGGGTGGAAGGGACTGGATCCATCCAGGTCCTCCCTAATGTCAGTTCCCTGGACCCCAGAGGATACTGAAGGAATTTTCCAGGTAACCTGGCACTTAGCCGATAACATCAATTTAAAATAATTATAGCACTGTTGGCTGAGCTTCTAGAGAGGACAAGCCCTTTGTGGACATTCTCACTTAATCCTCATTTCAGTGACAGAGCAACAGGGGCCAGGGAAGGAAGGGATTGTCCCAAGGTCTCCCAGCCTCTCAGAACAGCACTTCTGTCTAGGAAGGAACTTGAAGTCTAGGTTTGCATGACTGAAGTCTGATGCCTTAGTGTCTGGCCCTGAGGTCTTGCTGAGCCTACGGGCCTGGGATGTGTAGGGCAGCCTGCAAGTTCCCAGCCAGGGTATCTTAGTCTGTTTGGGCTGCTTTAACAGAATATCACAGACTGGGTGGTGCATAAACAACAGACATCTATTTCTCACAGTTCTGGAGGCTGAAAGTCTGAGATCAGAGTGGAACATGGTCAGGTGAGCATGGTCAGGTGCAGCATCTTCCAGGCTGCAGCCTTTTCCTTGTGTCCTCACATGGTGGAGGGGGCAAGGGAGCTCTCTGGAGCCTCTTTTATAAGGGCACTAATCCCATTCATGAGGGTTCCACCCTCATGAACTCACCACATTCCAGATACACTCCTAATACCTTCACACTGGGCATTGGTTTTCCACATATGCATTTTGGGAGGACACAGACAGACATTCAGGCTATAGTACAGGACTTTGTGGACAACCATCCTTTGGCTCTATCTGGGGCTGTGTAGCCAGGTGGCCCACCAGCCACAGACATTGACTGTCATCAGAGCAAGGTGATCATTTCCTATGAACACAGAAGGTGCATGTGGACAAGGCCGGAAACCAATTCAGACCCAGCCACTGGTCATGACCCTTGGGTTACTGGTGAGTTGGCTAAAAGAGGCAGCTATGCCAGCATCTGATTTCTGGATAGCTGAGACCTTGAGCCAGGTAACCTCTCTAAGACTCAATTTCTCATCTGTAAAATGGGTTAGTAACCCTATCTCATAGGGTTCTGGGGGAATTAATGAACTAATCCACATAGTACACTTGGCACAGTGCTCACATATATGATGTTTAGAAACATTAGCTGCTATTTAAGTATGATAATAATTATTATTGAGAGCTGAGTCTCTGGAATAAGACCACGTGAGTGGGTCGGCTCTTGGCTCTCCTGTTTATTGGTTGTGTGGTCTTGGGCTAGTTGATACCTCCCAAGGCTCAGTCTCCTTATGTATAAGATGAGGATAATAGATTTACCTAGTTTGGAGAATTAAGAAGATTAAGAGTCCTAATACATTTAATGCTCTCAGCGTAGTGCCTGGCCCATAGTATATTTATTATCTATCTTCGTGTTCAGCTGTGAGTTTATCCATAGGTGGAGGAGGTGGCTGCCTTTTGGTGTCCAGACCTGTATAATGCCTGCTGGACAGTGAGTAGTTTGAGGCTGGCAGGTGGAAGGACAGCGGGTGCACCCTAGATGGACTGGGCTCCCAAGGTGAGGCATTCACTGTCCACACTGCCTCTCAGGCCAGGCGTTGGAGGGGTGGCCTCTTCTGAAGAGAGTGACAGCCTGCTCGGGAGCATGACTGTGGTGTGTGTGTGGGTTCACCACCAGCCCCTTTAGGACAGAAGCGTTGCTTGGTTCATCTTTGCCCCTCCTGTTCAGCTCAGCCCTTGGAACATGATAACAGCTCTGTGAGTTGCTTTGAGTCGCCTATCACACAAGAAACAAAGGTGAACTTTCAAGATGGTGTATAATGAAGTCCCACGTCGTATGGTGCACATAATTTGAACAGGAAGAGTCCAGATGACAGGTGGAGCTTTTTGGAGGAGGTGATCTGGACTGAGCCTGCTTTGAAAAGGTCATTGGGAAATAGGGATGGGGTCTGGGTGGGGCAGCAGTGTGCATCATGGCAGGGGCCTGAGTGACCACAGTGTGGTGTGGGGAGAGCAGAGGGCACAGTTTCTTTGGAGCAGAATGTGTGTATTAGAGGTTAGAGGGTGATGGAGGGCCTTGAGAAGGGAGCAGGAGTTTGAACTCAATGCAGGGGACTATAGTGAGATGCAGAAAGTGTCAGGTGGATCCGACCTTCTGGGAGTATCTTAGGAGTCATTCTCTGAGGTTTTTGTGCAAGCAAATAGAATATTTATCCAGGTCCCAGGGAACCCAGGGACACCTTGGAAAGCAGGAGATGGCTTTGAAGTGGGGTCAAATGACCTCTGTGTCTATGGACCCGTTCACAAGTTAGAGCCTGTCGGTTTTTTTTTTTTTTTTGCGGTACGCGGGCCTCTTACTGTTGTGGCCTCTCCCGTTGCGGAGCACAGGCTCCGGACGCGCAGGCTCAGCGGCCATGGCTCACGGGCCCAGCCGCTCCGTGGCACGTGGGATCTTCCCAGACCGGGGCATGAACCCGTGTCCCCTGCATCAGCAGGCGGACTCTCAACCACTGTGCCACCAGGGAAGCCCTAGCCTGTCGATTTTGAAGGCAGAATATTCTTAGGCAAAGCCTTGAATCAGAGGCCTGCCTGGTGAACACAGAGCTTTTTATTTTCAGTCTCATTATCAAGGGCATTGTGCACGGGGCAAAGGCAAAATAGAGAGGGAAAGTGACTGGCAGGCGGGGGACCTGGAACGAGAAAATATGTGACCTCGGGGAAGCCAGAATCCACAGGTAAGGACCCCCATGTTAGACTTTCCTGAACAAGGAATTCCATCTTGGAGTCTGCTTCCTGGGAAACCCAACCTGTGACAAGTGGCGATAAAATGCTGAAGGCTGGAGTTAGTTGTTTCCTCTCCAGTCCCCAGTTTCTGCATTTGCAAAATGAAAATGGTACACCAGGTGGAGGTTCTCAAAGTGTGGTCCGTGGAACCCTGAGGGTGCCCGAAATACTCTCAGGACAAAACTACTTTCACAGTATTATGACTGTTATCTATTTGCCATTTGCACTGATGGTGCCAAAGCAATGGTGCCTTAGCAGTGGCATCAAACCATGCTAATATCATTGTATTCTTTACTACCACATACTCGCAGTAAAAATAAAACGTCAGTTTCACTTAAGAACGTCCTTGGGACTTCCCTGGTGGTCCAGTGGTAAAGAAGCCGCCTTACAATGCAGGGAACGCGGGTCCCATCCCTGGTCAGGGAACTAAGATCCCACATACCACGGGGTGACTAAGCCCTCGTGCCACAACTACTGAGCTCGCATGCCTCAGTGAGAGAGCCCGCGTGCCGCAAACTACAGAGCCCATGTGCTCAGGAGCCCACGCGCCACAACTACAGAGCCCATGTGCCCTGGGGCCTGAATGCCACAACTAGAGAAGAGAAAACCCGCACGCCACAACCAGAGAGAAGCCCACATGCCTCAACAAAGATCCCGCGTGCCGCAACTAAGACCTGACGCAGCCAAATGAATGAATAAATAAATAAAATAAAACACGAATTACAACATTTGCTTATGCTTTTTCAACCCTCCCCTCGCCACTGCCTCGGCCCCTGAAACCCCAAAGTAGCCTAAAAAAGCGCAGATTTCTCTCCCCACCCAACCATCAGTTGAAGATCCTTGTCTCAAATTATACAGAATATATTTTCCAAGGTGGCATCAATAAGATCTCCCATTCCGCATGTTCTTTAAACACTGTAACAATGTAACATAACTCTTCCCACTGAGAGGCAAGGTCTATGTCCCCTCCACTGGAATCTGGGTCACCTGTGACTATGGAAAAAGAGGCACTGTGTGACTTTTGCTGCTAGGTCATAACAAGCCATGCAGTTCCCATGTGGTCCTGTTGGGACTTTATTCTTGGAGCCCAGCCACCATGCAGCCAGGAAGCCCAGGCCACAAGGAGAGACCGCGTGTAGGTACTCCAGCCAACAGCTCCAGTTGAGGTCCCCGCCGACAGCCAGCATCAGCTACCAACAAGGCGTGAATGGGCCTTCAGAGCCCCCAGTGGTTTATCAGCTATGCCCCAGACATCCTGGAGTGGAGATGAATTGTCCCCACTGAGTCCTGCCCAAATTGCAGGACCACGAGAAAATAAGCGATTGTTGATAAGTCTCTACAGTTTGGGGTGGGTTTGTACATAGCAACAGTAACTGGAATCAAAGTCAAAAGAGGGCATTGGCAGATATGGGGAGAGATGTATTTTGGAATAAACTTTCACCCTTTGTCTATTTCACCCCTGACCACTGTGGTCCACAGTGCAGGTGGGGAGAAACAGCCCATGAGGTCGAACTTTGGTTAATTTTCCCATTTCCTGTTATCAGTGTCTGTTATTAGTCATATGCATGTAAGGTCTTTTTTTTAAAAATTTTTTTAAGGACTTGGGATAAGTCAAGCTACTTATTTGGGCTCCAGCCTCCTCATCTGTCAAAGGAGGAGTTGGACTAAATCTTTCAGCTCTTTTCCAGCTCTGACGTGCCAGTTTCCTCTCTTCATTTTATTTTCCCCATGTTTCTCCTTTTTTCAAATTTAAAAATGAAAATTGTAAGCTCAACAAAATCTCCACGTCTCTGCTAGTATCTAAGCCACTTGGGGCAGATAAACTGCAGGAATAGCTTTTTCTGGCTCTGTGAATTTGACAAGTGTGTTTGCATACCGCCTGGCGTTTTGTCTGCATTTTCTCACTTTTGGATGCCAGGAGTCCCACTGACAACACAGCATTCCAAGGACAGCAACCATTTGTCCTCTTAATCCTTTCCTTTTTTTTTCAACCTCCAAACTGAAATGTTTATGAGTCTTTATATATCTTAGGACGTTCAATCTAAACAAGGTACAGTTTTTCTTTTCGGGGAAACTGATTGGAGTAGATTCATGCAGATGGGTTAACATGTAATTTAAGAGCTGTGTTCAAGGTTTGCACACTGGGAGACTGGCCACTGACAGACCAACAAAGGACAACTCAGGTGGATACCATTAACTCAACCAAAATTTGGAGAAGGAGAGATCCTGTTGTGTCTCTCTACCCCACTCTGTTGCTTCTTTTACCCCTAGGCATGAATGGGTAGAATCCCTAGTCCAGTTAGAGTGGCCTGGAATGGAGAATCACTTACCTTCAAGCTGGTAGGCACTTGAAGAAAGAGCTTGAAGGTTGGAGATTAGCTAAACACTCAGCGGCCATAAAGACAGGTTGACTAGAAAATTACAGGGTATTTAAAATAAATTTTATGTACATTGCATACAAGCTGCCCCTGCTTTCTATTCATTTATTTATTTAATTATTTATGAGGTATAGTTGATGTACAATATTATGTCAGTTTCAATCTGACATTTACATATGTTCGGAAATGTCCCTGTTTTCTTTTTGATATCTAAATATTTGTGAGTGTTTATTAATAAACACTGGCAATGTACATATATTTTTTAATGTGGTTTTGCTTACCTGGGAGTTCGAATGATCTTTTTCTTTAAAAGTGACCCGTCATATATATTTTATATACACATCTGTATCTTTGATATCTAAGAATCAAAATAAATAGATAATTACAAACATACAGTTTAGACATATGTATTCTGGACTGTAATAATCTGGAAAGAAAAGGTATATTGGAGGTTTGTTGATGCATATATTCTCGGGGACCCTCAGCGTAATGCTAATTAAATTGGATTTGAACTTCTTCATTGGCGAATAGAACCCATTTTTGCTTATTATCATAACTAATAAATATGTTTTGTTTTATTTATCATATTATTTCATGCATTCACTCATTCACATTCCATTATTTTGCCTTATGCGTAATTTTTTTCTTTGCTTTTATTTTCTCTTGTGATAGTTGATGGTTTGCGCAAATATTCAGTTTTAATAAGTTGTTCATTTTACACTTCTCAAAAACATCTTTGGGCTTCCCTGGTGGCGCAGTGGTTACGAATCCGCCTGCCAATGCAGGGGACACCGGTTCGATCCCTGGTCCGGGAAGATCCCACATGCCGCGGAGCAGCTAAGCCCGTGCGCCACAACTACTGAGCCTGTGCTCTAGAGCCCACGAGCCACAGCTACTGAGCCCACATGCCACAACTACTGAAGCCTGCACCTAGAGCCTGTGCTCCGCAACAAGAGAAGCCACCGCAATGAGAAGCCTGTGCACTGCAACGAAGAGTAGCCCCCGCTCACCTCAACTAGAGAAGTCCTGTGCATAGCAACAAAGACCCAGAACAGCCAAAAAATAAATAAATAAATAAAAATCTTAAAAAAAAAATCTTTGCTTTTACATCTCCTATAATTATTAAATGGAGGAATAGTATAAGAAACTTGGACTCCTCTTTTTGAAATGAGGAGTGAATGATGTGTTGTAGCTCTCTTCACTCAACTCCCTAGATGTGCCAGTGTCACCTTGGGTACATTGTAGGACGCAGGTGCTTATTCATATTGACTTTTTTTTTTAACAATATATAACTTGTTTTTCAGGCATCCCTGTAGACTTAGACATTCATTTATGTACCATATTTTTGTCAATTATTTAGACAATCATTTTATAACTTTTCAGATGAGTCCTTCGTTTTGATTCCTCTGGTAGATTTAGGGATTATAACTTCGGTTAATGTTTTCAGGAGAAATGAGTCAGTAACAGAATTTTCTGTGGCATTACCTCTCTCAGACTATCTTTCCTTTGTCTTGAACAAAGGCATATACGTGAACAGCATCCGGGCTAGGCAAAGAACTCTTGGGTCACAGAATTCCCCCTTAACATTCTACAGACATTGCTTTGCTTTCTATATTGGCGTTGGTAGGATCTGGGGTCAGCCTAGTTTTGGTTCTTTGTAAGCGACCTGTCATTATATTTATTTTTTGCTTAGTTTAGTGGCATTTTCCCTCCAACCTTGATACTGAAAAATGTCACTAAAATATGCCTACTTTGTCTCTTTTCATAACTTTCCTTCAAACAGTGAATCCTTTTGATTTATATGCTCAGACTTTTTTTCAAGCACAGGAACATCGTCTCCTACTAAATCATTGATTTTTGCTTCCTCCACTTATTCTGCTTTCTTATTTAGGAATACGTCTAATCCAGAGATTAAATATTGGATTTCTAGCCTACTTGCGTATTATCTTCCTTCTTATTATATTTATCTTTCTGTACTTCTTCTCACTCCCACCCCCTCAGTCTTGTTGCATTTACCTGGTTAATCATCTCCACCACCAACCTATTTTTTCCCCCATCGTTGATGTTTGCTTTTTAGTACCTCCAACGTGGATTTTAATTTTCTTACTGTTTTTAGCTTCCTGGCGCTCTTCCTGTCTCTGCCAGCTTCTTTTTTATTTGAGCCTACAGTTCTGATTTTTCATTTCATCATTCAAAACTTACTTTATGAGCTTTTTTAATTTTTTAAAAGTTAAGAACATAAAACAGATGTATTCTAAACATTTCTTCTGTTTCCTGTAATCAGTTAATTTCCCAGGTAAGATTTTCCTCTGTACACCTAGGGCAAAGTTTTCATGTGTGTATTATACAATCTTTTAATAGACCCAATTTTTCCCCTCTGCATATGTATCCTTCCATATATATATATATCTGTATATATATATATCTGTATATGTATATTTCATATATATATATATATATATATATATATATATAATTTCTCTTTGCTCAAGGATATCCTTGAGCAAAGAGAGATGTTTTCCAGGTCAGTGTTTTCTAGCAGATAGAGCATATCTATCTCTTTCATCCCCTTTATAGGCTGCTTGCCTTCTGCCAGAATTTCCTTTTTGGATCTCAGGCCAGAGGCAGATTGATGTGCCCAGCCCATAGCCACATTTATGGTTAATGGCAAACATTTACCTAGTACAGCTCTTTATAACTCACAGAATTTCATCTGGTCCCTTAAGTGACAGAAAGTGATTGTATTTCCAGATAATTGAAATAGTCAATAGTTCTTCTGCTACAAGTAAGCTCGGAAAAAAATCTATAGTCCACAGAGTCTGTTGTTCCCAGTTCGCATTCATGAAATAAACTTTCACAGACACATCTCACTTTTGCCTGTGTTGTGTTTTGGGGAGTTTTCTCTGTAAGACAGCATTTCACAAAGGGTGTTTTGCGGAAAGGGCTAGAAACTCTAAGGGAGAATGATAGAAGAGAACATTCAATTAACTAGATAACTAGTTAATCTGAAAAAGGGTTCAGTGGCCAAATACTTATGGAAATATTGGATTCATTAATGCTAAATGGGCTTATTTACTGCAGTAAGTCGTTCTGAACCCCCTTGGTCAAAGTGGAGAAACCAAACTTGTGAAAGGGAAATTCATCACAAGGACATGGGGTACTTCACAGCACTCAGGATGGCAATACAGTGGGCTTCCAAAAGTACTTAACCTGCACTCAAAAGCTCACAGACTCTGTCTCGCATCTCTGCTCCTTACTGGGCATTCTTCCCCCTCTTCCCCTCACATCCTAGCCTCCTTCCCCTCTCTAGTCATCATGGTGGGGAACGTACTGATGACAGGTTTCAGAGCTTTGTATCTTACAGCTTCGAACACTAGAAAAACACTGACTTCTCAGTTTCCTTCCAGAATTTCCAAGAAATAAAACTGGCCTAACTTGAATCAATCATCCAGCCTGGGACCAATCAAATGTGGCTAGTAGGGGGGGTCTGGGAAAGAAACTGTGATTGCCTAAACTTAGGTCAGGTGCTTACTTTTGGACCAACCAACTGCAGCCAAGAGTGCCGCTGATCACACTGAACAAAATGGCTGCTCCCTGAGTAGCTACATGAAGGGGAGAAATGGGTGAGGAAAAGCACTTTCCAGAAGAGCCAAGGGGACCGGAGAGGCAAAGGAGTGTGCCCGCTATACAGAGTAAATGTGACATGGATTTCCAAAAAGGGAGCCTGTTATGTGCAGCTTTTCCCCAGATATTTTTACCACAGGTGTTTATTTTGGAGGTGCATCCTGGGAATTGGCATTGTGAGGAATGCCTTTTGGAGGTGATGTTGTAAAGGACACGGAAGGAGAGGTGGAGAAGGTAGTGGGGTGGGCATGGGGAAGTGGAGGCTAGCTAAGGGAGCAGATCTTACACTAGAGAGGGACTCACTGCCTTGGTTTCTGACTGGTGGCTTGGGCTCTGGGTCTCTGAAGTAGGAGTTCACAGTAGTGGTGATGGTTGTAGGGTAGAGCCTTCTGCCGCCTCCCACCTGCCTTGCCATATTGTTGCTCCAAAGCAACAGCTGTACCCTGGAAGGACCTATCTGTGTTTCTAAAATTCCAGTTTCTGTAGCAGGTCTCTTCCATCTGGAGACAAGATACCAGGACCTTCCCTCCAGGATCCACATGTCTGGTTGCAGCTTTTGGCTGTGAATTATGTCTTTCTCATTGGCCCACTGTGTAGTAGAAACAATTTTTAATCATCAGATTTACTGTGCAGATATATGCCATTTGTTAATGATGAGATTTATCGCAATAAAATGTATGCGCTCCAGTGTCCTTTCTAATAAGGCAAAGTAGATAGTGCGACTCTAGTTAAATGTGCTTTGTGTGAGTTAAGTCAGGGATTTCCGCTGAACTGTAGTTGACTGTTGTCTGTGCTCATGGAAAAGGAGGCTTTCTTCTACCTTCAGCCAAGCCCTTAATGGTAAACTTGATCATCTGAAAGAGCTAAGGGCAGCTTGCTGAGGGGAGATAACCAGGAAGCCCATAGACCAGGGAGTTTCAAGCTTCTTTCCAGTTATATACTTTTACAGGCTGAAATCTCCCCAGGAGAGACAAAGAACTGAGACATTCTAGTTAAAGAAGTCCTTCCATTGACCTTGGCAAATCTGCCAGCAATGTGGCCCTGGGCAGGGCTCCCAAGAAGCCCCCTGGATTTGGCCAAGCATAGTTTGAAAGCCATCGCTGGTTATGAAAGACCTTAGAGGAGGACCTGGCTCAGACTGTGCTCAGAATATGCTCAGTCAAAAGGAGCTCCCGTTCTCTTGCTCTGACATTAAACTCCTTACTCAGAACTGTCACAGCATTCTATGGTTTCTCTCTGGAACTCTTATTACTCCTTCCTTGTATCATATAATAATTCAGATATATGACTTACCTCCTTATATCTGCTTACTGGTCTGTAATGTACTTGAAGGAAGGATTCATTAGATCCCCAAATATCCAGTCAGCATCCACATTTCCATGATTATTTAAGTGTGTGTGTGTGAGTTTGTTTGAACCAGGATTTAATCAAAGCCCACCCATTACATTTAGTATTTTGGTCTACAGTTTCTCCCGCCTTCTTTTCGTTTTTCTTGCAATTTACTTGTTGAAGAAAAATGGGTCATCCAAGCTATGTAATTTCTCACATTGTGGTTTTTGCAGTTTGCATGATTTAGCATAACATTTAAGCAGAACTTAATAAGGATTTTCAACAGAGATCCACATTTATTTCCCTAGAGTGTATCATCCAGTCTCCTAGGTCTGTGGCATTGGGCCCCTCCATTGGTGTGCTCTCCAGCAGGGCTCACACACCTCTCTGCTTGAGGGTACTTCTCTCTAGCTAGGCCAGCCTGCTTATCATCCTGGTATAGCACCACCTCCTTCACAAAATCACAGACGGTTAAGGCGCAAAGGACCTAGAGTCAATATCATATCCGTGATTCCCATCCAACTGCAGTGTCCTTCCTTTCACCGCCTCTCATACATATTCATCACCTTCTTAAAGACCAGACTCAGATGCACCTGAGAACTCAGTATGAGAGAGTGGGAAGAAAGCCTGGACTTTGGAGCTAGAAATATTGGAGTCAGACTCTTGGGTTGGCTACTCCCCAATATCTTCTGTTTTTTTTTTTTTTAATAGTTTCTTTTGAGGGCTGTTCTTTCTTTTTTTTGGTGGGGGGGCGCTGTGCTACACAGCATGTGAGATCTTAGTTCCCTGACCAGGGATTGAACCTGCGCCCCCTGCATTGGAAGTGCGGAGTCTTAACCACTGGACCTCCAGGGAAGTCCTGAAGATCTTCTGATCTGGTACAAGTTATTGAGCCTCTCTGAGCTTTAGTGTTTTCATCTATTTAATGGGAATGTTGCAAGGATTGAACAAGGCAAAATGAAGCAAAACAAGACATTCTTCCCATTGCTTAGGCCAAAAGCATTCGAGTTGCTCTTTACTTATCTCTCTCAGACACATCTGTACTAGAAAAAGCCCATAAAGAGAAGCTCAGTGTTGTATGGTTTGGTCAAGTCTCCTCTTTGAGCCTTTTTAAATATAGGAAATCCTTAAATAACAGAAATAGCTAACATCTATTGATCAGGTCCTCTCCATCAGGCAGTGTACAAAGGCCTTATATCTAATGACTCATTTGGCCCTGGAACAATCCTAGGAGGTATTATTATCATCACTCCTATTTTTACAGATGAGGAAACCGAGGCCCAGAAAAATTAAGTAACTTGCCCAAGATTGCACAGCTGGTAAGTGGTAGCATCTGGATTTGAACCCAGGTGGTCAGGTTCCAGGGGCTTCTTAACCCTGGCTGTGCAACCAAATCCTCTGGGAGCTATGACAACATTGAAAGCCAGATCTCACCCCACATCAAGAGAATCAGAGTCTCTGGGGGTTGGATCCAGATGGGGATACCTCTTAAAAGCTCCCAGAGGATTCTAGCGGGCATCTAGGATTGAGAACGACCGATAGCTATGTGTTGGATGTCTGTTGATATAATGTAACTGCAAGTGAGACCCACGTCCATGATTATTATTAATTATATCTGTGCACCCTTAGGTCTCTCCTCTTGAGTGTCCTTGGGTGTTACCTCCCCTCTGTGGAGTTAGGTTGGGGTTCTAAGTCCCCTGAAACCTAACATCCCAGGCATCTGTGAGTCAGGGAAGCTCACAATCTCATCAAGTGACCTGGGAGTCAGAGGCAAGGATGAAGGGGAACCAGGCTGGCTGCTTTGCTGGTGGTAGCAGGAAGACTCTTCACAAGCCTTGGCAGGGCTTGTCACAGCCCAAGTGAAATTACATTCATGTGTTGGTCACAGTTATGTACTGCTCAGGCCAGTTGAGGTGAAAAACGTGTAGGCTTTGAACCATTGGAGGAATGCTTCATCAGCTGTCAGCCGCCGAACACACTCACGATCAGCTTCACAGTGACCCTTAGATGCTGACAGTCACTACAGGCCCTCGCCCATCTGGGAGACAGACAACACTGTCTTGTCAGTTTGTCACATCGAATGACAGCCTCTCCAGATTTGGTTCTGCGTGGACAAGAGAAGCTGTCGCAGACACCTTGTCGACTCAATGAGCCAGCGGCGCCTCATCCGTCATGCGGTGTGAACAAGGAGGACAGGGCAGTTAGGTGCTCTCCAGCGTTAACATAAGAAAGTTGACAAATTAAAGCTTGTCGGTTTCCTGAAAGCCACTCAGTGATCATACGATTTTGGAAGTGGACGTACGAAGGCAGGAATCTGCAGTGTTCGTTGTGGATCCTATGTTCCAGTGTCTCCTTCCTTCAGTTCATCAAACTTACCTCAGTCAAGCAGGACCACTGGAAGAAGCACCAGGATCTCCCCAGCCTCACACAGCTTCTGCCAGTTGTCAGTTGCACCAGGTGGAAGAAGAAAAGGTGTTGAGTTTGGATGCCAGCGTTTGTCTTGACTAGGCCTCCTCAAGCTTATTTCTTTGCATGAAAATGAAATGGAATGAAAAGGGATAATCAGCATCCATTGCACAGAGTGGGATTAAGTTTTGTTTGTGAAACTTTTATTTCAGTTATGTAAATGTGTAAATCTTTGGGTGTCCTGGGTCAGGAGGTAAAGTGTGCTTTTTACTGGGGGTAATTGTCAAGAAGATTTTAAAACCACTGGCTTAAGGAATCCAGGGGTAAAGGAAGAGTCCTACCGATCTGTTCAGTTGGGCAGATAGAAATAGCCACAACTCTGAATTTTTACCATGTGCCAGGCACTGGTCTAAGCACTTGAGAGGTATTAAGTCATTTAATTCTCACAACAACCCTATGAAGTAGATACCATATTACTAAACCCATGTTACAGTTGAGGAAATAGAGGTATGGTAGGTTAAGAACCATGGGAGGTAGAATAGTAGCCCCCAGAGATGTGCATGTCCTAATGCCCCAAACCTGGGAATGTTACCTTGCATGGCAAAATGACTGCAGATGTGATTAAGTTAAGGCTCTGGAGATGGGGACACTATTCTGGATTATGTAGGTGGGCCCAATGTAATCCTGTGGGTCCTCAAAAGATGGTAGAGGGAGGCAGAAGGTCAAAGTCCAAGAGAGATCTGAAGCTGCTACACTGCTGACTTTGAAGATGGGGGAAGGGGCCACGAGCCAAGAAATGTAGCAACCTCCCTTTGGTCTCGACCTCCCTCCATTTTGACTTTGTGCCCTCCACCTCTCTTCCAAGTCCATAACCTTCTTTGAGACCTGGCTTAAAGCCCACCTCTTCCAGCAGGTCTTCCTTGATTAATTTCACTTCAGCAGTAGTATGAAATGGGTATGTCAACTTAGACTTCCATTAGCTGCATATGAGCATGTCCACTTGGCCACACCCTGCACAACACAGTGTATTCTTATTTCAAAATTCTTTGTGGCACCTTTTAAGGTAGAGCTGAGGCACATCTGCTGAAATAAATCAACATTCTTGTCTTCACTAACTTAATTAACAAGTCCATGTGTCTATGTTTGAACATACATACAACCCCTCCGATGAAAATTTTGTGTGTATATGAGCTAAGAAACACTGAGAAATGATCAGCTTTCTTTTTCCTCTTCTTCTTCATGCTGGGATCTGTTGAATTTCAACGAGTGTTCTAATACGCAGAAACCAGAATTTGCAAGACTAGAAATAGAGAGAGATGAAAAGGAACAATTTATTAATATATGAAGACATAGATTTTTGTGAAATGAAAAGACATATAAACTGTTTATATTTTATTATGTATTCCAGGTAGCTAAGATTTTGTAAAAATTAATTCATTGGTTCCATCAATAGGTTTTTAGGAAAAATTAAGCATTATATGGCTCCATGGTTATACTATTCTACACTTGGGGTATGTCATAAATTCTTGAGAATAGAGTCATAGCTGTCTAACTTGTAAATTGGATATCTATTTGGCAAACGTGTGTTTGCATTCAGTTATAAGATGATTGCATCAGATCAAAACTGATCCAGCAGCAAGGTTTCAGCTCTCCCTGTCCTGTTCTCTAAAATGATACAAGATCAGGAGTCAGAGGGGCTGGGCTCCTGTCCCAGAGACTTTAGGAGAATAACAGGACCTCTCTGGACCTCCATTTCCTCATCTGCAAAAATCAAGGTATTGCTTTTTGTTTTGTTTTGTTTTTGCGGTACGCGGGCCTCTCACTGTTGTGGCCCCTCCCATTGCGGAGCAGAGGCTCCGGATGCGCAGGCTCAGCGGCCGTGGCTCACAGGGCCAGCTGCTCCGCGGCATGTGGGATCCTCCCGGACCGGGGCACGAACCCGCGTCCCCTGCATCGGCAGGCGGACTCTCAACCACTGCGCCACCAGGGAAGCCCAAGGTATTGCTTTATATGGCCTCTAAGGTTTGTTCCATTCCAAAATTCCATGTTCCTGTGATGCTGATCACAGTGCTGGTCCAGTCATGCACGCAAAGTGCTGACTACTTAAATCATTGCTCACAGGTTGAACATTTCATCACTGTCAAGAGCCCAGAATTGCATGGAGGGGCAGCGCTTACTTCTCTAGTTTCACGCTGAACGTCATTATGCTTGAAATGGTAAAGGAGGTGGGTGTGCTCCTTTGCCAGGGCTTGTCCTTGTGCTGTGCATGCTCTGCATGTAAGGGCTGCTTACCCGTCTCACTCAAATAGGTCCAGGCCCCATTTGCCCACGACCCTGTGTTGGTCATCTGGTCTACCTGGTCTGAACCAGCCCCATTTACGCTCCATCTCAGGCACAACCGTGCCTCACTTATTGTTTCTTTGTACTCCCTTGGGGAGTGTTTACACCAAGATTATAAAGAGGCAACCACAAGGGTTATTTGTGAAGAACTGTAATCTCTAACCCATCCCCCACACCACATATACACATACCCACTCAAATATATATATTCAACTTCACCTTTTTTTTTTTTTTTTTTTAAGAGCCATGAGAGTTGCAGACTATACTGTCAGACACACTTCAGTTCAAATTTTGGTTTCTACCTTTTCATTTGTGTGACTTTGGACAAATCCTTTAACCTTGCTGTGCCTTGGTTACTTTGTCTGTACAATGGGATGAGGATAGATGGTGCTCATTAAGCTGTTGTAGGGATACCAGGAGAGAATGTGGGAGGCTTGGTGCTCACACAGAGTGGGTACGCAGTAAATACTAGCTCTTACTGTGTCTGGATAAACTATGAAACCCTGTACATCTCTCCCTTTTCTAAGCAGCCTCTGTGCCACTTCATTTAATTTTCTCCAGCTACAAAATTACAGACTGAAGGCTGATGGGCCATTCTCCTCCCCAGACACTGCTCAGCTCTCCTGATGTGCTGGCTGGTCAGGAGTTTGGGAGGTCCAGGCTCCAGCAAGGGATGAGTGTTGGTGGCCCACGGTGACTTCTAAGTTTGCTCATCTGACTTTAGTGCTAGAATAGAATGATCTAAGTTTTCAGGTCAATTCCAGAAAAGCCCCATGGAAGTTCTGATGGACCAGCCAGAGCTCCAGGGACTCTGCTTCTCCCTCTCTAGCTTGAATGGTCATGACTCCTCATCCAGGGGCTGCCGTGGGGAAGGCTATGCACAAGCAGTGTGACCTTTGCCAACGCGGACCTGCCCAGCTGACAGTGGGTGAACCTGGTGGGACTGTCCTGTGTTTTCACCACACTCAGCCCCTGGGGATAAGGACTTTCTCTGAAGCCTTGAGGGGAACTTAGGGACAGGCTTCTCCCTCGATACGCAGACCAGTGGTTCTCACCCTTCAGAGAGCATCAGAATGACCTGGAGGGCTTGTGAGAATGCTGATTGCCAGGCCCCACACCCAGAGTTTCTGATTCAGTTGTTCTGAGCAGGACCTGAGAATCTGCAATTTTTAAACTACTGATGCTGCTGTTTGGGGGACCAGTCCTTGAGAACCTCTGATCAAGACCACGATAGGCATAGCCTCCAGGCCATCAGACAGTTTCACAGACTGATCCCTACTCTTGCAAGCGTATGTCTGCCCCGTGAACCAAGGCCTTGCTCATATGAATTAATGGCTTCCAACTGGGAGGAATCTATGACCTGCAATCCATGCCTGTTAATGGGCTGCTTGGGAGAGCGAACAAGCTGAGACATTGGTGCCCTCTGTCACCATGTCATTGCTACAATGGGGGTGGTGACATGATTGATGGAAAGGTGCCAACAGACACAATTAGAGGACGTGCTATTTCTTTAATGGCAAAGACTGTGAGAACTTATGGAGACACTTACGTAAAGCGGGAGACAACATTGCAAGCGCCCAGGTGGTGGCTTGAACTTCCCAGCCGCCCAACCCCCACGAAGACATGCAGCCGCTGCTGATGCCATCTGCGTGGTGTGAAGATCTTACACAGATCTTTACACAGCTGGTGCATCTGTGCCTCGCTTCCCGGAGCAGCCTTTGCCTGACCGGCCCAGAGAGGTTTCCGTTCCGTTTTGGCACAACTTCCCCATGTGCACATTTTGGTGATTCTGGCCGAGCGCCCGCCTGCTCAGCTGGTGCAGAAATGGATACAAAGCATTGCCAGCACATTCCTGTGAGATGGGTGAGTTGAAGGTCAACTTTCCTGACGGAACATGCCTCCGTGGGTCCACCCTGGTCCTTTTCCCTTGTCTGAAGTGTCTGCTGGCTCCGGGCCCCTCCTGCCTCAGTGTCCATGTTGACACCTTCCCCAGGAAAATCTGCTTTTAGATGATCAGAGCTTTCCATGGGAAGGAGCTAATAAAGGGTGGGGAGGGGGCCAGATGTGCCCCCTTAAACATTGCATTCTTTTGCACAGATAATAAGTTAGGGCAGGACTTTTATTTTCTATATGGGCACAGGTAGAAACTGGAGGATGGAGAGAAAAAGACAGGAAGAGAGAGAAAGAGAGAGCGGGAGAGAAATCCCTATTGTTCTGAGTATCCTTCCAAACCAGCCGCATCAGGAAGCCCCTGACTCTGTGTCGCTGGGAGGAATGCCTCTTCCCAGTGGCAGCAGCCATCTGGCCCCAGGAGGATTGACCTGCCTCTGCCCCGGGCTTTCTTCTTTTGGAGGCCAGTCCTGGCTGTCATTAGTCAGGCCTTGCAGGCACCGTTCATCTCCCATAGTTCCTTTAACTCTTTCCTCGCTTCCTTCACCCAGATCCTAAGCGGTGGCCTCTGCACCCATCACGTGGGCCAGCGCGAAAGCATCACACTTTGTGTTCCCATCTGAGCTCAAAAGGTTATTTAAGCCTCATGCCTGGATTTTGGGAGGATGCTCACAGGCTTGGAAGGTAGTGAAGGACAGTGAAGGGAGGGCTTTTTGGTATCAGAGTTGACCTTGGGTTTGCAATGAGTTCTTAGATACGATGTTGTAAGTACGATTTTTAAGAGAAAAAATTGCTAAATTGAATTTCATCAAAATTAAAATCTTTGGGTCTTTCAAAAATACTAAGAGAATGAAAAGATAAGCCACAGACTGGAGAAGATATATCACCAAATCACCCTTTATTAGCTCTTCCCCATGGAAAGCTTTGATCATCTAAAAGCAGATTTTCCAGGGGAAGGTGTCAACATGGATACCGAGGCAGGAGGGGCCTGGAGCCAGCAGACACTTCAGACAAGGGAAAAGGACCAGGGTGGACCCCCAGGGGCATGTTCTGTCAGGACAGTTGACCTTCAACTCACCCATCTCACAGGAATGTGCTGGCAATGCTTTGTATCCATTTCTGCACCAGCTGAGCAGGCAGGCGCTTGGCCAGAATCACCAAATTGTGTCCAGAATAGACATTTGATCGAGGAAGATGTATGGATGGCAAATAAGCACATGAAAAGATGCTCAACGTCATTTGTCACTTAGGAAATGCAAATTAAAACTACGGTGAGAACCGGTCAGGATGGCCATCATCAAAAAATCTAGAAACGATAAATGCTGGAGAGGGTGTGGAGAAAAGGGAACACTCTTGCACTGCTGGTGGGAATGTAAATTGATACAGCCACTGTGGAGAACAGTATGGAGGTTCCTTAAAAAACTACAAATAGAACTACCATATGACCCAGCAATCCCACTACTGGGCATATATCCTGAGAAAACCATAATTCAAAAAGAGTCATGTACCACAGTGTTCATTGCAGCACTATTTACAACAGCCAGGAAGCAACCTAAGTGTCCATCGACAGATGAATGGATAAAGAAGATGTGGCACATATATACAATGGAATATTACTCAGCCATAAAAAGAAACGAAATTGAGTTATTTGTAGTGAGGTGGATGGACCTAGAGTCTGTCATACAGAGTGAAGTAAGTCAGAAAGAGAAAAACAAATACGGTATGCTAACACATATATATGGAATTTAAGAAAAAAAAAGTCATGAAGAACCTAGGGGTAAGATGGGAATAAAGACACAGACCTACTAGAGAATGGACTTGAGGATATGGGGAGGGGGAAGGGTAAGCTGTGACAAAGTGAGAGAGTGGCATGGACATATATACACTACCAAACGTAAAATAGATAGCTAGTGGGAAGCAGCCGCGTAGCAAGGGAGATCAGCTCGGTGCTTTGTGACTACCTAGAGGGGTGGGATAGGGAGGGTGGGAGGGAGGGAGACGCAAGAGGGAAGAGATATGGGAACATATGTATATGTATAACTGATTCATTTTGTTATAAAGCAGAAACTAACACACCATTGTAAAGCAATTATGCTCCAATAAAGATGTCAAAAAAAAATGGTGAGATACCCCTGCATGCCTATTCAAACGGCTAAAATAATAAAAGGTTGACCACACCAAGTATTGATGAGGAACTGATCGTCATACCCAGCTGGTGGGGATGTAAATGATACAGCCACTTCGTAAAGTAGTTTGGTAGTTTCTTCAAAAGTTAGACATACACCCGCTGTTAAAGATTAATTAGTGACTGAGGAAAAAACACACATTCATTGGGTGGGGGAAATTCCTAAAGAGAGAAGAGATTTAGCAGATAAAGGGAAATTTATTTTCTCATGATTCTGGAGGCTAGAAGTATGAGATCAAGGTGTCCACAGAGTTGGTTTTTTCTGAGGTCTCTCTCCTTGGCTTGTAGATGGCTGTCTTCTCCTTGTGTCCTCACATGGTCTGGCCTCTATGCGTGTCTGTGTCCTAATCTCCTCTTCTTATAAAGACACCAGTCATATTGGATTAGGACCCGCTCCAATCACCTCATTTCAACTTAATTACCACTTTAAAGATTCTACTGCCAAATGCAGTCTCATCTGAGGCACTAGGAGTTGAACTTCAACATATGAATTTTGCGGGGGAGGGGGACACAATTCAGCCCATAACGTGGTGTATATGAGAAAGCAACAGTGTCTTGCACGGCAAGGAAACTCATCTTAAAATCAAGCAGATAAAGATTCCAGCTTTTTTGCTCCTTCTTAGTCATGGACTATCGGCCAAGTCACTTAAGTTACTCGTGGACCCTCCAGTTCCCTCATCTGAAAGTGGCAGGCACTGTAGGGTGCTTGCCTCGCAGCTGTCCTGTGGGAAAATAGAGAGGATGGTACAGCCCTGTAATGAATGAGCAGTGCCAGCCCTGGGAGCATCAACCATCAGACCTCCGCTTAGTGAGAAACACACAGCCGTGATGACTGGCTCCATTTGCTGTGCATCTGTGCCTCGCTTCCCAGAGCATCCTGTGCAATGTGGCAATACGTGCATCTGCAGCGTCGCTGTGAGGACCACACAAGATAGAGTACAGAAACTAAAAATGCTTGGCACGTAATAGAGTCCCGGTCAATGGCAGCTTTTCCTGTTATCAATGAGAAAGTCAGCCTTTGGACCTTTGGAGAAAGCACCCTCTGTTTTCGGAGAGCCCTGCTAATCCCTAAAATGGAACATTTCGATGCTGCTTCCAAATGTCCTTGCAGCAGGATGGTTCTTTTTCTTCCCTAACTAGTAGCAGGTGTTTGGCTGTGTCCATTAAACGCCATTCCGTGCTCCCCTGACAAACGAGTTTTTTATTTAGTGGTGCAGGATCAATAATGTGGTATCTCATGCGTACTATTAAAATGGAAAATGTCTGCTGGGCTGACAATTGTATTATCGATATGTACTGAGCAATAAATTATGTGAAACAAAATGGAGCAACCAGCCTTACAAAAGGCTTATCTGGGGCCCGGCTGGCTTTGTTACAGCCGCGGCCGTGGCTTCCCAGGGCTGCATTTGGAAAAACGCTCGATGCTGCCCGGGCAGCTTTCCATCTGAAGTGGCTGCTGGCTCTCTTGTCTCTTCGAAGTGAGTCAAGACCTGCTTGGAATAAGCTCTTTTCCTTCCCTTCTCAATTTGGCCCCGACTGAATATTTTCTCATCCGCCTGCACTGGCTGTACCGACCCCAGACCCCTCGGCTAGGCTGACAATCCCCTTATCACATGTTCCGTGCCCGGTGAGATGGCATTTTGGTCCCTTAGCCCTGTTTACATCAGGCATCCTGGACTCTGTTCTTTATTCTCCCCTTCACACTCTTTATCCGCAACTCGGTCTGGTGCTCATCTGGCCCCTAACCTACAGGTTTTGTCTCCTAGTTCTAGTCCCTGATGATTGATACAGTTTTTCCGGGTTCTTATTTGGATCCAGTTTGCGTTCACTTCCTGTCTGTTGATGGCTGATCTTTGAGTAATCATCCTACGTCTATCCATTGTCAGTCGTCCCTCCAGTGAGAGTTGAGACATCTCAACCACACCAACCCCCTTTTCGGGATTTCTGTTTTAATCATTATTATTATTATTTAAAATTAAATTTATTTATTTATCTTTGGCTGTGTTGGGTCTTCGTTACTGCACGCGGGCTTTCTCTAGTTGCTGGGAGCGGGGGCTACTCTTTGTTGTGGTGCGTGGGCTTCTCATTGCGGTGGCTTCTCTTGTTGCAGAGCACAGGCTTTAGGCACGCCGGCTTCAGTAGTTGTGGCACTCGGCCTCAGTAGTTGTGGCGCACAGGCTTAGTTGCTCTGAGGCATGTGGGATCTTCCCAGACCAAGGCTCGAACCCGTGTCCCCTGCATTGGCAGGCAGGTACTTAACCACTGCACCACCAGGAAAGTCCCAGTCATTATTATTAATTATTATTATCCATAGACCCTAGCCCTTGGATGCCATGACTCCTGGGTACTGAGTATCAAGTATACTGAAACCTTAACTTCTCGGGAGGAAGTGAAGAGGCAGAAGCTTGGGGATCAGGCAGGTTAGAGGCTGGGAAACTACTCAAACTGACCTTCAAAGGAAGTGGGCAGAAGTCTGATGCACGATGCCAGTATGACTTGGTAAATGTGGGTCGATACGAGGTGGGGGAGAAGTTGACAGTTGAAGTAGAATGTTATGGCCCCAGCCCGCTTAGTGGGGATTCGGGATGGAGACCCTCTCAGTGGGAGGAACTGGGTATTACACATGAACCCAAGGCATCCCTTTAAGCCCAGATGCCATCCTCCAGGAAACCCCTTCCAATCTGAGTTGGCACTGAGTGAAGTCTGTTGCTGTATTTGGCCTGAAGGATTGGCTCTCAATCACGAAAGCCTGTGTCTAGGTAACAGTGGCCAGGTGAAAGAGAATACCTGAGAGAGGAGGACTATTTGAAAGGGTACATTAAATATTACGATATAATTTTATGGTCGGAAACACAAAACGCCTGTTACTTACTTACTTACTTTAATAGAGACTGTAGATAGTAAAGTTCTGCCGAAACGTCTTGGATGGAGATATGGGAAGAGCAGAGATTCTTGAGGAAGAGGGAGCCACCTCTCTCCAGGGGCTGTAAGGGTATCTTACAGGGAAGATCATGTGTGTGAATTCCGTGATTACTCACAAGGGGGTGGATATACCAATGAGTGCTAGTGAACCCCCCATAGCCAACATTTCACGCTACCTTTGAATCTAAACCTCTGAGTTTTCAACAGGAAAATGGAGGCGCAGAATAAAGGTTACGTTCCCAGCTTCCCTTTGTAGCTGTAAGCAGAAGTATTGCATGGCAGATTCTAGGAACTTCCTTTAAGAGAAGCTGGCATTAGCTCTTGGCTTTTCTTTAGCCCCACTTTCATCTTGCTGCTTGGCGCAATGCCAAGCAATCTTGGACTTTCAGGATGAGGGCCATGTCCTTAGCATGGCTGAATGTTGAACTGGAAGGATCCAGGGTCCTTTGGGACATTGTGGCGCAAAGCCTATAGATGGGTATTCCCCACTGGACAGATTTACATGAGTCATCACAGCTACTATTATTTTAAAACCACTGTGATTTTGGGTTTTCCTGTGACTCATAGGTAAACCTAACTCCCTCTAATAAAGGATTCAAATTAATTTGAGAAACCTTAGCCTGGAAGAAGGACTCCAACAATGTGCCATTGGACTTTTCCCTTGATCCTGCATTGTCACTGATTTATCTCAATGATGGCTCTGAAGAAAGAAGCGGTTTATATCAGATTTTCAGGTGACTTGAAGTTGGGATTCTTGCTAATGTGGTAGATAGTCCCTGAAGATGGCCATCACTAATTCTTTCCCTCCCTAGAAGTGGTGATTCTGACATCAAGAGCTGGAGAATATTTTCCTCCTCTTGAATCTGGGCTGGCCTCAGTGACTCATTTGATCAACAGAATGTACTGAAGTGACATTCTAGGATTTCTGACACTATGTCATCAGCAGCCTTGTGGCTTTTACCTGGGTCTTTTGGAACGTTTGTCCTTGGGACGTTCTTCTCTCTCAGAACCCAGCTGCCAGGCTGTAATAAGCCCAAGGTAAGTGACGAGGCCACACATCGGTATCTTGGGCAACAGCCCCAGCTAAACTCCTAATCAATAGCCGGGCCCGTGAATGAGCCACCTTAGACATTGAACTTGGGTGGCCTTTCAGATGACTGCACTCTCAGCTGCCATCTGCGTGAGCCACCCACTTGATCCCAGTCCATCTGCAGAGCCACCAGATACAATGATCAGTTACTATTTGAAGCCACTAAGTTTTGGGACGGCTTATTGCATGGCAATAGATAACCATAGCAGCCAATATGATCACAGAAGATTACAAATCATCTCTGTTAATTGGATAAAAAAGAACAAGAGGAAATTTAAGAGGTAAAGGTTGTGTCTTAAATACTGGTTCGCTTGCTGCAGGGACCAACAGTAAAGTCCTGTTGATAGGAGTAGTTGATCTCACGTGTGACGTCAGGGGAATGTGGATGCTGGGGAAGCTGGCACACAAGCGGCCTTAATTCCCCCACTCTAATTGTTCCTTTAAGTCATCTCCAAAGTCCTGCACCATGCTCTAGCCAAAGAGGAATGCCAGCATTCTCTGGATGGACGTAGTTCTGAAATGCTTGCCTCCATCTCTCAGAACCAGGGTCCTTCCTTTTTGCTTTAAAATTAGGCTGCCTTGGCTAAACGCCTTTTTCAGGTCTCCCCTGTTTTGCAGCACTCCTATTTTGTGGTATAACTCAACCTGGGCAGACAGGGTATGTACCTTATTTTTCCCAGCCAAAAATTAATGACTAGCTAATGTCTGTCGAACTGCTTGTCTCCGAAAGCTAACCCCCAGGTAGGCACTTCTTGGGGTAATGCACCCCTCTAGACAGAAACTTTCACACTAGGTCAATGCTGTGCAGAGAATCTTGGTCAAATAGATATGGATACTCTGCTAATCCAATCCACCTTCTGCAGGGTATAGCAACCAGAAGAATCTGAAAGAAATCCAATACCAATAGGAATGATTCCAGTAAGGTGTCACCAGTATTCCCTGGCATTCATTACCCATAGCAGCCTTACTTCTTTTTCTCCCTTCTTCTGCTCCTCTCTACCTCCACCCCGACCTCCAATAACCAGGGATTCTGCCACAAAATTGGGCTTAATGTCTCCTATTCATTCCCTAAGCATTGAAAGGGATAATTGGGAGGTAATTGCATTACTGCACAGTTCGTAGTTAACCTACTATTTTGGCTCTTAACATGCATATCTTTGCTCCAGGAGTGCATTAAGGGTAATTATAGGCAATTCCCTACCAGATCCAGAAAAGGGGTTTGCAATGAGCACAGAAAGCCACCAGGAAGGGAGAGTTAATGTAGATAAGCTCGAAGCATATCCAAGAAAGTAAATGAATTAAGGTCAACTTGTCATCAACTTTGGTCAAGCAGAGCTGGGAAAATTAGTGTCAGATAAAAGTCCTTTCCTGAGCATTACTGCCTCCTAACAAAGCTCAGAGAAATTGTCATACACTTGTTTGTTCAACCAAAAGCTTGAGTTCCTTCTCTCTGCTGGGCTTTGAGTAGGGGGCAGGCAGTGTTGAGAAGGCTTTCTGGTGCTTGGCACGGACTGACGTTTGTCAAGACACTGCCAAGATAGGTCTTTGGGTTCAGATGTGACGTGTTTTAACCTTCAGCAACATTTAAAGAAATAAAGCTCTCATCTCCAAGGTATTTAGGACAAGTCAGTTATCTTCTGTAATTGTGCACAAGCCCCTAGAAAAATGAACATTTATATGCAATACTATTTCCTTCCATTGCAAATGCAAAATAACTGAGGAAATCTTGAGTATGGAAGCTAACTTCAAATATTGGAGCTGCAACGAGCTTCCAATCAGCAGTCCCAACTCAATCTTAATTAGCACAGGATCTCAGCTCAAGTCCCTTGACTGCCCCTTCCTCGCTTCTTCACTTGTGTCATAAGTGAGCTGTACCTGCTCACTTCTGTCACTAGTGTTTTTTGGTCTGATGAGTCTGTATTTATCTTCATCCTGCTTAATATTAGGTCAAAAGGTCTTAAAAAAATGTTATCCAGATATGGATATTGTTGAAACACTGTCTTACTGCTCTGTCTACCTGTGACTATTCAAAAATAGAATCTGGCAACCTTTAATTTTCTGGCCGTCCAGACACGAATGAAGAACGGATATTTCTTTATAGGTCAACAAGATTCACTTCTGTTGCTTTCCATTTCTGTCATGGATCAAGCTAAGGGGACTTTCCTTTTCTTATCCTCATTCCCCCCAAAGGAAAGCTTGGTGAGCAGGGCAGATTTTTGAGTGTCGAGTTTCAGTGACTGTATGGTTTTCTTTGTAGAAACAGCCCTGGTAGTTGCTCAAGGATTTCAGACAATATTGGTGAGGATTAGTCATCCTGTAAACAGGTATGTTTAAAATAAATAAAAGGATAAAAATAGGGGTTAGGGAGAAACTATAGTGGGTTAATAAATTAGGCGTTCAACTGTAGGTTCCTACAGTTGAGATTATTTTAGCAATTAGCGGCAAACGTTTGTCACAAACAAAATAAATCTGCAATCAGAAAATAATTTGCCAACAGCTTTGCAAGTAAAATAGCGTACTTTCCCGTCAGTCGAAAGTGCTGTGAGAATTACATGATCGAGTCAAGAGTGATGCTTTCAGAAGGTAAATGGTGAGAAGCGATTATCCTGGCAATTAGTCAACTCTGAAGCATCAACTGGGGAGGCATTTCACAGAAAACGTTTGCTTTGAAGAAGCTGTCCAACTGTCCGGAGACCAGAAGTACCTCAGTGTGGGGGAAGTTGATGGTCCCTTCCTGGAAATCGCAACTGTGTTCCTATAGAATGCTGTGCCAGCCATGGAGGTGACCGTCACACTCACTATGGACAGGATCCCCAGCCACTCCACACGAGTGGCTCTCAGTGGACCGGTAACAAGCTCCTCAGATATTTCCAAGGATCATGGTCTTTGTGCACATTGAGATTTCTTTGGAAACCAAGATAAGGGGTGAAAGTGGTTTCTATGGATGATCCGTCATTCAAGCAGTTAGAGGTCCACCTAGGAGAGACCATTAATAGGCAAGTTATCAACATGTTGCCTAATCTTTACAGCTGACCGTAAAGCCTCAATTCAGTCATAATGAGCAAATTTCAAGCAGTGACTTTCCTCCTTACTCTGGCAATAAAATGGAAAATGCAAATTCAGAAGGACAAACAGACTCTCAGTGTACTCACAGGGACTGCTAATCTTCCCACGTAGGGAAAAGACTGTCCATATTTGCAGACTTTGTGTACTAAAGTTAGGAAGATTCTACAGCAAGTTCTCAGTGTACCTCTGTCTCGAAGCAAACTGGTGGCTACGCATGCATTACCCAGCATTTTCCCGCCTAATTTTTCTCTTAAATATTTATAAAACTTGCCCAGGCTGCAAAGATCCAAGAAATAAAATAGAATTATCTTAATAAAGAAAAGATTGGGATGTGTCATTCTGATTTAGAAAGCCCATTTCATGGTGTGTGTTGGAACAAGAAATAATTAATTTGAAAAGTCCTTGATCTCTGACTGCAGTTGCATTAATGATATTATAGTATTAAATATAATAGTATTTCACTTTCATTATCCTTGTGTTCATTCTGAGCCCTTGTCTTCATGGTAAGAACTGTGTCTGTGGCTGGAGATGATTAAAGTATAAAAGATTGAAACTGAAAGGGGTAATTTTGTGAAGCTGACTATTTACTCTGGATCTTAGCCGCTTCTGAACTCAGATATCTCTTTGTCTCTCTCTGCCTTTTCATTTTGAAAGAGTTGGGCTAATTCATTTACATTATTCACCAACTTGCTTGCTTTCACAGTTCTGAGTTTTTGTGTTCTACCCATAGTCAAATAAATCAGTGTTATGAACTGAATATTTACTTCTCCCTCGAATTCATATGTTGAAATCCTAAACCTCAGTGTAATGGTATTTGGAGGCAGTGCCTTTGGGGGGTGATTAGGTCATGAGAGTGGAGCTCTCACGAATGGGACCAGTGCCCTTAAGGAAGGGACCCCAGAAATCTCTCTCAGCCCACCATGTGAGGGTACAAGAAGTCAGCAGTCTGTAACCCAGAAGAGAGATCTCACCAGAATCCGGCCGGGCTAGCATCCTGATCTTGGAATTCCAGCCTCCAGAACTGTGAGAAATAACTTCCCTTTCTGTTGTCTATAAGCCACCCAGTCTATAGTACTTTATCATGGCAGCCTGGACTAAGCCAGTGGGTTTGTTAGTTGCTGGTGGGCTGCATTTCTTTACCCTGCCTACTTTTGCTGACATAGGGGAGGGTGGGACAGACCAGTGCCAACTGGAGAAGCCCACACCACTGTGGACTAGACTCATGACCATGGATGGGCACAGGTGTTGACTTCCCTGATCAGCTTTTCATGTCCTGTGAACCTGTGGGTGAACTCTGCCTCCTTTGCTATGGAACCACTCTTCCAGAAACTGCTACGACCCTCTAATCACTCTCAGGTTTTCTTTCACAACAGGGGACACTTCTCTTGAGACTACTGCTAGAGACACCACTCCAGACCCCTGGCCCATTTTTGGTACTTCCTTTCCACCCCTCGCCCTCTTCTTGGACTGGGCCTCCTCACTGTCTTCTGGGGTTGCCATGTTTGTGATGTCCATACAGGACATTCTGTATGTATAGCAAAGCCGTCATTTGTGGCTCTGAGTCTGCTAGGTTTTTGTTGCTGTTTTTGAGTCTCATGGTTTTTCCTTATAAGCTTTTTGAGTTTTAATTGTAAACTCATATTTATTGAAATACGTATCTGTGATCATTCTTTGAGGGTATATTCAGAGATTGCACATTTGCTTCGGTTATGTGCCAGTTGCTTGGGTGCTACCAACTCAGGACCACCTTAAACTAAATTCTCACATTGGGCTTTTTTAAAAAAATCAAGCAGTGTAAACTCAGTCCCCAAACCCCTTCGAGTGCACACTTGTGGTTGAGAATTCTCAAGAGAGATTAAGAAATAATCCCCACCTCCCACCCACTACCTCCTTCCTTCTAAGGAAGACTTAGATGGCAAGTTACCTCTTCATCTTCCCTTGCAAGGGGAGATTTCCTCTTGTTCTTGCCGCGTTGAAAGTGTAGCCCCTAGAGAGCCAGACATTGTATAAGAAAGACTGATCTTACTATAATTAAGTGGCTGCCTTGCCGGGACCAGCAGGTTGGCCTGGGGAATGCCATTCTCCTGGTGATGACGAAGACTCAGGAGGGCAAGGGGAAATATGTGAGGTCTCTTAAACCCTAGGCTTGGAGCCGTGGCACTTCCACTTCTACCTCATTCTGTTGGCCAAAGCAAGCCACATGGTTGAACCCAAAGTCAAGGGGTAAGGAAATGGACGCTGCTACTTCAATGAGGGGAGATGCAAAATCACAGGCAAAGGGTATGGATATAAAAAAGGAGGGTGAAGAATTGAGGCCAGTAATACAAACTAGCCCAGGTAGATTTCTAACACGTTTAGAGGAGAAAAAGGAAAGGGAATCAAGTAGAGTGTTATGGATTGACTTGTAACCCCCCGGCAATTAATATGATGAAGCCCTAATCCCCCATGTGGCTGTATATAGAGATAGGGCTTTTCAGAAGGGAATTAAGATGAAATGAAGTCGTAAGAGTGGGGCCCTAATCCTGTAGAACTGGGGTCCTTATAAGAAGAGGAAGAGACACCAGAGAGCTCTTTCCCTGCTCCCACATGTGTGCAGAGGAAAGGCCATGTGAGGACACCTGAGAAGCTGGTGATCTGTAAGCAGAGAAGGGAGGCACCTTGATCTTGGACTTCCAACTTCCAGAACGTGGGAAAATAAGTTTCTGTTGCTTAAGCTCCCCCCGCACCTGTGGTATTTTGCGATTCAGCCTGAGCAGAATAATACATAGAGGAAAAAGGAAAGGGGAGAGAGAAGAAAACATTTGTTGAGCATATACAGACAGACCTCGGAGATTTGAGTTCGGTTCCAGACCACCGCAATAAAGTGAATATCCCAATAAAGTGAGTTGCAAGAATTTTTTGGTTTTTCATTGTGTATAAAAGTTATGCTTAGGGCTTCCCTGGTGGCGCAGTGGTTGAGAGTCTGCCTGCCGATGCAGAGGACACGGGTTCGTGTCCCGGTCCGGGAAGATCCCACATGCCGCGGAGCGGCTGGGCCCGTGAGCCATGGCCGCTGAGCCTGCGCGTCCGGAGCCTGTGCTCTGCAACAGGAGAGGCCACAACGGTGAGAGGCCCGCGTACCGCAAAAAAAAAAAAAAAAAAGTTACACTTACACTATACTGTAGTCTATTAAGTGTGCAGTAGCATTATGTCTAAAAAAACAATATATACACCTTAATTAAAAAACACCTTATTGCTAAAAATGCTAACCATCACCTGAGCCTTCAGTGATTCGTAATCTTTTTGTGAATAGTAACGTCAGAGATCACCATAATAAATATAATAACGACATTTTGAAATATTGCGAGAATTACCAAAATGTCACCCAAAGACATGAAATGAGCAAATGTCATTGGAAAAATGGTGCCGATAGACTTGCTTGACGCAGGGTCACCACCAACCTTCAATCTGTAAAAACAAAAATGCCTTACCTGCAAAATGCAATAAAACAAGGTCTGCCTGTACCCTTTGCCAGAGACCACTCTGGGACCTTTTACTCATACTATTTTATCCTGTCTTTATAATCGTCTTGTCAAATAGGTTTTTTCTTCTTTTTTGAGGGAAATAACCACAATTCGGAGGGGTAAAGAAACTTTCCCATGGCTACTTATTGATCATTGGCAGAACCAGAATTAAAACTGAAGTCTGTCTCACTCTGCAGCCCATGCCTGGGTTAGCAATGTTTTCTGCAAAAGGGCCAGAAAGTGATTATTCTAGGCTTGACAGGTCATACGATCTCTAGAGCAACTACTCAACTCTTGCCATTGTAGCGTGGAAGCCTCTGTCAACAATATGTAAACAAATAGGCATGGATGTTTCCAATAAAACATTATTGACAAAAAACAGGCAGTGGGATGGTGTCACAGGCTGTAGTTTTGATGACCTCTGCTCTATAATATTCTCCTTTTATGGGGTTTGGCCTCCTCCTTGCAGGGGACTCGAGACAGAAAGTCAAGCGTGTGGGAAGGTATGGATGTGTGGGAGGGCATGATGTATTCAAGAGGTGGAAAATAATTTGATGAGACAGGAGCAGATGGTGTTAATTTGAGGTATGGGAATTGAGGAGTTGGGAAATGCTGAAAATGGAACTGGGGCCCAGGCCATATTTACCTGCTTGTTGAGCAAATCTCTACCATGTGGCCAGTCCTTTGCTGGGCTCTGGGAGCCCCCAGTAGAGGGGATGAGAACCAGACCTTGTCTTTGAAAGAGATGACAGTTTGGAAGGGAGAGAGAGAGACATGGAGAAAAATGATGTAAGAGGAGGAATGGGCAGAGAGTCGAAACACTGAGCTCCTAGGTCCTACATGGGACATTCAGTTGAAGTCCCACGTGGAGGGTGCGTCATCAGTGGTCCTCCCAAAGATCATATAGGTCCAAGGATTGCTGGTTGAGCAGAGAATCAGGATCAGTGAACTAGAAATGCCCCAGTATCTTGCTTAAGTATTTCCTAAATGTGGACATGGGCTTTTGGAGACTGAAGCTGGTATGCCTGTTTGAAGAGTTAATGCATTCCACTTGGAATGAAAAAACAACCATGTGGTGGCAAAGAATTTGTTCTCTTCTTTGGGTGGCAGCCACAGGATTCCTCGCCAATTAGTAGCATCTGGTCCTCATAGAAGATTCATCCCTGGTTGAGCTGGCAGGTACCTCTGGATGTGACACTCTGTGAAGTTCCTGATGGGCCATCTGTGATGTCTTTCCTTCCCAGATACCTCAGTCCTCTCTCCCCCCTCCAACCAGTCTGCCTTTCATTTGAAATATTTTTAAACACTTAGAACTGAGAGCAGGGCTAGCTCTAGCTTTTTTTAGAGACTAGCGTGAGATGCCAAGTTGGTTTTTTCCAAATTTAATAAAAGGAAACAGTGTTGAGCACTTACTATATGTTGGGCCCTATATTCAACATTTTACTGAAAATTATTTTTACAGGCATCTTCTCATTTAAGTCTCAAAACAACTGTGGGAGTATTATTATAAGGACGATTATTATTCCAATTCACAAATGAGGAACCCAAATCTAAGAAAGGCTACTTCCCTTGACCAATGTCACACGGACTCTAAGTGCTGAACCCAGGATTCTGACCCGGTTGTCTGACTGTAACATCTAACATATTGCAGGATCTAAAATTCATGTCATATAGAAGTAAGTGTTTAAAGGGTGATGTCTCAGAGAGAGGAAAATTTAGTTTTCTCCTTCTGGGTAAAATTAGGGCCCCATTATTCTGAGAAGTCCCTTTCTGATAAACATTTTCATAATAATATACATAGCAATAATATTTACATTTGTCAATCATTTTTAAGATGCTCTTGCAGATATGCTAGGACATTAAGAGACTGCTTTGCTCAAGGATCTCCGAATATAGTTTTTCGCAGACTCACACTCTAGTTTCCTTCTTTAAGCAGGGCAGGGCTGTCTCCTGGACTCTTGAATACTCGCTGTTCTCAGATATCCTGGCCCTCACTTCCCTTCTACATAAACCCAATTAGCCAGCCTGTTTTCCAAATCGACTCTGCTGAGACGGGAGGAAGGGAATGAGGCTCAGCTTGCAATTCAGAAGCATCATCTTCATTCATTGGGAAAGAAAAGGCTGGGGTCTTAATGGAAAATAAAGAATTCTACAGATGAATCCTTCAGTTTCCTGTCAAAGGCCCAGATTGAGAAATTTAGAGTTACTCAGCTTGTGGTCTTTTATTTTAAGTAACAGTGGGATAAAACAGGCCAAGGTAGCAGCCGAGGACTCCACTTATCTTCCTAAATTGATGATACATCTGGCTACTTCACCCCCTTTCAATTTCAAATGCAATTTGTCCGAAGCCTCCAATTTAAATCACATAGATCTTCTCTAAATGAAATAACAGGCTTCCCATGAAAAGACAAAGACTCTGCTTGTGCACGTGTGTGTGTGTGTGTGTGTGTGTGTGTGTGTGTGTGTGTGTGTGTGTGTGTGTGTGTGTGTGTGTGTGTGTAGTGGTGGTAGCAATGGATTGGGGATGATGAGAAGAGATGCATTCCAATTGATGATTGAATTTAAAGCTCTTTCATTTCTACCAGGGATGTGGGATTCAATGAAATGATGAGCAGTCCTGCTGGGCCTGCCCTGCCATGACTTCAGTCAGAGGCAGAGATGTGGGGAAGCCAGGTCTCTGAAAGCTGAGCAATCCTGGGTAGACCTCAGCTGCCCTCCCTGCATCCCAGCCTGAGGCCCCATCCCAGGACCCATCATGCATCTTCTGAGCCATAACCTTGGCTTGTGAACTGGTTCCTGCACCCAGAATCACCCTCTCCACCCCACTTCCAAACATCTTCCAACAGGATTTTTCCAACCCACAAATTTGCTTTGCTTACTCCCCTGCTCAGAAACCTTCATGGACTGCCCACTGCCACTGATTGACATCAAGACTCTTCAGTTTAACATTTAAACCCCTTCAAAGTCCATCCACGACCAAAGTGCATCCTCTTCCCCACTCCCCGTGGGTTCCTCACTCTTCCAGGACGTGGCTGTCATGCTCCCCAGCATGCTCTTTGCTCTCTCACCTCTGACCTTTGTCCACCATATTTGCACTGCTGGAACTGTTTCATTTCGTCCTCCTCCCACCCACTCATGCTTAACAGAAATAATGCTCTGTGCTGGAATGGCAAAGCATAATCTTGTTAAGGGTTGGAAGGATTCTTTGAAGTTGGGAGATTTAATTTTCTGGAAATGCTATTTTCTCATTTCTAAGACTCTTCTGCAATTTCCTGCCCAAACATTGCTTCCCCCTGGAAACTTCTAATAATCCTCCTGGCAAGTTATAGGTGCCCAATAAATGTGCAGTAAGTTAAAGCATGAGTAAATCTGGGGAGTCTAAGGGAATGTGGTCTTTTTGTTTTATTTTGTCATGGCTATAGAGTCACAATCTCTTAGGGTTTTTTTGTTTTCTTTTTTTTTCAGAGCTAGAGATGAACTAGTCCAAGCTCAGACTGAGAAAGAGGTTAGGTGACTTGGCCAAAGTTACATGGCAAGTTAGTGCTGGAACTAGGTCTACAACACAGCATTCCTGAGTCCCAAGCTCTTTCTTTTCTGACATGTAGCTTTGCTACCGAACTGCTGCTTCGCGCAAGAATCCAATACTAAGAGACAAGTGCTGGGTAAAAGGAAAGATAGCTTTATTGAGGAAGCTGGTAATGCTGGGGAGAAGGTGGACTCATATCCCCAAGAACCAACAGCTCCCTCCCCAGGTTTTGTGCGGAAATTATATAGGGAAAAGAGGAAGGGGCTACATGTTGGGGAGAGGGTTGCAGGGTGAATGACCAGCTCTGATGAGTTGGTGGTGAGGCAACTAGGAGTCAACATTATCAACCTTCTGGTTTCAACGAGTCTGGGGTCTATGTGCTTGTGGGCAGCATACAGTTACCTTATTCCACCAGGTACGGGTTTCAGTATCTGCAAAACAGCTCAGACGACATGGCTCAGAATATTATCTACAGCCGTTGAGGAGGAACCAAAGGTCCTGGACTTTGTTTAATGGCTAAACTATTATTATTTTGTCGTTTGATTATTTTCCTTTGTTTCTGCATTTTCTCACTTCTCTGATTAAATTTATTCCTTGGACCTTGGGGAAGGCCTAGGAGGCTAAAGCTTTTCTACACACAAGAGGCAGGTGGAGGATGGGGGTGGGATGCAGTAGGGGGTTTGTCCCAGGAAGGCCCCACAGTGTCCTGCTCAGTTACAGCCTCTGTCATGACATTTGTTTTTCTCTTTGTATCTGTCACATCCATGGGGCCATTTCAGGTGGCAAAGACTGGCCACATGCTGATTCCTCTCTCCCCACCATGATCCTTCATAAGATATGGCCTTAACCGATGAGTTCCCTCATGCCACCAGACCCTGACTGTGACAATTATGGATGGGACCTCAAAGTGAGAAAGACACAGTCTGGCCCCCAAAGGAGCTCCAGCCAGACTGGAGGCATGAAGAGAAAATAAGAGGAACACAGAACAGGAAGCAGCTGATTCTAGTGTGGGTGGAGGTGAGAGGTTTGGAGTGGTCCTCTCTGAGGAGGGGGCATTTGAATTGAATCTGGAAGGTAAACAGGACTTTTCAAGAGGAGGGTGGAGGTGAGGAGAGTGATCCCCAATGAGAGACGGTCATGTGTTAAGGCCCAGTGGCATGAAAGGTCATGGAGTGTTTGGGAAGGAGGGCCACTTGCCTGGGGAAGGGAGGACTGGAAAGGGGCGGGAGAGGGGACCCAAGAGAGTCAGTGGGGCCAGGTTACCGAGGGTCACGTGTGCTAAGCTAAGGAGATGGTCCTGCATCCTGTGTGCATGTGGGCTATATTAATCTGCTCAGGCTGCCATAGCAAAGTTCTACAAACTGGGTGGCTTAAACAGCAGAAGTTTATTCTCTTTCAGTTCTGGAATTCTAGAAGTCCAAGATCAGGTTGTCCGTAGGGTTGGTTTCTTCTGAGACCTCTCTCCTTGGCTTGCAGATGGCTGTTTTCTCCCTGTGTCTTCACATCAGCTTCCCTCTGTGTGTCTGGGTCTTAATCTCCTCTTCCTATAAGGACACCTGTCCTATTGGATTTAGGCCCACCTAATGACCTAATTTTAACGTAATCACACTTTAAAGACCCTATCTCCAAATACTGTTACATTCTGAGATACTGAGGGTCAAGATTTTAACCTATGAATTTTGGGTGGGGGGTGGCACACAACTCAACCCATAATAGGGAACAAAAGGAAGTTTTATAAGGATTCATTTGGAACACTCAACTCTCATTTTTTTGGCCTGCGGTGTGTTCTAAATGGCATTAATCCTTCCTCTGAAGGGCCTCTAAATATAGATGCCATCTGCTGCTGTGCAATATGTTATCACTGATCCCTCACTTAACAGTGGCATCTTTACAGGCAAGGAAGAAAGGCTGCATAAACCCGAGGGGACACACGCCCGCCGCGTGGGTCTCAGCCAATGAGGAGCCAGAGAAAATCCCGCGGGCGGGTCTGACTCCAGAGCCTCCAAGATGATGGAAGGATGCCAGGGTCCCAAGATTCTTTGAGTCTTGAATAGTCAGGCACTTGCGTAATGCTCATTGGCTCAGAAAGAGGGGCTCTCCTCACCTTTCCTGCAAGTGCCAAGCCTGAGCATGAAACGGTGACGGAAATTTTTGCTCATTAAAAAAAGTGTTCCTTCTTACGGAGCAAAGCGGCACCTGCCAGCCCTGGCTGATGGCATCGCCGCATTGATTAAGCGGAACACGCATCACGTGGACGTGCGCGCTGCCCTCCGACGTGGTTTGCTCAGATGACATATTTCTGGAGCCCTCCCCGGCCCTTCTTCACCCCCGCTGGTGGGATTACACCTGCATTCTTGCAGTGAAGGACAATTTGGCCCTCCCATTAATTACTTCTAAAGTTCTAGATTTCAATTAGGGAGCTAATTACTTTTTGCCATATTGCCCCCATTAAAGACATTTTCATTATTAAGTCGATTTGTTAGAATTGAAGAGCCTTGCCAAGATGGAAGAATTATTGTCCAAGGAACCTCCCGCTCTTACTCGTGTCTTCCTGCTTTGAGGTGACAGAGTGGAAAGCTTTAGTTTAGATTTTTTACATTCATGTAGCAAATATTTGTGAACCACTTACTTTGTGCTCAGTACTGTGCAGGGCTACGGAGGATGCAAAAGTAGATGCAAAGACATGTGACATGTCTTCAAGGGCATCAAGATCTAGCAGAGAAAAAATAATTTAGATATAATTTAATTATTAAATTAAATCATTATTAAATAATTAAATATAATTATTAAATAATTTAAATAGTCTGTGGAAGTACTATAGGATGGGCACACACAAAATATTATTGGAACACGGAAGAGGGAGGGGGCGATTAATTTGGGAAGACTTTGCAGAGGACATGAAATTTTACACAGAGCTGTAGGATGCATACATGTTCACCAGATAAGAGGGAAATGGTATTAGTTTCTTAGGACTGTCATAACAAAGTGCCACAGATTAAATGGCTTAAACAACAGAAATGAAGTTTTTAGTAGCTCTGGAGGGTAGAAGTTGGAGATCAAGCATGTCCTCAGGGTCCTGCTCCCTCTGAAGGCTCTAGGGCAGGGGCTGCCCCAGGCTTCTCTCCTAGCTTCTGGTAGTTCTTGGCTTGTGGTAAGCATAATTCTGATCTTCACATGGTGTTCTTCCTGTTTTTCCACATCATCTTCCCTTAATTTATGTCAGTCTCTGGGTCCAAATTTCCCCTTTTTCTAAGGACACAAGTCATGTTGGATTACAGTCCATCCTAATGACATTATTTTAACTTGATTACTTCTGTAAAGACCCCATTTCCAAATGCAGTCACATTCCAAGGTATGGGAGTTAGGGCTTCAACATATGAATTTTTTAGGGGACACAATTCAACCCATAACAGTGTTCAGGGCTACACAAAGGCATGAGGTTCTGAAAGGATCAGCCTATTTGGGGAACAGAGAGACATGATGTAGCTGGATCATAGGTGACTTAGGCTGGTCACATGTGGGATTTCTCTAAAGGAACATTCAAGGCTGTTAAGTGAGTCCTTACAATTTTCAAAATAATCATTACTTGTTATTTCCAGCCTTTATTTGTACATTCACATCCATGCATGGTTTTGCACAACACATAAATGCATTCACTAAAATACTTCTTCCCCCCTTTTCTCACTCCTGGCTTCCCCCATGCAGGCTTATCAATTCTTCCCTGCTCCACTTCTGCCTCCACCCCTGTACCTGTCCCACACCCCCATGTTACTAACCCGTATACTGGTATTTATCTAATTCTATACAGATGTATAGACGTGTTTCAGGTCATATTGTTTACTTGACAAATAATGGTATCTTTTTATAAACGTTTTTCTGCATTACCCTATAGGACCTTGCGTAAATCCTTTTAAATCATGCATTTTTAACAGGGGCAATATTGACCCCAAGGGGACAAAAATTGGTTCTTGGGGCATGAAAAAACTTAGGTATTACGATGGTCTATGTCCCCTCTAAAGCTCAATTCTATTTGACAACATAAACAGTTGTACAGTGTATCTGTGGTATTAAAATTCATGGGGTGGGTGATCATGAGAAAAAACTTGGGAAGCACTGCTCTAAATCATCTGCTCTGACTCTCATCTTCTCTTTTAAATGATGTGCTCTACTCCATGGTGTGGGTGGACCACCATTTATTCAACTTTTATTCCATTTGTGACCATTCATTCTGTTTCCAGATTTTTGCCATAGGAAGTAGGCTGCAGTTAACTCATTGTTGCTTTTATTTCTGGGGCAAATCTTCTCAGAGTGGGAGCCTTGGTCACAGGATATCTGATTTTTAATTTCGTGATAAATATTATCAGATTGCATTTCCCAAAGGTGGAAACATTTCCCCTCCAAGGAAACTCCTTTCCAGCTAGCAATAGATGCTATAGCTGTTTCCAGTGTTTTCCATACTGATGAGTGTAAAGTGATATCTCATTGTGACTTTAATTTGCTGAGGATGTGAGCATCTTTTCATACACTTCTCAGCCATGTGGGTTTGCTCTTATGTGAACTGTCTATGAATGCATGGTTGACTCCATTTCAATTCTGTTGTGTTTATCTTTTCTTCTAAATTCCCAAGAGTTCTTTCTATATCATAGCTATTAACCTTTGTCTAGCATCTGTACTACAAATACTTTTTCCAGATCTATTATTTGTCTCAACTTTGTTTATGGTTCTTTTTGCACACTAAAATTTAAGATTTTATGTTGTTTGGTTCGTGTGTTTTTATTTTATTGTTTTTGGGTTTCTAATTTTAGTTAGGAAATTCACTTTGACTCTCAGATTTTACATGTGGTCACCGAGATTTGGTTTTACTTTTTTGTTTCCAATATATTTAGAAGGTTGTGTTTTGTTTTTCTGTACAAGAGATCATAAGGGGTGTCTGTTTTCCCTTTTTTTCCCAGGTTGATAATGAGTTTGCCAACACATTTTATGAATAATCCATCCATTTTCCTTGAATTAAACTGCCACCCTTGTCATAAATGAATTTCTCACATACAGAGGCATCTAATTCTGGGTTCTCTGCCATCTTCCACTGACTTATCCATTCCTTTGTCAAAACTAAATTGACTGATGATTCTTCAAGACATCTATACAATTCCCAAAACTAAAATGCACACACAAACAAACAAACAAAAAACAGCCCTTGTCAGGATTCTATGCAGAATTGCATTAAAATTATATATTAAAGTTTGGGAACACTGACCATATCATATTTTTCCATTTGTTCGGAATTTGTTTTATGCATTTTAATAATCATTTATTGTTGTCCTCATGTGTGTTTTGTACCTTCCTTCGTGAGTGTGTTCGTAACTGTTTTATAGTTTTTGACACGACAGTGAAAGGAATATTGTGAGAATAAAGAAAATGTATTGGTTTTAGTTCATTTGTCTTGACTACAGTCACCTCTCTGGACAAGTGAGCGGATGGAGGAGTTCAGTGCAACTGGGACATTTTAGGATAATTTATACGAGTCGTGTCTGGGATTTCTCCTAACAAACACGAGATTATTAAGAAAGAGAGAGGTTACTCTTTTCTCTGTGTTTGTCACACCAGGGTGGTGATATCAGTCTGAGAGAATTTAAGCTCCTTTAATGCATACACTCATGGATGCACAGGCCGCGAGACCCTGGCCACTCAGGGTTGGGGGTCGGGTGGAACAGGGCTATGGCCCCCCCCAACCCCCAACGCCCCAGGAGAGCCCTTGGCCTCCCGACCTTGTGGAGACCCCAGCCGCTGCCATTGCCATCTGCTTGGGGTGACCTCTGGAGAAGCTGCCGTTGCCTTTCTCATGGCTGTTTTTACACTTTCTTGACCCTTCCCAACTTCCTGGAGGCTGGTTTAGGGCTGGCTGGCCTGTCAGATTTAAGTAAATGGAAACCCCACCCATTCCTGAGGGGCTTGGTTAGCTCGGGCTGCCACAACGAAGCACCACAGACTGGGCGGCTGAAACGGCACGCATCGATTTCCCCCAGTCCCGTAGGCTGGAAGTCCGAGATCCAGGTGTGGGCAGGCACGGTTTCTCCTGAGGCCTGTCTCCTTGGCTTGCCGATGGCCGCCTTTTTGCTCTGTCCTCCCAGGGTCTTCCCTCTGTGTCCAAATTTCCTCTTCTTGTCAGGACACCAGTCACATTAGATTAGAGCCCACATTAATGGCCTCATTTTAACTCAATTAAAGTCTCTGTCTCCAAATTGTCACACTCTGAGGCCCAGCGGGTTAGGGTTTCAACATGTGGATTCTGGGGGGGACACAGTTCAGCCCATAACACTGAGGGCAGCTCGGTGAACAGAAAGAGAGTGAACAGAAAGTCCCCAGCCTCAGGTTTTCGGGCTGCCTGCTTCCTCTTCCTGCACTGGAGTCACTGAGGGGCAAATCCAAGGTAGCTAATTAATGAAAGAGAGAATTATGAGCTTCCTATTCAGGCCTGCAGTCCTCCGCCGTGGACACCGGCTTGCGTTGGAAACCCTGAGATGTCTGGGCCCCTGCTGGGTCACCTTTGGCTTCAGCCAACAGCCTCCTCCTTGTCTGCCCTCAGCTTCCTTCACACCTGCGACCCCTCCCCGCCGTCACCCATCGGTGATGTCTGCGGGGGGTAACTCATGACCCTGATGGTCTGCGGGGCCTGGGGTGTTACTCCTGTTTCCCGAGATTGCCTATGAAGGCCACAGATGAGAACACAAGGTGCTCAATTAGTGCCCCGAATTCTGAGTTCAGAGAACCACACGCCCTGGGGTGGCTGAGAGTTGCCAACTCAGCAGAACCAGCTGCACTCCCTCATCCTACTTGCAGTCACTGAAGAAGCTGTGTGAGGGCCATGAAGATGGAGCCTTTTGGGAGAAGAGGGTATCTGTGGGACAAGAGCAATCACTCCCTGTGGGCATGTGTCTCGAAAATTTTCTGGCCTTCTCTATGCCTTCCCATGTGGTTGGGGTGCTTGAAGAGCATTGTAGGTCTACATCAGAGGCTAGAAAGTGGCTCTTACCTGCCCAGGTGCTGGCCAGTAGAGCTGCCCGGTAGGCTGGGGCAGGGGACAGAGGAAGTAAGGAAAGGAGGGGGTGGAGGGAGTGCTGGAGGTGGGGTGGGGAACACAGAAGGCAGTGGCAAGCTCCCCCCTGGTCAAGTGGACATTCACACTTAAGCCATCATGGTGCTGCTTAAGGGGACCCCAGCAGCAAGAGGCTGCTGGGCGGTGGCCCATATGAAAGAACAGAACTGCACCCCCTCCAACCCCTGAGTGTCCAGTCAGCCAGCACTGACGTGGGAGAGAAAGGGAAGTTTAGCCTCAAATACAAGGGTAACGTTGTAGGACAAATAGGGCTACCTTAGCAACAGGAACAAGGTTGTTTTATTCAATGGAGCTGAATCAGAAATGATGAAACTGAATTACATCTTGTTAAAAGAGCAGCCTACAGCCCAGGAGGGAGGGAGGCTTCAAAGAAGAGTTGTAGCACTAATGAGAAAAACTAAAATCCATTTTATGTTTGTATGCTAATGAGTTGAGGCCCTCACTTAACTGGCTAGTATTGGCATTAACTGAGAAAAAGTCAGGTGATGATACCTATTGGGGATTTTTGTATGGTAGTATAGGATTCAAAAGGGCCAAAAGTTTGTGAAACAGGGAGAAAAAATGCTGCAATGATAGAGGGACAGGTGATGGCATCCATATTTTGTGGCAAGATTTATGCTGTGTTCCCATAGGGGAAATAAAGTAGTGGACACACACACACACACACACACACGAGTCTTAGAAGATCAGGCCTGAAACGTCTGTTGTGATAATCTAGCCCAGAGATAATGGATGCGTGGCATGGGAGACATTATTCACCCATTCCTCCTCTCATGGTAGACATGAATAATCAATCATGGCACAGTTTCCTGCTAAGACTACCTATTCTCTGATGTAGAAAAAGGACAGCCCACTGTAGCAATCAGCAAGGGCTTCCTGGAAAAAGTGAGATTTAAGCTGGTTCTTGAATGATGTGTAGGGTTTAGAGAAGTGACCCCTAAACTTTGGTGGACCAAGGAGGCCATGGGAAACTTACTAAGATCAGATCCTGGACCCTATCCCATGAGACTGATTCATTCTGTGTTAGAGACAGCCCAAGAATTTTCATTTTTCAAGTTCCTCAGGTGAATCAGATGAAGAATGAAGAATGAAAATACTGGGGTGGGGGAGCTGGCATGAGCAATGAAAGGAGATTGGCAGAAGGTTCCAGAGGGGAGGAAGAAGCAGGATTTCAAGTTATGGTTATTGGTTGCTCTAGAGGGGAAACAAAGGCAGAGATGAGCTGGAGGTCATGTGCTACTGGACCTGGGGGCCATCACTGCAGACGAGAAGAGACCAGGGATACGGCCGCAGGGCCAGCAACTTACAGGTTGCCTCCTGGGCACCGGATTTCTGTCACATGAGTGGTGGGAGCAGCCCACTGTATTCACAAATCCTAACTGACGTGTGAGCCACCCCTTCTGCTTCTGAAAAATGCTGTTTTAACAAAAAGCAGTCAGTGCAGGATATTTTGATCATGGCTTGATATCCAATTCATTGTCACATCTGGGCTGATTACTTTATATATTAGAAAAAAGTCCTAGCCTTGCTCTGTCTGCTTTCCTTCCTGTCATTTAATAAAAACAATGAAGGTAATAATAATTTTTAAAACAAGAGTTCTCATTTACTTAGGACATACCTTCACACCTTGTTCAAGAAACAGTGCAGTCCTTTGCGAGCCTGAGTTTTCATCCTTAGGCTGGCCCCCCAAGGGGGTGCTGTTACTGCACCCACACCAACCATTGTGCAGAGGAGGAAACTGAGGCCCAGTGAGCGGGGTTTGCACCCGAGAACGCTAGAGTTGGAATTCACATACCTGCCTGATTTATGATTTACCTCAACCCCTGCCTCCTGTCTTTCCAGATTTGGAAGTTTGTCCAGGGGTCCCCTTGCCCTGTAGAGTTATGGTGTCATATTTAAACAGTTGGGCGTGGCAGCATCTAAAGCATTTGGATATCGGGGTGATGATCTTCTTAGAATACCCCCTGGGAACTTCCAGAATTATTTTGGAAAGACTGTGAGGGGGTTACGTATGGGATTCCAAGTTAGCCAGTGGAGATGAAGGGTGGTGGTAGTTTGGTGTTCATATGAAAATGTCGTCATTGCACTCAAAGGTTGGGGAAACCAGAGATGGTTCTGGGGCTGAGGGATGACTTAGGAGGTAAACTGGAGAGTGTGGGCTCCAGTCCAACTACCCTGGACTCCTGCCCTGCCATCTATTCACCCTGTGACTTTGGACAAGAAATGCCACTCCCTGAAATTCGGCTCAGTTGTAGATGGGACTAAGGATCCCTGCTTCTTCGGAATCCTGCGAAGATGAGTGTCTCATAAATGGTCAGCACCTGGCCTGGTGCCTGTGCAGGGAAGCCTGAAATACAGATGGGCTTCCTGTCTCCAGCAGCGCTACTGATAGACAGGGAGGGAATCTGTGGTTCCCATTTGCAGTAGGGAGGAGGAGGGAGAGGGGGAGAAGAGGGGAGGCGGGGCGAGGGAGATTGAAATAGAGAGATGCTCCTGTTTAGGGCATCTCCCAGGAAGAAGCATTTGTAGTTATCTGCCTGCTGGCTGCACTTTGGGGCTGCTGCCCACAGATCTGCTGAACTAGAGCAAACAAACTCCAAGTGGGAGTGACGGTGCTGGCCCACGGCAGCAGATATCACAGAGGAAAGGGGTGCCCCACATTCTCTGCTGCATCTTCCCCTCCATCCCTCCCCGCAACAGGAGCAGCCAGGAAAAAAGACAAGGAGACAAAAGTAAGACAAGAGTGGACTAGCGCTAGGTTACCGGAATTGGAGGAGACACTAGAAAATTCTACGTGCTGCTGGGCCTTCTGTGCAAACGCCTCGTTGTTCTACAGGGTTTCATGTGATTCTCTGTGCTTGTGCTTCCCTTCCCCCAAGCTTCCCACCCTTACTGAATGTTTGCAGGTGCGGTGCTGGGCTCTCGGCTGTTTCTGCCTTCAGGGATCTCAGTCTCCTTGGAGAGACGCATAAAGCAGATGGCAGCTCAGCGTGACTGAGCTGGGATGGAGGAAATGCATATGGCTTGGGTGCTAATCAGGGGAGGCTTCCTGGAGGAGTACTATTTTTCTTACAAGTCTGAGAAAATGAGTAAGAGCAAGGCTGACGGAGGAGAATTTCCAGGCAGAAGTCACAGCAGGAGTAAAGGAGGGTGGATGTGCTGAGCAAATAGGGAGGCCAAGTGTGAGGGGTGGGGTGACGGTGGGGGACAAAGATGAGGCTGGAGAGAAAATTCAGGGTCCAGGTCATGGAGAATTTGGAATTTTTCCCAGAGCCCATCCTGGAGCCGGTGATGGATTTAAGCTAGAAGCGGGATGATCATGTTGGTCTTTTAGAAAGTGATCCGTGGCAGTGATGGATGGAGAACTCTGCGAGGCAGAAACCAGTTAGCAGTTTTTTACAGGAGCCTGGCCCCAAAGATGACAACGCTTGAGAACAAAGGCTGTGGTCATGAAGACAGAATTTGGAGTTCAGATTCCAGGGGGAGGAAGTGGCACTGGCTGGATGGGGTGCCTGGTGGGATGTGGGTGTGAAGGGGTGGGAGGGTTAGGGGCTCTGGCTCAGGCGGCAGGAAAGATGGTGGGGCATCGCTGGGGACAGGGGTCTGGGGAAAGCTGACAAGTTCAGGTGGAAACATGTTGGTTCTAAGGGTGCCTGGGGGTATGGGTATCTGGGTTTGCAGCTTGGCAGAGCTCTAGGGGCTGGGAGTGTGGAGTAGCAAGTTGTCAGCAGGGTCGGGGGAAGAGGGAGTGTGTGGAGTGAGAAGAGAGGGTCTGGGGAGGGGGTCTGGGGAGCAGGGCATTTGGGGTTGGGCGTGGGTAAGAGGGATGGAGTGAAAGAGAGATGGAAGCCAGGGGAGAGTGTCATGTTCCAGCAGCCAAAGGAGGAGGGGTTAAGAGCAGGAGGGATGGTCACCACTGCCCACGGGTTCTAGAAAGATGAGGATGCAGAAGCATTTATGGGATTTAGCAGTGAATGGCCATGGGTGACTTGACAAGAGTGGTTTCAGTGACGTGGAGGGAAGCAGACTTCGGTGGGTCACGGAGTACCTAGAAGGCGGGGAAACGGAGGCACTGTGGATGGAAGCAGATGTGGCTCAGAAGGGAGAGGTAAGGAGGACATGCAGTTGAGGGGGAGACGGTAGGACGGGAGAGACTGTGGATGCTTGTAAATCAAGGAGGATGAGCCATAGGAAGAGGGCGAAAACCCCAGAGAGAAGGAAGCAGCGGGTGGAGCAAGACAGCTCTTGGGAATCCGGGGTGGGTCCTCTAGTGAGGTGAGGGCGCGGGTGGCGTGTGTGCAGCTCAGAGGGGCTTTGACAGTCCTGATGTACCGGCCCTCCCTCCCCCGTCCCCACCATTTCCCCCTTCCTTGAGGCACACCGACACTAGGCTGAGTGCTCAGATCGATTGGCTGGGGACTGGCTGGGCTCTGCAGAAGAGGCTGGACAGAAGCTCTTTTGTCACGGAGTGACAGAGGTGTGGAAGGGGGAGGGCAGGGGTGGCTGGGGCAGGTGTGGAGATCACTGAGGGCGGCTGTAAGCTGGACGTGAGTCTTGATGGCGGGAGGTTCCAAGCAGTAGCTGGTGTGCCAGCTTTCTATCGGCGTGCCAGGCATCATCGAAGGGTTTACGAGGACCTTGTCCACTTGTGGAAGGACTCCAGCACAGTGCTGAGAGTGGGAACAACATGCATCAGCGATCCCACCCAGGAGGATACTGGGGAGAGCTGGGCCGGGTCTCAGGGTCCTGGCCAGGAAGCCTGGAGTTCTGGGCAGGGCTCCAGCCTGAGAACTAGAACTGAAATGCTAAGTGAGGTCCTTGACATAGAAGCCAGGCCCATGTACCAGGCCGTGGGGAGGGGGTGGAGCCTAAGGGCATGGAATGCCTGCTCCCGGCCTGCTGGGTGCCAGAGGCCAGCAGTGCAATGTGGGACTACCCTCCCACAGGAGACTGGCAGCAGGCATCACCAGAATGACCATGGCAGGGGCGAGGTAGGGGACGGACCAAGGAGTGACCCTAACACCTGCAGTGTGGACCGAGCCACCTCTCAGAAGGGCTATCAGGGGTTTCGGGGGAGACCCCCAAGATGAACCAAAAGATGCTCCGGCTCAGGTGAGACTTATGCTGTCCCCCGGACAAGGTAGGACAAGCAGAACCTAGGGGACCCAGCAGACATGGGTTGGAATCCTGGCTACCGTTACTAGCTGTGGGACCTTGGAAATTTCTTAACTTTCTTAATTTTCTTAGCTTTTTCTTCTCCTCTTCTGTAAAATGAGGGAGCAAATCTCTATAGCCAGAGTCATTGTGAGAAATAAGCGAGATGAAGTTTGGAAAGACCCAATCATGATGAATGGCAGCTCATAGTGGGGTCTTCATAAACAATAATCCTCTCTCTCGCCTCCTGAGAGACGGTTTTGTGACCTTGTTAAACTAACACTTGTTAAGTAGAGAGCTCTGGGGTGTCGGATGATGAGGCTGGGTTCGATAAAGAACAGAGGGAATGGAAACAGAGAAGTTTATTACTTACAGGTCCTGGAGGAGGTACGTGGCAGGCCGCAAGGGGCCCCATGGGGACGTCAAGACAGACTTGTGGGGTGCGGGCAGAGAGAGATACTGGATCTGGGGCACATACTGTTTTTAGAGTCCATCGGGGGAGTGCTTTGGGGTTCCTGGGCTAAGTCTGCTTTGGTCAATTCAATCCGAAAAGAGCAGGGTTTTGGTAAGCTTCTTGTGACTCTTATCTAAGGTGCTTACAAGGGGAAGGTCCAGGTACGTAGGGGAGAAGCCAGGCTGTTGGAGAAGCCATAGCAGGAATGTACATTTGCTTGTGACTCTGTGGGCTGTTATCTAGGGGATGTGCTTGCTAACATAATAATAATGTCTATTATGTACCATATATAATATAATAATATCATAAGGGGCTAATGTCAGTGTAAGGCCCCCGCGAAACATTTGGTTAAACAAAACGGATGCCGAGGCGGCAACACCATGGAGTAGCTCAGCTGAACTCTTGAGGTGGGAATTTGTGATGAGGATGGACAACACAGCTGTTTTCGGTACAGGCTCACATGGACCAAAGTGAGGGTGTTTTCATAAATCACCTGTGAGCGCTGAGCACTGTAGTGGGTGAAAGATGACCAAATACTCTTTGAAGCTCTTCCCATTGAGAGAGGGGGTATATGGCTCCTCCCCTTATATCTGGGAGGGCTCTGGGATTGCTTGAACAATCAAATATGGTAGAAGCGATGCTGTGCATTTCCAGGCCTAGATCTTAAGAGACCTGTGGCTTTATTCTTTATTCCTGGAATACTTAGAGCTGTCCTGGGCCACCATGCTATGAGGAAGCCTGAGCAGCCCCACAGAGAGGCCTAGGAGAAAAGGAACCAAGGTTCTCAGATGAATCCCAGCTAAGCTACCAGCCAACAACCAGCACCTGTATTATGGTCCAACTTGTAGGCAAGTGAGTGCACCGTCTCGGAACTGGGTCCTCCAGCTCCTGTGGAGCTGCCCAAATTGAAGATTTGTGAGCAAACTTCATGACTGGTGTTTAAGCCACTAAGTCCTGCGGGACAATGTGTTATGAAGTCACAAGATAACGGGACCAAACACACATCATGGCACCAACAGTTTCTGCTGCTAGAAACCAGGAAGATCATCGAAGAAATAAACATAACCCATGATAAAAGTCCATTGCAGGGACTTCCCTGGTGGCACAGTGGTTAAGAATCCACCTGTCAACGCAGGGGACGTGGTTCAATCCCTGGTCAGGGAAGATCCCGCATGCCACGGAGCAACTAAGCCAGTGTGCCACAACTACTGAGCTCATGTCCCACAACTACTGAAGCCCACGCGCCTAGAGCCCGTGCTCTGCAGCAGAGAAGCCACCACAGTGAGAAGCCCGAGCACCGCAATGAAGAGTAGCCCCCGCTTGCCGCAACTAGAGAAAGCCTGCGCGCAGCAATGAAGACCCAACACAGCCAAAAAAAAATAACTAAATTTATTTTTTAAAAAATTCCATTGCAAACAAATATTGCTTATCCGTCGCAGTACAGCTATTTGACCATTTCCTTTTTTTTTTTTTTTTGGCCGCACCACATGGCATGCGGGATCTTAGTTCCCCAACCAGGGATTGAACCCATGCCCCCTGCAGTGGAAGTGCATACTCTTAACCACTGGACCACCAGGGAAGTCCCTATTTGACCATTTCTAATAAGCTGGCTGTAGATACCCCCTCCACTTGTTGGCCAAGTCTGTTTCTTTGAGCTTTGTGGGAAATTGGTGCTATTAGGAAGAGCTTTAGGCTTCTCTCTGTCCCAGGCAGAGCCCACGGGCTCACTGCAGCATGGAGGGGAAAGAGCTGAGGGTCCAGAGAGAGGGAGCTGCCACCGGCACTGGGCTGAGGAGGGAAGAAGCCCCATCTGAGCCTCCTTCCCTGGGACCAGGTGGAAATCATGCTCTCCTTATAATTAGAGGCACGAAGAACACCCTTGGGCCTCAGCATCCCCATAAGGTGCTCCATAAGCACAGTGGAGCTGTTGAAAATGACAAAACAGATGGTGTGACAGAGATTGGAGTTACTCACCGGAGGGGTCATATTACCTCCGAGAACCATAAACAATGCAGCACCACTTCCCACCTTCCAAATTAGCTGGAAAAATAAAATGGAGTGATCCTGTTAGCAGTGGGCTCTCAAGGAGGTGGCTTCGGTGACGTGTCACCAGCGGCATCTCGTCCTTGCCTATCTTGGGGAGCCCTGGCTGATGAGCTGAGCTGAATATTGTTAACACCACTTTGCCGAAAATGCTGCACACTTAGACTAATGCCTTATGGCATTTGCTGCTTTCCTGGGGCTCCAAAGATGGAGAGAGAGAACTGAAATAACAAATCAGCGCCGGTCGTCAAGGCAACAGGATTCTTCAGGATGCATCACGAGGTGTGTGCCTGGCACCGGGAGAGGATGGGAGAAAAGACATTGCAGACGCAGATCCTACCCTCCACGAGCCTACATTCTTCTTGGCAAGACAAGTTTGTGGTTTGTGAATCTCTTAGGGCAGGCTTTCCCTACCTAGGACCTGGGGAGCATGAGTCCAGCGAGATATTAACTAGTGTTAATGAAAAGAGGGTCGTGTGGCCAAATAATTTTGCAAAGCACACTGGACAATACAAAGTCAAAGACTTCTCCAAGTCTTTAAAAAGCTCATGTACATTGAAGTGTTTAAGAGGGAGAGATGGTCTGCTGTTTCCCTAAATTATTGACCATGGAAGCTCTTGTTCACAGAGCATTTCAGGGGATTGATAAACCATAGAATGGCTCTGGGGACACTTGATGAGGAAGTAATGCAAAGCAGTGTGTGATTAAGTTCTTAGAGTGTGTGGAACAGCTCGGGAGCACAAAAGGGTTCAGAGCAGGGAAGCTGGTGCTGGCTGGGCAAGTGGGGAGGCTTCGTGGAGGAGCTGAGCTGAGTTTTGCAGTTTCTAAGTGGGTGGTAAGGGCAGAGAGCGGTGTCCCTGGGGGATGAGGATGGTCCTTCTCTTGGGACCCAGAGAGCCCTTGTGGGAGGAATAAACTTATGATTCCACAGGTCATATTACCACGAATTAGAGGAGGCAAACCTTTCACATACTATTTGTGGAATGACCTATCCTCTCCTATCTGCACAGACTAATACCTTTGATAGCACATCCAGTTATCCACCTCCTAGAAGCCTTCTCTGATGCTTTGGACTGAATTAACTCTTTTATACTCTGCTCTGCTTCTTCTTTTTTGATACCCAGCCTCAATTGCCACTGTCATCTATCCATCAATCCCTGATTCCTTTTTTTTTTGGATTTTTTTTATTGTGGCAAGATATATCCAACATAAACATTTTAACCATTTTTAAGTGTATAATTCAGTGGCATTAATGACATTCACAATGTTGTACAACCATCACAACTGTCTAGTTGCAAAGTTTTTCATTGCCCCAAATAGCAACTCCGTACCCTTAAAGCAATAACTCCCCCATTCCTCCCTTCTCCCAGCCCTCGGTAGCTTCTCATCTACCTTCTGTCTCTATGAATCTGCCTCTTCTAGATTATTTCATATAAGAGTAATCATATGACATTTGTCCCTTTGTGTCTGACTTCTTTCATTTAGCAGAATCCTCAAAGATTCATCCATGTTGTAGCAGGTGTCAGAATTTCATTCCTTTTTATGGCTGAATGATAGTCCATTGTACAGACAGACCACATTTTGTTTATCCATTCAGCCATCGATGGCATTTTGGACTCTTGTGAATAATGCTGCCTCGAACATGGGTGTGGAAGGATCTGTCTGGTCCACTCCTGTGCATTGTCCCTGCTTCTTCCTCAGCGGCGACCGGGCCATATCGAAACCCATTTGTCTGTGTGCTGGATTTTCCTGCTGGAATGGGAACTTTTCCATCAACAAATATTTGTTGAGCATCTGCTGTATGTTTGACACTCTGCAGGGCACTGGGGTTAAGGGACGTGTAAGCTGGAAGTCCTGCCCTTTGGGAACACACTTAGAATTGTTCTACCCTCCTGACACGGGAATGCAGATGGATGTGGTGTGAGGTGACACTGGAAGATGATCAGAACTGTGACAGGGATACAAAGCACTATGAGGATTGGAGGGGGGCGGTCCCAGGTTGCGGATATGCACAGAGCTCAGTATACTCACTCCAATGGAAGGGGACCTGTTACAATTTGAAAAAATTTGTGCCAAATGTTACTTTGAAAATGGAGGTGCCCTCTTTCTCTCTTGATTGGTCCAGAGCTCCCTGTGTCTCTTTCTTTCTCTTTCTCTCTCTCTCTGTCACACACACACACACACACACACACACACACACACACACACACACTCTGGTCCTCTGAGTCCATAAAGAACTTACATAGAGAAGATTATTGCACTTTGACAAAGGTGTTTCACAATCTTCTTCTCAGAGGCCTGGCTCTGCCTGAAGCCACTTACAGGGGTGGCGTGTCCCCCCAGGCTCTCTCGCCTGGACATTGTTTGACAGGGAGGCCTTGCACACAGCTACGGCAATGCTGGGCAGGGCTGCTGTCTCAGGGCAGCAGCATTGTGAACAGCAAACGATCACTTGATTGCCTCCTTATTAGGAGACAGTGTTAGAAAAACTGGGTCAAGCTGTGAGTCTTGGGCGAGTTGCATCTTTCAGCCTCAGGCTCCTCTTCTGTAAAATGGGAACAACAATGCCGACCCTGTCCACACATTTGCACAGTGCCTGTTAGCCCTGGATCTCATTGCTGCTGTGGTTATTGTAAGAGTTGCACTTATCCATGAAATGACAATACACTCCATGCTAAGCACTGAACCGATGTGGGGAAGGATGGAGAGGCGGACTCGGGAGCCCCCAGCCCTGACTGCGCGGGGTCTGACTTAAGCACGTGGGAGCTGCTGGCCCAGGGGCGGGAGCCATAGAGATAAAGTGCACAAAAGGGTGTCAGGGCCCTGGGGTGCTGTAGGGATGCAGGGTGAGATCACCGTTACATGATGACTATTCTCATAGTCCCATCCACTTCCTAGTGTCCAGGGGAGGATGGCACACGGTCACTGCACAGCACGGATAGGGTCATGCAATGCGAGGGCAGCATTTCAGAAGCATTGCTGAGTGGGACGACGCTGGCAGATCCATCACATGATAGCTGATGTCATGGACAAGTGACAGTGGGAGCTGATAGGTTGTGATCTGCTCTATGTTGCGCCCTGAGGGCCAATATCCAGTGTAGGTGCATCCTAAGAGCTGGGCCCATATTTGCCCCTCGCATCATGCCAGACAGTGGATAATTGGCCCAGATAATTGGCTCCCAGGGGTAGGCACTGCGTTTGCACCTTCTCTCCGTACAAGGGCAGCTTTGTGTGCCCCCATAGCTTGAAGATGCATGCCTCTCTCCATCCTGCCTCCCTTCACTATGATCCTGGGTCCTGAGTCATGTACAGATGCTTTTCTTTGGTTGTAGAGAAAGGTCTGACGGCTGTGCTGGTCAGAGGAGCTTGGGGTGCACCTGCCAGCTGGGGCCAAAATGAGGCTAACCCAGATCTGTCCTCTGCCCACCTCTCCAGCCTCTCAGGGACCCTCCTTTTGCCACCAACACTCTGGTTTTACTGAATTTCCAGGAGCTCTCCACACTGCCATACCCTTCCGTGTATCAGTGCCTTTCCTTGTCCTGGTCCCTCTGCCCCAAACACTGCTTTCCTCCGTCTCCTTCATCATCTCCTTCATGATGCACACTCAGCTTACGTGATGCGCGTCTCAGAGACCCCATCCTGAGCCTCCCCCATCAGGTGAGGTTGACCACTGTCCCCGCTGAACGCCCCTTGGGTTCCCACCAAGCCTCATCTGTATAATGGGTTGGAATCTTTAATGTCTTATTGCTGTGATCTGTTTACAGATGTGTCTCCCTTTCCCTCTGCTCCTCTCAAGCTGAGTTACACAATGGCAGGGACCTTGCCTCATCCAGCCCGTGCCCCCAGATCCTAGCACTGAGCCTGGGACCTGGACACTCACCAAATGCTCACTCACTGATAAGCAAATGAAAGAAATGAATTAAGGCTGTGTGCTGAGCCATATGCCCTGTCTTATATTTACCAACCCTCCTCTACTCTGTTATTCCGTCCACTTCTGCTTGGTGAGGTAGAGGAGGGGTGACATCCTGAGAGCGGCATTGGTCAAGGAGAAGGATGCTCCGTGGGAACGCACTGCTTCCCTTCCGTCTTGTCCACGGAGCTTAGCAGACAGGATAGATGCGCTTCCGTCTCCTGTGCCAGGTGGGCGTTGAGTCCCAGGGAGCAGGGCTCCACCTGTGGCTCCAGAGAATCTTCCTAATGTGTTTGTCTGCCTGGTGGGTGCTTGTCTGCTGAAGTTCTGCCCATGTCCCCAGTGCAGTTCTGCCTAGCCTTTGGAATCCACACGGCAAACAACAATTGGCCTCAATCCGTGAAGCCAATTGGCTGAGAACTGACCGCTCGCTGTGGGCTTGGGTTGGGTTTGGGGTCCCCGGGCCAATCAGAAGAAGGCGGGTAAGTCAAATGCTGATCTGCCTCCAGCTTGATTCTGAGGTTTGCAGAGGCATCCCGGGCACCGTCTTCAATCTGGATGAGAGACAACTCTTCTGGCTCAGAACTGGATTGAGCTCACCTTCTGAGTGATGGTGAGACGGTTCTTGGGCAGGAGGTGTTTCTTGTTTCCTGTCTCGTTGAACTTTTACGGGAAACTCACGAACTACAGGGAGGTCCCTTCCTATTTTACAGTGGAAGAAACGACATCTGAGATGTAAAGTGGAAGGACTGAGACCAGGATCAGATATTCTCACTGAAATTCCGGCTCGCTTTCTACCAGGCAGCATTTGTGTACGCTTTTTCTTTTTGATTTTTCCCCCCTAAATATATGGCAAACCTTAGTGACTTCTAGGCTGGGAAAAACCTATTGTTCCAACCGTCAACAGTGTCTTCCTTGCGTATTCAGAATGGCTCAGGTCTCAGGAGCTTGGGGGTAAAGATGAAGATGATTAACATGAATGCTCAAACTAAGGTACCTTCTTCTCTCCCTGACCCATGAAATCCCAGGTCCACAGCCTCTGACCTGCTCCCATCTCCATGTAACAGAGTCCCTGTGTCTAGGATGTGTCCCTCTGTTTCCTGCCATCTCACCCTTCCTTGTCTGCAGCCCACTGCACACAGATTATCTAGGGAAGGGGCCTCTCCCACCTCTGCTGCTGTGCCTTCCATGAGAATCTGCTCTCACTGGCTCACCTGTTCTTCACCAAAGCCCCCTCAAACCTACAGGATGCTGAAACTACACTGAATTCTTTCGACTCCATCCCAGTGTTGTGCCAGAGCTGACTTGAGCCTACTGTGTGTGTTTCTTCCCAATGACATCATGTTGGTAGCTTGAAATTGACCACGGTGGAAGTACTTACACCGTGGAAATTGGCAAATACTACCTATGGAGGATCCCTCTCCCCCAGCCTGTAGTTAAAATTTACACATCACTGTCCCCTTCCTGCTGCACTTTTTGCCCTGGGCCTTGCAACAGCCCTGGGCCACCTGGAGTCCCATGGAGCCTTCCACCAGACTTGCCCCTTCAGCTGCAGTGCTGTTTTAGCCCCTTGCCTCCTCTGCAAAGTTAGGCAGCCATGTCAATGCTCCCATCTTTCCTCTCTTGCTCAGGACCCCTTCCTACAAATAACCCTGCAACAATAAAAGTGTGTATCCTCCTGTCAAAATGCCCCCACCCAAAGTAAAGCAAGGGCACACACCAAGGAAACAAAACAATGGCCCTTGTGCATGTATACCCACTTCAATAGATGCATGGGGGAGGGGAGTTACTTTCCCAAGTCTTAGGTCCGGCTTGGTCCTGACACCTAGTTAGATGTGTACGTTAGAAATGTTGATTTCTCAAAAATCAGTCAAGCAAAAGAGTCCAAGGCACTTTGTATGGAAGAGAAATGCACTGGGCCCTCAGTCTGGAGTCTTGGCCGCCAGCTCTTACTCCTTAGCTCACTGTGTGCTTTCATGGGTATTACTGATCCACAGTGTGCCTTGCATGTGTTAGAGTTGTTTAACTGCCAAAGCAACCCTTGAACTTCAATGGCTTATCTCACTATGTTGATTTCTCACTCACACAGCTGTCCATGCAGTAGGATGGGGAAAGAGAGTAAGGACAGGGTCTAAAAGGTTCTTATGGGCCAGCCAGGAGGTGGCAGTCATCACTTTCTTTACTACTCCATGGGCCAGAATTTGGTCCCATGGTCACATTGCCCAAGGAGAAAGGGGTTCATGAAGAGCCACGTCTGTGCCATGTTGGGGAAGTCCTTTCCCCTCTGGATACCAGGTTCTGTGTCTGAAACATGGAGGCCTTGGTCTATGGGATCCGTGATGCCTCTTCTTCTTCTAAGAGTTCTTGAGTCTCATATGTCATTATTGCCAAACTAAGTGAGCAGATTGGCTTGGCTTCTCTTTCTTGGCTTGACGCCCCAATATCTTTCACTGTGTGGTAGAGGCAGCCCTTCCCTGACGAGTCTGTTCAAAATGCTAATCAAAGAATTAGGGCCCCGTCATCATCTCTCTCGAAACAATGTCCAGACCCATCTCTCCCCTTCTCAGTCTTCTGAGAGACCAAATTTGAACTCATTTCATCAAGGCCAAATGTCAATCATAAGAAGAAATCTATATGAAATTTTAATTGCAAGATGTTCGGTGCAAATTTAATGAGTGAAGTAAGAGATCTGAGAATTCCCGCATTCTCGGTTCATGCATAATGTTGACTCAAATTGGCTCTCTGGAGGTGGAGGGAATTGCATTTTTAGAATTTACACACCGAGAGAGCAAATGGAGTGGACCCTGAAGGTTAAGGTCATAAATCAGAATCATTTAACTGGCTTTGAGTGATTGCCGTAGACTGTACTGGCAGGGAGAGCTGGCTGCAGCACCAGTGATGTCTCTGCCTCCGACTATTGAAATGCTTCTCAATATTCATAAATCAGTGGTCATTAATCCCCTAAATAGTACCTGTCGGCTTTCTAAACAAATTTCCAACCTGCTAATGGAGATTGAAAGAAGCCGATGGGCAGTAGCTCAGAATTTAAACAAATGAGGGCGTCACACTGACAGACTCGGAAGCATGTGTTTTTGGTACGTGGCGTCCATCCACTTTGGGGTAAAGATCCCAGTGGAAATGGCTCTTTGCAAAAGAGGATGTATTCATGGTAGTTTCCCCCAACCTTGTAATTTCTGGAGACGATGGCCTTGAAGTTTTATGTCTCCATCTCTGAAATTTTGCTGGGGACCGAATCAGATGATTTAAAAGCTTCAATTCAATTGCTTTTACTCTACCCTGTTTACCCACAGTAATTGGAAAATAAGTGCACAGTGCAGCGAAAGGCCATGGCATTTATTGGATAACATGGGAGCAAGCGTGCGGAGGAAATTGCAATTGGTGTGTCAGTCACTGGGGTAACAAATTTGGGAAGAAATCGAGAAATGGAAATGAGCCTGAACTCATGGGGACATGATACAGAAAAGTGATTTCATTACCACAGACACTTCAGTCTATGTTCATTTTCTCTTTGCCTTGTTTCTGGGTTGGATTCATAAATTATATATAAGGGTGACCAGACTTCTGGGTAAGGGCACCATGTTGACTAGAATAATAGGCACCACTCTGTAACTGTTGCATTTTAAATCTGGCAGAAAATGAGATTTGTGTGTGGGTGTGTGGGAGAGATGCTGTAGAGATCTGTCTCATGCCTGGTTTCACCTTGAAAAAACGGAGCCAAATAAGGGAGGCCAAAAATAAATGTTGTTTACACGTGCAGTAGCTCAAAATAATGGCCCAGACTCTTTGAAGTCCAGATTTGTTAGTCATAGAGAGAAGAAATAAACATTTTAGCTGCAAAACCTTCCCCTCCCCTGGCCCCCGTCTCCCTTAGTTGAGGCAACTAAGGGCCAGAAATGAAGGAGGACTTGCCCCCTGGTTGATGGACAGACAACTAAAATCCAGGCCGGTTGCCACGAAAAAGAGCAGCAGCTAAAAACCATATTCTGCAGGGAGTGTGATTTGAAACACCCCACGCACAAAAGCAGTTTTGGCACTATGTATGCAGAGTCTTAAAAAATGTCCTTATTCCCTAAACTCCTTTGGGATTGATTCTATCCCCCCTTAGCACAGATTTTCATTTCTAGTAACCGATTCCAAGGAAATAAGTTGACATATAAAGAGGTTCATGGAAGCCTTATTTTAACACATTTGATGCAAACTACCAGTCTGCTGGTGGGGGAATATTTAAGTAAGAGATGGAGCATCTGCTCATGGGCGATTAAGGACCCACTTGCCGTAGAGCTTCAGAGAACGGATGACAACACTGGGCAAATGCTTACAGAAAATGAAAAGAATGGGCTCCAAACACGTCCACCCAGGGTGTTCGCACCTACACAGAAGATGCATGGCTGAACATCTAGAAGCAAATGGAGAAGAAGCAATGACTTCCTCTGGGGAATCAGTTTTTAATGTGCCGGTTGATGGCAACATTTTTCCAGGAAGAGATATTTCCAACCCGATTTATACTGTTCAATCATGAGAAGAAATCGCAGTGGAAAGTGAAAAATTTTGTTGATTAGCTAGAAAAACTATTTTCCCCCAATATTTTAAATTATGAAACTAATTTAGCAACAGGGTAACATATATAAAAAGGGGAGAATAGGAAAATAAGGAAATGACCCATAATCTCATCATCCTAAAGGAAAAAAAAAAAAGAAAACACCAAAGACAACTAACTGTTAAAGAATGATTTGGCTAAATAAGTGTTCTCCAGTGGAGTCTGGTGGAAGCTGTCTTCAAAATTGCTACCGAAGTGATCTTCCTAAAATCTGCCGTGGGCTCCCCTTTGCCCACAGGATGGTGTCCAGAATTGTTAGTGGCCATCCAGGACTTTGCCCCATTGTACTCCTCCCTGTTCCCCAAAACTGATCCTACTTTGCTCTTCTCCCCTTGTTCGTGCTGCTCTGGCTATGAGGAATGCCTTGCTCTCCTAACGAACTCCTCTTCCTTTGTCAGAGCCCAGCTCAAATATCCCCTCAGAGCCCAGCTCAAAAATGCCTTCCTTTTCGATGCTTTCACTCATCCCACCCCACCCCCGCACCCTCCCCCAGGGAGGAGCGAGTGCTTTTCCCTTTGCTTTCCCGAAGCCCTCTTGTTTATTGTCCTATGCAATACTTAATCATGTTGCAGTGTATTTATCTGTCTAAATTTTCTCCTCCACTGGACTCTGGGGTCAAGGACTTAGGGACAATATCTGACCCTTCCCTGCAACCCCAGCACATAGCACAGTGCCTAACCCATTGTAGGCACACACAGAAAAGGTTAATTTTATTTTTGTTGACATTTTTTAAACCAGTCCAGACAATGCTCTTTCAGAGTACATTTTGTGAATGTTCTGATGGTAGAAGAAGGGCGTTGGTTGCAGAAACTTTGGCAATACGGAAATATGAGGGAGGAAATGAAGGTCACCTGTGATTCCAGTACCCAGAAATCACCAGGCCAGTACGGTGCTCTGGTCCTGTGTCTGAGCACATGAACATACACATAGACATTCTTGAAAACAAAATTCACAGAGTATTTACATTCTGCTTTCATTATATTGTATGCATAGACACAAATAATCTATAACAGGATATTTATGTATGTTAGCTTCACCAACCTCTGATTATTAGACATTTAGCTATTTTAGGCAATTTCTAATCTTTTACTTTCCCTCCCCCTTCCCTTCCTTCTTTATTCCTTTCACCAAAATCGGGTCTCCAGGCACAATGCTCTGTGTGACCCACACACAACTTCTATGCACATCTCTGATTATTTCAATAGCATAAATACCCAGATGGGACTTTTTAAGTTTTCTGAGAGCTATTACCAAATTGTCTCTGGTGAATACACTGTCACAACCACTGTTTTTTACTCTCTTAAAGAACTATACACACATTTTATGTTAAGAGCCAGCAATGCATCTTATTTTAGAAAGAAGTCACCTAGAAGCCGAAGAATGTATCTTATACTGTAAAGTAGCAAAGATTCAAGTGGACATAAATACGTGCATGAAAACTCGCCTTCCTGGCACCTCTTCCCACTTAGCGGGAACCTCTTCTGAATGCTCGTCCCTGTTACGTGAAATCCATTTTAGGGCAGGTCTGCTGTGAGCCACAGCCAAAGCCTCTTAGTGTCTAAAGCACTAAAATGACTTAGTTTTTCCCCTTACCAGTATGTACTTTTTTGATTGCAGAAGTAATGCATATTCATGGTAGAACTTCTTGGCAAATAGAGGAAAATATAAAAATGTAATAAGAACCACTCAAAATCATACCACAGTTTATATTTGGGAGCAGAACTTTCATGTCTAACAACACACTCGTAATTGGTGATGTCACCTCTAGAACCTACACGTGTTCCTCCTATATGAACCTTGAGTTGATAGACACCAACTCAAGGTCTTTGGCACCATCCTAAATTGCTGTGTGACTTCTTGGCAAGGCACTTACCCTCTCTGTTCCTAAATTTCTTAATCTGTAAAATGCACGGGTTATTCTGATTCTATCAAGACTCAGCCCTAAAGATGTTATGAATGTGTAACAGTGTGATTCTAATAAGAATCAGATTCACGGCTAGTCTGACATGTAGGCAAATTGGTAACCACCTATGTGACCAATGTTACTCAGTCACATGACATGCCCACCCCTTAAAAATCTATATCTATCCTTTTCCATTTCTTTATGATCTGGCCACACAGGAACCACTTGCGTCTTCTCTGATAAATCCCATGCTGTTGTGCCTCTGTGCCTTCGCCTCAGCTGTTTCCTCTTCCTTGGACGCACTTTCCTGACCTTGTCTATGGCAGGACACTGCTCAGATGACACCTCCTACAGGGAGCCTTCTCTGTTTTCCTCAAGGCAGAGTTAGTTCCTTAACTCTCCCGTGTTCCCGCAACACTGTGTCAAAGTGGTTATTACAGCTCATCTTGAGTGACATTGCAACTTTTGTGAGCATGTCTAACTCTGGGGACAACTTGGTTGACCTTTGTGATCCCAAGACCAAGTTTATAGCAGACCTAAGGGAAGAACTGGGTGATAATTCCTTATTATGAGTCCTGACATAAGTGAGACATAGCGACTGAACACGATTTTCCTTAGAAGAAGCCACGGCGACAATGGGGAAAGTAAAAGGAGGCATTTGCTGCCATCAGGCCGTGAGCCGTGGAGCAAGCCTGTGATTATTTTCTTGCAGCGGCACAGGAAGCCTGTTGCAATCTGAGAGGGGAGCCGAACACCTCGCTGGAAATAAAGGGGAGGCATGTGGCGCATCCAGCAGACAGCGGCACGTCTCAGATTAGCCAGAGCCCCTGAGTCTTAGCAAGGACGACCAGTCTCTGCGTATTCACCTTCTAAACTGCTACTTTCTCACTAATTTGCGAAATACATGGCAACATCTTCAGGTCCACAGACGGGATTGACTTGGCATTGACTTTCTAGTTTTCAACTATATTCATAAAAAACATATTAGGTTGCTGCTGTTGCCTTTAGCGGTGATATTTTCCAATAAAAGTAGCACATTATCAGACAGATTGTTTTCCTATGAAAGACATATTCTGAGACGCTGGAAAAGCACTACCTTTCTGGGAAAGAAGCAGGAAGAACAAAGGGGACAAAACCCCATTCCTCACGAGCCGTGTCTCTTCCTACACTTCCAAAGGCCCTCTCAATACCCTGACACCATGACTCCACTTGCCTGTCCAGGGACCCGCCTGACTACCCCAGGAGCTCACAGGTCCCCAACAAGAAAACAGAACTGGGGACTGAGGCTGCAATCCTTAGCTCCCAGAGCTAATGAGCCTAGTTGATGCCATCTGAAAGACAGGGGCCTTTGTGTTTCATTCTCCTGAACTTCCTCTTTTTTTGGTATTGCGTCCACTTGACTCAGGCTATAAATCCTTATGGCTGGGGTAATCAGCTCCTTTATCTCTGGGGGTCTTAGGCGTAACCAACTTCTCTCCCATTTGTCTTCGAGTACAGTCGTTCATTGAATAGCTACTTACTGAGCCCTCACTATATAAACAGTTGACTATTAAACATTAAAAATTCAGCAGTGAATCAGAGGCCCTTGACCTTAAGGGGAAGGAAGGAAAGATAGACATTAAACCATTTACTAATACAATTAATTATTTGACTTCTGTGGGACACAGGGTACCTAGTTCAGGAGGCTAAGGGCAGTGGTTTGAGAGCACAGATGCTGGGGTCCAACTGCCCAGTATGGACTGAAGTTTCAATTCTTATCAGCTGTGTAACCCCTGTGAACATTCTGTGGCGTCTCGAAGACTCCATGTCTTCATCTGTGAAGGAGTTGGCAGCAATGACACCCAATTGATGGGACTGCACGGTACATTCACTTAGTAGGCGCTTATAAGGGTCAGCAATTATTAAAAGTCTGGGGGGGTCCGTTTGGACCTCAAACAACATCTCCAAATAGAGGTGCTAGAGCCACTTCTGCAGGACCAGTGAGCAGGTGGCCCAAGAGTGGTCCTGGGACTCTGAAGCCATATCACCAGTCTTGGAGAACAGTGCTCTGTTGTTATGGGGTGTGCTCCTCTCATCCCCATGCTTAAACTTAAGTCATCTGAGGGATAACCTAGGATACCCCCATGTGGGGAGTGGGGTACTTGCCAGATGGGGAGACTACCACCTGATGATCTGGCTGAGAGCTTATGCTGCTTCAAGAACAGAGCAGCAGGGTGTGGGGAAACTTACTAAGTGTAAGGTGTGGGGCAACTTACTAAGAGGAAGTGGAAAGTGTAGTGAGGAGGAAAGGCTCAAGTTGGGGCAAGCTGCCCGTCCACCAGCTGCTGGGCAAGGGTCCGTGTTCCCCACGAGCTGAGTAGACTTGGGGAGGATAGCTGGGCTGGTGTCGTCTTGAAAGGACCTCAGGTAAGAGGACCACCTGCCTGGGCAAAGAGACCCCAGGGAAAAGAGCTACAAGAGTTGAGAGTCCTGCTAGGGTACAGGCTGAGGGGCTGGCAGGAAAGTGCATGGCCCCCATCAGTGAAGGGTGAAATTGTATGAGTTCCTTATATATTTTGAATATTAACCCATTGTCAGATACGGTTTTCAAATATTTTCTCCAATTTTGTAGGCTGCCTTTCACTCTGTTGGTTGTTTTCTTTACCGTGTGGAAGCTTTTTAGTTTGATGCAATCTGTTTATCTATTTTTGCTTTTGTTGCCTGTGCTTCTGTTGTCATATCCAAACGATCATTGTCAAGATCAATGTCAAGAAGCTTTTCCTCTATGTTTTCTTGTAGTTGTACAGTTTCAGGTCTTACAGTTAAGTCTTTCATCCATTTTGAGTTGATTTTTGTATTATCCAGCAATCCTATTTCTGGGTATATAGCCAAAGGAAATGAAATCTAGATCTTGAAGAGATATATGCACACCCATGTTCACTGCAGCATTATTCACAACAGCCGAGATATGGAAACAACTTAAATTTCTGATAAATGGATAAAGAAAATGTGACATATACACACACAGACACACACACACAGTTGACCCTTGGACAGCTTGGGAGTTAGGGGCGCTGACCCTCCATGTAGTTGGAAATTCACGTATAATTCATAGTTGGTCCTCTGTATCTGTGGTTCCATGTCTGTGGATTCAACCAACTGTGGATCGTGTGGCACTATAGTATTTACCATTGGAAAAAAGTCTGTGTATAAGTGGACCTGCACGTTTCAAACCTGTGTTGTTCAAGGGTCAAATGTGTGTGTGTGTGTGTGTATATATATATATATATATATATATATATATATATATACATATATACACATATATACATATATATGAATATCACATAATGGAATGATAGAATATTATTCAGCCTTAAAAAGGAAGGAAATCTTGCCATTTGTGACAATATGGATGAATCTGGAGGACATGTGCTAAGTGAAATAAGCCAGAGAGATAAATATTGCATGACCTCACTTATGTGTGAAATTAAAAATAGTCAAACTCATAGAAGCAGCGAGTAGAATGGTGGCTGCTAGGGTGGGGAGGGGGAAATGGGAAGATGTTGGTCAAAGGGTACAAAGTTTAGTTACGGAAGATAAAGAAACTTTGGAAATCTAACATACAGCATGGGGACTATAGTTAACGACACTATATTATGTATTTGAAATTTGCTAAGATGGTAGATTTTAAGTGTTCTTATCATTAAAAAAAGAACAAAGAAAGAAAATGGTAACTATGTGAGGTGACAGACATGTTAATGAGCTTGATTGTGTGACCCTTTGATGATGTATACAAAATATGGTGATGTACACCTTAAATATATCTGATCCCTATTGTCAATTCTACCTCAAAAAGGCTGAAAAAAAAATTCAGAACAGTGCACTTAACATGACCAGAAAAGAATCATTGCTCACATCTCCCTGCATCCTCTGGGCAACACTCATATTTGTGATCCTTCAGCAAAGTACAGAACAACATTTGAAAGAGTCATGGGAAGCAGTGTTCATGGGCAGCCCCGTGGAGGATGGATGCAGTGTCGTGAGTGATGCTGTGACCGGCACTAAATCCCAGTGTTGCGACAGGATCTATACTGTTTCAGTACAAACAGGTTCCCAAGAGTCACAGCAATTGTGAGTACTAAGGCTGATCTCATTTTCTTATGGTGGGAGATGTGAAATAAACCAGGAGCAGCACATGGTGACAATCATAATAAAGCAGGTCCTTGAGCTGCCAGAGCGCAAGGAAATGGCACAGTGTTTGGAAAGGACAGAGGCAGGAGCCCGCTTCAAATCCGGATCCTCCTACTTCCTTCCCGTGGTCTTGGGCCAGTTGAAGGATGTCTCTCAGGGACACGAGAGGACACGTGGTGTGGACCACAGACAGGACTTAACGAGACTCATTGGCTGAAGGCTGACCAGCTGCTGCCTGGGATGTTGCCTGAAGTACTCGTCTGTTGGGATGGAAGATGGACGGGGATCAGAACTCACCTGGACTCTCCAGAGACTCACAGTGGGCTGCTCTTTCCCTCTAGCATCTCCTCACGTCCAAGACAGTCTCTGACAAGCTCAGGCCAGGCCCAGTCTGTATTCATTAATTCATTCATTCACTTTGACGATTCTATCATGAATATGACAGAGTCTCTGTCATTCATCTGAGAAAACTTTATGCAGCACCTATCATGTGTCATCACTGTTCTAGGTCCAGGGACTACAGCTGTGAGCAAAATAGACAAAAATCCTTCACCTGGCAGAGCTTGAGTTCTAATGGAGGGCAATAATAAACAAGCAAAATACATTGTATACTAAATTGTGTTAGTTACAATGGGGAAAAGAAAGCAGAGAAAAGGCAGGTGTTAGTAGATGCATGGGGTGGGCTCCGTTTTTTAATAACATGTCACTGAAAAGGGGACATTTCAGCAAGGACCTGAAGGAGGTAAGGGAGGAGCGTTCCAGGAAGAGTGGATAGCAAGTGCAAAGGCCCTGGGGCTGCAGCAAGCCCAGGGTGATTGAGAAGAGCAAGGAGGCCCTTGTGGACGGAGCAGAGAGGATGCAGGGAAGAGCAGTGCGGGATGAGGACAGAGAGGAGACAGGGTCCAGGCTGTGTAGGCAGACCAATGGTTCTTAACCTTGGATGTGCATTAAAACCACCTGGGGAGTTTGAAAAATCCTGATGCTGAGGCCCCACCTCATACCAGAATCCCAGTAAATCTGAATCCCTGGGGGTGGGATCCAGGAATCAGTATTTTAAAGGTCTCCCAAGAGATCCCAGTTCTGTGCAGCCAAGATTGAGAACCAGAATTTGGGCCGCTGTGAGGGTTCTGCTTTCAACCAGCAGGGAGTATGGCACAGAGGGGTGGCCTTATGTGACTTACATTTGATGGGATCCTTAGGTTTGCTGAGTTGAGAATAGATTGCCAGGGACAAGGGTAGAAGCTGGGAGACCTTGAAAGCAAGCTGCTTCTCCACTGAGGGCTGCGCTTCTGGGGTTCAGCTATAGGCTCAGAGGAATACAGCCCACCTGGGGTTGTCTGAAAAGGAGTCTTAAGAGGCTTGCATGAGAGGTGGGCACTGAACTAAGTGGTCCACCGAGGAGGTGAGGCATTGCCCAGGTCGAGAAAGTACAGCAAGAGAACCCCACTGGGGATGTGCAAAACCTCCACAAATATGTCCTAGAAGAGGGAAGGTCACACCTGTGGGTCCCCCCATCCAGAGGGCCCTGGGACTGGACCACCTCTGCAGGGACCCATGGGATCCTGTCTACACTTCCCCTCTCCTCTATCCCCTGCTCTGACCCTGGAGGGAAGTGCAGCTGGGGAATAGAGGAGGGGGTGGAGTGAAGAAGTAAGAGACTACCCCTCCCCACCACGCCAAACACACACCATACACTCTAGAAAGCTGGCCTGGTGGGCAGAGAGGAGGGGTTCTAAGTGGATCAAAGTATGAAGTATGGAGTATTGTTATTAGCCTAGACTTGACTGTAATAATGTGATTATTACACCAGGCAAGACGGTTTCAATACTGAGATGAGACTTCCTCTCACTGAAAGTGACTTGGAAGGCGATGGCAGAGCACTGCAGTGAGATCCAGGGGTGGCAGGGACCACCCAACGCGGTAGCCACCAGCCACATGGGGCTATTTCCATTTAAATTAGTGAAAATTAAATAAAAGAAAAAACTCAGTTCCTTGGTCATATGGGCCACATTTCAAGTGCTCAATGGTCACCCGTGGCTGGCGTCTACACTACTGAGCAGTGTAGACCTAGAACATTTCCACCACCACAGAAAACCTTATTGGAAAGTGCTACTCTAGGGAGTGGGCTTGAAGAGCCCAACCATGGGAGAATGTGTGAAGCTTGTTTCTGCCCCTATTTTACTGAGTCTAGATGGTTCCATGTTAGTTAAATTTAACAGTTACTGAAGATTAGGGAGGGATTATTTATATTTAAGAAATAGAGAGCATGTTAATATTCTGAAAGAGAAAGATATTGCAGAGAGGGAGAGAGTGGTGACGTGGGGGAGGGAGGGGTGATACAAAGGGCAAGGATGGTAACCGTCTGTCCTTCCAGGGGGAAATGGAATTGCAGGTGTGCATTTCCTTAATACTTAAATGTCTGTAAATGGAAACAATAATAACCAGGAATTGCACTTGCAATACCTCCACTGTACTTACAGAGCCTCAGGCAGGATATCTGACCCATTATTGTCGGCACACAGAGGGACCACGTCCCAAACCATTCATTTGAGTTCCTCTGCCCGGTCACCGTTTCTTCACTGCAACACTTGTATGGCATATGAAAACTGTATTTGTCTCTGCAGACACATCCAGAGAAAGGCTGTGTAGGCTCCCATGGGCTGTCAACCACAGAAGCTAAGAGAGCCTTTCCATACACGAATGCAAGTGTGTACGCCCATGCTACACGGCAGCCAGAGTAGGGGCACGAAGTCCTTCAATATTTACACCTCCAGGGCTCATAGGGTGAGGAGTGCGTGGTGGTAGAGACGTTAAACATGACCACGTCGGGATATCCAGTGGAAACACCCTCCGGCACGCAGGGACAGAGCACAGAGCTGCAGAAGGAAGGCAGCAGTGCAGTGCTCCACACCCAGAGCAAAGCCACTCTTGTAGAAACAGTCATCAGTGGAGGCCACGTCACAGGCTGCCTTGGGCAGAAGCAGTTCCCTTAGGTACGCTTTGGGTAAAGAGTTAGTACTCAAGATGCCTTTTGAGCCTGCAAATAAGCATAGGGGTAAGGTGATTCTGCAAAGCGTCACAAACCCCTAGATGAAGAGAGGGGCTCCTAGCCTGCACCGGCTTGGAACAAGGAAAGCATGGGACATCTTATAAAGGAGCCACGGATGCGGGCGACACAATGAAAGAGGCAAGGGAGTAAAAAGGTGACTCTCGCATCCCCAATTAGCTGGGGGTCGCCATGTCTTCTCGCTGGAGAGATGGATTGGAAATGATTGTCAGGCTACCATGCTCCGTATCTTTGTAGCTGGGGCTGGATTTAAGTCTAGGTTTGTCTGACTCTTCCTTCCACTAAACCAGGCACTTGAGAACTGGAAAGGGGAGAGGAGGGAGGGGAAGATTAATCTGGAGACTTGTGCTCCCATCTTTAGCTTGGTTTCCGTGTGATTCTGCCTTTAACTTAGCATTAAATGTAGTTTCCATTCCACACGTGGGTTCAACCCTTCTCAGTCAAACTTTCTCTCTTCTTTAAAAAGTCCTAAGTCAAAGGACCCCTCAGGGTTGTGAAGTGTGTGTCTGACCTTGGTGAAACAGCTCTGTTGTCATGGAAACTATGTAGTGGGAAGTGGACAAATCAGCAAGTGGTCCCACCCCACTCCCTTGTGTTTCAGCCAGGGGGCAAATGCCTCGCGTAGGGATCCCAGCTCTTTGCTTATTCATTATACAGCCTCGGACAAGCGTTTGCCCCTGTGCCTCGTTTTGTCAGATGAAGAGTGCGGATAACGATCACAGCCACTTCTAGTGTTTTGCAGTGATTTACAGGAATCAGTTTGTGTCTGTGCCGGATAGGAGGTCAGTGCTCTCAAAATAGTAGCTCTCATTTGTACGTTATGACAGTCTCAACCCATCAACCTAGAGCTTCAGACTCCTGGGAGTGGCCTGTCTTTTAGCCTCACAAGCACCCACGGTTTGACATCTCTGAATAAGATGGGTAATTACACCGGGAGGAAGAAAATCAGAGCTCTAATGGGAAGGCATGATTTGGAACACGAACTGTGTCTGGAGCTGTCACACTGTTTTGGCAGTTGTACCGTGAACAACGGCGAAATCAGGGGCCGCTGGTTTGCTGCCGTGCAATGGTGAATTCCTAGCTTTGTTTGGAATTTCGTCTTGAACTGTAAGAAGGGAGGCAGTATGATGGGAAAGACCCAAGCTGTTGTGTTGCCTTTGCTCAGCTGCCGACCTGCGTATGCCCTTGATGTTACCTAACATTACAGGGGCCGGCTTCCCCATTTGCAAAATGGGTTGATAGGACCAGGTGGCCTCCCAGGACCCTTCTCGTCTGTGATTCTGTTACTCCGTGAAATAGAGAACACGGCTCCAACCCCCCCTTCCCTATGAGTGATGAGCTTTATTTCTTTATGGGGGAGGGGGAAGTGTGTGTATTTCTCTTACTTAAAGAGTAGTAGAATGCGGTGATACGAAACTGCTAGTATCCTTGGAAACAGAGAAGATGAAATTTTGAGTTCTTCATTTTTCATCATTTTGAGTTAATACACAAATGTGTGTAATCTTTTCTAAAATTTGACACTCTTTCCTAGCACTTACGGATTACATAAAGCAAAGATCTATGCCCGAAACTCTTGTCTCTGTAATATGAAAAATGCAGGGGTATATCCACTCACAGCAGAAACATATTACCGCTCTTATGTGGACCTTTCACTGAAAAGATTGACTGGGATTTGGACTCTTTTAGAGACTATAACACGATTTAGTAAGGAGTGGGTGCCCGTGGAGGATTGCAGAATCGTCTCAGGTCCAGACTTACATTTTGGGGCATGACAAAGGCTTGCTATCTGAGTGCTATAGACCCCACTCTGGGACCCTCAGACACCCTAAGATATCTCAGCATTTGGGGAATCTGTCCGGTGTCTGACACATAATTCTCTCCTCTGTGGCTCAGCTTTTCCCTGGACCCGTCTTTCACCTCCCTTGCTCCCCTTTGTCCAGTTCTGCCCTCTCCAGCCCTCACTCTAACTCCGGAAACCTCCACCAGAGTCCGCTTACCCAGGAGAGCTGGGAGCGTTCAGTCATCTCATTTTTCTCTCATGCCTGAAGTGCTCTCTTTCCAATACCTGGGGTTGGGTAGGCAGTCTAGTCCAGCGGACACTGGGCTCCAGAGTAATAGGGCCACTGGTCAAGAGAGTGGCCTGTGGTTAGACCAGGGCTGAAGCTGAAGTACTGGGTGGACCATTTGTAGGGGACACATGGTGATGGGGGAATATCTCCAATTGGACAGCATGCATAGCCTTGGGCAGACTGGTCTCTGGGGAGCAGAACTCTGGTCTCAGTTTGACCTTCAGGGGGCATCCTCCAGGATTCTAAGGAAAAGAGCTGTGTTAGGTTATGTCTCCTTAAAAAGTTAGACATGTGGGACTTCCCTGGTGGTCCAGTGGTTAAGACTTCGCCTTCCAATGCAGGGGGTGCGAGTTCGATCCCTGGTCGTGGAGCTAAGATCCCACATGCCTCACGGCCAAAAAACCAAAACATAAAACAGAAGCAATGTTGTTAACAAATTCAATAAAGACTCTAAAAATGGTCCACATCAATAAAATATATAAAAGAATTTAGATTAAAAAAAAAGGTTAGACATGGAATGATCACATGACTCAGCAATTCCACTCCTAGTAAATACTCAGAATAACTGAAAACAGATGTTCAAACAAAAACTTGTACATGAATGGCAGCAAATAACCAAAAGGTGAAGACAACCCAAGTGTCTATCAATGGATGAATGGATAATGCAATGTGGTATATTCATGCAATGGAGTATTATTTAGCCATGAAAAGAAGTGAAGCCCTGACACATGCTACAACACAGATGAACCTTGAAAACATTATGCTTAATGAAAAAGGCTAGATGCAAAAGGACACATATTATACGATTCTATTTGTATCAAATGTCCAGAAGAGGTAAATCTATAGAGACAGAAAGTAGATTAGTGGTTTCCAGGGGCTGGAGGGAGAGAGGAGTAAGAAGTGACTGCTGATGGGTATGGAGTTTGGTTTGTTTGTTTGTTTTTTGTCTTCGAACTATATAGAAATGATGGTAGTACAATGTTATGAATGTACTAAACAACACTGAATTATGCCATTTAAAACAGTTAATGGTTAATTTTATGCCATGATGATTTTACCTCAAAAAAAAAAAAAAAAAGATGCACTGAGAGACTAGTTATGTTACTGAAATGAGAACCCAGAATGAGGATCACACTAGGAATGGGTTTGGCTATGCAGATAACAAAAATCGTATTAACAGTAGCTTAAATAAATGAGTGTTTATATTTCTCACTCAGAAGTCTGGGGTAGGATAGGTGGCCCAGGAATGATATGATGGCTCAATGGTGACATCGTGAACCCACGCTCTCATTCTTCTGCTCCACTCTTCTTAATATGCAGGGTTTTTTTTTCTTTTTTGTATTCATGCTTGTTGCCTCATGATCACAAAATGGCTGCTGCCATCCCAGCCATTACATCCATGGAAGAGCAGGAGGAAGAAGTTGCAAAGAGTCAAAGGGGCATTCCAGTCTGAGTCCAAGAGTCAGACTTTTAAAGTAAGCTTTCTTGGAGGCTTCTTCATCAACAACAGAATTGGGTCAGGTGGTTTCCCATAGATCCATCAAAGAAGGTGACTTGGGAAAAAGCCAGAAGCATAGGGGGTTGGTTTGGTGAACTAATGACATCTATACAAAGATGGAAGAAGAAACCTAGAGCTTGAACCACACGGAGTGGGAGTGACCTGGAGGTCCTCATCTGCAGGAGCCTGGATCTTGCCATGGCAGGGTTGGCAGTGGTGAACTTTGACTTCAGGAAAGGTCAGCATTATTCAGAGCTCAGTCTTCAGGGAAGGGGCACTGTTTTTCCCTGGGGAAGTCTCAGAGGGAACTTGATTTATTGATTTCAAAAAATTTTAAATTTGGGTTTGCAATTGTGTTTTTAATTTGTTGTGTTTGGTCCACGTTAACAATTAGAACACAAACTAAAATCCTTTAGCACTTAGTGGAAAGTAGGGAACTGATTTAGCAGCATAGTCACTGGAGGAAGGGAAGATGGACTGCTTGGGTAATTCCTGCCTCCTCAGAAGCCAGGGCAGAAAGAATCCTGAGCTCGGGGCTGGTGGCCCCAGCGAAGAGACGCTGAGGAGACTCAGCCACGAGATGCGGTCAGTGTGTCTGATTTCCTATACGTACTTACTCTGTGACCTTCTTATAGCCAAGTATCGCATCTTATTCATCTCCATTTCCCCAGAGCCTAGCACGACTCTCAGCACATAGTAGCCCTCCGTTAACATCCATTCATGTTTTTAAGATGAGATGAATCTTTTGACTCTCCATAAACATAGTCTCAACCCGGCATCCACAGTCCAGTCTTCTGTTCATTTCACTTTCCTCGGCAAGACCAGCTCTGGTGACAAGTGGAAAGCAGAGCTGTGTTTCTGTAAGAGCTTTTCTCAGCATGGTGACGATTCCCTCCTTGATCCCCCAGATGGGTTACTGTGGAAAAACACAGGCTCTGTGGTCAGAAAGCAGTAGCTTCCAGTGACTGGATTTGAAAGCCCATTGCAAACCTATGATGATTCAAGCAGGTGGCCCTGGCTCGAAGCCAAGTCAATCAAAGGAGCAGAGTATGAAGTGCAGGACAGGCTCAGTATATGTAACAACTGAGTGTACGGTAAAGTGAAGGGAATGATTTTAGTCAATGAATTATTAACAGTTTGGAAATTAGACTTCAGGATGCCTTAAAGGCGTTATTTTAAAAACTCATAAGAATGTTAGAATAATATATATGTTGATTTTTAAGTTCCGGTCAAAGGCGGAATTTTAAAGATTGACTGGTGCATTTGACAACCTAAAATTTTAAAGTTTTAGTTTGGCAAATTACCACCATAAGCTAGAAAAAGAGCTTAATATGAGCTGGGGCATCTATCTGCAACATATATTACAGAAAAAGGTGTGATCAACTTAATGTATTGAGTGTTAACAAATCACTAAAATAAAGAATGATTGCCCTGGTTATAAAATGGGCAAAAAAAACTTAACAATTCGCAAAAGAAGAAATGCAAATGGTAGGGAAACAAGAAAACAGGTCATTATCACTACTGACTAAGGAAATAAAAGTTTAGACAGGAGGTCATTTTTTGCACTTTTACAATTTTTGAAAAAGACAATGCCAGTGTTAGAGTTTGAGGAAAGGGGCATTTGCATACACTGATTTAACCTAGTACAACCTTTTTGGAGTGTGATTTTACAATATTTTACTATATATACGTGTGCGTGTATATATATGTATATATGTGTGTGTGTGTATATATATGTGTGTGTATATATATTTGTATATATATATATATATATATGCCTAAAAATATTCTTATTTTTTGAGTCAGAAATTCCATCCGTAGGAATTTACCCTAAAGAACAATTCTGGATTCAGGCAAAGATTTATTTGCAAGGATATTCATTACATCATTGTTCATAATAGAAAGAAATTAGAAACAACCTAATTATCCAATGGTTAAATAGAATTTGGTACAGCAATGCAATGGAGAATTATGGGACAATGAAAAATAGTGTGGAACACAGGGAATCATGATTAGAATACATTAGAACACATTAGAAAGGGAAAAAGCAGATGTATAATAGTGTGTATGATTCCATTTAAGTGTGTATATGAGTGTGTGTGTGTGTGTGTGTGCACACGAGTATACGCAGAAAGAAAGGTAGTTATCTTCGGGTATTGTGGGTGACTTCTCAGTAAGTTTCAGTGTTTTTCATATACAGCTTTCACTCATGTATGCAGATTTAGAAACAAATATTTAATTAAAAAAAAAAAACCCTGAACTTAACTATTTATTAACTGTGTTATCTTAGGCAAATTACTTCACCTCTCTGAGCCTCAGTTTCGCATCGGCAAAATTTGCATAATAGTATCAATCTCTTAAAACTGTGGTGCAGAAAAAGTGGGATCATATATATGAAAACTCCTGATCCATATTAATCACTCAATAAACGCAATGCCCCTTATTTTCTCAGGGATATTCTCTCTCCCTTATCTAAACGTGTGCACAGGAGAGGTTCTGATATTAAGCTGTTCTATTTTACAGTGACTTTAAATTAATGTCTTTTTTTCTCCAGATGGATTTTATTCTAAGTCTGTGGGGTTTTCATTGTAAAATGAAAAGGTTTGTTTCTATAACTTTCTATTTAAAGAATAATTGCAGCCGTTTTCCAGTTTGCAGAAAAATTGAAGTCAGTGCCTAGGAATTTTTTCAATTTTCATTTTTCCACTCCAAAACCACATCAGAAACTTGTCCTTAAACATTTGTCTCTTGCTCCCAAAATGGTCATAGCAGAAACTCCCATGAACGAGAATCTGTATTAGCAAAGTCACATTTGGTTATTTGAACAGAGCAGGGTGTCTGCAAAGCAGATGCTGACGCTGTGGATGAAATCAGTATGGGAAACGCTTCATCGGAAGGAGCGTTCTCTCCTAGGTGGAGATGTGAAAGCTCCTGGTTTCTCCAAAGTTATAAGAGAATGGAGCAGGTACCCACCCTGGGGGTGGTCATTAGCCGGACTGACACCAATCCACCTGCCCAGCTTCACAAGGAGCCTGTAGGTCAGGTTTCTGGGGATGTAGTGTGTGACTGTTGCATCATGCACCTTGGGGGAAAACCAATACCCTGAAAAATCGACAGCTCTTTCTTTAAATTGAGCAATAATCCCTGGCAGAAATTAGACCAAATCGACAATTCCCATTGATTATGCTTTTAAAAATATCAAACTCCATTTTAGGAAACAAGACATTTCTCCTCCAGACTGTTTTGAAATGGCCCTTTGCCAGCTTTCTGTGGGTTCGTTAATAACCTCATCCTGGTATTGGTCAGGCCCACTTCTCGCAGGCCTGGCTCAGCCACGAACCTCATTAGAATCCAGGTCTGTGTTCCTGGCAAACAGCTGCCTCTTGCACTTGAAAACTGATGGGGAGAAAAGTGGTCCCTGCAGTTCCTATCAGCCTTAAACAGAAACATCTGCTCCTCGGGAGCCTTTTGCTGGCTCGGTTTTCAGGGAATGCGTTCTGGGGATGGGCGAAAGCACTGTCTCCCCGCCCCGGTGACGCTGGCCAGAGGGAACTGCCCGCTGCAGGGGACTGTGGGCCCTGGGAATAGTCCACCTGCCAGGAAAAGGAAGCTCCCACCACACGTTCTGTAAAGCTTTAAAAGCACATATCTGGACTTAAAATATTGCCTGGTGGTGAAAAGTGCTCCTGCAAGAAGAGAGAGAGGGAGAGAGAGAGAGGGAGAGAGAGAGGGAGATGGAGAGAGAGAGAGAGAGAGGGAGGGAGAGAGAGAGAGAGAGGGAGAGAGAGAGAGGGAGAGAGAGAGAGAGGGAGATGGAGAGAGAGAGAGAGAGAGGGAGAGAGAGGGAGAGAGAGAGAGAGAGAGAGGGAGAGAGAGAGAGGGAGAGAGAGAGAGAGGGAGAGAGGGAGAGAGAGAGAGGGAGAGAGAGAGAGGGAGAGAGAGAGAGAGGGAGAGGGAGAGAGAGAGAGAGAGAGGGAGAGAGAGAGAGAGAGAGAGAGAGAGAGAGAGGGAGAGAGAGAGAGAAATCTGATTGAATCCAGGAGGTTTGAGTTTTTGTTTCTCTTTTTCTTTTTTTTTGTTTTAAATCCAAAATGTGTTTATTGGGATGGTTTCCTGTTCATCTTGATTCCAGGGGCTTTTAGCGCTGCTTCCGTCTGAAGGAGCCCCTTCTGTAAGCCTTGCTTTTCCTCCTGTAGGCTGGCAGAGGACGGTGGAGCAGCCAACACACAAAGCTACTGCCTGTGCGTGGCCAGAGACGGTGGTGATTTTATAGCGTCCTGGGCATTTCACATCCATGAAATAGGCACTGGGGCTCTGCACCAGGCGCTTCTTCTTATGTTTCCTCTTCTCTTCTGGAAAGGGATGAAGGAGATCCTTTGTGAGAGGCATGTTCTCGTGGGGAGGTCGTCACCGTTGGAAAGCTGTTTCTCTTTTTCTATCAGCCGAGCCACATGTGAAGATTTCTGGTGTGGAGGCGTCCTCCGAGACAGATGGTTTCCTTTTATCCAGCTTTATTTGTCATCCAACCACACTTCTCTGTGTTTAGGCACAGATTAAATAAGGTGATGTAGGTAAGAGGCCTCACCCAGAGCATGGATGCCCCTTCCTCCTTGGTATCTTCCGATGGCTCTTAGGACCCTAATTTCTTCCTTTCTTTTTGCTTTTGGACGAGGACACTGAGGCACCCAGAAATTAATGGTTTGTTTAAAGTTCTCCTTTTGGGCTGTTAACGGTGCTTTGTTCCTGCATCCTTTGAAGGATTTGTTTAAATCATACAGATCGGGGCTTCCCTGGTGGCGCAGTGGCTGAGAATCCGCCTGCTAATGCAGGGGACACGGGTTCGAGCCCTGGTCTGGGAGGATCCCACATGCCGCGGAGCAACTGGGCCCGTGAGCCACAACTACTGAGCCTGCGCATCTGGAGCCTGTGCTCCGCAACAAGAGAGGCCGCGATAGTGAGAGGCCCGCGCACCGCGATGAAGAGCGACCCCCACTTGCTGCAACTAGAGAAAGCCCTCGCACAGAAACGAAGACCCAACACAGCAAAAATAAATAAATTAATTAATAAACTCCTACCCCCAACATCTTCTAAAAAAAAAAAAAAGTAATAGTCTCCTCAGCTGTAAACCAGGGACAATAGTGCCTACCTCATAAAGTCACTGCGTTCAATAATAAAAATAAATCATACAGACCATGGGCTGTGATCCTAACGCAACTTTATGTTTGCCTCCCTGTTCTGTGGGGCTAGGTCTTTCCCTGCCAGTCGACCTCTGGGCCAGGTAGGGAAGAAACACTCTCGTGGTCACTCTAAGTTATAAAACAGAATCCCAGTCCCACATGATAATAAAAGGTCACAACCTGAATTAAGGTCGATCAAACCCATGCTTCTATGTTGAGCCTGGTGCAGACAGGAAATCCGGGGACGGGGTGGGTGTCGTCTTGTCTCTTTCCCCTCTTCTTGCTTTTCCTTCTAGCCCTCCTGATCCTTCTACTACCATCTCCTGACCCCTGCATGGTTGGGGTCTGAGGAAGAAGAGGTAACGAGGGAGCCGCACAGCCTGTGTGCCTGGAACTTGAGGGCTGTGGTGTCACACTTTCCGTCCCTGAAGAGGTTTAAGGGGGTCTTTCTCTTGGGGGCACTTTTGTGGGGTTTTCGCGTCTTCAGAGACCCTAATCTGATTTCTGAGGCCCTCTCAGCTATAGTTCCTTTGATGTGAGTGATGCATCTTCCTGTTGCTTACTCTTTACGTGACCGCTATACTTCCAGGGGTGCCTCTAGGTCTTTCTGTGGAGGTCCATTGCGTCTCTAAGTGGCTCTGCAGGATAGGATCTAAAACCCTACCTGGTCCGTGGGAGATGCCTGTATGTTTTGTCCTGTATGCTTTTTCGGCAGAGAAAGAACCCGACTGTCACCACGTTTCCTAGGGTTTGTCTATCAGGGACTGGCTCACTCATCTCTCACCCTTTGTGTTTCTCAGGTAGGAAACAGACACCAGCCTTTATGTCTCCCAATTTAGGGGATATGTATTAAGTGCTTTGGTGGCTTCTGATGAAACCCCATAGCCCCGTTCTTGAAGCGCAAGGTGAAGTATAGACACCCCCCCGCCCCCCACCCCAACCCTCACCCTTGGTAGGGGCTGGCATTAACAACACAGCAGCTGGTTCTACAAGTCCTTTCTTAATCTCCTTTACTTGAAGTCTCTGACATCAGGCTTGGGTTAGGAGATAGTGTCCCTTCCCCTTGGAGGTAGGGCTGGGGTTGGGACTTAGCATAGCTTTCTCCCATAGCATAGCTTTCTCCCAAGAAGCTGTCTTCAAAAGTCCTCCCTTATCTCCAACTCTTAACCCTTGGTATGAGTGAGAGGTTTAGGAGCTGTTAAACTCCTAAAATTTAGATCGCTCTTTGGTAAATTCTGCATGTGGCTTGGGTCTCCTTTGGGATGTGATTTCTGTGGTCTTTGGTGCCTTGTTTGAGCACGTGCTGTCCTCTGGCTATACTGGCTTCCTGTTTCCCCACTTGCTTCTGAGCTCTTGGAAGGGGGATTTGGGCTTGGTTAACCTCTATCTTAACAACCATCACAGGGCCTAGCGCCTGGTAAGGGCTGGTGCATTCTTGCCGGACCAAGGAAGAGGTGCGACAAATTCTATTTCGCTCAATAACCAGTAATTTATTGAGCAAATAAATGATCAGGGCCTGGGCTCTATGCTGGTGCAGAGGGAGATATTATAACATATAGCACAGGGTGTGTTTTCAGAGCGCTTCCACACTACTAGTGATGACTTGTTATCGGATGCAAGAGCATCAGCGAGTGGCTGGTTCAAGGCTGGGGTAGGAAAAGCACAAGATGAGCCCAGAATATCATGGTGCCAACAAGTAAGCAATTGCTTTAAATAAAACCACAGGGTCATGTCAAAAGGACACAGGAACCAGCGTGAAGGAGCTCCCAGGGACCAAATCTGAAACCGGCTGAGCAATGAAAGAAATGCTAGAAATGGATTATAATACATGGAGTAAAACCAATACCCAGGAGTCCACACCGGCATCCGTTAGTTGATCATTAAATACACAAACTGAAGAGGAGGGAAAGTGAATTCTTACAGTAGAATTCTAATTATCAAAGGTAGAAGGAAGGAACGCAGGCACACTCCACGGTAATAATTGCTTCAGGCAAAAATAACCAAAGGATGGTAAAATGAACGGGTAAAATGCATGATGAGAAACAGGGTATTCACATAATCTCAATGTATCTCCTTCCAAGATACTTACTAATTACAAAGGGAAGAGCAGTAACTTTACGGTGAAGCCAGCAGGTTCCAATTTATCAAGTGACCAAAGTTGAACTTACTGGGGTGAGATACATAATGACATCAGGTGTGTTCTGATCCGATGTACCAACTAGGGCATCCTCATTCACATCTGTGGTCCTTTTGCTGAAAGATACTGAATTTAGACATGAGGGGGCCTCAGAAAAATCCAAATTTGGGGGACGTTCTACAAAATAACTAGTCAATACTCTTCAAAAATACCAAGGTCAGAAAAGACAAAGCCTGAGAACAGTCTCAACTGGGGGAGACACAACAACTAAATACAATATGGGATCCTGCACAGGGTCCTGGATCAGAAAAAGAACATGAACAAAACACTTGGACAAGTTTGAATAAGGTCTGTAGCTTAATTCCTAGCATGTGTCAGTTTGGATTCCCTGATTTAGATCATTGTACTGTGGTTGCATAAGATATTAATATTAGGGGAGGGCAGATGAAGGTATATGGGGATTATGTGTACTATTGCTGAAGCTTTTTTAAAATGTCTGAATTTATTTCAAAATTCAAAGTTAAAAAATAAATTAAAATTTAAACGGTGAACTTTCCATAGTGACATTCACTGCCCTTTGCAACTTGCCCAGACTCCACACCCCTACCCTTCGTGAACCAGCATGAATAGCTTCCCAAACTCCAAGTGCAAGTGAAGACGTAGGTCTTATTTTCCCATGCAACGGCTTAAGAGCCAACATGCCTTATTTCTAGGAAGTCTGTATCTCTCTCTGAAGCTTGTCCCAATCTTGACTTTTTTGAGCATCACAATCCAAAATGGAGTTGGTTTAACCCCACATCCACATTCAGGATCGTCAGAGACTGCTGTTGCTTCTTAGGGCCACATGGTGTCCTCATTGTCACTCTGTCCTGCATAATCTCCCAAGCTGGGAGAGACCCCTGGGAATATCTGCCCCTTGGTTGGCTTTTGGTGGTCCTGGTAGAGAGATGCCCTGGTCTTGGGGTCAGAGGGAGATGGTGGTGGGATGAGGCGTGAGGGGAGGGGAGGCCATCACTCCTCAACCACATGGATCCCTCACTCTCCCTCCCCACTCATTCTGATGCTTCTGCCCCTGTACATGTGCTTCTCATGAGCCTTACCACCATTTCCCACCTCTGCATCCTTCGAGGCCCATCTCCAACCTCTTAACCCCTCTTTCATCCCCGTTTCTGAGGCCCTTCATTCTACATCTTAGGACAGTGTGTTAAGTTATTAGCATGGCTTGAATGGTGAGCTGTACCTGTAATCTATAATCCAGGTATTTGTATCTGTACATCCTAGGTGTCTTTCCCTCCCTCTGTCTCCCCCACTCAGAGACATATGGTGAAGCAGAAACAGAGACTCTGAGAAAATACCTTCTTGGGTGTGGAAGGAAGATTCTCCCTGGAGAGTTTGCAGGGCTGTTTCCTGTTGTCTGGCCTGGGTGACCCTGGGCCTTGGGGAAGAGAGCATGGGAGGCCATGAGATGAAGAGGGAAAGGGTCTTAGAGGATGAGATGGACAGTGGGTGGAGGTATGGCTGTCTTGTGTGGGATGGAAAGGGGACCCTTACCTCCTGCCCAGATGGAACTGAACAAACCTGGGAATTTCTTCCTGAGTTCTGAGCCTGAGATGGGGCACACGGGGCTCCACCATCCATAGGACCCTCCTTTGCTCAGTGGATCAGAGCCTTGTGGAGAACAGGGGCTGGGTCTTTCCTCCGTTGCTCCCTGGGCATGGTGAAGGGTAGGGTGCTTGGTAAATATTGTTGAATTGCGCTGAGAGGCAGAACTGGGAATCAGGGCGCTCACTGAATTGGCTGGCCCCCCTGCCAATGAATCATGCTCCCTTTTTATTGTTTCCTCCAACAAAGACATCAGAAGCTCACACAAAGGGGACCTGGGAACGTGGAAAGCCTCTGCAAAGCCCTCAGCTTCCTTCGGGATGGGCGTAAACCCACTCCTGGGGCTTGGAGCTGAGATGGGGGCTGCCAGGTGCTGCCCCATCTCTGGAGACACATGCCAGCTCTCCTCTGAGCGTTGCCAGTCAGTATAACATTTCACACTGCCATTGATTTTTATGTCTTCCTACACTAATTAGACATGTTATTACTAATCTTTGGTAATCACCACAAGAGGCTTGTGGAAAGTCTCCGAGATTTCAATCTAGATTAAAAATAAGAAACATTATCACCTCTGGGAAAATGCAAAGAAAGCACATGTTATTTTAATGTTTAAATCAATAAAGCTGTCCTGCTTCTGTTTTGTGCTAGTATTGAAATTTATAAAAATCCTGTTTAAGTTTCCTTCTGTCCATCTCATCCCCACGGGGCGCCCAATTGATTTCTCTGAGGGTATCTGACGGGGGCTACGGGGGAAAGACTGCCAAAGACCCACGTGCCTTAGGGCTTGACTGCCGAGACCTGGGGAGTGGCGGGGCGGGGGGAGGTTCAAGGGACCCAGTTTCCAATCCTTTATTTTGATTTCCATTGATTCCTCTTATTAAAGAAGCATTTGAATACACAAGAAAGAGAGAAAATCCTTTCTTCCTTAATTAATCTCTCTTCCGATGGGTAGATGGCAAACTTTAATTGCAAAACAACCTGCCTGCCCTGGGCAGATTAAATGATGGGAAGGACATGGAGTAGGGAGGGGAGGTGAACATCTTAACCGAGGTCCTGTCACTGGGGAGCAGAGAAAAGAAATGATCTTCGAAGGACGAGAACGCCATCTAGCCTATTCTCTCAAACAATTGAAACAAACGTGTTGACACAGAAAAAGAAATGAGCCTACTTTAATGTTCTGCAGAGACAGACTGTAATTTGTAATACCTCTGATCAGAAATTGAGACGCCATATGGACCTGAAGTGAAATAAAGCACAGTTAACTTTTTGCCAGGCATAGTGGAGAGGGAGGGCGGGGGACGAAACCCATCTCCATATGACATTGCCACAACTATGTTTCTGGCATGAGAACGGGGACAGCTTGTGCACCCAGAAGGGTGCCATCGTGTACCACAACTCGGGAGATGGCCGGCTTTTCTGTGCCTGCTGTGTCTGCGGAGAGCGGTGCCCGGCTAGTTGCGAGGCCAAGGGGCGGGATGCATTTGGCAGCTCCACTCACCTGCCTGGGAGCCCCTGCTCCAGGCTCAGCTGTACCAGAGCGCCTGGTGCAGCAGAAGAGCCTACATGCCTTTTGGTGTGAGTCCAACTTTATTCCTGGGGGAAGATCCCCTTATTTCTGAAACCCCCAGGGCTGCCGCAGTGCCTGCACATGCTTCTGTTATTATGCCAGGCATTGTTTTCCATATCTGTCTCCCCTACCAGACAGTGAGCTCCTTGAGGGCAGGGGTTACCTGATAAAAATGATGATGGAAATAATTGCGATGATGATACCATCGTTCCTATATATTGAGCACCTACCATGGGCCAGCTCTGATTTAGGCACCTTACTTACCTTTTCAGCAGCTCATCCACTATCGCAACAGAGTAAGTTGCCTTAGTCTGCCTGGGCTGCTACAACAAAATACCACAGGCTGGCAGGCTTAGATAACAGACATTTATTTCTCACAGTTCTGGAGGCTGCAAGTCCAAGATCAGGGTGCTGGCAGATTCCTTTCATTGTGAGAGCCCTCTTCCTGGCATACAGGCAGCTGCATTCTTTCTGTGTCCTCACTTGGGAGGGAGAGAGAGAGAGAGAGAGAGAGCAAGTTCTCTGGTCTCTTCTTATAAGGGCGCTAATCTTGTTTTGAGGGCTCCATCCTCCATAGCAGTAAGTATCATTATTGTCACCTATTAATAAAGTAATTGAAGTTTAGAGAGCTCCAGGGACTCTCCTGAGGCCACTTAACCATTGGGTGGCAGAATTCGAACTGAACCCAAACTTTCCACCTCCGACACTGGTCCTTTTCCCTCCAGGCCTCACTGTGTCCTAAGCTGAGCCCAGGTCCCTGGGTGCTCAGTGATGTTGCTTGAAAGATGGAGTGTTTTATTTGCTTCTGTGACTTCTGTCTGCTTATGATTGTGACCATGTACTGTAACTCCCAGCTCCAGTGAGGTCCCCCTGATGGAAAGACTCTAGTGACCCCCCCAGACTTTTTCAGTAAATCCTAGTCTCACTCAGAGACTCAATCACCTCTCTTGACAAGGAAGGGGAGGCAGCATTCATTAGACTTACCATCAGCCAGGTGCTTTTTGTATTTTATTTAAATTGCCGGCATCGTCGTCATAACCTATTTTTACAGAGGAGGAAAGTCTCAGAGAGGTCAAGTGAGCGACGTGTACAAGGTCTGGCAAGCAGCTAAGCAGTGACTGCACCCCAGGGCCGTGTTATTATGATTTGACAACAACGCCTTCATTAACCTCCGGGGCATTTTGTGAGAAGACGGGGTGGGGGGGGGCGGGGGGAGGTTCCAGGCTCCGTAAGAACCAGAGGACCCCACCCCTACCCCCTGCAAGTTTTTGAACTTGAGTCTTACTTTCCTAGCTGTTGCTTGGACAGCCTGGTGGCATCCAACTCAACATACATGTGCTCATGCAACTAAGTTCAGGCCAATAGGACGTGAGTGGAAGTACCTCCAAGCTCAAGCAGTTTGCCCCAAACTTCCTCAATTTCCCTGTTCTTTGGTTAAATGTATATGTGGAAATGCAGCAGCTTCAGGCCCAAGATTGAAGATAAGGGCTTGGGTCCCTGAGGGACCTCGTGGCACAGATCTTATCCACCCTTCCTGGACTGTTACATGGAAGAAAAATGCCCTTCTATCTCGTCAAAGCCACAGGATCCAGGGGTTTCTTGTGCAGCAGCTTGCTTGGTCATTTCCCTTACCCCTCCCCTGCCTGTGGCGATGGCTCCATTCAAGCTTGATGACCTTCTTTGACGTGACCCCTCTCTCTACTCCTGCCCCCTACAGGCAATGTTGAGACAGTCAATCACATGAAATTCTGAAAAGATGGAAACATCCAGAAAATGAAATGTTTGCCATCTCAGTGCATAGGAGGAAACCAGGATGTGTTAAGCACTTACTAATTTCAGACACTTTACTAAACTTCATGACTAATTGTGTTACTTCAATATTACTCTTTAAAAAAATTTAAAAATTTTTTTATTGAAGTATAGTTGATTTACAATATTGTGTTTGTTTCTGGTGTACAGCAAAGTGATTCATATATATATATATATATATATATTCTTTTTAAAGATTCTTTTCTATTATAGGTTATTACAAGATATTGAATATAGTTCCCTGTGCTATACAGTAGGTCCTTGTTGTTTATCTATTTTATATATAGTAGTGTATATTTTAATCCCAAGCTCCTAATTTATCCCTTCCTCCTTTCCCCTTTAGTAGCCATAAGTTTGTTTTCTATGTCTGAGAGTGTTTCTGTTTTGTAAATAAGTTCATTTGTATCATTTTCTTTTAGATTCCACATATGAGTGATATCATATGATATTTGTCTTTCTCTGTCTGACTTACTTCACTTAGTATGATAATCTCTAGGTCCATCCATGTTGCTGCATATGGCATTGTTTCATTCTTTTTTATGGCTGAATAGTATTCCACTCTATATACATACCACATCTTCTTTATCCATTCATCTGTCCATGAACACTTAGGTTGCTTCCGTGTCTTGTCTATTGTAAATAGTGCTGCTTTGAACATTGGGGTGCATGTACCTTTTAGAATTCGAGTTTTCTCTGGATACCAATGTCACTCTTCAATGACCTTTGAATAGAGTTCACACTTGGCTCCCTCAAAGCCTTTGTGAATAAGACAAGATAGAGCGAAAGCATCATGTTGGAGCAGGAAAGCACCAACAGATGCTTGAGTCCAACGAATGAGACCCTCCTCATCTCCTTGTGTGCCCACCCCTCCCCCTCTGCTGTCACCTCCCACTGTTTTTACCATTTCTTCCCCCTGTACATACATGGCTTTGCCCTTGCAGGTGCCACTGCCTGGAATACCAGTGGCATCTGGCCTACCAGAAGGCCCTAAGTCGTCCTTTGAGACAAGCTCAACACTGTTCCTCCGTGAACTCTCCCTCCCTCCCCTGCTCTCCAGCACAGCTGTTTTGCCCCATGCTTAATGATTCTGCGATGCAGATTCTACTGCACAAGCCAGACAGCTGCACTGCGGCTCTCTGCTATCCATCCCATGCTAGAATACGGGCTCTCCCAAGGCAAGAGCCTCATCTCATTCATTGCTTTGTGTGTGTCCGAGCACAGTTTTTGGCTCCTGGGAGGGTCTCAGTGAATACTGAATGAAATTGGAATCCTAACAACACCCCATTTGTAATTAGAAAATCTGACTCAGGGACGTTCTGACTTTCCCAGAACAAAGGTATTTAGTAAGTGCCAGACTTGGGTTTGGAGCATGGATCTGTCTGATGCCCAAATCCATGCTTTTTATATCACCTTACAACTGCCTTTTGATATCCCTACCAAGTAGAGAATGATTTCCTTTCAGAAGGAGGGATTTTCTGGATTAGAGGTGTCTAGACATCTCTCTCATCTAAATGCGGATTTATTCAGAGCAAAGGAGGATCTCCCTGACTGGTGGTAAAACTGAAGTAAAAAGCAGCGGCTGTCACTCTCCAACAGCCTCATCTGTACAGCTGCCTGGACCTGTGGTTCTCACGCGAATTTGTCCTCCCTCCCTCCCTCCCTCCCTCCCTTCCTTCCTTCCTCCCTCCCTCCCTCCCTCTCTCCCTCCCTTCCCTTTTTAAGGACTGTGCACAGAATGGGGCTTCCCCTTTGGCAGTTCTGGTCTGGGGAAGGTGAATTTATTTGAGGTCATTGGCCACAGAGAGTGTCTCTTGCTGTGGCCGCCATCTGGGGACTTAGCAGGTACTGTCTGAGCTGTATTCAGCGCTCCAGCAGGTGGGCCTGTGGCTAGGTGGCTGCCACCAGCCTTGTGTTTGGAGTGCCTGGAAGTCAGGAATGGATTTTTCTTCCAGTTCTGACTTTCTTTTTCCCAGCAGATGTTGATTTCAGTTGGCCCAGGGTCCAGTCCATCCAACCCCCTGGTGTTCCAGTAAGCTCTCTACTTCCTCAACCAGCCTGCTCGAAGGTTTCTCTAAAGCTTTGCCTTTGTTCTTTCTACCCTCAGCCCCATCCTTCCAGCTTTCTCCTGTTGTCCCTCGGGGCTGGAATGTCAGACACAGGACATCACTGAGGAGGTATAAGGCAGGGCGCTCTGAGCGATTAAAGCACCTCAGGATTTCCCAGAGGACACACCTCACTGTGGCCCTTACGCACTGTCAGTTTTTCATCCCGTGCTAGCTTATGAGCTCTCTGAAGGTAAGAGGGTTCTTGTTCATTGCTTTGTGTGGGTCTCAGCAGTGTTCCTGGCACCTCAAAGGGTACCAGTGAATCCTGGATGATAATTTTCATCCTAACACCAATCCTATGAGACCCACATGACTATCCCTATTTATATGCTGGCCTTTGAACTGTGGCCTCTGGGGAGGAAAGGAAGCTTGGACTCATTCCCAGATATAATTATCTCTCTAAATTCTCATGACAACCCTTTGAGAAGGCACTTTACTTGTGCAGTTTTTAAAAATCAAGAAACCAAGGTTTAGAGAGGTTGAAAGTCCCCCAGCTATCTATCGGTGGCCAAGCTGAGAGATTGGAACCCAGCTCTGGCCGATGTCAGAACAGTGCCCTTCACCACACTGACTCCCTCCTCTGCTACCTCAGCCCATGTTTCCAGAGCTTCTGATGCTCTGATTCCCTTGCATGGGGCCCTGAGCCGAGGGCTCCCGTGAGAATATGTATCCAAGCATGAGAAGCAGAGGCGTTAAAAGAAGGCTGTTGCGAAATTTATTCTGATGCCAAAAGGGGGTCTTGAGAAGGATTTAAAGAGCAATTGTGCCACTCCTTATCCCCCACTGATAAGCTGCCTGCGAACTGTAACATAGGCAGCACGTAATGAATAAGAAAGAGATTTATTAGCTTGTGTCATATTCGGTTAAGTACTTTCTATGTAAGACGAGTATTTCACTTGTACGTATTACATTTTCAATGGGTTTCCAATCATTTTCAATCCATTATTTTTAACTCCTTGGATTATATTGATGGTAAATTAATTACAAGCCCAAACCCCATATTGTCCAATTATAATTTAATTCATTTGAGCTCCTCTCTTTGAGTTTGGATAAAAAGCGAAAGCACTTTAGAAAATCGTGTCATTTCCTCTAGAATCCTGTCGTTGTGTTCCATGTTTCCATGATGGTTTGAAGAAGGGTTGAGGATTCAGCAGAGTGTTGGGGGTTGGCTGGCTCCCAAGGTGACACCCTGCAGGGTAGCCAGCAAGCCTAGGTTCAGATCTGGATTCAATAATCTGTTGGTTTTTGTAACCGTGGAGAGGTTACGCAATCTCTCTGCGCCTCTGTTTCCTCATCTGTAAAATGGGGTTAGTGACAGAGTCCCTACTGCATGGGGCTATTCTGAGGGTTAAACGAGTTACTATAGCTAGCCCCCCTGGAACACACAGTGAGCCCTGAATAAGTGTTGGCTGTATTTATCATCACTGAGCTCTAGGGGAAGAACGGCAGGTGGGTTTATGTCATGAGCCAATTCCAATCCAAGAGTGGTGCTTTTCTGGAGCTCTGTGTGAAGGCAGACCCAAAGGCCCAGCTGATCTCAGGCTAGAGAGTGCAGGGATCAATTAGAGATGTCTGCCATGGGTGCAGCTGTTAGGAGAGGTGACAAGTAAGGCCCTGGCTCTGTTAGGGCTGGGGCTGTGCTTGCTTTAATCCCCCCTCTATTCCTAGTATCCTGCCCAGCGCTTGGCCCCTGCCAGTCCAGGTGGTGTTAACAGTGAGCCCTTGTACCTAGCCGTGACTGAGGCCAGCCCTGCCCTGGATTCCTCAGTCCCTGAGCCAACCAAGCCCTTTTCTCTGCTTCAGTCAGCTTGGGCTGGGTTTTCTGTCCTGGAGAGCAAAAGATTTCCTTTTCTAATTTTAATTTTTTGCATTTTTCATGCCTATTTTATTTAGTTCAACTTATTTTAATTGTACAAGTTCCATGCTCACGGTACAAACATTCTTACGATTATTATTCAGCCTTGAAAAAGGAAGGACATTCTGTCAGCGTGACAACATGCGTGAACCTTGAGGACATTATGCTAAGTGGAATAGCCACTCACAGAAAGACAGATGTTGCACAATTCCACTTACATGAGGTCCCTGGGGTAGTCAAATTCACAGAGACAGAAAGCAGGATAGTGGCCAAGGCCTGGCGGGGTGAGGCAGAAGGGGAGTTACTGTTTAGCGGATATAGTTTTAGTTGGAGAAGAGGAAGAGAATTCTGGAGACGGATGGCGGTGATGGTCGCACAACAACGTGAATGTACTTAGTGCCGCTGAAGTGTGCACTTAGAAATGGTTAAGGTGGTACACTTTGTGTTATGTATATATGTATAGTTTTTCTTTCTTTTTTTTTTAACTTAGGTACAACTGATCCCCAATGCTGTGCTACTTTCAGATGTACAAAAAAGTGATTCAGCCATACATATACCTCTATTAATATCTATTTTTTTCCAGATTCTTTCTCATTATAGGTTATTACAGGACACTGAAAATAGTTTTCTGTGCTCTACAATAGGTCCCAGTGCGTGTATGTGCATATGCTAATCCCAAACTCTCAGTTTATCCCTCCCTCCGCCTCCTCTTTGGCAACCACAAGTTTGCCTTCCATGTCTGTGAGTCTCTCTCTGTCTTGCAAATAAGTTCATGTATATTACTTTCCTAGATTCCACATGTAAGTGATATCATATGGTATTTGTCTGACTTACTTCACTTAGTATGATAATCTCTAGCTCCATCCATGTTGCTGCAAGTGGCATTATTTCACTCTTTTTTATGGCTGAGTAGTATTCCATTGTATATATGTACCACATCTTCTTTATCCATTCATCTGTGGATGGACACTTAGTTTGCTTCCATGTCTTGGCTACTGTGAACAGTGCTACTCATGTTATACTAAACGTCTAGGGGACAAGGTGTAAGGACACAGGACTGGCTCCATTCTCTTCGGGGCCAATCAATTTCCAGCGCCCTGGGCCAGCTGATCATCTCTGATCCTCCTGCTTTTTCCATGTATTCCTGCTGTATCCCTACTTTCTCCTGCTGTTCCCTCTGCTGGAATCTCTTCTCTCCTTCCTCATCAGCCTCCCTCCCATGCACCTTCCGGCCTTACTCTATTATGGCTGGGTATGTTCTGCTCACGTTAGGTGTCCGCATGGAGGACCTGGTCTGCAAGGCTCTTTCTAGACTTGGAGCTTTCTCAAGGCCCCGTGAGTGTGTTGTTTGCTTCTACGGCTCTCAGACCCAGACAGAGCAAGTGTCAATCATTCACTGGAGACCACCTTGCCACAAGCAGACAGCTTTGGTGGTGCCCATTGAGGTGCCCCGACCGCAGGGAGCAGTCATTTCCCAAAAGGCTTCTCCTTCCCTTCTCTCCAGTACGCGGTTTTTGAGATTCCTGGTGGCGCACACGGGTGGACTGGGTTGTTTTCCTGCAGTTTGACAGTGATAAGAGCTGCCAGACTGCCTGAGCTGCTCTGGTCTGGGCTGGGCTCTTAATCTCCCCATTACACCTGGCTCAGCCTGGCGTGGGCACAGGATGCCCTGGCCTGGGACCAAGAGGACGTCGGCAGCAGTAAGCCTGACGCCGGAATGGAATGAAATCACACGTTTACTTTTTTCATCTTTTCTTCCCCTGATGTCACCGGCAGATGGAGAATGCTTCCACTGTTTCCCTTTCCCTCTTTTTTGGCAGGAAGCTGCTTTCCCACTAGACCACCAACTAAGATGGAGTAAGAGAAAAACAGAACAGAAAAGCAGAGAAAGAAAAATGGAAACAGAGGAAGTGAGAAGGCAAAAGAACTTGAGGGCAAGACACAGTGGGTGGTTGAGATTCTGGGCCGGGATTAGAAAAGGATGCTTATTTATGGGAGGGACCCTTGTACTAAGAGTCAATTGGATCACAATATACTCTAAAGAAACATCCTACATTATTCCATCCTGGGATGAGAGGGAAGGATCTATTGTCTGACCATGAGACCTGTCTCCCAAGTCCATGCATCCCTTGAGGGTGCCTGCAAACCACAGCATTCCGTTCATTCAACCTGCTGTATAATGAGATTTTCCTCTCTACTTTGTCTTAATTGGTGGAGTGTCAAGGAACAAAGCAAATATTTGTGCAGCTCGACTGCTGCTCTTGTGATTAGAAGGTAACATCTTTCAACGTCCATGTCTGAATTGCGATACACAGGCAGGGGAGTCCATTTGCTGTGGGATCAATAGATGTGGTCTCAGTTGGCAGAGACCTGGAGGCTTTCTTTTGAAAACAGGAAGATGCAGGACAGCTCTCGATGCCTAGCTCAATTTAACATGGCAACTGGGCAGTGGTTTTGTTTCCAGGTTGATTGCTTTTCAGCTCAAGAATAATAAAAACCTTCCTGATATCAACCAGCTCAGTGTTAATCTTGCAGAAACACAAGAATCTAAAACGTGGTCCCTGCTGCCTGGAGTGCTTCTTCTGCTGGCCAGCTCTTAGGTATCCCGTGAAGTCTCGGCATGAAAACCTCCTTCCACTGTCATATGGAGGGAACCTCTGTCCTCCACACATTCTTGGTGCTAACACTCTCTGCCGTATCTGGGAGGTGACATTAACCATGTTGAACCGTAGTGGCCACTGCATTTTTTTTGGAAGTCATATTTTTTAAGTTTCTTTGGTTGCACATTATAAGAACCCACTTGAGCTAGATTAAGACCTAGAGGAAATTTTATTACAAGGACGTTTAGGTGCTTTCAGAGTTCAGGGACGGAATTCAGTCAACACTTAAAAAGCAACCAAACAGAATCTAACAGCAACCAAAACTGGCTTTCTCTATGTATTGCTTTTATTGTGATTCTATTTTCTTTGCTGATTAGCTTCTTTTGCTTCCCTATCCCCATGTCAGGTGGGAGGTGGGCCCCCCATCACTCCAGAGTCCAGGCAGCTCTAGCCATGGGTCAAGGCCACAGAGTCTATATCAGTTCCCTAGGGCGGCCATAACAAAGTACCAAAATTGAGTGGCTTAAAACAACAGAAATGTGTTGTTTCCCAGTTCTGGAGCCTGGAAGTCCAAAATCAGGGTGTTGATTTCTGTGTGAAGTCTTTAGAGGAGAATCCTTCCTTGTTTCTCCTAGATTCTGGTGTTTGCCGGCACTAGTCTTGTAGATGCCTCCCGTCAGTCACATGGCCATCTTCTCTGTGTGTTTTCATGTCATCTTCCCTCTGTGCCCGTATGCCTATGTGACCCAACTTCCTGTTTTTATAAGGACACCAGTCATATTGTAATAGAGCCCACCCTAATGACCTCATATGAACTTGATTACCTTTGTAAAGACCTTATTTCCTCAAAAGGTCACATTCTGTGATAACTGGTGGTTAGAACATCAGCTATTTTTTTTTTTGCAGGGAGCAGGGGGCACAATTCCATCCATAATGCAGATCCAGCTGTGGCTGTCTGGAAGGTGCTGCCCACGGACTGGGCAGACAGGATACCCGTTATGTGGCCTCTGAGCTGGGGCTGCTGCTACACACAACAGAGTTCCCACCAGCCCTTGATGAGGTCAAAGATTACATCTGCTGCAGCTTTGCCTGGAAAACAGTAAGTGCTTAATTATGAGCTAGCATTTATTAAACCCTTATAGTAAGCCCTGTGTATTCCTAGCCAGTTACACTATGAAGTCACTTAATCTTCAGGCGAGCTCTGACAGATATTCCTTTTATCCACATTTTATAGAGGAGGAAACCGGCTCAGGAGGAAGTGAGCGGGCTGGGACCTTAAGCCAGTGGACGTGGTGACCGAGCCTATGCGCTTATCCACAAATTAGATGAATTGATCTTGAGCATTGACTAGAGGCAGGACTGGTGAGAGGAGGTTGCTTTCTAGGTAGGGATGGTCAGGGAGGAAGACAGATGCCTTCAAAGGTTTCACTTGCAAAACCAGGCAGCTTGCTTAGACTTTCTAGTAGTGATGTGCTTTACTTGTACTTTGTGGTTCAACATTGAATACAGGACACTGTCTACAGCAGGCTGAGAGCCCTTTACCACTCATACAGGAGGGTTTTGGTACCATGAGGAACATGTGTCCTATTCTCCCCCCTGCTCTGTTGGTCTCTGGGGTCTGAGCTCTCAATTCTGTTGCTATGTTTCTCCGTAGGCTCTTTTTGGAAAATCCAAGGGTGTCAGTACCTCCCTTGCCACCCTTCCCCAGTCCTGCCCTTCCAGGGGGTGTTACTAAGGCTTCCTTCCAAAGGCTCCTTGGTTCCTGAACCAAGCTTCATCAGGGCAGACCGGTCACTAACAGCCACAGCCTGCCCTGGGGTGGGGCTTGGAAATCAGAGCTGGGGTTTGGCTGTTTCCTCTTCCTGAAGTCCAACTCCTGAGCCTCATATTCTAGTTCCAAATGGGGGTGGTGGCCCTGCTTGGCTGGATACTGATAGCTGATCTGTCCTCTTTCCTGGAAAGGAGGAGATAGGAAGGATGCCCCTTGTTACCTGGTCACTGATGGGGTCTTCTGATGGATAGGATGGTTGTCCACAAGCCTGAGGGGCTCACCCACTTACTCTGGACACTAGATGCCACCACTGGATGGGACACTCTACTACCAGGGCCTTCAGTGCCCACTGGCACTTGTCGTGACTTGGAAAACATGCCTGGAGCCCCAGGGGCTCCCTTGGAACCAGCCTATAGGGCTAGATGAGCGTTGCCACTTCTGGTCCCACCCTCAGTGCTGACCACCGACTTCATACCTTCCTGGTTTCTGCTTCTTCTACTTCCTAGGTCTGTGGCCTTTGGATATAAGTTAATTTTCTCTTTACTGGTTGAAGTTCAGTCTGGGAAGCAGAACTAGATGTATTTGGAAGAAGGGGTAAATTATAGAAATCATACTTTACATCTAGAAGGGGAATTGCAGGATCTGAGAAGTCACAAACTGGCTTCCTGAAGCTCTGGTGATGAGTTGGTCAGGCATATCCAGCTGCCAAAATGAGACAGCAAAAGGGAGCTCATACAGAGGGTGGCAGGAAGTTCCTCCCTCTGTGGGTCTGCGGCCAAACATCTGGGGTGGGGTGGGGGGGGTCACTCTGGTCAGCAGAGTTAGCATTTTGGAAGAAGAGCAGGACATGGGATGGACGAAAGGAAGAAAAAGCCGGAACCTGATGGGCATCTGTTTCTGTGTGTCCCCAAACCTGACCCTGAACTCCTTCAGAGAGCCCCTGCTTCACTTCACCTCTGCACACCGCCCCCCAATCTTCCATAGCTTCCTCCTGTGGCCGTCTCTAACTCAGAACCCTATAGGGAAGGGCTAATGGTGAACATAATCAACACAATTGACATTGGAATAACCCAGCAAGCTCTCGGAGCATGACTTCCTCATCTGTGAAATAGGGCTGTTCACGCAGAGTTGTTTTGTGGCTGCCATGAGGTAACATACACAAGGCACACAACAGCAGCAGCAGCAGTGCTTCTATGTTTGGGGTGGGATTTCTCTGCCCACCGTCTCCCTGGATTGCCCCGTCCAAGGATATGCTCGCAAAGGATAAACCTTCACAGGGCAACTCATCTGACTGAGTATTTTCTTTTCGTAAGATATTGAACCTGGAGGCCTAACCCGAAAAGACCTCTCCCCTTGAGCGTCTTCTCTTCCTCTCAGGGCTCAAATGTTCTCTCTCTGTCAAGTGGAGTAGAAATGATGACATCTATGGCAGATGAGGAAGTGGGGGATTTGGGGGAGAAGAAGAAAGGGGAAAAAAGCATGGGGGTGATGGGGGGCATGGAGGGTCCTCTTTGCTGGTCAAGGTGAGGCCGTTGGAAGCACACTGGGAGTCTAGGGGTGTGGTCCTATGCACGCAGAGAAGGGGGCCTGAGAACAAGTCAGCAAGAGTGGGGATTCCCACCCCGATCCCTCATTGTACATGGACTCATGGCTTGAAACTGCAGTGGAGAACAGCTGAACCTGGTTAATCTTTCATCCAAATTCACACACGTTTGTTTGCCTGGCTGAGGGAGGCTCTCTCCCCTCCATGCCCCCAGCCCTGCCCTCCAGTGCCGATGCGGGATGCCTGGTTCTTCCAGTGTGGACGACAAGGAGGCAGGCCGAGCCACCAAAGAGCCAGCGGCCAGTTGACAGTAATGCTGGCGTCTGCTGGGCACCTACAGACCCACCGAGGAGTAACCCCTGGTCCTTGGTGACATTTACAGTGTGGCCACCGTCTTAGGTTCTTTATATTCACAGTACAGTTTCTGACACACGATAGATGTTTGATAAATGGCGGCAGCCGGTGACCTTCTCACTGGTCCTTCTGCTGAGGTCATGAGAGGACAATATCCAACAGATACAGGATGGGATGCTGCCGCCAGCCCTGGGCCTGGCGGAGGAAATATATCTGGGATAATATGGTAGGAGCTGCTGGCATATTTTCATTGTCATATTGTCTACCAGTAGTTGGAGGTTTTCTTAGCTCCAAAGGCAATGTAGAATACTCCTTCTTGGAAAGTCAAAAGACCTTGAAGAGGTAGACAGGTGCACTTGATGTACGTAATAGCTTTCAGCCTGGAGTATTTCAAGAGTTTGGGTTCATCTCAGAGGAAACCTTGAATATGTGTCACATAAAGACAACCTTTCATAAAATCTCGCATATTCTCAGGGCTTTCAATGGGATTCAAAAGGCTGAGAGACAGATGTGTGTGTGTGTGTGTGTGTGTGTGTGTGTGTGTGTGTGTGTGTGTGTGAGAGAGAGAGAGAGAGAGAGAGAGAGAGAGAGATTGATTATGAACACACCGTCTTGGCTGCATCCCGAAATTTTGTGTATTGTTCCTGAGGCAAATTAAAACAAACATGAAAAAGAAAACAAATCTAGAATTTCTCCTTTTTCATTCAAACTCAGATCTGAAGGAGGCTTTTGATACATGTGTTGTGTTCTCTACCAAAGACCTCCTTTAAATACTGTGGGTTTTGAACACACAGTAGCTACAGACAAAATGGATAAGTGTTTAATGTCAGAGGTTAATGAACAATAGAATTCAAAGGAAAGAGCCTTACTGGATAATTTCTGCAGGAACAAGGATTTTGATTCTAGATGGTTCTCCCTCCAACTTGGCTGAATTCACTCATTTGTTTATTCGTTCCATACTCAGGTATTGAGTAGTTTTTGTCTGTTAGCATCTATCAGTCTCTAATTGAGAATGTGTAAAAATCGAGCACTTGCCCTCAAGGAGAATAGAGTCCAGTGGAGAAGACAGATTTAAAAAACGCTGCATTCCCTTGAGGCTAATATTCAGCCTCTCCTTTTGTAGCCAAATGGACTTGGGGTCAGGAAACAACTATTTATTGAATACCTTCTGTGAATGGCTCTACCCTGGGCACAGAGAGGGGATTACATATAAATAAGACTTAAGACACAGTCTGCTTTCTAGAAGCTGAGGAGTTGGATAGAGGAGTTGGAAGCCATATTTGCAGAGGGCTATATAAAGGAACCACATGAGAAGCGGCACCAGAAGAGAGTAAGTAATAGGATACAGAACATTCATGAACTCTTGCAGTCAAACACCATGCCTGGCACATAAGTAAAAAGTCACTATAAACTGGTTTGTCAGCAGGGAGGATGGATGGAAGGAAGGCTTGTGGAAAGGAGGTATTAAAATCCCATCTGGATGGAAAGACGTGGTTTTGTTTTCCTTGTTAAACTAATGTTCATGTGGTTAAACAGTGGTTCCAAAGGATAGAAAAGGAAGAGTGTACAGCAGTGAATGGTAAAAGTCTTTCCGACCTCCATCTTTGGCTCAAACTGTAAACTCAGTGGACTTTCAGCCTTTAGTTCTTGTACTGGTTTCCATCATAACCCTGCATGAAATACTCTATAACTGATTTGTTTTGTTGTTTCTTTTTTTTTTGCGGTATGCGGGCCTCTCACTGCTGTGGCCTCCCCCGCTGCAGAGCACAGGCTCCGGACGCGCAGGCTCAGCGGCCATGGCTCACGGGCCCAGCCGCTCCGCGGCATGTGGGATCCTCCCAGACCGGGGCACGAACCCGCGTCCCCTGCATCGGCAGGCAGACTCTCAACCACTGTGCCACCAGGGAAGCCCTACAACTGATTTTTGATCCATAATTTTAGATGGTTAACGCAGCTGCCTATCCTTCCCCTCTCCCATATCACTTTGGCACTTATGGGTTTATAATACTTATATTCTCTTCTGAAACCATAGAAAAGGCTTTGACTATAGGCTGATGAAAAACACTGAGAACTCACAGACAGCATTTACAATAGTGTGATTATGTAAATATTATTCACTGTAGAATTGAGCAGTGTGATTAGACCCAAGGGAGACACATGTAACCCTATCATTAAGGCTGGTGGTTGCTGTGATAAAAACCCAAAATCAACAGGAAACAGGAAATGAAGATGGCAGGGTCTAATCTGATTCCAAAGTCTTAGGACTTGTGCAGTGCACAACGGGTGCACACATACCACTGGTGAGTAATTGTGGTTATATAAGAAAGATACAAAAATATTCATTTTTTCTTTCAATTTATGTGGATGATTTTCTCAAACGGCAACTAAATTGTTGGAACATAAATACTTACTAAGCTGCTTGACCCTAACCAAGCAGGACTGTTAGCTATTCCTTTTGGACTGGGGATGCTGTAAAAAAAAAAATTGCTGAGTCACTAAGATTGACTTGAACTGAGAAAGTTTGGAACCTTTGATATAACCTCTGTACTAGAAAATTCCCTTTGGCTGCTGTGTGGAAAACAGCTGAGAGGGACATAAGAGTGGAAGCAGGGAGAGGAGTCAGGAGACTTTTGATGTTGACCCAATGAGGCATAACTGGCATGAGCTGGGAAGGAGACTGAAGAAACGCGAAGAAATGTATGCACTCGAGACACCTTGTACACAGAGAGCTGACAGGGGTCACTGCTATGGGAGATGAGCTTGGAGAGCGGGGTAGGAGTTGGTGCCACTTGCTGAGATCATCTGAAGGTTTAAATGGCTATTAGCAGGAGGCCTCAACCCCTTGCCGTCTGTTAGACTGAGGCCTTGGTTCTTAGCCACACGCACCTCTCCATAGGGCTGCTTGAGTGTCCTCACAACATGGCGGCTGGCTTCTTCCAGGGTGACTGATACAAGTGAAAGCAAGGTTGAAGCCACAATGCCTTTTAGGACCTGGCCTTGGAGGTGACACACTGTCAGGTCTGCCTTATGCTGTTGGTCACACAGACCAACCCAGATAGTGTGGAAGGGGACTACACAGGTGTGAACACCAGGAGTTGGAGATTATGCGGACCATGTTGGGAGCTGCTTTGCACATACACATTGCTGGTTATGCCACTGGTTCAGGGCCAGGATGCAGTTTTTAGGCAGGTGAGTACTTGGGGGAATAGCGGTAAGGAGCAGACTCACTGTATTGGCCAAGGTTCTCCAGGGAAACAGAACCAATAGGATGTATATACATAGAAAGAGATTTATTATATGGAATTGTCTCAGACGATTATGGAGGCTGACAAGTCCCAAGATCTGCAGGGTGAGTAGGTAAGCTGGAGCTCCAGGAGAGCTGGTGGTGTGGTTCCAGTCTGATGGCTGGCAGGCTCAAGATCCAAAAAGAGCTGATGTTTCAGTTCAAGTCCAAAAGCAGGAAAAAGCCAACGTCCCAGTTTAAAGGCACTCGGGCAGGCGAAATCTCTTTTACTGGGGAAGGATCAGCCTTTTTGTTCTATTCACGTCTTCAACTGATTGGATAAGGCCCACCCACATTAGGGAGGACAATCTGATTGGTCTACTGATTTCAATGTGAATCTCATCCAAAAACACCCTCACAGAAACACCCAGAATAGTGTTGGACCAAATATCTTTGCACCCCATGGCTCAGTCAGGTTGATGCATAAGGTAACCATCGTACTCGCCCAGGTGGACTTTGCTGTCAGCACAAGAAATATTCATCTTTTATGCTGCAGTTTTCTTGCTGGGTGGATTCCCCTAGGATCCTAAGGGGTGTGAGTGAAGATATGGGGAGAACCTACTGACTCTCCTTTAGGACACTGAGGCCAGAAACTGGAAAGTTCATGTTCTTAAGGAATTTCTTTTTCTTTTCTTTTTTTTTTTTTTTTTTGCGGTACGCGGGCCTCTCACTGTTGTGGCCTCTCCCGTTGTGGAGCACAGGCTCTGGACGTGCAGGCTCAGCGGCCATGGCTCACGGGCGCAGCCACTCCGTGGCATATGGGATCTTCCCGGCCCGGGGCACGAACCCGAGTCCCCTGCATTGGCAGGCAGACTCTCAACCACTGCGCCACCAGGGAAGCCCTTAAGGAATTTTTTGACCACCTGACTTGTGCTTATAGATGTTCAGGAACCATCTAGAACAGTGGTTGTCCACATTGGGTACACATCGGAATCTCTTGGGGAGCTTTAAAACATGCTACAGCTGGTGTCCCACTCCCAGTGGTTCTGAATGGATTGGTCTGGGAAGTGGTTTGGGCATTGGGATTTTTAAAAGCTCCCAAAGCCTGAGAATCACGGAACTGAGAAGGAACCATCCAGGGCCCCTTGCTTCTGTAGGCAAGAGGCCATAAAGGGAGAGCATTTCCTATCTCCCACATACACAGACCTGCAGAGGTCTGCCACCTCCTGAAGCTTGGGTGTCTGAGTCTCTGGGCTGGGCACCTGGCTCGTTTGATGGGTTCCTTTTTAGCTCTTGAATTGCACTTTGGAAAGTCAGCCAGTTGAGCATAAAACATAAATCAGAATTTGTTCCTCTTTGTACTCAAGTTTTATTTTTTTCTCCTTAGCTTGAAAGGAATCGGTTCTACATCACTTTTAGACTATACTGACTCAGTTAAATGCAATCACGACTATAGCAAAATTGCTTAATTAGACAATAATATCAGAGAAATTGACCATTATGTCTGGTTATTGACTTTTCAGATGACTTGTATTACCATTTATATTCTTTCTAGTCGGGTTTTTAAGCATGAAAAGAATTTATTGAGAGATTGTTCCTAGAAGCTATTTTTAATAGTCTAATGGCTTTTTAATTTTCAAATCGTTTATATTCATCAGCTGGAGACAAGAAAGGACTCAGATTGACTCTTACTGCATGGCTGTTCCTTCCTCTTCAGTTATTAACTGGTTATATTGGAAATAAAGCCACCAGATGCAGGGTTTTCCTCCTGTTTATGATGCCAGAGGAGGTACATCATGAAGGAAATGAACTTTGGACTGGAAGCTATAAAAATGATATTTTAAATGTTGCTGTTTATTGATCGACTACTCTGTGCCAGGCAATTTAGGCAGATTGCCTCTAATTCTCTTAATAATCCTAGAAGATAGATAGCATGATCCTTCTTTCGTGGACTGGGAAGTGAGGGCTTAGGTGTGAGGCATATCATCACCATCATCATGGCGGATGCATAGGGACACGTAGGTCCTATGTCCCAGTTAATACTATGTCTGTACATAACTTTTAATAGTGTTTCTTCCAGAATTATCCAATTGGGGCAATAGACTTAAATTGCCACCCTGCTTATGGGACACTCTTCCGGTACCAGGCCCTGTGCCAAGCACTTCACGTGCACTATTGCACGCAAACCTCACCGCAGCCAATGGTTTCTTTTACTGTTCTTATTTTATATGTGAGAAAACTGAGGCACTGAGAGGTCAAGGTTAGGTCAAGGTCAAGTCACTTACAAGGTCACGGAGCTGATAAAGGATGGAGTCAAGCCTTGAGCCCAGACAGCCTCTTTCATGCCCCATTCTCTTTCTGTTACACAAAGCTGAAAGCATGATTTCAAAAATTCAGAGCAAGGAGAAAGTTCCATGAGACTGGTTGTCGGGTGAAAATAATAACAACACTATTATAACCACAGGAACACTGAACTGTTTTGTTGTGGCGGAACTTGGTTATCATGAATAAGCTGCCGGAAATCGCGTTTTCTGTTGTTTGGATCTCGGTAGAGGAAATACAGACCCTTTATACTGCATTAGCAAGAAGAACTTGTGCTTTAAAAGCCAAGGGGCAGCTAGATAAGATGTGCATAAATTTCTTACTTCCTACAAGCTTAATTAGACAAACTCAATGATTGCCACCAGCTGCAATCATTCCTGGGCGCTCAGGTTGCTTTAATACAAATATAGCATCTGAAACAAGGGCGCTGAGGTTTCTGGAGCCTGTGCACAGCCACCCATAACTAGAGGGCTGTAAAGGAACCACGGATGAATTAAAGTGTGTTTGGATGACGGTGACCAGCTGGTGAGGGGCAATAAACGCCATGTCCTCCAAGGAAAGCCTGGGGGATTCGGTCAGGAGAAAAGGCTCGGGACAGAGGGCAAAGAGTGTGCACTCAGGATCTGGGGGAGATGTTATATTAGACTTGTTCTGTGTGGCCTCAGGGCTATAACTGATGGCGAGATGGTGGGTGCAGGGAACAGCGCCATCTCCATCTCTGCAGATGCATATGGTGGCATTTGGTTGGCTTCCGGAGGAGGGGATAGAGGGATACATGGCTGGATTGGGTGACCTGTCATTTAGCTCTCTTTCCTTGCAACCTGATTGTTGCACTTCTCACCACCAGGCAATGTGACTATTCACAGTAGACTTAGATGTTGGCTGGGGTCTCCTTGAGAGCTAGAGAAGAAGGCCAGATCCTCATTTGCCCCCTGTGCCTTATGAAGACCTTGCTAAGATTGTACAGATTCTTGGAGGGCTTGCAGCTATGCTCTTTTGACTGTGAGTGCCTCTCCCTCATGCTGTGGTTGGACCATCTTATCGGCTGTTTTTCTGTCTCTGTTCTACATATAATTAGCTTAAATCAGTGGTAATGCTGCTTAAACAGAGATTAACCTGTTATTTGCAGAGTGGGTTCATGTGTGTATTTTGGTCAAGGAAGGGCAGAGTAGGATTAGTAGACTTCAGAAGTCTTTCTTGTTTTTGAGAAATGACCTCTAATTGAACATTAGGCATCTCATTCTTAAAATGTCGTTTGACAACGCATCACCAGGGAAATTTTTCTGACCTTTGATCATAGATCACTCCCTGTTTTGCTCTCTCTTTTCCCTTTTCTTCTCCATTCTTCTTGGGAGCAAATTTCTTATTCAAGGCACTTTGGTCAACTCCTTGCTTATTCCTTGTTGATTTCCAAGATCTAAGACAGTGGTTTTCAAATGTTTTGGCCATGACCCATAGTAAAAAACACTTACTATATCATGACTCAAAACACTCCTATGATACTTACTACCACTGATGCACTAGGTCTTACATTGTCTAGTCTATGCAGTGCTATGCCAGGCAAACCTGTCTTGTCCTATCCCATCATATTCTATTCCATTTCATCCCAAAATTTTCATCATGTTTTAACAAATTGATTTCACAGGCCACTGATGTATCAGGACCTGAAATTTTCAAAGCACTGCGGCTACCTTTTTAAGTTCTAGTCATTTGCCAAGTACCTTTCTGTCACTGTTTGGCTTGTGTGAGTCCTAGAATGCAAATCTTTTCAAAACAAGGTCTTGCTTTTGAAGTTCCCACACGAATTAGCTCAGTCCTAAATACATAGGAGGGTAAAGTAAATCCAACATTTGTTGATCAGTGGAATAATTTAGGGCCTCTCAACTTCACTGAAATCTGCAAGGGTCGATCTCAGGCCCAGAAGTACTAGGATAGGTACCATCTGCAGCCCTGTTAGAGGCTGGGTGGGGAAGTCCTTTGTAAGTGATAATGGACCCTCAAACTCTAGTTCATTCAAAAGTATTTGTTGACTGATTTGTACTGGACCTCGTGCCAGAATTTTTTTTGCAGAAACTAGAAGCGTGAGTCATACATCCTCCTGTCCCTGAGGAGCTCAGGAACTGACAGAAAGTGAATTTATAACACACTGTGATTAGCGTGGTGCCAGGAGCATGAATAGTGTTCAGTAGGAACTCAGAGGGGAGGCGGCACAGAGGATGCTCTTTGGAGTTAGCCTCGGAGGTTGGATAGGCACAGTCAAAGGGAAGGGAATTGGAGGCAGAAGCAACAGCACGTGCAAAGGCCCTGAGACCCAAGCGTGGTGTATTTGGGGGAATGGAGATTAGCTCTGTATGGCTGGAGTAAAGGATATGATGCAGAGAGTGATGGGAGATGAGACAGGTTGGGGTCAGACTGTAAAGATTTTGAGCTTGGATGGGAAGTCATCCAACACTGTAAGTAGGGAGTGCATGGGATGGACCAAAGGCAGGGAGGCTCAGGGAGGGCAACAGGTTAGGAGCCCAGGGAACTTTCCTGTCCACATCTGCACCTGTTAAGCAGTGACCCCCAGCCTGGCTGGCATTTTTGTGGCGTCGTTAGATAGTTTCTGCAGGGGCAGTCAGGGCTGTGCCCTCTAACCAATGAAACTTTGATCTGGTGGTTTCCTTGGAGGGTCTCAGCCAAGAGGGGAGGGCCTTGCATAGCCTCTGTCAATTCTCCTGGGAGGCAGGAGAGGAGATGAAGCCAAGGTCTGCAGGGGGCTTTGGCCCCAGATGGTGCAAATGTCGGACCACAGTCTCATGTTGAATGGGTGGCTATGATCCTTTCTGTGGGGCAAATGATCTCGATGATTAGGCAATGACTATAAACAGCCAGTCCAAACTAGCTTAACCACACGCAGCCCTGATCTTGCCAAGTGAGGGATGCATAGTGTCACATGGAGAGAGAAAAAGGGAACTCATCAGTTCAATGGTTCCTAAATGCCTACCATCAGGCACTTTAAAAAAAGTCCATGGTAAAATAATATGAAAAAGAATCATCATTTTGTACATGCTAGACCTGATATTATATGGCTTGATGCTATAGGCTACATATGACACTATGCACTGACAGAGGGCCTCCTTCCCTCTTCCCTTGTCCCAGCTTTCATTATTGTGTTTATTAAGTGTGTCTCAGTCCATCCCCAGAGTTTGGGGCCCAGAGGTCTAGCCTCTGACTTCCCCAGCATCCAGGGATAGCAGGGAGGGGGTGTCTCTTGCTGCAGCCGAGCCCTTGACCCGGCATTCCACCATATTCGGGAATGTGAATTGGGTTCCCTATTCTGATCCTGTCCTCGGCACTGGCATGATGCTGGTTTGCAGCAGTCTGTACCTCCTCATATGCTCTGCCACCTCCCAAGGTCCAAGCTGACCTAAGAAATGGGGAAAGAATGGGCTGGGGGGCCACTACCTCACAACCCGGAGCCTTGACCATAGGAAACACACGCACGCATCGTAAGAAGCACTAGGCTGCCTGTGCTGAAGCCGAGGGTCTGATGTTTTCACACCCATGCGAGGATCTGTTTGCAGGCAGCTACGGCTCTTTGTTGTCTGGAGGGAACTTCAGAGAGGACCCAGGCCATTCTGGCTGAGAAATGACTGGTAGGTTTGCTCATCTGGAAAGCCAAGCCAAGCGTCGTGAGAGGCAGGACATAAACAGGGCTGCAAAGTGAACATTCTGAACAGAGATCACGGAAGGAAGGAAAATTGTCTTCAATAGGCATTGCTCTCCACTTTCAGCCACTTGCAACGCTGACAGCTCCCATCCTATGTCAGGTAATGAACCATTATCAGGAAAGAAAGGAGAAATTAGCCTGCCACTGAGAGTCGCTTTTAGCTCAGACACATCTGTCCTGGGAAGACTCTCTCTTTTCCTTGCGAGTTGTTGGATTATGAGACACTCGGCTTGACAGTTGCATATTTGCACCCTTCCCAGGCCCAGCAGCTATAGTCAGCAAATACTTAGAATCATGCAGGTCTTACCTGTTAACATGGGGGGAAGGTGGAGTGGCTTTGCTGAGTAAATAATGTCACATAGGTGGAGAGGGGAACATGACGTCATCGGGAGGAGGCGGTCTTTCCTGATTCCAGATGAAGTCAGGCTGACTTGTGTTTATTGGCCTTTTGGTTACAACATCCCTTTTCTAGGACAGAGGCAAGAGCCAACGGGGGCCTGGGCCAAAGCCTTGTCAGAGTGATGGGCAGCTGGCCCGACTCGGAATATCTCCTCCTCTTCTGAGCTGATCATCGCCCTTGAATCAGATTTTGCAATTCTTTCCCACGTGCCCTCTTCATTCAACCCTCCACTTATCAGATGTCTAGGGGCTAAGGCTCAAGCTGGGATCCTTCTGTCACATTTTAGAGGCAATTAAAATTCTGCCTTTTTATTCTGAAATTCTGGCTGCTTCTTCTGCCTTGATGCTCAGGGATGAATAGTCTGAGATGCTAGAAAGGCCATGGTGAGAGCTGTGAACAACTTCAGAATTGGGTATATAATACTGGACTTGGGAACTGCTTGGGTAGCTTTTGGATACAGTGTCTATTACTGACCTTGACCAAATCCTGAAACCTGGGGGATAAAATGCTCCTTCCTTGTAGTTGCTGACCCACTTTAAGTTTCTTAAACCCAAGGCTCATTTTCACATAATTTCTTTCTTTTTTTTTAACATTTTTTTGGAGTATAATTGCTTTACAGTGTTGTGTTAGTTTCTGCTGGGTAACAAAGTGAATCAGCTGTATGTATACATATATCCCCTTATCACCTCCCTCTTGTGTCTCCCTCCCACCCTCCCTATCCCACCCCTCTAGGTGGTCACAAAGCACCGAGCTGATTTTCCCGTGCAATGCAGCTGCTTCCCACTAGCTATCTATTTGACATTTCGTAGTGTATACATATCAGTGCTACTCCCTCACTTCGTCCCAGCTTACCTTTCCCGCTCCCCATGTCCTCAAGTCCATCCTCTACGTTGTCTGTGTCTTTATTCCTATCCCGCCCCTAGGTTCTTCAGAACCATTTTTTTTTAAGATTCCATATATATGTGTTAGCATACGGTATTTGTTTTTCTCTTTCTGACTTATTTCACTCTGTATGACAGACTCTAGGTCCATCCACCTCACTACAAACAACTCAATTTCGTTCCTTTTTATGGCTGAGTAATATTCCATTGTATATATATGTACCACATCTTCTTTATCCATTCATCTGTCGATGGACACATAGGTTGCTTCCATGTCCTGGCTATTGTAAATAGAGCTGCAATGAACATTTTGGTACATGACTCTTTTTGAATTATGGTTTTCTCAGGGAATATGCCCAGTAGTGGGATTGCTGGGTCATATGGTAGTTCTATTTTTAGTTTTTTGAGGAACCTCCATACTGTTCTCCATAGTGGCTGTATCAATTTACATTCCCACCAAACGTGCAATGTATTTTGAATTTTTAAAAGCCATATACGTTATGTAGTATTTCTCTGCTTTGAGAGTGAGGCGGGCTTCATGCATGAGCACAGCCTTGACCTGAAATCCCTTCCAATACTTTATTGGCAGCTTCCAAGTCACATGGGTTGTGCTCCAAATATGCATTTATAAGTTAGTAATTGTGATGTCAGAATATATTTTTCCATACAAAGAGAGTGGTGTGGTGGTTAGATAAATGACAGTAGTGCAAGCTTTACTTCTTAAGACAGGTGAGCTACAAGGTGTGGGTTTCATTAGGAGAGGCCCAGGTAGCTATCTTAGGATGCATTCTCCATCATTCAAAATCTTTCAGTCTTGCAGGTTCAGAAATGTAATTTATTTGCACACCAATTGTGGATTTATCTCTCAGGTAAGGACTCATTCAGATAGAACAGTCTGCTACGTAAAATCAGAATGCCAATTTTATAATTTATCATGAGATTGGTAACTGCTGAAGGAATGGACACTTAAGATGTCCTGGAGCACATTGTCTCCCTGGAGGCAATCTCTGTGGGAAGCCACATAATAATCGGAAGGTTTCCTATTGAGCATGAAATCTAAGTAAAGGGGTTTTTAATTATGTGATCTTGAAAGAGACTTAGGGCTGGACATTTGCTGAATCCATGTCTGTAACAGGGGACTTCCTTGCCAGTGAGACCATCACGTCCAAAGCCCACTTGACAAGGTGTCCTGTCCTCTGGATAGAGCCTGGGTGGTCACTGCCACCCAAGCATTTGTTTCTTTGATTCTCTCTTTTCTACATTTCCATATATGAGCCTATGCTTTCTTTAGATTTAATAGCTTTAGTCCAGTCTTTGGCCTGGGAGCCACTCTGTTTTAATGTGATTTTGCAAAGCTCTTCTCTGTTTCATTCTGGGTGATTTCATAGTTTAACTTTCAGATTGTAATCTTATTTCTAGCTTCTTGGTAGTAGGGAAGAAGACGCACTCACAGCTGACCCCCTTCCATCTGCAGTAATGCCTATAGCCATATTTTTTCCCAACTTTTCATTAGGAAAATTTCAAATTTACTGAAAGGTTGGAAGAATAATTCAGGAACCACTTATATGTTATATTCTTCACCTACATTCAACATTGATATTATTTTGTTGTGTTTGTTTTATTTTATGTATGTAAATATCTCTTTTTGTTTGTTTTGATGAACCATGAGATATAAATTGTAGACATCATGCAACTTAACCAACCAATAAATCAGCATACATTTCCAAGGAACAACTACATTCTTTACATAATCACACCTGAGAAAAGAAATATTCATTTATATTCCATATTGAAATTTCCCAAATTATTCCAACAAGATCTTTCCTACAAGCACTATTATTAGTCATATTTTTGGGAGAAAATGCATTCAGAATTTGAGGTGTCAAGCACCTTAGCTTGCCCTCAGTGCAACTTAAGATAAGTATTATCTTCCTTCTCTGTTCCTCCCACTTCCATCTGTTCTTTGAAGGGCAGGATCAGGCATGAGGAAATTATAACAAGACCAAGAAGAGAAAGCCAATTTATAGGTAAATGCTATATTTATGATTTATTGTCTTATTGACTGTAACAAACTATACATACTCATCCATATGTTTTCCAAGTACATTCAGGGTTAAACTTTTACATTCAGGTATTAGCATTTAATAGCTGGGGCCAGGGGCAACCAATAATACACATTGAATGGAGAACCCAAGTATCCACCTGCTACACTGTCAAATGCTACTAACTCATAAGAGTTCTACTGCCCAGTATTACCTGGCTTCATTTCATGATGATGTCTGAAGGCATCTATCTTTAAAGAACTTAACAGGCTGACTTGTAAGTGTCCAAGGAAATATTCTGCATGTCCTGGATCAAGGCTGGGAATATTTCAGGGTGCCCCCAGGGCAGCATTTCTCTTCAGATGCCAGCCCTGACTCTCAGGCAGCTGGAGGACAGCTTTCCCTAAAAGAGCTTCTCTGTGAACTCTGCATATCTTTTGGCCTGGTTTTTTCAAAGCCCAATGAATGTAAAGGGGCTCTTAACCAGCCCTGTGCTCTCAGGACACATGCAGGTCCCTAGCCACCACTGGGGCAGGGCTGTACTCTGGTTCAGTATTGAGGATGGAGACCACCTACATACACAGAGCTCAACTATCTGGACTGAACTGAGACTACCTCTGTGTCAATATGACTTTGTTAAATTGTTCCAGGAAATTCTTGTCCAGAAGGAGAGGCTGTAAACCAATAAATAACTTCACTGCTTGGATCAGAAAATTTCTCAAAACTAATTTGTTCAGGCAATCATTCGTTCATCTGGGCAAACAGCTCAATGATCAAACAACTGTATACTTATCCAGACTTGCTTCAAGACCCTCACCTTGCTGTGTCCATCAATCCTAAACGGTTACAACATGAACTTTTCCCTGTGCCAATCAGATCTGGGCACCAGGGCCACTGGCCAGGCCAGGTGTATTAACTGACCCCTCCCCCCATCACTGTCTTCCCTGTAGCACTTGAACTTCTCTCAGTAGTCCCCACTGAGCCAAGGATTGTGCATACTTCCCCAGCGATACCATGGGCGTGATTTTCGCGTGAACTCTTGGGCAAGCAGCAGCATCTGTGATTGTGTATGAGTCATGCCAAAAGGGATGCAACTGTTTATAAGAATTGAGTGCATTCTTAGTCTTTTAAAACTAAAATCTTAGGATTTTTGCAAAGTATAAAATTAAAGTCACCTCTTTTGAACTCAACACGGGAAGCACAAAAGGTTTATAAGAATTATACAACTAGAGACATGCTTTTGACAAAAACTCCTTAACTCTTCCAAAATTGGTATTTAAATAGGACAATGACATATTGTTTTCTACAAGCTCTGTTATTACTCTCATGAGATGTTTTATCTAAGACGAAGGTGAATGTGTTTACAAAGAAGGATGTATATAAATAAATAAAATTATTTAAAGTTAAGATTTTTCTCACGAATGGTTAATTTCTGTTGGAACAAAATAGGTTACAGCAGTTATAGTTGTTTATAATGTAAGTTTATTCAGGGTAGTGTGCTCGATTGCAAAAATGGTTATGAATTCTTCCCATTGCTGCATCCATGCCCTCCCCACATGGAATCTGTGATTCGCTTTGGCCAATGGGATGATGGCAAATGAGATGCAAGCAGAGGCTTGAAAAGTGCTTGCGCATCTCTTGATAAACTGTGACCACCACCATGTGAAAAAGCCCATGTTAGCCTGTTGGATGATGAGAGACACATAGTACTGTTTTCCTTGTTGCCTCTGCTGACAGCCAGCCCAACCATCAAACATGAGAGCGAGGTCATCATGGACCAGTTGATCTCAGAGGCATGAGTGAGCTTACCAAAGATCAGCAGGAGAACCTTCTCTTGATGCCTTCCTGGAACTTAGTTGTGATGTGGGAGGCAGAGCAGCCATACTGTGTCCATGAGGCAAGAAGCACTCACTAGGGGACAGCTGAGCAGAAAGATAAGCAGAAGCTAAGGTCTCTGATGGCATCATGGAGTTATAGAATTAGCCTTGGAAACCCTACTTCTGGACTTTGTGTTGTATGAGAAAAAGAAAATGTTATTTTGTTCAGCCAGTGTATGTAGGTTGGGTTTCTGTTATGATATTCCTATCTGAAAATCTGGTTAATCAAAAATACAATTTTCTCTGAAGAAGCTTCTGTAAGAGCTCTCCTCCACCTCCATGCCCACCAGTTCTCTGACAAAGTAAAGGAGAGTGGGGGACCTGTGGAACTACAAAAGACAGAAGGGCTTTCTGGATTGAGCAATAAAATCAGAAGGGCTTTCAGGATTGAGCATGTAGTCTGTTACCAGACAGTGGGTTACTTATCCTGGAAACCAAAATAAAATAAGGCCACTAAGTGTGGAGCAGGAAGTAGAGGACGAAGAGAAAAAGGAATGGAAGTGTGAGAGGATGACATCTGGGGAAACACCTGGAACAGGTATATTAAAGGTCAAGGTATTTGTAATTGTATGAATGATAGCATAATAAATGGGGACCTAGCAGACTGAAAGGCAGGAGTTGGCCAGATTCCTCCCTCTGGTTTGTGGAGGTGAATTGAAGTGGTAGAGTTCCTGGCCCATGGAAGCTGTACTCAGCTGCCCCAGGACTGCTCCTGGGAAAACAGCGGGAGTGAAACACCTTCTCCTTGTGCTGTGTCAGCTTGGATTCCAGAACGCACGTTTCCCAAACACCTGAGCGTCTGGCTTTGCGTCCTGCTCCCTCTTCTCTCCTCGCCTTCACTGTGCCAGGTCCCTCCCTCCGCATTTGGCTTCCTGAAATACAGCCTCCCTGCACCGCTGGGCCTCTGTGATTTACCGTGACTGAGCATCGCCGCGGAGCAAATAAGACATTCTTCATTTTCATACCTGACGCATGAGGAGCCCTAAAGTAAGTCTCCGAAGTCAGACTCGAGGGCCTCTTGATTAAGAGTTAAATTGCGGATATGATTTACTCAATTTGAGCTTGGGGAAACAAGAGGTGTTGAAGATAATGTGATTGGCAAACTCACGTTTCCGCCTCTCCGGAGTTCACAGGTACCTGCGGAACCTGCCTGGAGGCTGTGCGGAGTCTGAATTTGGGCGTGGCTTGGGGAGGAGCATCTACGTGAGTGATTGACTCAGCCGGGTCTGTTTCAGGGAACTGCCAGTTGGAAAGCTCTTCTGATATCAGTTTTAAGTCAAGTCAGCGGGATAAGGGATGAGATCAAAGGTGTGAGAGGGGGCATCCTGCAAGGAACAGGAGTTCAGAGACAAGAATTCTGGTCTTGATTTTGCCACTTATAGGTTGTGGGAACCTCACACAAAGACATATGAATGGGTCTCAGCTTCTTTTTTTTTTTTGCGGTACTCGGGCCTCTCACTGTTGTGGCCTCTCTCGTTGCGGAGCACAGGCTCCGGACGCGCAGGCTCAGCGGCCACGGCTCAAGGGCCCAGCCGCTCCGCGGCATGTGGGATCTTCCCGGACCGGGGCACGAACCCGTGTCCCCCGCATCGGCAGGCGGACTCTCAACCACTGCGCCACCAGGGAAGCCCATAGAAAATATTTTTGATAAATTTTACCATGAAGAGGAGCTGAGAACGAGCCAGGAGCTGGAGGATAATTTGGAGTCAGGATAGGGTAACTTTACCATGGAAGATAATAGAACACTTTATAGAAAGATAAAGGAGAGTTGTAGTAATAAAGCCCTTGAATGATGAAGGGGAGAGAATGTACAGCTCAAGTGGCTTGTGATAGGATCAAGGACAATTCATCCCCTGTAACTGGATGGGAGGCAGAGGACAGGGACATGAATGCCAAGGAGACAGCTGGATTTGATAATGGGAGAGGGAAGTTGTTCTTCCCTGATGGTTCCTATTTTTCTCAAAGAATCACAAGATGATGCTGTCATTCCAGGTGGTAGGGAGGTATTTTGGAGGTTTGACAAGAAGAAGCCATGATAGCATCTCCGAAAGTGAAATTACCAGGGTCCTAGGGCAGGTTGTCGGTGAGTGTTGGTTTGAGATACACCGTCACAAATTGAAAGAGAGACGAGTTAGCACAATTGTGGGATTTCTTTTCCAGCAGTGTTCGGCTTCCTGAGTGCAGGCACAGAGGAGGCAGGTGATTGGTCTCAGTGAGGGATGGGATCTGACAGTGGAGTATCTTGCCATGAGAGATGTGCAGAAGAGGTGTTTGTAAAGAGGCCGTTATAGTTAGAGACACACAGAACCTAAACTGTGTAAAGAGGGAAGTGAGAACTTGAGAAATGTGAGAAATCGAGGTCATGAAAAAATGGTGGAATTAATGAATTTAATGGAATTAATAAAATTGGTGGACTGGGGTTCTAAAGTAAGTGCGCTGGAAGGGGGTGAGGGAAGCACATCTTTGCACAGGAATTTGAACTCCTTTCTTCATGATTTGTTTTGCACGTGGAAGGTGGGTTCTTGTGGGCCTAAGGACACTGCTCCAGTCCATGCCCCTTCCTTCTCCTCAGTTTTACAATTTTACGTACTTCTGGTAAATAAAGTGGATAAAGGGATGGATTAGTGTAGCCCATTCTCACTATTGTAAATCAGAGTCAGATCACACGTCCTATTCACCAAATCTGGCATGAGTACATGCTGCCGTGTATATGTTTTTAAAAGGCTTATTTTTGTTGGGGTGAGTGGAGAATCAGTGGTTTTCTCTGTGCTGTCTTTACGATTGCTTGGTCTGTACCACTGATCAGTGAAGGGTGTGTGAAGCTGTTAGTAACCCAAGCCTGGTGTAGGTAGAGATGGACTCATTTTAGATATGATAAGTGGTGGTACCTCATCAGGTTAACAAGATCTAAACAACAACCCTGATAGAAAAGGTGGTAGGGCGAATAGGCTGTTCCTATTATACAGATGAGGTCACAGTCCTGGAGAGGTTAATACCTGCCCCCCTCTTAGGAAAAACACCACCATTCACTCAGTTGTCCAAGACTGAAACCTTGAAGTCATCCTTGGTTCTCCCATCTCTTTCACCTTCCTCCACAAATCAGTCACTGTCTTGAATGAATAAATGAGTGAATGAATGAATGAATGAATGAGCTATACACTTCAGTTTAGATCTTGTTGAGCACCTACCTGGGGCCCCTGGGGTGGATAAAATATTACTGTCTTGCTTCTTTCCATTCCCACTTCCAAATGAGAGACTAATTTAATAATTATACAGAGCTAAACAAATGTTTCAGGATGAGCTTGTATATTTACTTCATAAAATGCTTATAAACCTAAAAGTACTTTAATTACACTTGATAATGTATTGCAAGTTATTTAAAGAGCCGGAATTCATGGGCAGCACATAATTCATTCTATGAGTACATTTGGGGTGATTATACATCTATTGGTGCTTCCTACTCAAAATACTACATACACATTTTAAATTTTAATTATTATAAAAATATAGCAAAACATTGTTGATATAAATATGCATGATTAACCCATACAGGGTTAAGCAAATAACCTTCAGCAAACTAAATTGATAATCGTGGACTAATTATGAAATTGTAAGTTAAGTAGCAGCAACTGAAAATCGTGATTAACCCAAGACAGTATTGAGGATGCACACATGGATGGACTTTCATGAAATTGTTGAGTTGGAGGGGATTTTAGGGACCACAGACTCCATATGTCTGTGTACGCTCTGTTTTCCAAAAATGGACACTGCAGTATTTCTGGTCCCTTGAACTTTGTCACTGCCTCGACCAACAGAATGTGGGGGAAATGATATTATGGGTCTTCGAAGACAAGGTCCTAAAAGGTGATGTGAGCCTCTCTCTCAGGATTCTTGCCATTAGTGCTTTAAGCTAACAAGTTTTGGAGTAACTTGGAACACATACAGATTAGAAGATTTGCAATGTTGACCTGGTTCTGATGGCAAAATCTCCGAATAGAGTACGGAATTAGAATCTTTGGAAACTGTTGATAGTGCACTAATTTTACTTTATGACTTACTTGTGTCGATCATAAAAATTCTCTTCAGAGACTAGTATCTAGAGAGTAAGCTCCATATATACATAAAAATGAATGCCTATGGAATTAAAAGCTGTTTTCCAGTAAAAACCACAGTAAGGACTTAAAATTTTTGCATCTGCTCATAGTTCCTTGGAAGAATCCTCTGGGCCACCAGTAGGCTGTGGACAATTCGTTGTGAAACAACATCAGTATTGATAACTCTCAAATCAAGACCCCTATCTTTGGCCTCTACTAAGATCTCCATTCGTGAATCTCTATAATCACTCCTTTCCCACACTTCCCATCATGCTTATTTGTTTTCTCAGAAAATATTCTCAGACTTACAGGAAAGTGCTGGGAATAAAGATTAGAAACTCTCATGGAGCCATTGCTGTAATTACACAGATTAGTGTTTAACCAACTTTATTGCGTATTTGAAATATCTTTCAAGAGCTAACATTAAAGATACAGTTCAAGCCTTCTTTGGGCTCCTCTGACCTCATTTCCTCTCTCTCATCAGAGCTGTGCACTATTCTGAAATTGGTATGTTTCCTTTTCATTCGTATTCTTAATGTCAGTATTTGTAAGAAAGGTTAGTACTGATTTTTGTGTTATAAATTTTATATTAATGTTCTTATAATATACTATCCTTCAGCAATTTGTTTTTCTTCAGTCAACGTTATGTAAGATATTTCGACATTCATTTGTATAGATCTAGCTTATGTTTTAACTGACTTGTGATATTCCATTGTAGAATATATTTTAGTTAATTTGCCTATTCTGCTCTTGGAGAGTATTTAGGTTATTTCTTTTCCTTCCTCCCTTCCTTCCTTCCTTCCCTCCTTCCTTCCTCTCTTTCTCTTTCTTTCTTAATCTTTGAAGTGTAGTTGATTTATGATGTTAGTTTCAGGTGTACAACAGAGTGATTTGATATTTTTACAGATTGTACTTCATTTTCAAAGTTATTTTTAATATCTCATTTTTATGTAAGTTGATACATGAACAGACTTCAGTCTCTTTACATATGGACGTCCGTTCCTCCAAACAATACACTTAGGAATGATGAGTTGCACTGTATGGAGTGCAAACCTTCACATTAATGGATATTGCCAAAGTGGCTGTATCGGTTAACATTCCCAGCAGAGGTTAGCGTAGTTCCTGTTTCTTCATTGTCATACTTTAATTTTTGTCAGCTTGCTGGGTATGAAGTCATATCCTATTAATGTTTTCATTTGCATTTCCCTGATTATTAGCAGGTCGAAACATTTTTATTTTTTCCTACTTATGGACCATATGTTTTTTTCTCTTTTGTGAATTATCCGTACACACATATTTTTGCTGCTCTTTCTATTGTTATTTACAGTTGCCTATTTATTTTTGGAAATCGTTTATATAATCTTGAGGGCAAGCTCTTGTATATAGTTTGCTAACATCTTCTGCTTTGCTAGTTAACTTTCTACTTTGTTTACGGTGTCTTGGAAGGAAGTTTGAAACATTAATGAGGTCAAATTTATCAAAGCTTTCTGTTGTGATTTTGCTTTGGGGGACTAATTAAGAAAACTTTTCTCACCTAAAGACTTAGAGTTATTTATTTATTTATTTTTATTTTAAAAATTTCATATGGGTAACCAATTGTCCTGGCACCATTCATGGGAATAGTTCTTTCCTTTATTGTTTTTTAATGCAAACAGTGTGATTTATCAAGATCAATTTCAGGCATAGGTGTGTTCTTGAGATCTCCATTTGCCTATTTATGCATATTTTGTGTCCCAATAAATACTTTTTGAACACTTCAATATCTTGACCAGCATCTCTACAACACCAAATCTTTCGACCAATTCCCATGATGCCCTTTCTTTTTTTTCCTTCGAACTTTATTTTATTTATTTATTTTTTATACATCACGTTCTTATTAGTTATCTATTTTATACATATTAGTGTATATATGTCAGTCCCAATCTCCCAGTTCATCCCACCACTACCCACCCACCCCCATTTTCCCCCCTTGCTGTCCATACGTTTGTTCTCTACATCTGTGTCTATATTTCTGCTTTGCAAACCGGTTCATCTGCCCTTTCTTGACCCGTCAGGAATATGTAACACAGTCAGTCACTGCCTGCCTCTTGGAACTTTCTCCTCCCTTGGATTCCAGGACAGCAGTACTCTCCTGGTGTCCCATACCTCACCAGCTCCTGGTTTCCACTGCAAGACTGGATTCCTTTGCCCAACCTCTTCCTGTTTCAGAGACTCAAGGGCTCCCTTTTCAGATCTCTTTTCTGTCCACACTTACTTACAACCTGCCTGATCACATCCCTTCACTGACTCCACATTTATCTTCCTGGATCTGACCTCAGTTTAATAGGCACCTATAAATGTCTAATAGGTGCCTCTCATCCCACTATTACTATGGAAATGGTACTATTTATCTGATCTGTAAGCAGTTACTCCAAAAATGTTAACATGCATATCTGATAAAGTTTAAGGTTAATAATTATTTTTGTTTTACTTCTGAAAAGTACAACATATTTAAAATGCTTTAACTCCAATCTCCGTCAGCCTAACTTTGTTGTCAAGTGTTTTTGTTCCACATTGCCTTAACCCTTCCCCGTTTGAAATTTTATTATTATTATTTTTTACTGTAAATGCTTATTAGACATCGACATGTCTACTGTTTTTTGGTGAAGGGGCTTGCTATTGTTTCTTGTATCTCGTACCTTCCTTCTGGATCAATTGCATCTTTACTAAAGTACTCTTTTAGTAGTTCATTTGAAGAGGTCATGTGAATGAAAATATTTTCCTGATTTTACCTGCAGATGTTTTCTGTTCCCTTTAGTCTTTTAAAAAATTTTTTTTAATTTATTTTTATTTTTTACTTTTTAAAATAGATCTTTGTTGGAGTATAATTGCTTCACAATACCATGTTAGTTTCTGTTGCACAACAAAGCAAATCAACCATATGCAAACACATGTCCTCAAATCCCCTCCCTCTTGAGCCTCCCTCCCATCCTCCCTATCCCACCCCTCTAGGTCATTGCAAAGCACCGAGCAGATCTCCCTGTGCTATGCTGCTGCTTCCCACCAGCCAACTATTTTACATTCGGTAGTGTATATATGTCGATGCTACTCTCACTTTGCCCCAGCTTCGCCCTCCCACCCCATGTCATCAAGTCCATTTTCTATGTCTACCTCTTTATTCCTGCCCTGCAACTAGGTTCATCAGTGCCATTTGTTGTTGTTGTTGTTCCATATGTATGCATTAGCATACGGTATTTGTTTTTCTCTTCCTGACTTGCTTCACTCTGTATGACAGACTCTAGGTCCAACCACCTCACTACAAACAACTCAATTTCGTTTCTTTTTATGGCTGACTAATATTCCATTGTATATACGTGCCACATCTTCTTTATCCATTCATTTTTTAATGGACATTTAGGATCAATACAAGAAGAAGATATAACAATTATAAATGTTTATGCACCTTATCTTATCTTATCTCTTGTAACAGTATTTATTTTAAACTCTATTTTATCTGATATGAGTATTGCTACTCCAACTTTCTTTTGATTTCCATTTGCATGGAATATCTTTTTCTATCCCTTCACTTTCAGTATGTGTCCCTAGGTCTGAAGTGGGTCTCTTGTAGACAGCATATATATAGGTCTTGTTTTTGTATCCATTCAGCCAGTCTGTGTCTTTTTGTTGGGGCGTTTAATCCATTTACATTCAAGGTTATTATCTATATGTATGTTCCTATTACCATTTTCTTAATTGTTTTGGGTTTGTTTTTGTGGGTCTTTTTCTTCTCTTGTGTTTCCTGCTTAGAGAAGTTTCTTTAGCATTTGTTGTAAAGCTGGTTTGGTGGTGCTGAATTCTCTTAGCTTTTGTTTGTCCGAAAAGCTTTTGACTTCTCCATTGAATCTGAATGAGGTCCTTGCTGGGTACAGTAATCTTGGTTGTAGGTTTTTCTCTTTCATCACTTTAAGTATATCCTGCCACTCCCTTCTGGCCTGCAGAGTTTCCACTGAAAAATTAGCTGATAACCTTATGGGGATTCCTTTGTATTTTATTTTTAGTTTTTCCCTTGCTGCTTTTAATATTTTTTCTTTGACTTTAATTTTTGTTAGTTTGATTATACGTGTCTTGGTGCGTTTTTCCTAGAGTTTATCCCATATGGGACTCTCTGTGCTTCCTGGACTTGGGTGACTATTTCCTTTCCCATGTTATGGAAGTTTTCCACTATAATCTCTTCAAATATTTTCTCAGACTCTTTCTTTTTCTCTTCTTCCTCTGGGACCCCTATAATTCGATTGTTGGTGTGTTTAGTGTTGTCCCAGAGGTCTCTGAGATGGTCTTCAATTCTTTTCATTGTTTTTTTCTTTATTCTGCTCCTCAGCAGTTATTTCCACTATTTTGTCTTCCAGCTCACGTATTCGTTCTTCTGCCTCCGTTATTCTGTGATTGATTCCTTCTAGTGTATTTTTCATTTCAGTTATTGTGCTGTTCATCTCTGTTTGTTTGTTCTTTAGTTCTTCTAGATCTTTGTTAAACATCTCTTGTATTTTCTCAATCTGTGCTTCCATTCTATTTCTGAGATTCAGGATCATCTTTACTATAATTACTCTGAATTTTTTTTCAGGTAGATTGCCTACTTCCTCTTTATTTATTTGGTCTTGTAGGTTTTTATGTTGCTCCTTCATCTGTGACATATTTTTTTGCCATCTCATTTTTTTTTTTTTAATGAGTGGAATTGTGTTCTTGTTTTACTGGTTGTTTGGCCTGAGGCTTCCAACACTGGAGTTTGTAGGCTATTGGGTAGATCTGGGTCTTGGTGCTGAGATGAGGAACTCTGTGGGACCTCACTCCGACGACTATTCCCTGGGGTCTGAGGTTCTCTGTTAGTCCAGTGTTTTGGACTGAGAGCTCCCACTGCAGGAGCCTCCCCCTGACCTTGGGCTCGTGAATCAAGATCCCGCAAGCCGCGTGGGATGGCAACAAAAAAAAAAAAAAGAGAAAAATAACAGAGTAAAAAATAAAATTGGACTAGGAAACTAACAGATATGTTAGAAAGAATGTAAAAGTAAAAATATAGATAAATCAACAGCTGGAAGGTACATCAGTACCACAACAGTAAAAAAGAGGAGGAGGGAAAGAAAAAAAAAAAGTGTGGGGGGGAAAAGCCTTGGTTGTGGAGAGTGGGGCCTAAGCAAGGGCAAGGTTTTGGCAGTGGGCAGGGCCAATGCTCAGGACCCACAGGGCTGGATAAGGCCCTGGGGGCTGTGGGGGGTGGGGCTTGGGCTCAAGGAACAGAATGGGCCCAAGCGTGCCTCCCACCCCAGTCTCAGAGGGCAGGGGACCTCACCTCAGAGCCTAGCTGGCTTTCTGGGCTTGAGTGGTTGGGGCAAATGCCCTCCTCTCCTCTCCTGCTCCTCAGGTCTGGGGTCTGGGAGGGCCCCTCCTGCCTGCCTCTCCTGATCTCTGCAGCCTCCCTCCTATGCCCACAAGAACCCACGTAGCCTGGAGGGGGTTGGAGAGCAGGGGATCGGCCTGGGAGCTCAACAGTCTCCTTGGGCCCGAGTGGGCGGGGCAATCGCCCTCAGTTCCTCTCCCGCTCCTTCCAGAGGGCGTCTCCTGCCTGCTTCTCCTGATCTCCCTGGCCTCAGGGGCACTGATCTTGTCTGGCCTCCACTTCTCCTCCCACCTCTGTCCCCCTACATCCTACCAGTTCACTTTGGGGTTCTTTCCGTCTCCTTGAGGGTCAGAGTCCCCCACCAGCGGCCGGCAGGCACCCTAGTTGTGGAGAGACACTAACTTTCCTTCTTCCCACACCACTGTCTTGACTCCTCCCCCTATTCTTTTTCCCCTTTAGTCTTAAAAATAGTTCATTTGGATGTAGAATTCTAGGCCAACAGTTATTTTCCCTCAAAATTAATAAAATATAATAAAATTATTATATATTAGTATATAATTATATACACATATTATACAATAATTTTATATAAAATAATTATAAATAAATATTCTAAAAATAATTATATACAAAATAGTTATAGATAAATATTATAAAATATTATAAAATTATTATATTTTCCATCTCTATTTGTAGGTGCCTTCTGGTGATTTCCCCAAATCTATCTTCCAGTTGACCAGTTAACGCTACTTTCCTTTTCTGATCCTATGTTTAACCAACCACATGAGTTTTAAGTGTTTATGATTTTTTCTTTTCATTTCTAGAAGGTCTGTTAGCTCCTTTCCAAATCTTCCTCTTCCTATTCACACTGATCTATGCTTCATTATACTTTCTTCTTAAACTGTTAACTCTGGTCATTTTAAATATACCTGTTTCACATCCTCTTTCTTCTTCCATTATATGCAGTTCTTGGGAGCCAAATCTCTCTACATACAGACCTGCTCAATCTTCCTCAGTGTAGTTCATTTTCTCATATTTTGGCAATTCTGTATTGTGAATTTATATCAATCTGGGATGATTTTATTTCTGTGGGAAGTCTTCATGCTCTTGGTTATAAATTTATCCCTTTGGAGCAGTTATATATTTCTTTCTGTTGATACCATTTAGGGGGTCCACTGACCTGCAAAGGTTTTTATGTTAAATATTTGGTTTATAGTTCCTCTATATTTCAACTAATGTAATTTAACTTTACGCCTTTAAGAGGAACTTGCCTGGGGCTTCCCTGGTGGCACAGTGGTTGAGAATCTGCCTGCTAATGCAGGGGACATGGGTTCAAGCCCTGGTCTGGGAAGATCCCACACGCCGCGGAGCAACTAGGCCCGTGAGCCACAACTACTGAGCCTGCGTGTCTGGAGCCTGTGCTCCGCAACAAGAGAGGCCACGATAGTGAGAGGCCCGCGCACCGCGATGAAGAGTGGCCCCAGCTTGCCACAACTAGAGAGAGCCCTCACACAGAAACGAAGACCCAACAGAGCAAAAATTAATTAATTAATTAATAAACTCCTACCCCTAACATCTTCAAAAAAAAAAAGAGGAACTTGCCTGAAGTTTGGATATTTTATAGGTAACTTTCTTGCCAAATGATCTGACAGACAGTAAACTTCCTTTAGCCTCCCTAGGAAGGTAGATGGAATTCATCTATATCCTCTTTAAGGATGAGGCATTTTTTGAATCTCTGGACTTCATACACATAGTACAGTTTTGACTCCCCACTTTTCTCAGCCCTGAACACCTATTCTCAGTCCCCTTGTAGGAATTAGAACCCAAGCCACTGGGACCTATACTCTGGGGAAGGAACCAGTGGTTCCCTATAGAGTCCTTGGTTTTCTATTCTATTTTTAATTTTTCTCAATGTTTTTGGCAGTTGAGTATTTCCATTTCTTAGTTTTGAACCCACCTCTGCATTACGTATTTTGTCATTATACTGCATGCAAAGTTTCTGTTTGTTTTGGCAAGGGTGGGGCTGGCTTGTATCAGCTCAGCACGCATATTACCCAAAGCCATCCCTGCCACGTTTATATTTTCATTTTTATATTGGCAGCGCCACATTAATCACCAGCCAATTGGAAAGTAAGCCTGAAGCTTTCACAAAACTCAAAACCAACCAACCAAGAAAAAATGTTCAAGTCAGTTTGTTGGTTAAAATAATGGAGTTGATAGATGTTATCATCCTGGGTGATACACGATGCCGTTGTTTTTGCATCAGACGTTGTTCCTGAATCCAAACCTTGACTTGGATTCAGCATAATCCTGGGAGTATTACTTCTCTGAAACTCACCTTCATAATCTATGGGATGAAGATAATACCTACGTCCTGTGTTTTCAGTGAGAGTTAAAAGAGTTTGTATGTGTAAAAGTTCCCAACGAGTACTTTTATATTTATATTAAGTTTATATTTACTTAGCAAATGTTCCATTCATCTAATTTTTTTAACTAGGGTACCTTCCTTCTCTATCTCTACCTCTGTCTCTACCAAATCTCCATCTCTTTCCCAGTGCACAGGGTGGTGGGTCCTCTTCTGTAACCAGTGCCTAGTAGCACGGGTCCTCCTGGTTGCAATAGTAAACATTGAAAAGACACATGGAAGACCCGCTCCTTGCCAGTGCCCACTGCAGAGGTCGCATCTTGTGTTCAACTTCACATCCTCTCAGCCTGTAGTTTGGCTTGACTGTTGCTGTGGTAACCAGCTGCCGCAGGTGTAACTTGTCAGCACCTCTCCTCCGCTGTACCAGGTATCTCTTGCTTTCTTCCCTGATGCTTCTCTCACTTGGGATGCCTGCAGGAGCCATGCAGGCATCCTGACACATGCACCTGGGCAATCCTGGAAGCGTGAGGTCAATGGAAACAACCACTGTGGGTTAAGAGCTGGCGCATAAATACTACCCTTTTCCATCCTAGGAAAAACAATTCTGAGGTGCGTTCTACCTGGCTGTGCTCTGGAGGTCAGAGCTCCAGTTTCTTGCAGTTCAATGGTTAACCAGCTTAATCTCACAGCCGTGGATTAGCTTTGCTCCCCCCAGGTTCACTCTCTCCATATTATACTCCTGTTCTTCAGGATTACTTTTCAAAATAAAATACCTGGACATAAGCCCTTGCCTCTGGCTCTGCCTTTTAGGAGAGCACAGGCTAACTCACCTGGATAAGTTCACTAAGAGACTAGATTTTCCACATGAGGAGGTGAGAACTCAACTCAATTAAAGATTTAAGTACTAAGATTTAAGTGTGAGGACGCTTGTATCCATGAGCTTGTGAAACCAAGGCCGTTTAGGTTGCAGAAATCTTTATAATTTACACCATATCCTTCCCCAAAGAGGGTATGAGATGCCTTTATAGATAGAGGACAGTTAAAAATCATTTAAATTTCAGAAGCTTACAACCAGTGCCACCTATAAAGCCTGGCATCTGCTATGCTGAGGGCATTGGGTGAGACAGCTACCGAATGATTGGAACTCCGTAACCAGGGAACACTTGAGAAGCAAAGTCTTACACAGACAATTGTGGGATGTCTCAGGAAATCATAAAAATTAAGGATGTATTTTCCCCTAAATCTCTGCTATCCTTGGGATGATAGACATGATTTCAACTCCATGGAACGACTCTAATTCCCGTCATTAGAAGGTCAATCTAAAATCCAGCCAGAGCTGACTTTTCATTCATCTCTTGCTTGCAAGTAATTGGAGGAGAGCTTGTGTATCACTTAGTCGGATGGCCAATGAGTAAGTGCTTAGGACCTTCCCGATCACGACCCCCGTAAAGAAGCTTGTTGTAATTGCCAGCCTCAGAAATGGGGCATCTGGGTGAGACTTCTCCAGCAGAGAACCAGCTCCTGACTTTTCTCCTGGCTGTGCTTTTGGAGATCAGATGCCAGATGTACAATGCATATGCAAGAGAGCTAGGACCCGGGCTGTTCCTGGAGTCTCTGACAGTCGGCCCGGCTGTGGCTGATTCATGCCTTGCTCTTGAAACAGTCTGTACTTGGGGCCAAAAGTAATACCTCTCCTCTTGTTTCAGTGGCAGGTGGGTGGAATTTACCTTTGGCAAAAAACATAGGAAGGAAAAGTCAATCTACGAGAGCTGGAGGGGAGGAAATAAGTCAAATACTGACCTATTTGAATAAACCCTCCATTTAGAGGCCCCTGAATGGATGTAATCTTGAGCAGACTGTTTAGAGAAGGGCGAAGTGACCAGAAATAAGAACCTGGAGAGGTGAGGACAGCTCTAGGGAACAGACAACAGAGCCTCAGCATTTTGAAAACCCCTGTCACTGAAAGAGAGATCAGAGCACAAGAGATAGGAGTGGCATTCAAAGAAATAACAGGATGAGACAGTTCTGAGAAAAACCTACATCTGCAGATCAAAAGTACCCACCAGGCCCCAGGTGAAGAGAATAAAAACAGATCAACACCTAGAAAATAGCCTGGTGAAATTCTTGAACTCCAAGGACAAAGAAATGATCACCCACGCAGACTCCGAGAGAGGAAACTAAGAACAAAGAGTCAAAGTCAGACTTACCTTCTGCAGCATTAAATAGGAGACAACATGGACCAATAAAGCCAGAGTTCTGAAGGAAAAAGGGGTCGCGGTACATGATGTTGATCCTGTGTGAAGTCCCAAAAGAGGCATCTTCAGATAGGCAACAACTCAGGGACACTGACGCCCACCTCCCTGTGCTCAGAAAGCTAACGCAGATGCTACCAGCCACCTAAAGCCCGTGTCATGATAAAGGATCCACAGAGCACTGAGCTGGGCACAGAGAAAATGACAGCCAGCCTTGAAGTCATTCAAACACAGAATGAAGTTCGAATCGCTGCTATAAATATGTTTTGAAAGCTGAATGCAAATGTCATTGCATGTTCTGGAGAGAGATGATGTTAAAAATAAGCTGGGTCAAAAGTTTCAGATTGTGCCTATAAAAAACATGAGGTAGGGACATAGCGCTTATTTCCCCAGATGGAGAGTTCCCCCTGGCTCGGGCTGATGGGGATATCTCCACTGCTTCCATTGGGTTCTCCTTGGTTAATGGCCAAGGGTCTTTCTCTTTGCCCCCATCCCCACATAGCGATCCCAAGTGCCTTCCCTTCTGTTGGGGGGCATTGCTGGGTCTTCCTACAAGAGTCTTGGATGGTTGCAGGCAGGGTGTCTTCTGTGGGTGCTTGAGGTTGTTTGTGTGAGTCACGTGTGTAGTGAGGGCCGCTCTTCAAGGACGGTCTGGACCCCTCTATTCTGCATCTTGGACTTCTGCTAAGAAAGGTCCCACACTCCATCTCCTTCTGCCATCTTCCTCCTATTCTCAGGTACTTCTTCCCCTACCCTACCCAAGGTCCTCTTTTGTCTAGTCTCTGGAAGGGGAGAAACTGAGCTTATAAGCCATCTTCTTCCTCTGGCCCTTCAAATCTATGTTCTCCCTTTATGACTGGCTTTGGAGGATGCCCTTCTGGGTAAAAGCAAGAGAAGGGAGGGAGCGTATTTATACAGAAAAAACAGGTTCACAATTTGGAACATGACCCAGTCACACTGGTTGCTATAACCTTTTATACTGTGGAATACAACATATGCACAACACAGTGCGCAAAGATGCATAACTTAGTGGTTTTTCACAAGGCAGACACCTGTGTACCCACCACCTGGGCCAAGTGCCTAGGAGTCCCCTTTGGGGCTCTCCTATCCCCCCCACCCTAATCACCACCTCCTTCTCCCTAAAGGAACCACCACCCTGAATTTTACTAGGCATCACTTACTTGCTTTTCTTCACAATTTCACTACCTAAACATGCATTCCCCAACGCTCTAGTTGGATCTTGTCTCCTTTCTTGAACGCTATAGAACTGAAGTCATAGACTATGTATTTATTTGTGGGTCTGGCTTCTTTTGCTCCTTGTGATGTTGTGCAGTTCATCTATGCTGTTGCCTGTAGCTGGGCTCTGTCTGCCTGTGTAGCTGCACCGCCCTCCATGGCTGGAGAACGCCATCCTTTTGTTACCCGCTCACTCAGCAGCTGATGCCGTTTGGGCTGTGTCCAGTGTTTGGCTATTACAGCGGTACTGCTGTGAGCACCGCTGTCCCTGCCTTGTGGTACACACGTGCCTGCGTTTCTGCTGAGTGTGTCCTAAATCAACAGCGAGGCATGCCATGCTGCTTTATCACCTTAACTTTCGCAGTGAGTTATTGATTGGGGGATGTGTATTTTAGCCCTGACACTTGTATCCTGACGTATGAATGCTTGAGTGACATTGTTATAGGACATAAAAAGGCATTTTAAATTACAACACCAATAAATGTTGAAATCATAGTATGAGAGCCATCGGACTCCCAGGAGAAGCTATCATGTATACACAGGGTGGCCGTGGGGCACCCAGCCCTGCAGACTGGGGGTGTTGCTGTTTTCCAGCTGACATCCTTGTTCTCCAAGCAACAGCCTGCACACACACCCTTCCTGGCCCATCAGCACTGAACTCAGGCAATTCTTGATGAAAAATTGTTTCAATTTTGTAGCTGGTATTATTTATAAGATGGTACATAAAGTGAGGCTTTATTAATATTATGAAACACTATTTCAAGACTGAATAATTCAACAGCACGTAAAAAGCAGATTCACCATACCACTGAATGGCTCCTTCCTCAGCCACAAACATAGCCGGCAAAAGCTTTAAAATGATTGTTTGGAAAAGACTCAGTTAAATTTGGGTCTAAGGGCCATTCTGGTCCCATCTCTTTTGGAGAACTTGGGAGAAAAGAGAAATGGAGGAGATTTTATTCTCTTAAACATATATTGAATGCATATATATAAATAATAAAATATACATCATCTATTTATATGTAAATAAATATAAAGAGAATATTGGAAGGAATATACCAAAATGCTATCAGAAGTGGTTTTTTTGTGGGGGAGAGGTGGTATTATGGATAACTTCCTATTGTTTTCCTACATTTTTGTTTTAAGTACACTGACTTTTCCAACTAGGGAAAAACTTCTAAAATATGATTTGAGGTTAAAATATGTGAATATTAAAATATTACTGAAACAATGAAGTCTTAAGAAGCCATATACAAAACGGGAGGATATAATTCACCTAGAAATACGAGGCTCCATCGTTTGCTCTACACTTCTTGCTATAACCGAGGCCAGATGGAAATCTTAAGTAATGTGTCAGCCTCATCATCTTATAGAAGGAGGAAAATCAGGCCTCTAGGAAGCACCAACTTTTATCCTAGCCATTCGCTACAAACTATAACAGGAATTTTTCAGGCCAATAGATCCTTTTCTCAGGGACACTGAATCGACGGTGTCTTCAAGAGCAATATTTCTTCCTGTCCCGGACACTGACTCGCAGACCCAAAGGCCATGACATTAAATTCCCATGCAGGGAAAGTGTTTTGATGGGTGTCAGTTATAAAGTAGTAAGGTTTGCTTTCTTTCTGTGTCCTGCCTTGAGTGAAAGATGGAATTGGGGAACGTGTGGGACTGATTGGCCTATGGCTACGTATGGTACATTGTAAGATTTCATCAAAATATTTGCTGCCCCCTTTTTAACAGGTCCAACCTCACAGGGTTACATTCCATTGTAACCCCACCCCCATGTTCTTGAGAGAATACTTCCCACCCCGCTGACAGCAGGCCTGGCCACGTTCTCTATTAAGGGCAATAGAACATGAACAAAAGTGATTTATCTGTCTACAGCAGAGCCTTAAAGGACACTGCAAGGTTCCGTCACTATTCCACTTCTGCAATAAGATCAGAGAGGGTCCAGAGAGGGTCCACGTCTTCCTCCTGGGGCCTGGGATGAATAAAACGAGGATCAGAGGAGCAGTTGACCCACAAAGGACGCGTAGCACAAGCAAGAAGGAAACCTGTGCTGTTGAAAGCCACAGAGCCCCCGAGGGCTTGTTACTACAGCAAACTAGCAAAAGCTGACTAACACCTGAGACTCCTTTTCTTCCATGTTGACCAGCCCGCTGATTGAATTCTCAGGTACTGTCTTCCTCTGGTGTTTCTTACTCCTGTGAGGGGTGAAGAAGTGGGGTAGACACCACCTAGATTTGAACCTGGGGGAACTTCTATGCCATCCACTTTGGCAACGGAAGGTACACTTTCTGTGGTACTGAGAACTGTGGTCTCAGCTTAGGTATCACTCCCTATGGGTAGCTTTCTCCATCCCGCTGCCAAGTATGGATTAGATGTCCATCCATCCACACTCTCCTGTATCTCCTCTATTACTGTGCATCCGTCACACTACACTGTAATTGCCTGTTTACTTATCTCTCTCCTTTTCCTATACATTGTGTGAAGGCAATGATTGTACTCTTACGGGATGAATTGTGCCTCCTCAAAGATTCATATGTTGAAATTCTAACCCCCAGTACCTCAGAATGTAATCATATTTGGCGGTAGAGTCGTTTAAAAAGTAATTAAATTAAAATGAGGTTATTAGGGGGCTTCCCTGGTAGCGCAGTGGTTGAGAGTCCGCCTGCCGATGCAGGGGACGCGGGTTCGTGCCCCTGTCTGGGAGGATCCCACATGCCGCGGAGCGGCTGGGCCCGTGAGCCATGGCTGCTGAGCCTGCGCGTCCGGAGCCTGTGCTCCACAGCGGGAGAGACCACAACAGTGAGAGGCCTGCGTACTGCAAAAAAAAAAAAAAAAAAAAAAAGAGGTTATTAGGGGAGGCCCTACTCCAATATGATTAGAGTCCTTATTAGAAGAGGCGATTTGGACACAGACACATAGAGAAGGAAGATGATGTGAAGACACAGGGAGAAGATGACTGTTTATAAGCCAAGGAGAGAGGCCTGGAGCAGATCCTTCCCTCACTGGCCTCAGAAGGAACCAACCCTGCTGACACCTTGATTTTGGACTTCCAGCCTCCAATCTGTGAGTCAATATATTTCTGTTGTTTAAGCCACTCAGTTTATGGTACTTTGTTACAGCAGCCCTAGGAGACTAATACACATACCTTATTCACTTGCCAGTGTTGAGCACAAAGCCAGGAGGAGAATGAGCATCTGATGAATGTTTTTTGAGTAAATGAAAGAATGAGTCAGTGACCTAGAATAGTCATCGGCTCAGTTTATACAGTTGAATTTAATCAAGTACTGATAAAACACCAGTGACATTCAGAGAAATTCGATGTCATTCCTGGGGTCCTCACGGAGAAAACTGGACCTGAAGATGCAGGATGAAACACCATTTACTGTTCCCATCCAATATAGCTACAATAAAAGATGAAATTCAAGCTCATGAGAGATGTATAAACAAAATGAGATTGGAGGGAAAATATGAAATGGCTGAGGAAAGACTCAAGCCTTGAAAGGTATTTCAGCAAAAAGAGAAGTAGTGGAAAAAGAGAGATCCAAGGCACAGGATAAAAGCATGTTCCAGAAACAGAACAACCTGTCTGGTTGGATCATGTCAGGAGCCATGGGGGAGAAGGTCATACTAGGACAATATTTGGGAGGGCCTTGAATGCTAATCTGGAAACATTTCTGAATCTGTATTTCTGCATTTATCTCTTACAAAGACTGGAAATATGCCTATTAGCTCTTCCTCCACCCCACCCCTCCCCACCTTCCCCGAAGAAGCATCCTTTGGTTTAATTATTCATTGCAAAAAACTATCTTCTTCTCTTCCCCATTTTTTGCTCTGATTTTCAATAGGAAATTTATGCATGGTCAATTAGCCCTCCAAGAACACACTCAACTCTGATGGATGGGCCAAGCTTTCGTTAAGACACTGCTCAGTACGTGTGTATATGTTTGTGTCAGTGTAGAGACCGGCAATTAGTCCGGAAAACGAATCACCTCCATCAAGCAAAGACATCCAGAAATTCTCTCACGCACATTCAGATCTGGTAAATCACTCGACAATCGGGCTTTCCGGGACAGGGTGGTCAAACAAATCTCTCTCTTCAGCCAGTGGCCCCTGGGGTCATCTTTTTCATGTGCTGGTGATCCCACACAGGTCTGTGTAGCTTGATACCGTACCTTAAGCACAACCCTTGGACTTGGAAGCACCAACCCCTCTCCTTGCCTGCCCTTGACCTTGTTCCAAGGTTGTTGCCAGCTGTCTGCTCCTCAGCAGGGTAAGCATATCGGAAACCTAAGATGAGCAGAGATTGGGAAGGAGATGGGGTATAGAGATAATTAGAGCTGGTCAGATCCTAAAGGGGAAGGGAATTTTAAATTTTAATCTAGATATTAATATTTGGTTTAAATTTTATCTTACTTTAAATTTTTATCTAAATATTAATTTATACCCCACACTGATGCCGAAATGATGTGGGGCAACCAAGATTTGGTGATGCAAATGAGGTCTCTCGTTACATAGGCTCTCCATGTGGCCCAGGTTTCCCCAGCCACGTTCATTAATAACCAGAGCAAGTGAGTATAAAGGAAATGGCCAGTGAGGAAGCCGTAGGTTTGTGGAAGTCCCCACTAGGACCTTCTGTTAGCTTTTGGCCTGGACATGCTCTCCATGCATCTCGGAGGTACTGCTCTGGAATGTGACACTAGCTGTGAATTCAGCATCCTTGCCCAGGGCTGTGTTGCCAACAAGATGCTTGGCATTTCCCCGTAAGTGTTCGCTTTGAGCCTTTCCCCATCAGAGCTGAACCTAGAGAAAGATAAAGGAGGAAATGCCTTAGACCCTGGCCTCTGAGATACTCATCCAGATTGTTCTACCAGGAGTGTCAAAACTTGAGTTCAAATCCTAAAGCTGCCAGTACTAGAATTTTGACCTGAACCTTTCTGAAAGGAAAGGAGATAGTGGGGTTTGGAGGTATCCAGGCTCTAAAAGGAGATAGTGGGGTTTGGAGGTATCCAGGCTCTAACATCCTGTGATGAGAGATTGAGCTAAAAAACCTCTGAAGCTTACACATCGGTATCCAAGGAGAGTGATATTCTGTCCATGCCCCCTCCCCTCCCACCACCAAGCTGTACGTCTACTTTTGGGTCTCCCTTTCCCCTTCAAAGATGTTTTAAGTGTTCATTTCTCCTCTTTCATCAAAGTCCCTTACCTGGGGTGGGGAGGGAGCACATAGTTTACATCTGCCAAGGCCCCACCTCTCTTGCTCCGGGAGTCCAGGGCTGCCATCTTGCATGGTCCCACCTTCCAGGTGGTTGGTTCCCAGAAGACTTGGCCTTTGCCTGGATGAACAGCCCAACCACATGTCCTAGGGCTAAGCGCCTGGAGCCATCTCAGCTACGGATGGCGGGGGAGCTTTGGCAAAGCGCTTGTCTCCGGCCCCAGTTCTTTTTCATCTTTATGCTCCTGTGAATTTAAAGGGAAATGAGAACCAGATACTTCTGATAACTCATCAGAAAACACTTAACTCATCAGAAAACTGTCTAGGGGAAGGTGTTTGAGAGCCTGCAAACCTTTTTTTAAGACCCTTTGGGAAGTAAAAATTGCTATGTTTTCCAGAAACCTGGGTTTCATATCATATCCTTTATTCATCTTTGTACCATCTGCCCCTGCACCTCTGAATCTGGAACCTCCATTTAGCTGGACCAACTGTATCTGAAATAATCAGGATAATTTATCATAGTTGTGTCATTCTCCACTGTTTACCATGATATCAGTTATCCCATTGGATTCTTATGAAAACCTGGTGAGGGAGGCAGGATAAGGACAATTATATTTGCCATTGGAAGCATCACAGGGGTTAAGTGGTCAAATCCGCTTGTAATTCACGCAGGTTAGAACAGACGCCAGGTTCCTAATTCCAAGACCAGTGGTTCTCAAACTTGAGCCTTGAATCAAAGTCCCCCTGGACTGGAAGCCTGGTTAAAATGGAAGTTGCTGGGCCCCCCACACCAGGGTAGGTTTGGAGCGGGTCCTGAGAATTTACATTTCTAAGAAATTCCCAGATGAGGTTCATGCTCATGGTCTTGGGATCGCATTTGACGCCACTGTCTGAAACGTACCCGCAGGGGATGCCGTTGGATCCTCCGTGAATGTCTCGAGTTGCCTTCCTCAGTGTCATCCAAGCTAACAGAGGAAAAAGGAGTCTTCTTTCACCACAGCAGAATGTCGCATATTTGCAAAGGCTGGTGGGCAACAAGAGACCAGCTTTTTGCCTGGGACTTGTCGCCTACTGCAAGCAAAACCTCCCCCACTCAGCGTCTCCCTGTTTCCTTCGCTCTGCTTCCCCCACTAGGGCTTTCTTAACCTGTTTGTTTTGTCTCCTAACATCTAATGACATTTTCCTGCTATTACATATGACACGTTGGAGGTAATGGGACTGAATATCACTCATAATTCTTAGTCTGCTCTCAATGACTATTGCCCTCCTTAACGTTATCTCCATATGCGGAACCCCCACTGGGGCAGTATTGCCTTTTTGGCATCGTCAGTTAATTTGTTCATTTCCATGTACCTTATTGAAAGCTCTCCGAGTCTTAATTAGGCCTCTTTAGCTGCTTTTCCCCGCAGCCCCGTGTCACAGAACCAAAGGCACCGAAGCACCGCGAGGAACAGGCCTAATTAACGGGCCCATGACTGAAACAGGAAGGATGGAATCTGCAGGAGACAGAGATGATTCATGTACAAAACAGGGGGAGCTGATGCAGTGGCAGGGGAGGTGGGCATAGTCCGGAAGAGCAGTTAGGATTTGTTGTCAAAGATATTTTGTTGTTTAGGACTGCCGGGCATCCTCTTTCCTTCCAGAAACTTCCTCTCACCCTCCCCACCCCCAATTCCAAATGGCTCCGGAGGGGCTGTCGATCGCAGAGCCGTGATTCCGTCCTCTGCTGAAGTGTGGGTTCTTGACAAGGTCTGGCTGTCTGGAGGGCCCCATCCTTCTGGCCATGGTTCTAGTTGGGTCAGTCAGAGCTCCTTCCCAGGATTTTTCTGCTGCGTATGGTTGGAAGGACTGGCTTTAGCCTTTGGGATCATGAGGCTGGAAGGATGTGACTCCGGCAGCCAGGAGTCATCTTCCCCACAGCATGGAAGGAGCCCGTACGTAGCAAAAGAATGAGGCCAAACTCTAGAAAGAAGAGGCAGGAGGTAGAGAGAGGTCAGAAGGCCCCCAAAGCCAGAGTGTGAGCCCGGCATTTTGATGCCAATGCTACTCTCACCCTCATAAGTACATCAGACAAGAGTTTCCTTGTGTTGATCACATGCAAATAAGACTTCAGCATACTCCTGTGACCAGCTTTGCCTGCCTCCCATCAGCCCAGTTACTGTCATGGGGACCTGACTCTGAGTTGGTCCCAACCAGGGCAAGGAAGTAGAAATGAAGACCCTTTTGTCTCCTACTCCAAGGAACTAAGGGTGCTTCCACCACATTTGATCCTACAAGACCAGTTTCCTGGGGCCTGTTCCCACATATACTAGGATGTGAGCCATGGATTGTGACATCCCTTGGATGCTGTGGAGTGCAGGGCTGGCCACCTACTTGGGGGGCATCCCTGCACAGTCACTGTGAACCCTGTTCCTGCTCTGAACCAGCCGCAGTCCCTTTACCTTGACTCATTCCACAGGAAATATTTATGGAGCACCTGTTATGTGTTTGACACATCTGGGGATAGAATAGACGTGCTTCCTGCCTCAGAGACCTCACAGTCCAGCAGATGAAGATGGTTCCTCTTGTCTTCTCTCCATAGGTCAATGCACGTACTCAACATCCTGACCACAGGCCCTTGGTGGCCCTAGAGGGTAAGGCACAGAGCTTCCCATCCCCAGTACTCCTCATGGTAAAATCTAATCTAGCTTTTGTCTCACAAAGAGGAGATTCCCACTGGAGTTGGGTGTGGAGTAGGGGATTCATAGAGCCCTTTTGACTCCGAGATTTCAGGATTCTAAGATACTGTTTTCATTAGGACACAGAACCACCTCCATTCACAGATACACGAGGAATTCTATTACTTCTTGTATTTTTTTACTTTTGGAAAATATCCTTGTTAGGCACCCTGGAGATTTTTGCTTTGTCTTGTTTTGTTTTGTGGAGTTGTATTTAAAATTTCTTCTTGATTAGAAAAATAAGGCATATTCATTATAGATCATTCAGAAAATAGAAACATTACAAGAAACAAAAGAAATTTAACCCATAGTCTTGGTGCCCAGAGATAACTAGTTTTGGCATTTTGCTATATCATATGTGTACACTGATGTATTTTTATGAAACGAATATCATATTTTATATAAAATTTGGGGTTCTGCTTTCCTTATTTTACCTTGAGTAAGTTTCTCCCTACTTCAACTATTTTTTTAGGTTGTATGACGTTGCATCACAAGAACGTATTAATTTACTTAACACGTCCCATATCGTTGGACATTTAGGTTGTTTCTATTAGTTGCTATTATTACTAGCACTGTAATGAACATCTTTGAGCACAGGTACCTTCCCTCGAAATAGTTTAATGATGGAATTGCCGGTCAAATAACATAAACATTTTCAGACTTTCAAAACACACTTTCAAAGTAGTACAGTGTAATGAAAATGATACTAATTGAATCAATTTCCTGTTGCTCTTATAATAAATCACCACAAAACGTGGCTTAAAACAACACGATTCCCATTTTACAGTTCAGTAGGAGGGTGAGAAGTCCAACATGGGCCTCACTGGGCGAAAATCAAGGCGTCAACAGGGCTGTATTCTTCCCAGAAGGTTCAGGGGAGAATCCATGTCCTTGTTCTTTGCAGCTTTTGGTTGCCACCTGCATCCCTTGGCTCAGAGCCGCTTCCTCCATCATCAAAACCAGCAATGGTGGGTTGAGTCCTTGTCCCATGTCATCACTCTGACCTTCTCTTCTGCCTCCTTCTTCTACATCTAAGGGCCCTTGTGAGTATATTGAGCCCACCCAAATAATCCAGGATAACCTTCTTATTTTAAGGTCAGTTTATTAGCAACCGAATTCCCTCTTCAACCTTGATTCACTCATGCCATGTACCTTAACATATCCACAGGCTCTGAGATTAGGAAATGGACCTCTGTGGGGGGTGTTATTCTGCCTCCCATACTTATTTAGACCACAATAAGTGGTAGATAAGACACTTACATCATTGCATTCTCTTCTGCATTAGGCATTTATACTTTTTTTTTTTTGGCCGTGCCATGAGGCTTGCAGGATCTTAGTTCCCCTACAAGGGATCGAATCCAGGCCCCTGGTAGTTAAAGCGCCAGGTCCTAACCACTGGACTGCCAGGGAATTCTCAGGCATTTATACATTTTTAATCTTTGCCAAATTAGTGGGTGAAAAACAGGTTCTACTAGTTGTTATTATTATAACTGAGAGTTTTTCACCATTTATATTTTTTCTCTCTAGAACACACCTGTTCTTTTCTATTATTTTATCTGTCTTTCCCACCTTTACTTTTTAAGTGAGATCTAGGAAAAGCCACCTTAAGGGTGTCTGAGAATAATCCATGACCCAAACCTAAGAGACTAAATACCTGTCACCTCATTTATTTGGCAAGAGGCTCGTCTCAAATCCCAAAGTCCTTCCTTTTCCAGCCCCTAGGTTCTCCCAAACCCCCATTCAACCTCCTGGAAAGACTAGCAGATGTCCTTTAGGAAGCCTGACTCCTGATAATACGTTGACACTTAATATAACACAGGCTTATTCAGGGAACCAGTGGACTCAGTCCAAGTGCCACATAGAAAAACCCTTGGAACAATGCTGGCACAACCTTTCTGGAACCTTCCAGACCTCATTAGAGAAAATCCATCATCTCTGCTATAATCTGAATGTGTCTCCCCCAAATTCATAGCTTGAAATCCTAACTCCCAAAGGTGATAGATGGTATTAGTAGGTGGGGCTTAAGTCATGAGGGTGGAACTCTTGTGAATGGGATTAGTGTCCTTATAAAAGAGGATCCAGAGAGCTGCCTAGTTACTTCCACCACGTGAGGTTGCAAGAAGTCTATGACCCAGAAGAGGGCCCTCACCCGACCGTGCTCCACCCTGGTCTTGTGCTTCCAGGCTCCAGAAGTATGAGAAATAGATTTCTGTTGTTTATAAACCACCCGTTCTTTTTTTTTTAATTGAAGTATTGTTGATTTATAATGTGTTAGTTTTAGGTGTAGAGCAAAATGATTCAGATATATATATATGTGTGTGTGTGTGTGTGTGTGTATATACACACACACACTCACATACACACACACACACATATATATTCTTTTTCAGACTCTTTTTCCTTATAGGTTATCACAGAATATTAAGTATAGTTCCCTGTGCTATACAGTAGGTCCTTGTTGGTTACCTATTTGATACATAGTAGTGGGTATATGTTAATCCCAATTCCTAATTTCCCCCCTCCTACCCCCTTTGCCCTTGGTAAACATTAGTTTGTTTTCTATGTCTGTGGGTCTATTTCTATTTTGTACATAAGTTCATCTGTACCTTTTTTTTTCTTAGAGTCCACACATAAGTGATATCATGTGATATTTGTCTTTCTCTGACTTACTTCACTTAGTATGATAATCTCTAGGTCCACCCATCTTGCTGCAAATGGCATTATTTCATTCTTTTTTAAGGCTGAATAGTATTCCATTGTATATCTATATACCACATCTTTTTTATGCATTCATCTTTCAATGGACATTTAGTATAAACCACCCAGACTATGGTATTTTGTTATAGCAGTCGGAACAGACTAAGGCAGATATTGGTATCGAGACGTGGGGTCCTGATATAACAAATGCTTAAAAATGTGGAAGCAGCTTTGAAACTGGGTAATGGGTGGAGGCTGAAAGAGTGTGGGAGTGATGCTAGAAAAAGCCTCCACGGCCATGAACAGGCTGTGGAAGGCAATTCTGGTGAGAGCTCAGAAGGAGAAGACGAGTGTTGTAGAGAGCCTCCATCGTCTTAGAGGATATCCAGGTGATCCTGAACAGGATGTCCCTAGAGGTATAGGTGGTGAAGGCAGCTCAAACAGACCAAGTTGGGGAGGGAGAGAGAATATGAGAGACTACGAATTTCCGGGAGCTAGGCCCCAGGCGGCCAGGGCACTGCACCAAGCTCCCCCTGTCTCTGGGGCATCTCAGAAGCCAAGGGGACCTGTGGTTGGGCTCTTGCTTGCTTCTTGGAGCTCCTCCTTGAGGGCTGAGGAGGAGACGCCTGCCAGGGGCCTGGGGGAGCGGTCACCGACTTCGCACCCTCCCGCTGAGGCTCTCTCCAAATCTGCTTAGCGCTATTTAGGACAGAGGGTGAAGGAGGGCAGCCCAGGGCCCCTCCTTCAGAGGTGGATGATGGCCCAGCTGCAGCAATTTGAACATATCCTCTGGGGTCTTATGAGCCACTCCCATCCCAGGTGACATCTCAAAGTGTGTTCATCGTACTTTGGAAGTAATAACTGCTGTTTCCCCCCAAATCATATTTCCTGTGCCCCTCGGCCCTTCCCTCTTCCATCCTCCTGCTGGAGATGCTGGCCCCGTGCTTTGTGCAAGAGGAAGATCTGAGTAGGATGGACAGAAGGAGTCCCATTTTTTCTGGGGCTTGTTTAGGAAAATGGAAAGAGCATGAAGACAACTAATGGGGACCAGAGGGAAGGGGTGCATGGTGGGAAGGGGGCTCCAACTGCAGGTGCCTGGGTCTAATGGGGCTCTGAGAGTGGACAGAGGACCGGTTTGGGGGCTTACGTCTAGGGAGGTCTGTGGTCATGGCCGTGACAGTTTCGCCAGGCTGGGGTCTGCTGTGGGACAATGGCTACCTCCCAAGTTTGTGGCAGGAGACCTGCTCCGGCCCCCAGTCGTCCTCCTGCAGAGGGATATCTCCTGAGGAAGGACTGGGGTGGAGACACCACCGGGGATAAGTCTGGTTAAATGCTCGACTGGGGTCAAGCTGGCTTTCCTCAGAGGTGACACAAAATGACCCTCTGAGAACCAGAGTCTGTAGAAATGGGTGCGACGGATGAGAAGCATCCTTGAGACCATTCAGTCCTCATGGTGATCAACCAGGTGTGCACACAGGTGGCAGGTGGAGAATGGACTCTAGGAAGCATCACAGGGTCTTCATTTCTAAGAGTTCTCATATCCTTAATGGTCCCTACCTCCATGACTGTGACAATCCCTCTTTAACTCATGCACTTTTCAACAATTGCTATAATAATAACACCATTTATGCTTCCCGGATTTGTAACAACCCCTGATTGCTAATGAAACTGCTGCTTTGCTCACTTGCGTGGTAGAGAACCGATGGAGGTGCCGTGTCTTTGGAGTCCTCGGCTCCATAAATGACAGCTACTGCAGAATGTTTGTAAACATGTTAATTTCCTCCTCAGGAAAATGTGGGTTTGGGGTTTCACTTGATTTGAGACCTGGCTTCTTTGATGGAGTAGTGAGTGGTATATAGCATGTGAGATGTTGAAAACCACTGAGGAATTTCCATCTGCCTGCTCACCGCCTGCGAAGGCTGAGGGCTGCAGGGTTGGGACCAGGTCTCTTCAAGGTGGATGCCTGGCTCATGGTAGGCACACAGTTGAAGTTGTTTAAACTGTAGAACTCAGCCCCTGACCCCTGACTTCCAGCCCCAGTCCTTCCCCAGGAGGGAGGCGATGCTGTGTGCGCACCTGGTTGATCACCATGAGGACTGAATGGTCTCAAGGATGCTTCTCATCCGTCGCACCCATTTCTACAGACTCTGGTTCTCAGAGGGTCATTTCGTGTCACCTCTGAGGAAAGCCAGCTTGACCCCAGTCGAGCATTTAACCAGACTTATCCCCGGTGGTGTCTCCACCCCAGTCCTTCCTCAGGAGATCTCCCTCTGCAGGAGGATGACTGGGGGACAGAGCAGGTCTCCTGCCACAAACTTGGGAGGTAGCCATTGTCCTACAGCAGACCCCAGCCTGGCAAAACTGTCACGGCCATGACCACAGACCTCCCTAGATGTAAGCCCCCAAACCGGTCCTTTGTCCATTCTCAGAGCCCCCTTAGACCCAGGGGTCTAATGTATCTTTGGAAGAGCCCAGAGAGTAAATGGCCACTGCTTCTGAGGGACTACCTACACCGGATGTGGATGTGGATGTACCCAGGGACCTGAGCACCCAGCTCTCCTAGCTTGTGCAGCAGAGATCCCACTGCCTCTGTCTTCTCAGGCATCAGACTCTATCTTAGTCTGTTCAGGCTGCTGTAACAAAAATATCATATACTGTGTGGTTTAAATTACAAACGCTTGTTTCTCGTGGTTCTCGAGGCTGGGAAGTTCAAGATCGAGGTGCTGGAAGATTTGGTGTCTGTTGAGGACCTGTTTCCTGGTTCATAGATGGCTGTCTTCTGGCTGTGTCCTCACCTGGTGGAAAGGGTGAGGTCTCTGAGTCCTTTCTAATAAAGGCACTGAATTCATTCATGAGGGTGCCATCCTTGTGACCTAGTCACCTCCTAAAGGTACCACACCACCTAATACCATCACCTAGGGGGTTAGGTTTCAATAAATGCATTTTGGGGTGACACAGACGTTTCAGTCCATAGCAGATTCCATTGCCTCCCTTTCCAACTCCTCTTTCCCAAAGTCCCCCTCTGCACATCAGGATGAGGTCCAACCTGCCCCTGTTCTGGTCCAGCCCAGGGTTCACTTTCTCTTACATCCTGGGGATCTATTCTGAGTTTGGGGTCATATGAGTGATACAGGTGACTTGGAAGCTTTTCAACCTGGAGACTAGCTTGCAGGTATCAGCAGAGCAATGGTGAAGAGGGAAAGCCTAGATGTGGCAGAGGGGAAACCTCATGCAACTGCTGGAAAGTTATTTTACGAAAATATTTCCTTGCTATTAAAAAAGAATGGAACCCCTTTGAAAGGCATTCACCTGGAGATTCTTGAGAGCCTCTTCTCTTGCTTCATGGTCCATTTGGAGAGATCTCTCACTGCCATGGCCAAAGGTATGCTCTTAACCAGTGTGTCCTGGACCTGACTCTTATGGGTCACAACAGCTGATTGTACACATCTCTGCATTCAGGGATGTCAGACTGAGAGTATTAACACCATAGACATCTGCAAACACCACAAATCTGCCCCCGCACCCAGAGCCAGCACACCATGCTTCTAACTGACCTCCACTTACCCGTCTTGCTGTGCTAACCAGTGGTCTTCCTTTCCTCTGTAAAACCCGCTGACCAATGCCCTCGTCCCGCCGAGGCTCACAGCTGTTCCAATCAGGGAAACTGGATGCTTACCAAGAGTCAATTACCCTTGTCCCAAACCTGTTCATGCAAAACTTATTTGTTATAGCAATTACAAAATTAGGTAAATATTGCAGTACTGATGGCATATGAGTAGGAAGGTAATAGAGTTGTCATTTCCATGGAAATTAAGTCGAGTGCTTGGGAAAGACTTAATAAAGGCAAATTGCTTATAAACTGCTGTCACATTGAGTGCAGGCAAAGCAACTGTGCAATTTGGGGAAGGATTATACAAACGGGGAAGAATTCACTTCAAAGTGTCTTCAGTTCTTGTTCTACTCCAAGTGAATAGAACAGGAGATTTGGAATTCAAGTGGAACTCAAGTAGTGAGGATGTACCCAAAGAATGGATGCATATTTATACATTTTTAAGTTAAAATAGGATATTGCACGTGTGCTTGTATCATTCTGTTGCGATTCCATACTCTAGCCCACTTCTTGGTGATGCTGAGCCGTCGGTCCCGATCTTGCTGGCTAAGAGGCTTCTGTTGTGACCTGTGCCACCCGATCATCTCAGCCACACTGTGGCTTTATCTTAGGCAAAGATTCAGCCTTTTATTCTTAGCTCTGCCACCTTGAGGGTTTCTCCTTGTCAATTACAAGGTTCAACCTGAGACTGCTTTGTCTTCCATCCACGGCTTCTCTACTTGCAGCCAGTTCATTCTTCCCTTGTGGACTGATCACCCTCTTGTTCTGCCCTCCCGCCCACCCCCTGCCCCGACCCCCACCTCTGCTCAGGGAGCTTCTGCTGTACAGCCCTTCCCCCACCCTCCAAGCATGTTGGCGTCTTACTCATTCTTCCAAACTCAGCTCTAGCATCATTTTCTCCAACTTGTTCTGATCGACTGACTGGAAGTAGTCTCACCATCCTCGACATTCTCAGATAATTTTATCCATGTCTTGTTCATGAGTTGGATGGCTTCTTATGGAAAGTTAACTATTTACACCCTAAGACTGGGGATCTGAAGGGGACTTCAGAGATCCTGGAATCCACCACCCTAATCTTGTAGATGAGAAAACAGGGCCAGAGCCCTGACATGAGTGGTTCTAAGTGGTACATGCAGTTAGTAATAATAGAGTGACACTGAATATGTGAATGTCCCACCTAGAGCGTGGTGTGCACTGTCCTCTATTCGATGTGCTTTGCCCATTGTAGGTGTTCCTACATGTTTTTTCTTCAAGATGAGATTTATTTGATTAAAGTCCCCCTTATTAAATATGTCCAGATTGGAAAGAACTATATATTTATTGGAGAGAATTTGGAAGATACAAAATGATGCGAAGAAGAAGATAAGTACCACCCTTGGTCTTGCTATACAGAGATGAGGATTTTTAACATTTAGGGTCATTTCCTTCCGATTGGGTGGAAGGAAAAGGAAAGCAAACAAACCAGTCTTATGCTTGGAAAAAATGCTTGAAGGAAGAAGTGCTTTTTGGGTGAGCAAAAGAAGTGAAGTATTACAGATGGTATCTCTGATGCCTATCCAACCACCCATCAGCTCACAAAACAAGAATCTGGTGGGGCAGACGCTCTGCTCGACACAAGGGGTTCAGAGATGAATTACATATTGTGGGTTCCTGCCCTTGAACATTTCAGAAGCTAGTGGAGGAACTAGACATACAAACAGAGAGTCACAACGCAGGCTGACAATGGAGAGATGAGTGATTTTAATGCAGGATGTAATTACACGCAACGTTACGTGACATAGATTTTATGGCCTGTGATATTGGGCTGTGGTGGTTTATAATTTCTGTTATCAAACTGAAAGCCACATAACAATGACCAGGGAAACTTTCTTTAAAGGTGATTGTTCATAAAGAGGAAATCATTGGAATTTCACAAACCAGTAATTACAAAAGCAGGAAAGGTTACCATGGTGTATTTTATAACTGTAATCAAAAAAAATTACAGGGGGATTTAAAAAATGTTCCATTAATTAACTCCATTAAAGGTTACTGTTTGAGATGAAAGACAGATCAACTAAAAATCACACTTAATGAGAAGTTTAAGGGATTTGAAATTGGTAAGTCAGGCAGGCTCTGGAATCAAGCCCTTCTTGTCTCGGTTGGTGTTTACATTGTTTGACCACATAATGACAGTTACTTTGGTCGTTATTGTTATCATCATATGCTACGGCCTCTTGTTATTAAGAAGGATATTTTGCATTATTGAACTATTCTAAGATTTCGGCTCTTCTTCCATTAGTTTTGTTTTTTTAATATATATAAATTTATTTATTAATTTATCTATTTTTGGCTGCGTTGGGTCTTCGTTGCTGCGCACGGGCTTTCTCTAGTTGTGGCGAGCGGGGGCTACTCTTCACTGCAGTGCGCGGGCTTCTCATTGCGGTGGCTTCTCTTGTTGCGGAGCGCAGGCTGTAGGCACACCGACTTCAGTAGCTCAGTAGTTGTGGCGCACGGGCTCAGTAGTTGTGGTACATGGGCTTAGTTGCTCCGCAGCATGTGGGAATCTTCCTGGACCAAGGCTCGAACCCATGTGCCCTGTATTGGCAGGCGGATTCTTAACCACTGCGCCACCAGGGAAGTCCCCATTAGTCTTGTTTTTATTTGAACCCGTCAGGTCAGTTTTTTCCTGAGCTTGATGCCTTTTGCCGTGTGGATTAGTTGGGGCACTGTCTGAGGGAGGCTGTCAGCGTGATGGAAGTGGATGGAGGCAAGAAACATGAGAGAAAGCAGGCAAAGGGGGAGCGTGGTCTCCCAAGACGGTGCAGCTTCAAATGCCGCCTGGCTTCTGAGGATGGTAAGTGAGTCATTGGTCTCACTGTGTATCCCCCAGGCACCACGAGTGTGTTTCTGTTTCAGCAGAGGTGGCCTGGAATAGCTCTTGCTCTGTACATGAAGGTCTCCCCCTTTTATGGAGAACAGCAGTGATTTGTTCCTGGGTGGGGAATGCAACTCTGCCCAGCAAGATGGCTGGCCAATGAACTGTGTTTCTGGTGCCTTGACTGTGGGCATGTACTTTCCGATTCCGGGCCTCAGTTTTCTCTTCTGTAAAATGGCAGGATTGGATAAGATGACATTTCTGGCTTTTTCCAGCTCTAACACCCTGTGAAACCACTCTGGGCTTGGCCATGTCTTAGAAGGGGTGCTCTGGGGCATGGTGGGACCCCTTCCCCCCAGCCTCTTGGCCCTGAGGAGTGCCCACTGTTCACTCTCTTACCCCATTGCCCACCCAAATCCATCTCCTGCCCCTCCCTGCGGCCCCCGTGCCGCTTGTCCACAGCGCTCCACATTTCACACCATTAATGGCTGTTTCTTCCTCCTTCATTGGACAATAGTGCTTTGATTGTCCCCAAGGGACCCAGACTTGACTGATACACAAGAGGCTTTACTCCTTCTTCTTACTGGGTTCATCCCAATGGCAACCCACGGGGTTCTCTGCTACCCTTCTTACTGAAGCAGAGGTAGAAGCTCAGTTTCAACTGTCAACAGGAAATCTGCTGTCCTAAGGAGTTTAAATCGTATCCTGTGATAAGTGGGAAACCATTGAAGGCTTTAAACGAGAGGAGTGACATGACCAGAATTGTATAATGGAAGGAATTCTGATAGTCACTTAGAGCAAGAGGTAAGGATCAGCAAATATTTTCTGTAAAGACCCAGATTGTAAATATTTCCAGCTGTCTTGAATAACTTTTGGGGTCCGAACGATCCTTTGCTCAAGGAAAACCATCAACCTGTAGCTTTAGGTTAAAAGTCTAGACAGCATCAACCCTCTTTGGGAATGAATTTGCTTGAGACAGAGTGACTTCCTGGACCTAAACTGCTCTGTTTGATTTGAAAAGCTTTGTCTATGTCATAGGCAGAGGGGCCCTCCTCCGGATTTTCTCCTTCAGAGAACTGTTACATTGGTAATTAGGGTTTGAGCCACATTTCTGATTAGATAATCTTGCTTACTTGTAAGAAGATGTGGACCCTTTTAGGGGTGTGTATGGGGCAGAGAGCAATGGGAGAGGCTTGATCCATGGTTATCTGTGAGATTGCAGAGACTCTCTCCAGAAGCCGAGGCCAGATTCCATGAGGAACTGTGTGAGATTCTGGGTGAGCCGTGCTGCTTCAGGACCCAGATGACAGAGTGAGGCTTATGGTCATTGGGGCAGTTGTTCTTCCGGATCCTAGCGTTTGGGAGAACGGGAGCTGGTGTCTGGGGCCCTCTCAAGGAGGACTTCCTCATACAGGCAGTGGAGGGGAGGACTGACGCGGACATCAGGTACAAGAACCGGAACTGACTCTCCCCAGGCATCAAACGTAACACCCTGGGTCTCTCAAAAACAACTCAAGGGGCATGCACCGGAAGCCCTTGAGACCTGCAGGGACAGGTAGGACTCCACGTCATTATTTGGGCGTTAATGGAAGTGTGACCTCAACTCGCAATCACAGGTTTTGGAGATCGAAACATATCCGTGGACTTGGAAGAAATGACCCCAGGATAGGACATATTCCATACCACAAATGTTGAATACAGGAAGATAAAAAACTGCACCTATAGCTTGGGGTGCGCCCTGTTGTTTCCCCACCCCCTGCCCCCAAAAGGCTCATTTCTTTAAGACTCTTGCACAATAGCTGGCAATGCAAATTGGGGAAATGCCTGCACTCTACAAGTCAAAGAGGATCTGATCAGTCCAAAGGAATGAAGAGAAGGGAGAAGCGCATCCTTTTCTGATGGTAGCGAGACGCTTCCAGGGGCCTTTTCCTTCTCCCTCCGGCACGGATCAACAGGTCTTCCACCGCATCATTGCAGCTGAGATGTTGGCTCAGAGGCCTTCATAATTTGATCACATAATTACCAGGAGAGAAGGGTCGGTGCTTTATGGTTGCCTGCTTCGCGGGCCTCCTTTCAATTGTTGTGTAGAGCTGGGTCATAATGGAAAATGGGCACCATGCCACCCGTCTGAGAGATCTTTGAAGATGAGGCTCTCTGGGCTGCTTTCCTGATTGATTTTTTGAGTGATGTTGTCACACTAGCCTTTGAGGCCCTCACATTCCTCTAGATTTACCTCCTTGGAGAGTAAGTGAACTTCAAAGGATGCCTGGTTCTGGTTCATGCCTCAGTCCAGCCCTTTGGTTTGGGCTCTTCCCCCATCCAAACCAAGGGCTTCCAGGGTGAGAGGGGCTGCAGGGCTCAGCGGATCTGGGCGAGGGTGCCTGGGCAGTGCCCTCTTCCACACCATGACTGGCGGGGTTCCCTCCTTTAGCTGGATCTACAGTCTCCCCTTCTTCCTCCCAGCTTCCTGCGTGCAGCTCCTGCCACTGCCAGTTCAGTGGAAGAAAAAGTGCTCCGGGATGCAGGAGGTCTGCTCTTCCGCTCTGGGTGCTCCAGGGCGGCAGACCCTGTGAGAACTCCCAAACCTGCTCAGAAGGCCTTTCGGAGGGGCACCTGGATTCAGTGTCTGCAGAGAAAGGCCAGTAGGCTCCACGTCTAGCCCCCTTCTCGCTGCACACACCACCTGGAGTACGCTCGCTCTCTTTTAACCCACGTGGATACTCCAATCAAGTGTTCATTTCCGGGTCCAGCCGGGAGCTCTGGTTGTGAAAGACACAGCCTCCTGCTGCTTTGCCTCTGAACTCATTCTCTCTCTCTCAGGCCATGGCAACAGCCTCCTGACTTCTCTCTGCTCCAGTCTTGTCCCCTCCAGGGCACACTTGTCGCCGCCGTCTGCAGAGCTGCTAAGTCCCCTGACTCCAGGGGCCTGTTCACATTATGAGCTGTGGAGTTTTGGGGGCACCACTGACCTCGGATGCGATGTGATAGGTGCTCTCTGGAGCCAGGACTCCTCCATTAAGTCCTTACAAGGGCTCCCCGATGTTTGCAAGACTCAACCCAAGATCCTTAGCTTGTGACATGAAGTATCCCAGACCTGACTCTTGCTGCCTCTCCGGCATCTCCCACTTTGCCAGCACCCTCAAGCTGTATCCTTCAACCACCCCAAATTCTTCGTAACTTCCACACACCAACAGCCCGGGTCGCTCTCTTCCGCCCTGTGCATTTGCAACCATCCCTCCATCCCTCAAGACCCAGTATCACCTCCTCCTCCTTTCCTCACTGTCCTCCAAGCCTTCGCTCTGAGCCCTGTGCCTCTGAAGCTGTACTGCCAGTACATGCTCACAGCCTGTTCTCTACTGGACACTGACGTCCTGCGGGAGGAGACTGTCTCATCCATCACTGTGTCTAGCACCATATATGACCCAGAGTCAGCACAGAATGGATATCTGAGGAGGAAATGAATGAAATACACAACAGCCCGAGGCCTTCAGGACCTTAGAGTCCACCTGGGGAGACATCACACACCTGGAGAGACATTACTCACCTGGAGAGATACTGTGATAAGACGGTTGCGGGCTGTGCTGTGAGCTGTGGGCACTAAGGTTACTCACAAAGGGAAGGGTGTAGACAGGAGTATTCAGGGATTATTTCTAGAGCTTAAAGGAGCCTCAGGGATCACTTATCTCTATTGCCTCATCCACAGATGAAGAACTTGACGTTCAGAGAGAGAAAGAGACCGCCTGAGGTTATTTTGAGCGTTGGCTGCCAAGCGAGTAATAACATCTAAGCCCCTTGATTCCCAGTACAGGATTTATACAGAAAAACTCATCAAGCTGGAGCTAGCAGGCATTTTGATGTTTTCCTGTAAATAATTTAGGGGGAGGGGTATAAAACAAAACAGAATTTCATTACTAAATATTGATGCCGTAGCTGCTACTTAGAGAAGATTGCCTATGATGTTTTCAATTAGATTCTCTTTATCTGCCTTGAGAAGCCTTTTTTTTTTTTTTAAAGGACAGGATTGTAGTGCGTTATTAACACTGACAGCTCCAGTATTCACATTGTGTTTCGGAAGGAATCAGGGGGAGATACTGATCTATCAACATAATCCCCGCAAGGAGCACTGTGCAGATTTCAGATGAGACCAGCAGGAATTGCTGTCTTGGCGTTCCAGCAGAAACATCCTCATGTGTTTCCAAAAGGGTGTTCCGTCCATTGGTGCTTCCTGGGCACCGATGCTGCCAGAACGTGGCGGAATGGGGCTGGAGGATGGTGGGTGGAGAGCCCAGCTCTGATAAGGGGAGAGGGTGGATTGCAGCTGGAGGGGCCAGCAAAGGCTGTCTCTGAAAAGGAACTCCAGGGATCAGGACATCTTGGACTCACAAGGCTGCCAAGAAAAGCAACATCTAATACTTCGAATGCTTGCTACACGATCAGCCCTGTGCTCAGGGCTCAGCTAGCATTTTCTTATTTCTCACCACAATCCTGCAAACTAAGTGTCATTATGATTCCCTGGTACTGGCAGAGTTCTAAGATGGCCCCAAGATCCCTGTTTCCTGGTGTACCCACCCTGTGTAATCCCTGGGACTGTGAATGTGATGGATTTCATTCTCCTGATTAGATATGTTATATCAGGGTGGGGCAGATTAATCACATGAGCACATTAAAAGTTTGAAAACAAACCTGGGTCTAGAGGATAGAGACAGAGGAAGTTAGAGATACAGAGTGTGAGAGGGAGCCCACGTGGGGAAATTTCTGCTGCCTTTGAAGATGGAAGGACCACATGGTAAGAAGCTAAACAAATCCTCTAATAGCTGAGAGGGACCCCTGGCTGGGAGCTGAAAGGATGATGGGGACTTCAGGCTTGGAGCAGCAAAGAACTGAATATGCCAACAATCTGAATGAGTTTGGAGGTTGACCTTGAGCTCAAAAATGAAAACGTAGCTGGTGACCCCTTAATTTTGGTTTTGTGACACCTGGAGCAGAGAAGCCAGCCATGTCATGCCTGGACTTCCCACCTACAGAGCCGTGAGACAATGGGTCTGTCTTCAGCCACTAAGTGTGGGGTCATTTGTTACACAGCCAGAGAAAACCAGTTTACAGATGAAGAACTGAGGCTGGAAAGATGCGGTTGCCCAGGCTTACAAACCTGGGGTGGGAAAGAGCTGGGATTTGAACCCAGGACAACTGACTTCTAAGTGAATGTTCTTAAACACTTCCAAGTGATTCCCAACCCAACATGCGGGGGCTTGTTCAAATGAGATTTGGCATAGCCTCTGGGTGTAGTGGCTGCCTTCCTTCCCTTGGTTTATGAACCGTGGTCTTAGAGGGCTCCTGAAACTAACGATGGTGTGTGTGCTAGGTGGAAACCCCACCTTCCCACATAGCGATGGGCTTCGTTGTGCTGTCCAACACTGTACTGAAAAGATAAGGCTGGTGGAAACAGCCCAGCAGAGAAGAGCTTCCGCGCAGAGACCGTGTTCCTACAGCAGCTGTGACAGGGGGTGGCTGAAGCAGTGGGCCACGAGAGAGCTGTGTCTCAGAAAAGCCTGGAAACATCCCGCAGCCAGCGGGTTCTCAAGCCTGATCCTGCATTAGGACGACCTAGAGAGCTTTAAAAAATCCTCATCCCCAGACCACACTCCAGATGAATTCACTTCAAATCTCTGTGAGTAGTGCCAGGACAGCAATACCTTTAAAATTTCCCCAGGTGATTGCAGTGTGTAGCCAAGGTTAAGTATGACTGACTCACAAGGTCAACCTGGGGGTCAGAGGGCAGGACATCAAGGAGAGACATGGGTGTTCTTTAGGACTTGTGTTGTTCCTGTGCTGGTCTACTGGCTCTGATGTTATTTCCCAAACCTTTAATCACTGTGCTCACTTTGTTACTCCAGGTGAATTGTGTTTAAAATTCTGGGTGTGGTCAGAGCAGTGACTCCAAAGGCCCACAGAGCTGCCAGCGTTGGGCTGTCAGGACCCACACTCTAGGTAGATCCCCGTGGTTCAGGGATGCAGAGCGTGGGGATCCTCTGACTTGAGCACATCCCAGACACCTGGAAGCCTTGTTGAAACACGGACTCCTGGCCCCATCTCTACCGTGTCTGAGGCATCCAGTCTGGTTGGGACCCAAGGGTTTGCGTTTTGAACAAATTTCTAAGTGACAGGTGACACTGCTGCTGGTCTGGGGACCATGTGCTATTTGGAGTTCAAGGACGTGGACTTGAAACCAGATGTTTACTAGTGTGAGGCCACAGAGACATCCCTTATCTCTGTGTGTTTCCATCCATCTTCTGCTGAATGAGTCTGATGGCGGCATGTACGGCAAGACAGCCCTGCAGGCGCCTGGCATGAATGAGCCCCCAATACATGTTAACTGTTCCTTCAGTTGGTGCTTCTGGTGGCAGGTTTTTCAGAGACTCACTCATAACACTTTGAGAAAAGAATAAAGAAAAAATAAAGAAATGTATGGGCTAACTGAGCTGGGCATAGACCGTATCTGCTTTGGGTACTGGACTCTGACTCCAGCTGCATCAGGCATCTCTCTCTCTCTCTCGTCTCCATCTTTCTGCTTTACTTTCAGGGAGGGTCTCCTTGCTTGGTGACAAAGACGCCCTGGCAGTTCCAGCTTGCTCTCCTCTTTACAGCCATGTCCATTCTGCATTCTAAGAAACAGAGCCGTTTCTTCCTGGGATCCATGTGAAGCTGGATTTTTCTAGAGTTTGGAGAGTCTGCTTGCTAGTTTTTGAAAATGAGCATTGCAGGTGCCCACCTGCAGGCACCTGAAGCCTCCCCTGTTATTACTGCCATTTGCAATAATGAGAGACACCATATGAGGGGCATTTGCCACGTGTTTCACATCGGCTTGTCTTTCACATGTACCACCTGCCTGGATCCTCCATCATTATCCTTTTCTTAGAAAAGGACACATTTTCTGAGAACATTTGAGCATTAGATGACCCAAGTAACATTCCCAATAATTAAGTAACATGCTCACTTTCGCGAATAAGCAAATGCTCAAAGTGTCCAATGTTACAGAGTTCCAACAGGTTGGGAACTAGTGAAGAACTAGTGAAGTCATTTGGACTTTGCAGGGTGTCCTTGGTTGCCTTTAAGAGAGCATTTCAAAATAGTGTTTGGAAAGAAGGTCTGTTATAGGGAGTTAGGAAGTGGGTAGAAGCTAAAGGTAGAGGCATAGACAAAATGCTTGAAGTATTTTGTAACGCGTGAAGAAAGATGATTGGCTGAGAACCAGAAGGGCGAAGGGAAAGATGATTTTCCAAAAGTTCGTGTGAGGTAAGGTCTAATCAAGCCTCCTTTGCCATGCCTGGCACAAAGTATGTTTTAATTAATGTGACTTCCTTGAAAGTGGGGGAGAATCGATCATATTGGAAAGCAGAAGAGGGTCCTTGTTGAAAGGAAAAGAACCAAGATATTGAAAAAGGAAATAATTGAGGAAGAATAGATCAAAATAGGATAGGATGGATGCGGTTTTGAGTATTGGTAGAGAAGGCAACTTTAAAGCACAAAGAAAATTCTCTGAACTGGATGGAAGAAAGAAAGGGAAGGGAAGGAAGGTAATGTTTTTGAGGACTTCTTTCATGCTAAGTGTTTTATAGACATCATCTTCACAGCAATACAATGAGGGGGACTGCGTACATTTTACAGGTAGAAAAACTGTAGTTCAGAAGGGTCAGGAAATGTGCATAAGAACAAAGGACACAGCCAGGCTCTGAATCCTTGTGTGCTAGGCCAGTGAAACCCAAGGTCTTTTCACTGTACCACAGTGTATGAGAAGTTTGCCACAGAACAGTCCCTTGCCACATGAGCACTGAGGACCTGGAGAGTTCCGATGGCTACACACTTTATCATTCAAACCTTTGAGAGTGAAAGTGGGGGAGCAGTAATATTAATGATGCTGGCACTGTGGGTTACTACCCTGGGCAGTCTGGGATGAACGATGAGCCAGTGATAGGATTCTTTATGTTGGATGCCTTCTCCCTTTTCAAGACGTCTCTTAAGACAGAGGAGTTTTTAGGAAGAACAGTGTTTGGGTAGTAAGCTGAGAAGACGAAGAGGGCTAAGTGTGATGGTTAATTTCATGTGTCAGCCTGACTTGGCTAAGGGATGCCCAGATGGCTGACAAAACATTATTTGTAGGTATATCTGTGAGGGTGTTTCAGAAAGAGATTAGCATTTAAGTTGGTAGACATCAGATGGTGGGACTTCTCAGCCTCCATGATTGCGTGAGCCAATCCCTTATGATACATCCCCTTCAATATAACTCTCTATATCCTACTGGTTCTATTTCTCTAGAGAACACTGACTATACATTAAATTAAGAACAGAGTCCATCCCACTGCCTTGCCCCCTAGCATGTAAATAGAGCTGTGGTGAGTGCTGGCGGGATAAATATCAAAACTGCAGCCAGTCCTGGGTCGGGCAGAAGCTTTGATGCTATTAACCATTGCTTCTAGAAAAGGGATTGAATGAAGGTCTTAGGACAGGGAAGGGGTAGGAGGGTGAAGGGGTGGCTGAGGAGGCAGCTGAGCCAACGATGACATGATCTACCATTTCTCCCATGAAATGCCTTTTTTTGCCTCCATTTCTCTGTAAGTAGTGTTACTGGATGACACTCTGTAATGCTTTGTATACAATAAAACGTCCATTAACCAATTGCTCAGGGGAATGGGAGCGTTGTGGTTAATTGAATTATCTGATTAACTGAGAGTTAATTAACCAGAAACCCTTCGTAATTCCAAGCCATGCTGCGAATATTCCAACACATCTAAGTCTTCTACCAGGGTTCAGAAGGGAAAGAAGGTCAAGGAAGAAGGGACATGAAACCAGCTTTAACGGAGGATCCAATGTGCATTTGGTACTTTACAGAAATACTATTACCTGGTTGAATCCTTGTAACTGTTATACGAAGCCAACATTACCATCCCATTTCATAGACAAGAAAATCTGAAAGTATCTTAACCACCACTGAACGTTGCTTTGCTGACTGAGAACACAGACGGGTCTCAGAGGCACCTCTGGGCTATCAGTGCTAGAAGCAGACCTAGTGCGGGTTTTGGAGTTTGTCAGCCCCACTTATAAACCCTGGTCCTGACCCCAACTAGCTGTGTGACCTTGACTAAGTGGAGGGAACCGCAGGCACGTGTTCTGAGAAAATCAAACTGGGTTCAAATTGTTACTCCACCTTTTTCCAGATGGTGTGATCTTCAGCCAACAACTTGCCCCCTTTGCTTCTCAGCTTCTTCATCTGCAAAATGTGCCATCACCTCGCTTGCAGGGCTGCTGGGGGTCAGAGATGGGTCCTGCATGAACCGTAACTGTGCTTTCTATCATCCACGTGGCCCATGGTCACGGTCGCGTTAGGGGAGCAGAGATGGACGAAGAGAAAGATGCAGTAGAGAGACCTCCATCTCAGGACGATCCCTGATGCTTCCTTTATATTCAGTCTCTGAGGCTAATCTTACTCTCTTGTTCTTTCTTTCTTGCTCCTCAAAATATGATGTGAAAAACCCGTTCCCGAAGGTGAATATTTGCTAACTCAGATTTTACTGCATTGGCACCTCTGACAAAAGGGAACACAGTGGGGCCAGCGGGCGTTGTTGCCTACTAAAGCAAGCATTATTCTGGAGAAGTCACCAGCCCCTGTTGCCATCGTATTTTTAGGGAATGAAAAGAACAGTTCTTTTCGCTCAGAATGCTAGATTTACATTGCTTTCATTTAGCAAGTGAATAATTGATAAGCTGGGGCATATTAACGTTGAACAAAAGAGCCCAATGATACAAGGGTCCTGGGAAGGCTGCCTAAATCAATATACACTCATGAATTTTGAGTGCAAAAGGTTGAACTGAGTAAGAACACAGATTTAGACCCCCATGAATATTTGAAATACATTCTGCTCACGAGAGGCTCACAAGAGCCCAAATGTTAACTGAAGGGGCTTCAGAGAAATGGCTTCTAAACAAATTTGAAAGCAAGAGATTTTCTCCTCCAAAGATTTCACGAGAAAAATCAATCATCTTTGTTGTTTCTGCTGTCAGAAGGCATCTATTAAAAATCTAATTAGAGTATTTTTACCAATTAAACATACCAGTGCAACACTTGTCTGACTCAATGTCTGTAATTGCTAGAAAAGCAAATGTATCGCCCTCTGTGATCAACCCAGATATGGTAAAATGTTCCAGCCACTCCTGCAAACTCCATCCTCCCCAGGCAGGAGCCAGCCTTAAAATTTGATTAATCTAAACATTTTGTAAGTTGTCAAAAGAGTTTTCTTGCCTGATGGCTCATGGTCACCCAAAGTGCCAGCCTGACCGAGGCCAAAATAACATCATCATTCACAATTTGCTTTTGAAATGCCTCCTGCTAGGCCCCAATTGTAGCGATCAAAGCTGGAAATTTTAAACCAAGTAGGAAAATGCTTCCAATCTCAATGATTCCTTGAACCCAGCGTCCTGCTGGAAAGTCATCTATAGTCTCTGAAACCCTGGGCATGCTGCTATGACCATTGAAGATGTTTGAATATTCTAATATATTCTGATATTCTAATGACAGTCAAGGAAACCATTCTCTGTGGGTAAGGGAATCACTTTTTAGAAGTCATGAAATAGAGTCTCACCACTGGAAGGGGCCTGCCTGAGTGATCACTTCATCTAGCCTCCCACAGAAGATAGCAATTCCTCCAGCCGGACTCAGGCTCTGCTTGCATACCCCTCATACTCACCACCTTGTGAGGCAGCGCACTCCATCCCGAGACACCTCTGACTTTCAGAAGGAGACTTCTTAGGTTGAGCTGTGTATAACCTGCCTTCTTAAAACTTAGGTCCAAGAAGGTGACTCCTAAGCCTCATGCATGCAATTTTCTGAGCACTGTCTGACACAGAACTGGATTGCCAATGCCGCTCTACTCCCATGAAGCAGTTAATTTGGAGGATAACTCAGAGCATGTGCTCATTACTGGGTCTTAAAGGCTAAAAGAAAAATTTGGCCCCTCCACAGTACAGATGGTATTTGCTTTTTTCCCTGGAATTCTCGTGGTATATATCTTAATTAATGAGTTAATGAAATTTTTCAGCTGAGTGGCCCTAAGGACAACTTATCTTTGAAAACTCCCCTTCTGCCTGTACACATGGTTTCTCTGTTTTCCCTCCAATACCCCAATTAACAAGCAAAGGAAGGTCAAGGCTACAGCTCCTAGACTTGCTGGAAAGGTCTGAGATTCTTGATGGGAAGTTACATGGAAAGATTAAAAAATTCCTGTCCCCAAATTTTGAGAAGCTTTTCTAATGAGGGCCAGGAACGTTAGAGTATGATTTGTCCCATCGTGAGAGCAATCACCATGGCTTGGGCCTCTGTAATCCCCCTTTTAAGTAACCATCTGCTATTCTTACCTGGAGAAAAGAGAGAAGTTGCTGCCGTAGAAAAAATACAATCTACTGAGTCAAGCAGATCAGAGGTTTATTTATGGCTGTACCCATTTCTAGCTGTGACAACCTGGGTGAGTTGCTCAAGCTTTTTGAAGGGGAGTTTCCTGTACTGTAAAACTGGGATAAAAATTCCTAGCTCACAGGGTTATTATTATAAAGTGAGATAATCAAATGATTTACCGTGGTGTATCAGTTAGCTAACGCTATGCAACAAAGTACCCCAAACTCAGGAGCTTAAAAAAAAAAAAGCATATATTATTGCTCATAAGTCTGTATGTCAGCTGAGAAACCTGTTAGTTTGGGGCCAGGCCTGGCTGATCTTGGCTGGGTTGGCTCATGTGTCTGTGCTGAGCTGGTAGATGGGCTGAGGATTGGCTATCTCAGATGGTCTCATTTACATGCTGGCAGTTGGCTGGTGGGCAGCTGGAGTTATTGGATGTCTCAGGATCCAGCAGGCTAGCTTGGGCTTATTCACATGGCCAGGGCCCAAAAGAACAGCAGAAGCATGCGTAGCTTTTTGAAACTGGCACCATGTCACATTCTGTTGGCCAGTAGAGCCCACCTCTTGATAGGAGGAGCTTTCGAGTGACACTGCGAAGAGCAGCCACTCTTGCAATGAATCTGTCCCATATAGTATCTGGTGCAAGCACTCTGAGCACAGCAGCTATTCAGGACAGATTTCCCAGACTGCACGTCACAAGGATTGATCTTGTCTGTAGCCTCTTAGTGGAAGCATTTAAAAACTATCTATTAGCAATCTCGTATCTTAATCATTTTGTTGTTAACATTAGTAATATCTCATAGTTATAATTTTACTAGAATCCATGAAGTTGGGGGGGGCGGTTCCTGCTGGATCAAAGCCACTCATGGTAGAAGCTGGACAAGTTTGTAGGTCACCCTGAGTGCAGAGTGGGGAGAGCTCCTGGTCAGATCTGCATCAGCTCTTGCAAAGTAGAAATCCTGGGGTTCGGAACCCAGCTGCTCTTGAACTGGGAAGAACCCACTGTCATCTTCACCCCAGCAAGAGGAAGGGCATGCACGGCTGAGTGTTCCTGTGCTCCGGACCTGGCGTCAGGCTCCTTCCGTTGAATCCTTACCTGCACTCTGCAGCTTCTCCATCATTCTCCTCATTTACCATTGCTGAAGCTGAGGCTTGGAAAACTAGGGTGATTTATAAAGGACAGAGCTGGAGCTGAACTCAGGGTAACGAGCTTGGAACCCTCACTTGTTCTTTCACACCTCACTGCCCCTGAGGTCAGTGGCAACAAAAACATGACAAAGAAGGAAGAGAAGCAGTTTTTGTGAATGGTCACCACGTGTTGGGCACAGGTAACTTACATCATTATCACTTATCATCCTGACTGTCCTCCTTCTTTTAACCCTGTTTTACAGATGAAGACAAACAGGTTCAGAGAGGTTATGTAGCCTGCCCAAGGTTGTACAGCCAGGAAGTGGCAGGGCTGAGATGAGCGAATAGGGCTGATTCCTCACCACCACTTTGCTGCAAGACCATCTTTGAACAACAAGAGAAAGAGGAAGCTCTCTGTTTATGAACCCATCACCCCTTAGAATACAAGCTAATCCCTCTCTTAGGAAAAAGTCCCTGTAACAGTCTAATAATCCCTGGGAAATGGCAGGCGCTCTGGGGTGTGGGTATTGGCTGATTAACAGGATGCTGCCATCAGTGGAGACTCAGGGACCCCCTGGGCTGATTCCAGTTGCCCCGAGATGGGGCAGACTGGATGAAAGCAGTCACCCTGCATCTTTAATCCAGGAGGACTCAGAAAGAAAGCACCAGGGACAGATGAACCGGGCCTGTGGAATTGTTCTTGTCCCTGCGATGCCCTCTGATTCCCAGGCAGAGGCTGGGGTGGTGGTGGTGAGGGCAGGCAGGCACACCAGGGGCTCAGTAGGAGCTGTCGGGGGAAGAACGGATTAATCCTGGGGATGCAGTCACGTGAATAGGGTGGCAGTGACAGCCTCAAAGTGAGACTGGCTGCCTCAGTCCCTACCAGCTTAATCACAGACCTCGGGCTCCTGCCGCAAGCCCCTTCTATCCCCCATGGAGTTCCCAGGCAGCCTCCCTGCCCGCCCGGCTCCTACCAGCTGCTTCCTTTCCTCTCTGCCCACTCAGCCCCTCTGTGGTGGCCACTGGTGCTCTCAGAACCGCTTCCCTGATACCTGGGCAGCACTGTACCTGCACCTCTCTCCCTCTTCAGCTGGCGACGCTGCCCTGGATATTGGAAACCCGAGGATGCAGGCCAGGGAGGGGGGCCTCATCTCTGTCCCTGCCAGCATACTGCCTGGGGCTCTGCCTAGGGTGTGCTTCTGACCTGGGTCTGGGAACCTGGGGAGGGCCCCCAAAGTCATTCAGTCCTCTTCACCTGCTTTCGGAGGCCTTCCTCCTACCCCTCCCCTGTCGCAGAGCTCCTGAGGACCCCGCACCACCCTACTTCAGAGCCTGGTCTCTGTCTGTGCCCAGGACGCCACACCCATCCTCTGTCTCTCCTGCCAGCCTGTTCATCCCTGAGCGCAGGGACCTGGGCTGCTCCGTGTACTCAGCCTGGTGTCCAAACCCCAGTGAATGGAGTGGAAGAGACTCCCCGCCCCCAGACACTTTCCCCAGCCCCAGCCAACATTTAGTGTCCCTCCTTGGGTCGCTCAGTTTATACACTCCTTGTCACTTTTGCTATGGCTGTCTAAAATGACATTGCATGAGATTTTGGAAGAAAGACATCACAGGGCCCCAGCGGTGAGCAGTTAGCCTGGAGCGGTAACTTCTTGGAGGAGGAAACCCAGGGCAAGGCAGGGTGGGGCAGGGGTTTCGCCGGAAGGATGAGGAGAGGGCCCTGGGTGGGCAAAGGCCTGGAAGGGATGAGTCTGCTTGGAATGGAGGAGCTGCGGGGTGTGTGTGTGTGTGTGTGTGTGCGCGCGCCTGTGTGCACATATTGTATGTGTGCAAGTGCACGTGTGTGCATGTGTTTGTGTGTGTATGTGGGCATGTGCGCACATGTGTGCATGCATGACTGTGCGTGTGTATGTGGGCATGTTATGTGTGTGTGCATCAGTGTGTGTAGCGGGATCAGCATTGAGAAGCCAGGTTGCTAGGCAGCCGGTCGCCGGATCTCGAGTGCCCGCCTGAGCCGTCTTGAGTGTCAGCGATGAGCCTGGGAGAAGCTAAGTGCGCAGCAGCCTCCCTCTGCGTTCTGGCTCCAGGCTGGCTGCCCCCGTGGGCAGGGCTGGGGCATGAACCCCCGAAGTCAGCTGCTCTGGCCCCACCTGGCCCCAGCCTGACCACCAAATAGACCTGATGACTCAGCCTCTGAGTTTCCTCTTGGATTCTGGGCCTCTTCTCCATGCCTGTCCTGGCCAGGGGTCCCCCTGCCTGGGGCCTCTCTCGCCACCGCTCCATCCACCCTCCACTCTGCTCTCTGCTGTCTGGTTGGCTGCTCTCAATACGACTCCCCTGCCAATGCCCTTTGCAGGCGGAAGACGCGTCCCCACTTCTTTGTGTGGCATTTGCTGCCTCCTTCTTGGGCCTTCCGAGACTCCCTACCCTCTGCTCTCCCACGCGCTACCAGCCTCAGCTGCAACCCCCCTTCCCTGAACACCTGAGTCCACGTCTTTGCAACTTTGTTCCTTCCTTCTTTCCTGCCAGAAGTGCTCTTTATTGCCTGGTGAAATCCTATTATTGGCTCAAAAATCACCTTCACTCCGTAGCCTCTCTGACAGGCAGAAGCAGTTTCTCCTCCCGGGAGCATCCCGAGTGCCCAGCTCATGTGGTCGGCAGCCCCTTTTCTGCCTGTGCTCTGGACTGGTCTACCTGGGCCTGCCTTCTCCTGGCAGCCTGCTGGCTCCCCGGGGGAGGGGCCCTGCCTGATGGCCCCGCAGTGCCTGGCACGGGGCAGTGCACAGCAGGCGCCTGGCTGGTGTTGGCAGGAAGGAGGGACCAGTCGGCCAGGCAGGGCCTCCTCCGGGGCACCATCCTCCCCAGTGACTCACGGACATCCTAGGGGTGGCTCTTGCTCTTGACCTACATTCCCCTTCTGGGTCTTATTATATTCTGATGCTGGGTTTGGTTCACTACAATTATTTTCACAGTCCTTGAGGGCTGCTTGGGACTTGCACATGCAGCTTTTCTGAAGTCTTGCTAACTACAGTCTCTAGGGGGTGTCTTCTCTCCTGACTAAAGTTTCTCTCCTATTGAATTTCAGGACCACATTGTAATTCCAGCTGGAGGTATTTGAATACAGTGGGTCCTGTGCTGGTGCCAGGATGCAGGGAGCCACATGCTGGGATGGCCTAGAGGGAAAGGGACTGTTGGATCCAAGACTAAGGCAGTGTGGGGTGGTGGGTAAGGCTCATGGGCAGAGGGGCAGCATCCACGACTATGGGAACTTGCCAGGTGCCCATTTCTTATCTCTAAAATGGTGTCAACACGGTGCGTGCCTCTCTGGGTCACATGGGACTGCGTGAAATCAGACGTGCCACGTGTTCAGTGTCCGAAACAGGATAGCCCTGAACGTTAACTGTTGTCATCACCAGCGCCGTCAATGTCGCTTTTCATTGTGCCCTTGATCCAGAGCATCTCTGAGCTGGATCTTGTTCACATCCCCATCTCTGTCATTGAGGAAACCCATTCACAGAGGGGAAGACTTCGACGACATCACAAAGCCGGCATGGGAGAAAGGGGGACAGAACCCAGGTGTGCTGGTGTCCAGGCTAGGGTTGTTTCTTTCCACACAGTGCCGGCATCTGGGACACAGGGCTCTCTGAGATTAAAGCACGTGGGAGGTGGGTGTCAGCTGTGCATCTCCCTGACCTTGCCAGCTCCGGGGCTGCATAGCCCTGCTGCCTGTCCGCATAAGACAGAGTGGTCAGAGGTGAACCTGGACCCCAGGGAGTTCCAAATCTTGGTTCTCCCCGTGTGAACAGCACCAAAATCTTAATTGGGCTCAGGAATTTTATTTTATTTTTTAAAAAATGGTTGATCTACAATGTGTTACTTTTTTGCTGTACAGCAAAGTGAATCGGTTATACATATACATATATCCACGTTTTAAAAGATTCTTTTCCCACATAAGTCATTACAGAGTATTGAGTAGAGTTCCCTGTGCTATACAGTAGGTCCTTATTAGTTATCTATTTTATATATAGTAGTGTGTGTCTGTCAATCCCAATCTTCGATTTATCCTTTCCCACTTCCCCCCTGGTAACCACAAGATTGTTTTCTACATGTTTAACTCTATTTCTGTTTGTAAATAAGTTAATTTGTACCTTTTTTTTTAGATTCCACATATAAGCGCTATCATGCGATATTTGTCCTTCTCTGCCTGACTTACTTCACTCAGTATGACAATCTCTAGGTCCATCCATGTTGCTGCAAATGGCATTATTTCATTCTTTTTTATGGCTCAGTAATATTCCATTGGATATATGTACCACATCTTATCTGTTCATCTGTCGATGGACATTGAAGTTTGCTTCCATGTCCTGGGCTCAGGGAATTTTAATCTAAAAATGACCTTTAGAAGGGCAGGAAACATGTTAAGTGTCTTGCTCAAAGCTGTGCAGCTGTTGAATAAGGAATCCTGCCCCTCAGATGGGGCTCTCCCTCCCCCCTCGCAGGCTTACTGCCCATCTGACCTGGCACTAGTCATCATACAGGCTGAATCGACCCCTGTGGCGCTCTGGCCACTGGGGAGAGGTCAGCCCTGTCTCCATCTTGGCCCAGGGCGATACTGTTGGCTCAGCCTTCTCAAGGGCTAGGACAGACACATCGAAAAAGGACGCTATGGTCCAGACAAATGGGTCATGGTCAGTAGGCCACAACCTCAGTGGTAAATCAGGAGTTTAGGCAGAGATGGAATGCAGAAACTGGTTACCTGGTATGGCTTTGCTCAGTGGGGGTGAGAGCAGGGGGAAAAGATGGGTAGCTTGAATCTTTGCCATCAGCCGGATAGATTCATCATCAGAGTGACTCCTTACTTGACCAGAAGGTGCCCTCCATGCTCTACTAGGATGGGCTTTGGGGTTGGTGGGCTTGGGGCTTATGGCCATGGTGACTCCCAGGGTGTGATGAGGAAGTCAGAATCTGAGGAAGGTGGTCCATGTCTTCAAATACAAGAGATTTTCAAGCCTGAGAAGTCTGAGTAGTGTTTTGGGGATTCCACATGTATACATAGGATCTCATCTTAGCCACTGTTCCTGGGTGTGATTGAAACCCATTCACCCGCTTTGCCAAAGAGCATCTCCCGGGCCTGGAGCTGCACCATGGTCGCCATTTTCTTTGGACCCTTTGAGAGGAATCTGGGAAGCGTCAGGGCCAGGCTACCAGCTCAGTGGTTCTCGGGTGTTAGTGTTGCAATCCAGCTCTGCTTTGTTTTGTGACTGTCTAGAGTTCTCAGCCCAGCCACGAAGTGTCAGTTTTCCCCAATGTTCCCCCATGAAGGAAGTTAGACAAGCATTTCTTCCCATTTTACAGATGAGGAAACTAAGTAGAAAAATTACTGGCCCATTGGCCAACGGGGGACAAGGATCTAGGTGACCTGACTCCCAATTCAAAGCTTCTTCAGTTACACAACTTCACCTTGTTGTGAGAAGTCTTCCAACCTTGCCCTGCTTTAATACATTCCTGTGGCTAGAATGTTCTTTGGGGCAAAGTCTCAACTCTTTACGATGGCCTACAAGGTTCTCCCTGCTCCCAGTCAGCCTCTCCAGCCTCATCACACCTACAGCTCGTTTACCTCCAGCCACTCTGTAGATTCTCATTTGCTAAAGACCCCTTTTTGCTTTCAGCACTTTTCACATCTCTTTTCCTCTGTGTGGGATGCCTTTATCTCCTTTGTCTGGTGAACCCCTATTCTTCCTCCAGGCATTAGCCAGACTCAACATGCCCCCCTGGAGGCTTCATGTCCCTGAATTTCTGAGGTTGTTGAGGTCAGTGCCCTCTGGAAGAGGCTCTATAGGAGTGACAGCCAACAGCCCATAACAAGATGATGTTCAATGTCTGAGCAGAGATGGGAACAACAGGGAAGAACCCACCAGGCTCTGCCGCTCCATGGACTTGGATTGGACATACTATGGGACAGAGCTGGGAAGAAGGGGTTGGCTCCTTCTATCCTGGGATGTTGGGATTCCTGGGAGGTGGGTGAGATGCAGGAGTGGGTCCACCAAGGACCGGTGTGCTACAGAACAGTTCTTCAACCTCAGCATCCCAGCGAGCTCACAGCCTTGGCTGGACCTGTTCAGACACCTATAAGTAATACCTCGAAATGGCTCTGTGCACTTTTAAATGGTGGTTTTATTTAATTTCAGCAAAATTGTAGTTGCAATTAGATCTGTCCAGATAATTAACTCCAATTTACCAGTTTGCACTAGTAATTAATTGCTAAAGTCTCTTGAGTGAGCCTTGGGGAGGAAAGTTGTTCCTCTGAGGATGGAGGCTTTATTCTGAAGGCTCGGAAACATGTCCACCTTTGGGAACTTGTCTTTTCTGTGACTCATCCTGGCTCTGGCTCATACACAGGTGACTTTGGGCAAGTCCTCAACCTGCGCAACTCTCAGTTTTCTCTCTAGGGAAAGGGGAGCAGTTCCTGCCTCATTTAGCTCATAAGAACCAATGATCAGTAGGAACAAGATTCATGGGTTTGGATGCAGCCCTTTCCCTTCCCATAGAGCTGCCTGGCTGTTCCTGGGCACAGCTGAAGAGAGTTCACTCACCTGCTTTACCCTGACCATCTCCCGGCTCTGGGGCTGGTGCCGTGGTCACTGTTTTCTTCAAGATTCAGGGCTAGTTCTGAGCTCGGTCATTTTAGGTGCCGCTACTGCTGTCCAAATTCTGCTTTGTTGTGTGAATGTCTAGGTGTCTCAACTCAGCCATGAAGCGTCAAGTTTTCCTAAATATACACACAAAGATATCGGCAGGTTTTCCATTCCGGAAGTCTACATCTAGTTACTGTTTGCTTCATCCTTGAGGACTTCTTATTTTTCTATGATCTTGAGCAGTAAATCTCAACCATGGAAGCATACTAAAACCAGCTTTCCTACCATGAACGTTTAATGAAATACTGATTGACACTGTAACAGGGTGGGGAAAGTTGGTCTTTTTAATAACTGGGTCAATTGGACGTCTCTCTGGGGAAAAAAAAAAAGAACCGTGACCCCTGTCTTACACAATAGCCCCAAATCAACTCCAACTGGATCATAGACCTAAACAAGAAAGGAGAAATACGTAACTTATGGAAGATAATGTAAGAGCATCTTTATGACTTTGGGGTAGGCAAAATTTATATAAGAGCCATAAAGAACATTTATATAACTCCCAGGTATAGACAGGAGTTCACTAAAATTAAGAGGTTCTGTTCATCAAGAGACACGAATTAAGGGAGTGAAAAAGTAAATTGCTGAATGGGAGAAGATATATTATGCAATACGTGTTTCCCAGAGGACTCCTCTAATAAATATTTAAAGAATTACAAATCTATAGAAAAATACTGACATCCCAATTTAAAAGTTGGGCAAAAGAGCCACCTGACAAAAGAGTATATCCAAATGCCAGTAAGCACAAAAAAGTCTCTCACGTCATGAGTCATCAGGAAAATGCAAGTTAAAATAAAAATGTGATACCACTATACACCAACATTTATAACATTGACAACTAAACTTTCATACACTGCTGGTTCAATTCCTTTGAAAAAGCGTTTGGCATTTTCTACTAAAGATGAACCTATGTAGATGCTATGACCCAGCAATTCCAGTCCTGGATATATACCCAAGAAAAATGCCTCTCCCTGGGCACCAAGTGACATGTACTGGAATGTTCATTGCAACATTATTCCTAAAAGTTCCAAAGTGAAAACAACCCAAAAGTTCATCATCAAGGGAATGGATGAATTGTGGAATACAGAATGGAATACACTACAGCAATTATTGCAATACCTAATGATTTGGAGGAATTTCATAGGCGTAGTGCTGAACAAAAGAAGTCAGACCAAAAGAAGAAAGAAAAAGAAAAAGAAAGAACAAAAGAAGGAAGGATGGAAGGAAGAAAGGAAGGAAGAAAGGAAGGAAGAAACTGTATGATTCCATTTATACAAAGTTTGACATCAGGGAATTTTATGGTGATGGAGTCAGAACAGTGGTTACCTGCAGGGTGGGGATCAAATATTGGGAAAATGCAGAAGGGAAGCTTTTGGAATGCTGGTAATACTTTATATCTTATTTGGGGCAGTAGTTCCACATGTATGCTCAGTTTCTAAAAATTTTTATTGTGGTGTACATCAAAGATTTGTGTCATTTATTGTATCATGTATTCTTCAATATAAAAATTTACTAAAAGAAACCAAATTCTGGCCCTTGGACCTCACCCTACACTAACTGAAGGAGAACATGGATGCTGTATCAGGGCTTGAGTACTGGTGCCTATCAGCCACCAGGTGATTCTTACACGCAACCAGGGTTGAGCATCCCTACCTTAGACTAAGAACCAATGTACTTTACAAAGTCAACCCTCATTACTTTGCCCCAAGTGTAACAGGTTTGGGGGCCTAGTTCAGTGGTTGGTCCCCTGAAGGTACGTCATTGAGCTGGACACTGACCCATCGCAGGAAATCCAGGCTTTGCTCTGGTGGCCATTTAACATGACCAGCTCTATCACTGGTGCCTACCTGCCTGGTTCACCATTTAGACATGATTGAATGGTTGTTAGTCATCCTAAGTGTCTCACCTAAAGTCCTCTAACTGAGAAACAGAAGAACTAGGGCTTGAACCTAGGCTCTTGACTGTTCTGAACCAAAAGATGACAGGCCCAAAGCCTGATGCAGAGGAAGAAATGAAAAAATCTTTGAATAATTTTGATAATTTATAGGAAGCGGGCAGTAGATAAGATGGGAATCAGACTTGCCTTTCTAATTTATATCTGATGCAAGACCTCCCTGTCACTGTTTATTGGCTTTTTTTTTTTCTGAATAGAGAGATTTTGAATTTATAATCAGTATTGCTCCTTATTTGCTTCTCACCTCAAGTAGGGCCCCAGATCAAGCCTGTCTCCTAACAGTAATACACCGGAAGATGTATTGCCTTGCTCTGACACTCTCTACCACTGTTCTTGATCTACCGACTTGTAGGAGGACTCCAGACTGGGGATCTTCCTCAGAAAGGTGTTATGAGTCGAGATTAGTTAGGCAAGTGGCAGAGTGAATGCATAAGCAGTGATTTTGCATAATGAGGCGTGTGAAATCCCACTGGAGGTTGTTAAAACAGCAGACAGGCTGTGGTAAACAAGGAGAAAGGTAGGCTTTGAAAACAGATGGCTTTGAAAACCTGGCAAAGCCATGTTTCAGACTTTTAAAAATTGGTTTCGTTAGTGCAGGTTATTTTTTAAAATTCTACATGCATATTTTAAAGTTCTGGTTTAATGAAAAAGTTCCGTTGGTAATTGAACATCAGTTTACACCCTGCTGTAAACAAGCTAACAGCCAGATGTGATGGACAGCCTGCACAGAGCCCAGAACTGTTCTTGTATATTTGGATTCAAATACATGATTTTGGTTTCAGGCTGGGGCAGGTTTGCTGAGCGGGTGCATGGCGGTGTCTGCCCCTCCTGGCTAAATACACCCCCTGGGAGCTCCCTGCCAATAACCAGAGCTGATCTGGAAGCTCTCTCCCACATCTGTCCTCATTTCCTCCAGGAAATGGGTCTGACCCCCTACTTACCTTTCTGGCCTCACCTGTATCACTTCTAACTTCATTTCTCTTCCCTCCCAACTTATTTTCAACCATTTCTCAACTGGTGTGATTTCTTGAGTCATCTGCCTTCGTGTGGGCTGAACCCTTTGCCTGGAGTGCCCTTCTTTTGATCGTCCCCAAATTCTTAATAGAGTCACCCATCAGAGCCCCATTTCTAGATGTTTTGACCTCTCCCAAATGATGATGATGATGGGCCCCTCCCAGTCTCTGTTGATAAAATTAACTTACCTCCCAATTCAAAGCTGCCTCACCATTTTTATATATTTATTTCCAGACACTATAGATATTTGGGGACCACATATAGTAAAAGGTCCTTCAACCAAACTCCACTTAACCAGTTCATGAAACGTTCTTTCTGGTTAATAATGATGATCAAAATGATAATAGCAAAGCCTTACATAGTACTTGCTGTGTTCCAGACATATTGTAAAGCACTTTACTTCTATTAAGTCATTTAATCCTCACAACAACTCTGTGAGGTAGATGCTACTGGAAACCCATCTTACAGATGGGGAAACTGAGGCACAGAGGTTAAGTACTTGCCCAAGTTCATACAGCTGATAAGTGGCAGAGCTGGGACTTAACTCAGCCACCATCCATGGTTTTAACCACTATGCTTTACTGCCTCTCACCTCTGGGAAACATACTAACTCGTATTTTAATGATCTCTTAAAGCTACTAGGCTCCTGTCTGCTGTATCAGGCACCACTGCCCTCCACTGAGTAGAGCGCTTATCAAGAGTCAGTTTTATCTATGCCAATGGCACTTGTTATTGTGATGACATAATTTAATTATTATATAGATGGATATAGTATTACTGCAAAAAGAAAGAGAGCTTGTATATGAAAACTAAATGCAATCTATGAGCAAGTCTTCATATAGACACGTTGCTGAAAGTATTGCTGACAAATTAGGATGGATGCAATAACTGTGAAAGATTGGGGAAGGGATGGATCTATCTTCTCAGATTGCTTCTGAAGTGTCTGAACGAACGAACTGAAATCACAGATGATTCACTATGACCAGATGATATGGTGACCATCTTGGTTTTTGCCGTGGTTCTACTAAATTATTAATAGTGCTCTTTTCATGCTCTCAAGTGTCCCAGGGTCCATTATAAAATATATGGTCGCCCTCATCATGGGTATAGTCTAAAGCAAGATAGAGAAGCAAAAAACTAACCAGCAGATTTGCCTTCAAAGAAAAGCCCATGACTATTCATTAAAACCCCTGCTGTCACAGAGCTCATACCAGCCTCTGAAAGCAAAGCATGGGACCCTCCCAGCCCACTGAGAATCTGGGCTTCAGAGAAGGTCCTGGAAAAGATTGTTCTTGCATTCAGAAGGTAACTGTTCAGGAAGTTCCCTACTGGTGTGAGATATGGAGTGAGAGTCAAACTTTCTCACACACCGGAGAAAATCAGATTCCTGCACTTGAAGCAGCTTCCGGACCAAAGAACCCTGCCCTGGGCTCCAACATGCTGCCGTGATGTACACCCCTCCATTAACCTGGATCCTAGGACCCACCCGGGCAAACATTCATCTGGCTTTTGTCCAGGTGTGATGAATAATACGATGGTGTTCATTTAGGGTCTGGACAGGGCAAGCATTATTATTTTGAGTTTTTGCTTTGAGTTGTTATCAAGTCATTCGGTCCACCTCCTTATCTGGGTCACATCTGGGGGCTGTCACATTTGTTCATGTTGCCACTCTTTTGAGTGCACTTTAATTCAGAAGAGCGGTTGCTTGCTTAGGTCACTTTCTGTCAAGAAAAAAGATTCTTAAGGACGAACATTGCTTGACTGTTTATGATTTCCAGAAATGATGCCAGGTAAGTCAAGTCAATTACCTCATTTAATCATCAACAGAATCCAGGAGATGGGTTTTTTGGTCTCTAATTTACCGCTGAGGCTGAAGTACAGAGATGTGAAGTGACTTAATTATAGTCACATAGTTAGTAGGTCAAAGAGCTATGGTTACATCCAGGTCTTTCTACTTTCAAACCTTTATGCTCTTGCTTCTTCCCTTACAAGGTTTTCTCCATGCCAAGCTGTATGGCCCTAAAAAAATGCCATTGATCAATAACAAAACAGCTTTGGCATAATTATGCTGCCAGTCGGATCTGTGGGATCTGACATCCCAGCATCCCCAAACGCTGTTCCCTTCTGCCCGGGCTGGCGTGTGATCTAGCGCTCCATGGTGCACATCCTCTTTCCTGGAACACACTCTAAGTGCCTCGGGAGCCAGGACCATCTTGACTTCCTTCAGTTCTCTTTTGCTAAGCGGTGTATCCAGGGGCTGAAGAGCATCAGACCTTCATCCATCTCTGATTGGGCAGTAGGGGGCTTCGAACAAACGTCTTTGTCTAGTGAGTGGTCAGACCAGCTAGGAGACGTGGTGACTGTTGTACAGATGAGACTGGGATGGAGGAGGGCAGGGACTTAGTCGTCCACAGCAAGAAAGCGTCACCCCAAACCTGCTGTCTGGGCACTGAGACGTGTGGTTCCCTGGATTTGAGGCCTGGAATCCTCTTCTATGTGTCTTTAGCTTTCAGTATCTGAAGCCGGAGCTAGATTCACACCCATCAGAGGCAGGATTCTGGGATGTGCTCTCAGTCATGGCTTCTCCCCTCAGGGGGCCGGTCTTCATGGCACCCCGGGATAATGACAATTTTCTGAGTCCCAAGTTCATTCCCTGCCCGCCTTGTGCTTTTTTTTTTTTTTTTTTTGCGGTACCGCCTTGTGCTTTTTCATGCTCTGATTTTCCAGCCAGGTTAATATTAGTTTCTCTTGCTAGATGAAGTTTTTTCATGGAACCTCAGAATTCCACCCCAAAATCCAGCACAGGAACCCCGGTGACTCTTTGTCTGGAGATGGCCTCGAACAGAACCATAGGTCCCAGGCACAAAACCCTAGGCCAGTCTCCCCATTCCCTAGGGATGTTATAAGCATCTGGAGCCCTGATTCATTCTTGGAGAGAGATTCAGATCAGCTTGCTTTCAGTAAATAGAATTTAGACCAAGTTGCTTCTGTATAATTGTTTGCTAACTGTATTACTCACCACCTGTGGGCAAAATACAAAAATCCCCCAGTTGTACCAAAGGAAACTTGATCATCTGAGTTCTTGGGCAAACCCAATGCATGAGGCAGATGGAAACCGTGGGAAAATGGAAACCCCCACAAGGGGTACTTGGGGAGGAGGGGTGGGAAGATCCCTGATACCTTCCAGCTTGGATGTCCTAGAATTCTGTCATTACACTTTTTGTATATATAAATATATATATATATATATATATATATATATATATATATATATAAAATATCTGGTACATGTGTACTGCCATCCATTCTGATTGAGCCAGTGTTTGCTCTATTTGGTGGGATATTCTGAATAGCCCCTCAGTCTCTGGCCTTTATGGTTAATTGTACTGATAACGCCTCTTAATAAATCACTCAAGGGACATCATCTTCCAGGAACTATGTGAATTGACTTGAAGATTCCATTCAAGTGTTTTCTGAAGTACTTCCATCATAGAGTTAATGACAGTATAAGGTCCCCGTTGCAGGTAGTGTTCGTTCTCTCTGGCTAGTGTTACGCCAATCTGGGTAGAGTCACTAGAATCCCCCAGTTCATGGACCATTTCAAGGTCCCCAGACATTTTGAATCCTCCTCTTAATGGCATCTTTTGCCTGCATCCTGTAACACATGTTTCTCAGGATGTTCTGCTCTCCATGAGGGCAGGGCCCCCCTCCTCCGTATCCCACAAGGCCAGGCTCATCATTGGACCCACAGTTACTAGGAGATTGACTTATTTCAGAGGAATAGAATTAAAAAAAAAGAAACTTGAGGGAAACATTTGTTTGGGATGTTTGTTTTCAGAATTACATTATAAATCTAGGTGATATGGTCTCTCAGCAGCCTGTCCTGTCCTACTTTTTAATTTTTAAATTTACCCCCTGCTCCATGAAGCATCACGTAAGAGAGAGATTCTCCTGCTCTTACTAGTCAGACTCTTGGTTCTGCACAACTCACACCTCTGTGGCTGGCGCTGCCCTCTGTGATGTCTGTTATTCTCTATGCTCCTGACTTCTGAGTTTGAAGTTCACTCTCTCGTTGTTGGCCGTGCCCTTTGCCTGAGGCTTTATGCTTAGCACAGACTTTGTGGCCATGGCCTTGAACCCTCCATAAACCACGGTCTCTCTCTTCTCTCCAGCCAGGATGCTTCAGTCTGCTTAAGGAAGACACTTCTCCCACCTCAGTCCAGTTCCTGCATCTTTTATCTCTTTTTCCTTCCCAGACCTGCCATGTGGGTAGCCCTTCCACTGGGCTAACATAGCCCTCCATGCCTGACCTGAATATTAAGAACACATTTTGGAAACATTCCTGGTGCAAATCTCTTCGAGTAAGGTTCAGAGGAGATTTGGCGCAGAAGAGAGGTCTGTGGCAATTTCCATGAAGAACTTGGAATCAAAAACCAAGGTTGTGTACGTGTTGGATTTGTCCTAAATAGCACTTGGGACCTCTCTGATGAACCATCACTTTCTTGGAAGGGCAGCCATTTACAATGACTTCTTGTGCCGCCTTTGACTCACACTGTAATCGAAGAGAAATCACACAGAGCTGTGTTCTGTCAATTGTCAGGCAAAGGGATATCAGGAGAGACAAAATGATAGGTGAGAATGTTAGCATCATCATTTGGAGACTCTTGGTGTTGATAACTTAGGATGGTGAAAGTGGACAAAGCTTTTTTCTTATACTAGGTAAGAATGTACTTAAAACCCCCAACCTCCTTATCGAAACATAATACACATAAAGTACATGTAAGTGTATAGCTCTCTATAGTTTTACAAACTGAACATACCTCATCAGTACTCAGGTTAAGATAAAAAGTGGTCCCAGCTCCCCAGAAAACTCTCGTCATTGGCCCTTCCAGTCATTATTAACCCTCATCCCCAGGGCAACCACTGTTCTGATTTCTAACAGCAGAGATTACTTTTGCCTGTGTTACTGCTTTATCTTAATAGATAAAGATACGGCACATGTACCATATGGTTCATGTATCTATGGTTCTACGACATGTACCATATGTCGTAGAACCATACATATTCTTGTGTCTATCTTCTTTTGCTCAACATTATGTATATGGGATCCATCCATGTTGTTAAGAGTAACTGTAAATGACTCAATTTTAAAAAAAATAATTCACAATATTTATTCTTTTTTTCTTTTTAAAATAACAGCTTTATTGAGACATAATTCACACATCATAAAATTCCCCCATTTTAAAGTGTACAATTCAGTGATTTTTTTTTTTCGCCTAGGATTGTACTACATTTTTTTTCAGTTATACATTTTCAAATTCTTTTCCCATTTAGGTGGTTATGTAACATTGAGCAGAGTTCCCTGTGCCATACAGTAGGTCCTTGTTGGTTATCCATTTTCAGTAATTGACTCCATTTTTAAACCACTTGAACAGTGGGATTTTTTAAACTATGAGAGAAAAATTATGTAATTTTTATCGTTTATTGACACCCAGTGGATAACGTTCTTCAATGCATATAAGCACTTTAATATCTGAAAGCTATTGTTCTCTTGGTTGCACAAACCTTATCGTTAGGAGACATTAGGAGAAACACTTGAGTGTTCTCCATGGTTGTATGTTGGTTAAAGTAGCAGGGATCAGCCGTAACGCCCAAACACAAACCCCATTCCTCCTGGATGTGCTCTTATGCAATGTAGTCGTTTTATACTCAGGAGTGAGAGGAGGTGGGCAGGGTTCCCTGTCTTGATCTCCATAAACCTCCACTTGGATGAAAACAATCAAACCACCTGCTCAGTGCTTTCGCTTATATGACCTCATTCATTCCTCACAGTTGCCCCATGGGAAAGCCCTCGGCCATCCCATTGGACGAGGGAGCTGAGGCTCTGAGAGGTGAAATGCCTTGTCCAGATTGCACAAAAAGTACTAGGGTTTAACTCTTCCCACTTCCTCATTTTGTCTCCCTGTAGATGATACCTCTGAGCGCCCCATGTAACAGAGAGCTGATAAAACCCAGGGACTCTCAATAGGAAGCTTGAGTTTTCTGTAATCAGCTGTTAAAACCCAGAGAAGGGGCAGGCGTCTGAGCCCAAGCCCAGGGAGAGCCAGCTGCTGTCATGCTAAGAGGCCTCACAATTTCCACCTCTGAGCCACCCAGCAGTCTTGAGCTGGTCAAATCCTGCCCCTCTACAGGACTTGTCCCTTCCACCTCTCTGGCAGGGGTGCAGGTGGTCAGAGGGACAGGCAAATTGGCCAGAGGAGAGACAGAAGGCTTGGTGACCTGGCCTGCGTGCTGAGAAGTGCAACAAGGCAGCAGCTGGGCCAAATTTTATGACGATTGGGAACCAGACAAGGGCAGAGTGAAAGTGTTAGTTCTTTGTTCATTCTCATGAGGGGCTATTAGGGAAGAGAATGTGGTTGGCTATACAAACCCCGAGACCTAATGCTTTTCTTTGTAATAATTCTCCAATCATGTCTTCTGATCTTGAATTGCAACTTGGTCGTTTTGGCCTTGACTGCTGGAACGGCCTTCCAGTAGGCGGCTTCCACTTTGGACCTCCTCTGTCCAGCTGACCTTGTCGCCCTGGTGAAAGGCAGACTTCCCTGCTCTCCTCCATGACACCTTGTGGCCATTCCTTCAGCCCATGTCTTTAGTTTGGCATGCGCTGGCCTCCAGAATCACCTCTGTAAACTTCCCGTTTGCTGAAACCACCCCTATGTTCCAATCATGCTGAACTACACTCCATTTCTCCAAAGTTCTGTGCCTGTTCACACTTCTACACTGTTTGCAATAGGTAGGTTATGCCCATGACTCCCATCTACATACTCCTTCGTGGGATAATGCATTTCCGCTTCTAAGATTTAGCCTGGTCACCTTTCTTCTGGTAGGTGGTTCCCAATTCCCATTAGAGTTGGCCCCTCTATGCCTCCCTGTGATACCCATGCTTCCTAATGTCTAGTTCCTGGGCACTGTGTCAGTCTGCCCCTCCATTAGTTTCTCCTTCTAGATTATCTGCTCCCAGCAGGGTTATGAGCCACTATTCAGTAAATGTTTTTTGACCTAATTGGCACAAAGACCCATGGTGCTGGCTTGAGACAGGCGGAGGACATACAAGGTGCCTTGTGGGGAAAGAACTCAGGCCAACTGAACAACTGTACCCCAGAAACTCTTCTGGGCAGAGGCCATGAATCCTGGAGGTCTCCCCACGTCAGGCCTCAAAGCTTGCCGTTTGGGGCATGTATGAGCCCTGCACTCTATTAGGAGAATTTGCTCTAGCCCTGGGGTTAATGGATCCATTCCCTGTAAATGGAGCCTGGTGTCCAATACACATTGGGGCGGTGGGGGGGGGGGGGGGAGAAAGACAGCAGCAAGGGGAGGGAGGAAAGGATGTGCCGTTGGAGTTGGTTAAACAGCCGACAGCTGCACTGACTTAATTGGGTTTTATTCTATTTGATCTTGGATAAAGAGGATTTTTGAGAGTCCATTTTCTCTTCGTAAGTGTTCCTGCTAAAAAAAAAAACCACAAAAACCCATCCTAATGTCTGCTCGGTTCCCAGATCCTTGCTAGCTAAGCTCGCTACACACGGGGGCAGTAGTGCACCACCAACCTGCTCAGAGGCACCCACGCGAGCTGGTTTATGATTCTGAAGCATTCACCGGGAATTTTAACGCTAGTTAAAAATTTTTCCATTTCATGTTCATCAGCAAGAAATATCACTTAAGACAAAGTTGGAAATAAATTAAGCAGGGAACCACATAAAGAGGTTTATATGTGTTTTTCTGCCATACTCTGTGAATTTTTATACTTTCAATGTTTTCAGACTGGATCCCAAACCCCCCTAGTTTGCATCCAGTTGGGCCCTACGGCTATTCTCATCAACTTGATGCTGTTTCCAGGAATTCCAGATCAAGATGGAAAATCTCTCCGTGTCAGCTCATGGCTTTTGAATGCTTAGAATGTGCCCGGCCCTGTCCCATGGATGGTCCCATGTGTTATTTCAGGAAGTTCACATCATTAGCCTTCTACACCAGAAGAGGAATCAGGCTCAGAGGGATGAAGTGCATTGGTCAAGGTCACACAGCTGAAAGACGTAAAGGAACTTTAGTGCTTGTTCTCTGAAGCCTGGGAAGGATGCTTGTCTTGTTCACTAATGTATCCCTAACACTCAGGGCAATGCCAGGCCACATGATTGACACTTAATAAATATTTGTCAAGTGAGTCAATGGCTGAAGAGTTTGTTGACTCTGAGCACAGTTCTCTTTGGACCGTGCTGTGCTTAAGAAAGGGGTCAGCGGTCCTGCAAGCATCTCTAGTGGATGCTCTCTTGCTGTGGCAGCCCTTGGACTTGGGAGGAAAGCCCCCCCCTCTAGGAATCTCTGCAGACCCACATTCCAGAATCAGGAGGCTGGGGAGGGAGATCAATGCATCCTAAAGAGCCGTTTCTTGCTGAACAAATTCCCTGTGAGGCGAAAGGAAGAAAAGAGCACAGTACGGATTCGGAGCGTCAGATTTCATCCTAAGTAAATGGTGTGGAACTGGGTGATAAGGAGCCGTTTGCTACAGAGAGGAGAGTGTTTTGATTCCAACCATCCAAACGACGGAAATATTCTGGGATGGGCAGGAAGAGGCTATACCCCAAGGGCACATTCCTGTGTGGGGCAGAGGCTCAGAATGGGGGAGTCACTGAAACTTGAATGATCTGCTTGGAACCGGGGTCCACCAGTGGCCCCTGGTTCACACACTCTGTTCCGTCCTACCTGCCTCTCTGCCCTGTGCTGGGATAAGACACCTCGGTGGTGGAGGATGGAGAGCTTGGGTGGCCAAGAGAGTGGTAGGGATCTGAGGGGCTGAGAAGCTTGCTGAGCTCTACTTCGAAGAGTGATCCAGGATCACGGAGAGCCCCGGAGATTATGGGAATATCTCAGAAAGGGGAGATGGTGTGAACCAGGGTCCGTGACTGGTAGACCTTTGTGCTCTTAAAAAAGTTTGTAAATTCAACATGCTCTTCGTGGTGCCCATTTACTGAGAGGCACTACAACTTTTAATAGGAATGGGCCAGTGTGCTTGTCTTGAGGGAGCTGGGCAGACTCACTCCACAGGCAGGCTTGGGAAGGATAGGACCCCATAGAGGAGGCCCCATGGAAGTAGATACGTGAGTTGGCCCAGAATATAGAAGAAGGGGAATGAATCCTTGGTCCTATCAGCAGGAGGACAGAGGGCTCAGCTACCCAGCCCCAGGTGGAGAAGGGGCTGTGCAGGGCTCCTTGATTCCCTGATGGGCATGCACTGTGACTCCGGTCTCAAGGGGGTCTCACAGGTGTCTGGTGGTCTGTTATCAGTCATTAGGTGACACTGGAGCCTCATAAAACAGCAGGTATCTGGGCCTCTTGGTGGATGGAGCCAGGCTGGTTTCCGGCCAGCTTCTTTTGTTTGCCCCCCAAAACGGATGCTTATTCAAGCTTCTTGTAAAGTGGGTGTGGGTAGGTTGGTAAGATCTATGGGAACCAGACCTGGTCCTGGAACAGAGATGGAGGAGATGACTTCTCCCTCCATCTTTCTGGTCCTTTCTATTGCTATAGGTTTCCTATTGCAAAAACTCAGTCTTTGATCTCCAGAACCTTTGCTCTTGATTCTAAGTTTTGTTAATTCCACCGTGCTAGTTAATCTTTTGTGACTGGGCCACGGAGTGCTCAGATATTTGGTCAAACAAATATTCTGTGTGTGTCTGCGAGGGTGTTTTTGGATGAGATTAGCATTTGAATTGGTGGCCCAAGGAAAGCAGATGGTCCTCCCTGATGTGGGCGGGCTTCGTCCAATCTGTTGAAGGCCTGGATAGAACAGAAAGGGCGACTTGACTCTCCTGCCAGTAAGAGGGACTGTCTCCTGCCTGACTGCTGAGCTGAGACATTGGTCTTTTCCTGCCTTTGGACTTGAACGGAACCATTGGCTTCTCTTGGATCTCGAGTTGACCAGCTTTTGGACTGGAACGTACACCATCACCTCTCCTGGTTCTCAGGCCTCTGGACTTGGACTGAGTCAAGTCTGCTTGGGTCTCCAGCTGGCCGACTGCAGATCTTGGGACTTCTCGGCTTCCATAATTGTGTGGGCCATTCCCTTCCATTGTTTATAATAAGCCTCTTTACGTGTATATCCTGTTGGTTCCGTTTCTCTTGAGAAGCTTGACTAATGCCTCTACTTTGGAAATGCTTTGTGATTCTGTGTTTTCTCTCCCATTCTCACAACCGTGTCCACTGAACCCATGTGAGCCAAATTGCTTTGACTGAAGTGGGGTGAAGAACTCAGTACTCTGCTTGCCGTCCTTCCTGCCAGCCCTTTCTCCCTTCTAAAGATTCTTTGACTTCATGAAATACGGTTTGAAAGTACTGGCCTACAGTGTCAAGACCAACTTTTATCCTGATATTCAAGTCAAGCAGGATCTGGCCCCTGGGGACTCTCTAGCACATCGTCTGCCATGCATACCCTGTGTCGGGTAGACACATCTCTAAACACACCATATTCTGCTCTTTTGCACATGCTACTTCCTCTACCAAGAAGACCCTCTTGTACCCACGCTATGTTGCATCCAGCGAGCTCTTTCCCATCCTTCAAGATGAGCTCAAATGTCATCTTGTCTGTGAAATCCATTCTGACTGCGGGCAGAGCTTGTCACCCTCTCCTCTGGTTCCCATGCCAGTGATCCCGTTGGAGTGTCATCATCAGTGTGCTTTGCCTCCCACCTGCCTCCCTCTACTACAAGTTCCTGGAAAGCCAGAACTATTTCTCTGGTGCTCCGAAGAGTTCTCGAACACTTAGTCAGCGCAGGTTCCAATCTGCCGAATGAATGAACAATGACTCTACTGTCTGTGTCTGACTATAACTAGATTTTCAAAATATTCGTCAGTGAGACAACCGCAGATCCTTTAATCCTAAAGGTTTATCCAGATTCTTTGACCTAATTCTTCAATACCGCATCATCAGATAATTCCTTGTGAGCGGACCACGGTAATGTCAGCAAATACCGTGCTGAATTTCACCTCCACCACAGCGTGGGGAGCTTGGAGTCCTTTCATGAATGCACAGAGAAAGAGAGAGATCTGAAGATTAGCGTTCTTATAATGAGCAGGAGAGAAACAGTCCTCCAAATTGCTCAAGTGCTATCAGTAGAGCATCTCTAAGCAGAGACGTTCTGCTTAAACGGCAGTGAGAGATGGCAGGTTTCACAGGTTGGTCATGGGGCAGTTTGTTAATTTCACAGTTTATAAAAGATTAACGGGAAAGGAAATAAGTTACAGCTACAGTTACCTGATTGCAGGAAATGCTTTGTCTACAGCACAACCCAGAAGAGACTAGTAAGGAGGATAGAACACTTTCTTCGGAAATAGGGTTTGACTTTATTTACGTCTGACTTTAGAAACAATGGGGATTCCTAGCCAGGGAGACTTTGCCCCAAGTCTGGAGTGTGGGTCAGAAGACCAATGATCCCCTATTTTAACGGGAATCCAGGTTGGGAGATCCTGCTCTTGAGATCTCTGTGAATGAGGAGGATACAAGTTGACTTCAGTTCTCTGAAATCTGAGAGATGCCTTGGATCACCTCTGCAGGTGGTTTCTGAGTCCTGAGATCATGGCTGTCAGGAAGGGTCTAGAGTCCAAGGTCCAAGGTCTGTCCTGAAAGAGTTCTGAGTGCCATTTTCTAACAAATATTGAAATGCTTACTCAGTGGGGTATGTTTACTTCCCTTTCTGCCTCTTCATATTCTCTGCCCTCTCACATTCTATGCCCAGGAAGCTCATAAAAGACCAGTCATGGCCAGTAGGCCCTCTCAGAACACCCTTGAACTTGACCACTTAGCCCTGCCTTTACCTATTAATCTATCACTTGTGTAACCTTTTAGGCAAGCTGCTTATTCTTTCTGTGCCTCAGTTTTCTTAAGTATAAACTGGGGGTAAGTGTCAGCCTTTCAGGGTCTGCCCTGAGGATAACATGAGACTATGCATGTCAAGTTTTTGCAACTGTGCCTGGCATTAGGTACAGGTTGTTTCTACAATTTACTGCACAGGGCGTGGAACATAGTAAGTGCTCAACAAACATTAGATCAGTGACTGAATGGCTGAATGAATGATTTGGGTTCAGGGTTCATGTCAGTAAGGGAAGGAAAGCCTAGTTCTTACCGGTGACAGACAGAAGCCATTCTGATGCTATTGACTGTGAATCAACCCCAAAGCAGTAGATTGCTCTCAGCTGGGAAAAGGCAGGCGCTGCCTCTGTGTCCTGGTGGAGCCTGCAGACGACTGGGCAGGTCTGTGTGCCCTGGAGACCACCAGGGAAGGAGGGGAGGCTAGTGGCTGAGAGAGGCATGAAATCCCATTTCACACCTTGACTGGGACTGAATCCCAAGACAATACCAAGCCCTGTACTTTCCCTTTAGAATTGATTAATGCTTCCCTGAATGAGGCAGAGAATCCTAGCCTTTCCTCATATTAGGGGCTGAATTGTGTCCCTTCAAAATTCATATGTGGAAGCCCTAACACCCGGTACCTCAGAGAGGGACTATATTAGGGGATAGGACTTTTAAAAGTGATTAATTAAAATGAGGCTGTTAGGATGGGCCCTTAATCTAATCTGACTGGTGTCCACATAAGAAGAGGACATTTGGATGTAAAAAGGGACACAGGGGCGCAGGTACACAGAGGAAAGACTGTGTAAGACACAGAGAGAAGACAGCTCTCTGCAAGCCAATGGACCTGGCTCCCCATCCCTTGCTGGGGGGCCCCCACTCTTCACATCTGGAGAGTGTATCACACACCTTTAGTGTCCCAATTCACACACTCTCATCCCCCATTCATTTTTAGCCACAGCTATAGTGGAAAGTTCCTGAGTGGGCTTCCAGCTGCTCACCCCAAGTGCCCACGATGGCCTTTCATTTCTACCCCTAGTGTTTCACAGCCCCGATGCTGGTGGGAGCTCACTCATCAAGCTTATATGCTCAGCATGGACGTGAGGCAACACTCAGATACATGCTTCCATCTTGACCTTGGGTGGACCGTTCTGAGAGGTGTTCTGTATATTCCTCTGTAGGTCTCAGGTGGGACTGAGCCCCAGATGCACATGGCAGTGACCTCAATAATACACCCATGGATGGGATTTTCCTCCTTCCTTCACCATCCCCGGCCCTTTGCTGCTGCTCCCTGAGATTCTCTCACAGATAAGCTACCCACACCCCAGCCTCTGTTTTGGGAGGAACCTAAGCTAAGACAAGCAGTGACAAAAATGCCCCACTCTGACCTCACATTTCAGCTGTGTCTCAAGTTCAACGTTGCCTTGTTCTTTGGCTGTTACTGAGCACTTTAATAAAGCTGACTGTTTGCTCCCGACTCTCACCTCCTTGAGTCCCTTCCCCCTATGTTAGACTCTGGTGTGGATGAGGTGGAGTCTTGCACCCCTAGTAATCTCTATAAGATAGTAGGACTGGGAAGATTCATAGTGATCAAAAAGGATAGCACCCCCTAAAGAATTCTGACTCAATTATATTTATTTCAGTCAAAGGATTTATGTTATATGTTATATGTGGTCCCAAAAGGTGTATTCCTTGGCACTGAAACACCACACTGGACTTGAAACACCAAGTTTTAACACGTTAATGTACCAAAAGATTTCACTTCACTTAGGCTTATGGAAGATGGAGTCGTGATGTCATATTGTGCAACTACAGAGCCTGTCAATCTAGGTCTTTAGGATCCATATGGTGAATGTGGGTGTTCATTCCTTTATTATTTTTTAAAATGTATTTACTTATTTATCTTATTTATTTTTGGCTGTGTGGGGTGTTTGTTGCTGCGCACAGGCTTTCTCTAGTTGTGGCGGGCGGGGGCTACTCTTCGTTCAGGTGCGCGGGCTTCTCATTGCGGTGGCTTCTTTTGTTGTAGAGCACGGGCTCTAGGCATGCGGGCTTCAGTAGTTGTGGCACTCGAACTCAGGAGTCGTGGCTCACAGGCTCTAGAGCGCAGGTGTGGTGCTCAGGCTTAGTTGCTCTGCGGCATGTGGGATCTTCGTGGACCAGGGCTCGAACCCGAGTCCCCTGCGTTGGCCGGCGGATTCTTAACCTGCCAAGTACCGTTCCTTTATTTTTAAAAATCCTCTTCTGTAATTAATTACAGTGAGAAATGAACTTTTACCCTGTTATTGTCTATCATGTGCCTCTTGCCAATGAACATGGTTTCACTTCATGGCTTACTTTAGTTTCAGTCGTGAAATTTGAAGAAAGACTGCACCATCTTTAAATATTAATTCAAGTGCATTTCCCTGGGGCACTAAACCTTCTGACATCTGGACTCTTTCTACTTGGGAGACAGTTTTTGGATTTTCAATTCAAATGAAGCTTAGCTCATATATATACAATCTTCCCATTCTATGCTGGGAAAGAATCCCTGTTCTCATATTAGCCCATTTCCTGCCAAGGAAAAGAGAGGCTGCCAAGTCTTTAGGAGATAAAGATTCCAGACCAGCACAATAGCTCTTTGGTGTTCCTTTCCAAATCATGCTTCCTGAGATTTCACTGAAGGTGAGCTAACACGTGTTAGGAACTCATCATCACAGGAAGGGCTGTTCGAGATTTAGCCCTTAGTACTGTGCATGGTACCTGACAAAGGCTCAATAAGTCTCTCTTTGGATATTAAGGGAATTATACTCCATAATCACCAGGCCAGGCATCTTTGAGTGAATCTCTGAGAAGTGCTGATGTGTGTGTGGCTTGAGAGCTTGCTTGGTGCTGGTTGACGGGATTCCCCCACCACTGTGCCTCCTGGGGGGACCCTGAGCACCTCCAATGTTCTTCTGTGATCAGGGCCAAAGGACTCCCAGTGTGCCCAGGAAAGAGCGACACATTTCCTGGGAGACCTGACAGTTCATGCACACACGGTTTGCTCAGCAGGGAAATGCATCCGCTCAACAAGAATCCCAACATCTCTCAGAGCAGGAGACGCTACCCTTCAGCAAGGCCCCTCCACAGGGTTGCAAGAAGCCCAGCTCTCTTTTCCTCACTGGCAACTGCATTGCTGTTTCTTGCCCATTGGCACCTCCTGAAATATGTCTCCTGGACACAGTTCAGGCTTGGTTTGGTTCACCCTTTTCGATTCATTTCACGCACAGCTTGAGCCAAACGTGGTTGGTAATTTTCCTGTATTCCCTCAAGCCACGTCCCCAGCCAGCATCTGTAGTAATTGCTTGATCTGGAGGCAGGAGTCTACACTCTGGCCTGTTTCTTTCCACCAGTTCATTATAAACACCTTAGTCAACAGTTAGTCCATTAACTGGGAAAAGTAAACCCTTCCGGGCACGCCATGTGCCCCCCTCGCCCTAGCTTTCAGTTTATACTTGAGATTCTATTTCCAGCTTACCTGCCTGCGGATTCCTCAGTTTCTCCCACAATCCCTTCTCCCACAAGGATTAATTTGCTCGTTCATTTGTTCATCAGACATTTACAGGTCACTGAGCTTTGTGAAGCCTGAGATGAATCAGACAAATGCCGTGCCCTTGAGAAGTTCACAGTCCAGGGAATAAGAAAGACACAAATACTGAAAATTATAATCAGTGTAATGGACCTATAAAAGTGGGAAGGCCAAGAGTCATGGGGCAGACAAGTAGCTCTGAACAAGGGTGCTGGAAAGGTCCTCTTGAGGAAGTGGGATTTTTAAGGGCAGAGAGTGAGCCGGAGTTAACTGTCTGGAATGGTAGGGTTGGGGAGAGTTACTAGAACATTTCAAGCTTGTGAGATGTAGCCTGGGGAGATGATGACAGTTAAGGTCTGGAAGGCTTGAACTCCAGGAAAGGAGATTGTATTCCACAAAGAACTTGGACTGTACTCCAGACAGCGGAACCACTGGAAAGCTCCGTAGCAGGGGAACAATGATCTGGTCTCTGGTTTGGAGGCTGGGTTGGAGGGGCTGAGACTGGATGTGGGTAGGCAGGTCTCCTGATGGTGAAAGCGTCAATGAAGCACAAGCTGTGAGCAGAGCAGGGGAAGGGAGCGCGGAGAGAAGGTGTTGATTGAGGGGGTTTATTGGACAGTTGCATCCCTGGGGGCATGGAGATCAGGTGGCTGGGGATCGGGGGCGGTGGCGAAGACAGTGGCTGAATTCCTATCAGCGTCTGGACTTCAGAAATCTCCCAGATAGCCACAATGACTGCCACATCCAGTTCTTCCACAGACTCCCTCGAGGACCGTTCTCCTCAGCCCTGTCCTCAGCCCCTCCCAAAAGCAAGCCCACCTTCTCCTTGGGCCAGTCTCAGGACTTCTCCCGACACCCACCAATGATGGTGTGTCCCTTCTCTTAGACTCTGGAGCTCGCTTTCTGTACAAATATTGCTCTTTGGCAGAGTTGATATTGCTTTTTATATTAACCATGAACTTGGTCACCAAAAAGTAATTAGCATAAGAAGACTGGATATTATTAGGGGCCTCATTAATTTCACCAAGTTTATTTAGATTGCAGCAGGATGTCAAATCAATAATGATGACTAATTAAGGAAAACACATCTGATTATGTTAAAGCACATGGAGGGCGTGGCACAAAGGCTGCAGTGGGGAGGAGGGTGGGCAGTTTCTGGTAAGCAGAGGTGGTGCCTCCTCTCTTAAATGGAGGACACCAAAGGTGAGGACTTCACGGTCTGATGTGCTAGGTAGGTGGCCTTGCTGAATTAGGGAAATGGTTGACTATAGCCAACTTGGAGTTTGAAATGATAATTCCAGAATAACCAGTGGCCTGAGACCCCCACCTCATCATGAGACGTCCCCCTACTCTCTCTGAGACTGGATTAGGGAATTGTGGACTAGGGTGAAAAATAAGGAATCAGACCCAGCTGGTTTTGAATTCTGGTCCCTCCAGTTATATCTATGCAACTATGGGCAATTCACATAAGTCGGGAACATAAAATTTACCTTCTAGGATGCTGTGATTTTTATTTTTAAAAAATTTATTTATTTGTTTTGGTTGCGTTGGGTCTTTGTTGCTGCGCACGGGCTTTCTCTAGTTGTGGCGAGCGGGGGCTACTCTTCGTTGCGGTGCGCAGGCTTCTCATTGCAGTGGCTTGTCTTGTTGTGGAGCATGGGCTCTAGGCACGCGGGCTTCAGTAGTTGCGGTGCGCGGGCTCAGTAGTTGTGGCTCGTGGGCTCAGTAGTTGTGGCTCACGGGCTCTAGAGCGCAGTCTCAGTAGTTGTGGCGCACGGGCTTAGTTGCTCTGCGGCATGTGGGATCTTGCCAGACCAGGGCTCGAACCTGTGTCCCCTGCATGGGCAGGCGGATTCTTAACCACTGCGCCACCAGGGAAGGCCTAGGGTGCTGTGAATTTTAAATGAGGTGGCTTGGTTGCCTGAGGTAGAGAGGTATTCAGGAACTGTCCTCTCCTCCTGTCCCTCTTTATTACATCCCTCTCCTGGAGAGGGACCAAGTGTCCCTTTGCTGGGTTTGCTCAGCAGGGGCATGGCCACGTCCCCCCTTCAGAGGCACTCCAAGTCTTCCCTTCATGTGCTTCTGCATGTAGAGACTGCAGTCAGGAGCCCTGGGGATCGATAATTACCTATTAGAGGTGATTTTATTTCTTCAACCTCCGCCCCGCTCCCTGCTCAGAAATAGCTGCAAGCTTTGGGAGCTCCTGTCATCAGGATGTTTAGGCAGAGCCCACCAGCTTCAAACAGAACAATCTGTTTTGAGCGATGGCAGAGGAAAGAGTGGGAAGCTTGGTCTGCAAAGGGGCGTCCTTTCTTCTGCTCTCCGCCAGGGAGGGAGCCGGCTGGGCAGCTGAGAGCTGCGTTAGCAATCCACCTGAGGAGGAAAGGTTAGCGTGGCTTTTGGGTCCAGCTTGTGTGTTTTGTTTGTTTTGTTTTAAGGGAAATTGTTCTTTTGGATAGTTGAACCGATTCCTTGGAAAGCCACGTGCAAAACCGAGAAACCCTCAGGGGATCATTTTGAAGCAAATTAGAGGGCTTTCCCCTAGGTGTCAGGAACTTGCATCGCCTTTGTAAATTGAGAGCACTCCCACTTTAAAGATGGGTAAACTGAGACTCAGGAGGTTATTACCCAGGACTAGTAAGCAGCAGAGGCAGGTGAGACCCAGAGGGAACACTGGTGGGGTGTGGGGCTGCTGACATGTGCTTCTAGCACAGCCCCTCATTGCTCTGTTTCCACGTCGGTCTCCCCCTGCCGGGAGGGTGCGCTAAAAATTAGGTGTGTGTCCTGCTCATTTCCAGGGTGCTGACACCTAAGTGCACGCCTGGCACATGTGAGGGGCCCAGCCACTGTTTGTTGACTGAATGAGGAGATAATGGCCATAGGAATCCAAGATCCAGATGTGTGCTCTGAACGAGAGCCCAGAGCCCTGCAGCACAGGAAAGAAATCAAAGGCCAGCATGGCCCCCACTGGGGGGAGTGGGCGCAGGGGGCACGTGTCCTGGCTGAGTGCCTGTGCCTGACAGCCCCGCACGGAACCCTGGCTATGCAGTCTCGTCCACCCTCAGAGCAGACGTGTGGGGAGGGCAAGGTTATTCCTGTGATAAACGAGAGGAAACTGAGACTCGGACAGGTTTTCCAGCTCGCTGAGGGTGAGCCAGGGAGAAAAAGAGCAAGCCACGTTGTTCTCTCCAAATCCCGTGCTTTGCCAACTCTGCTTCAGAAGTGGAACAGAATGATAAGAAAGGAACTGGTGGACAACGGAGGCAGTTTGGGGACCTCAGAGGAAAGCGGATGGGTCTCAGACACAGAACAGGGCACTGCGGGCAACACGGGAAGTGGAGCTTTGAAGTCCACTCTGCCAGGATCGGGGGCCTCAGATTGCTGGTGTGTTCTTCCTGGGTAAGTTTCACCAGGCCTGGGAACTTGGAGAGAGTGGAGCCTGACACACGGTCACCAGTCTGCTCAGGCGGACGGAGAGGAAGGAGACAGGAGACCAGGTACCATCTACACCGTTTTCCCTGGAGCTCCTCTGCTTTGTGTCAACTCCAGTGGACAGCTTGGTGGCAGACGTTTCTTTTCTTCTATATTCTGCTTCCTTTACCAGAGGCACCTCTAGATGCTAGCTCATGGTCAGAGTGGAGACATATACCTCCCAACAAAGGTTCTCTCAGCTCAGATGTCAGCTCCATCTCCTGTGTCCCAATGGATCTTTCCTCCAGCATCACTGCAGGAACACCTCATCCCAATTTTATTAACCCAAACACCTTAACGGTACATCAGGTTGACCAAAAGGATCACTTCTTCCAAGGGAAGAAGCATTAAGGAATTCTTTCCCAGACCCTTTGAGTACGGAGACCTGGGATGGTCACTTTAAGGAAGACTCAGGTCAGTTTTCTGGGTGCCCTTCTCAATCAATTTGAAAGATAAAGGTGGCACAGAAGATCACACATCTGTTTTAATTAAGATTACAGAAGGATGGCACAATTCCCCCCAAAGGGCTCAAGCCATTCCTTGCCCTGATGCACGGATCCGCAGAGCTTGTCTGCTCTTCCAGTTGTGGAGACCCTTGCCACCAGCACAGCTAAGTGGTGGGTGAAGTTCTGGTTCATAGGCAGGGATAGCAAAGAGCAGCTCCAGGGGGTTTAAATCTCCCATCACCAGCTTTGCTCTGACTTTGTTCTTGCTTATCCTTCAGAATCTGCAAAGAGCCCAGCTAACAGCAGCCAATCTGTCCTCACACACGGCAGCTCAAGTTTCCTTCCGTCTTTGTCAATTTCACCTGCTGTGCTCCCTTCACTGGGCCCCAGGTAGAAACTGGAGCAAGTGGGGAAAAGTTTAATTGGGCCCCAAATGTGATTAACCAAGACTGGCTCGCATATGCTCTGCTGGTGTTTAGCATGCCACAAATTCTAACATGACCCAGTGGGTTCTAAAAGCCATTCTGCTTTTAATGTTCCTTGCCTAGTTTACTCAAGTAGGAATTTAAATCAAAAGGTAACATCTATATTGGGGATAACTTTATAGTTCATCTTAATATAACGGCTAATAAATGTCATGTTTTAAAGGAGCTTTTTAAAAACAATAGTTTTAACAATGTTATATACTTTTTAAGGGAATCTGGTAAGCAATTGACGGAATCTGGTACACTGTAATTTTAGGCATTATGACAACAGAGCTACAAACATAGGGAGAGACAGTCTCAAAGGTACTGAACGAGAGCCAACACAGATATTGGGATGTCCACAGAAATAAAAATGAAGCATCCTGCCTCCCCCCAACTCAGGTCCAAATAGGACTTCTTGGCAACAGGATTTCTTTACTGGCCTCCTTTAAATTGGAAAGACGTAAATATTAATGCGGGCTCGGGGGACCTTCTTGGAATCAACATTTCTAGTGCTAGCATTTGAGAAAAAACCCTTCACTGACTCCCTCTTGGTCGTATGAGATCACAGGAGGTTCTAGCAGGGAGGTTCAGGGCATGTGAAGGGAATCGGTAGCCCTCATCTTGCCCTGGCCATGCCTCTGACATGTTCTGCACCTTCAGGTGGATCCCTTAAACTCACAGAGCTTTGTGCTCTTCATCTGTGAGATGAGGGATTTGGGCAAAGCGGTCTCTGTTATGATGTTTGGTTCTGTGCTTGTATGGCTCTATCCCACATTCCCAATGCTTTGAAGAAGAAGGACTGTGGGGCTTCTCCAAAGCCAGTATCTATTTTCAGAAGGGAACAAAACACTCACCAAGAAGCATGTGTCATCCGGCTAATTCTACACAACATCCTGGGCAAAGCAGACATGTTCTGGCATCTCTGCTAAATGTCATCTCAAAAGGGGTGAGTTTCTGATGAGCTCACAAATGCATCTTTTCTGTCTGTTTGTTCTAGAAAAATGTACTGACTTTTTATTTATTTAGTTTTAATAGGTCAAGTCATATAAGCTGGTTAGACAACCCCAAAACGGCACCAGAATACATGGAGCATGAGGGCGTTGACAAATTTCTAGGAACTTTATACAATTTCTGAAATACTTCTATTAATAATATTTACCCATACAAATATAACCTAGGGAAGACTAAGCATTTCTTAGTTGACAATGCTTTTCATGCCATTGAGCATATTAAATAAACCTAATTACTTTTTAACATTTTTCACTTTACAAGGGGAAGGAACAAACTCTTTGAGATTTTCCAGGGGACCTCTGGGAAATACCAAACTCAGTTTGAGGGCAAGAAGATTTCATTTAGGACTTGATTTGGGGGAAGGCAAAGTTGTCAAAAATGTCAAAAGGTTTGAACACTTGACTAAATAGAATCATAGGTCACTGGGAAACAATACCTAGCTACCTTTTTAGCCAAAATAACAGTAAAAGGTTTCCAAAGTAACTGAAGGAGATAACATAGTTATTTAAAACAAAACAAAACAAAACACCTTAGCTCTTTTAAAAGTGAGAAGACTGGGTTCTCTCACATAATCAAGGACATGATAAAGTCAACATAAAGCACAGGAAATGATTCTGATGAGACACAGAATCTTTGTTTCCTAGGCGGATTGCTTAAAAGGTAAAGAAAAAACTCTTACAATCTCTTATTAGGAACAGACCAATAATCCAAGAAAACTGTGCTGTTTTAACAGAGAAAACCAAACTCTAGTTTTGCATCAGTATTGATACTAAAGCTCCTTTAAAAAAAAAACCACATAAATAAATCCACCCAATTTTAGCTTACTTTGACCTTATGATATAAAATTTCTTTTTCAAGATTTTCCACAGACCTACTCTTTGGTTGCAAGTTACCAAAAAGACTCTGGAAACTGTTTTAAGGCAGATATTATGAAACATAATTATTATTAAAAAATACATTCTTAAAACTTTTATTCCACACGTGAGCTTAAAACACTTGGTCACTCAGAAGATGGTGATGTTTTGTTAATTATTTATATTTATTAATATAGTCTAAATATATTATATAGTTATATATTATAAATATTTATTTATATTAATATTATAGCTACTCTTATTTACCAAAGATTTACCCAAATTATGAGGACTTGAAAAGCATTTGGGTTAGTTTCTCTCTTTCTGAGAGTTTTAGGAATAGTTAATGTATAGGAGCACTTCTTCATCTCTAATCCAATACGAATGGTGTCCTTAGAAAAAGGGGAGATTTGGACACAGAGATAGACACACAGAGAGAAGATGATGTAAAAGACGCAAGAGCGAAGACAGCCATGTGACTGGAGTGATGTAGCCACAAGCTAAGGTGTGCGAAGGAATGTTGGCGAACGGCAGCCGCTGGAAGAGGCAAGGCAGGATTCTCCCCTAGAGCCATCCGAGGGAGTATGGCTCTACCAATCCCTTAATTTTGAACTTCCAGCCCCAAAACCTTGAGACAATACAGTTCTGTTGCTTGAAGCCACCTGGTTTGTGGTACTTTGGTACAGCAGACCTAGGGAATGAATACAGATGCCAAGCCAGGGAGGAGAGAAGTGTGAATGAATGGACAGAGGAGCTGGTGGAGGAGAATGAGAAGGAGTCAGTGAGGCAATGGCAGGAAAACCAGGCGTGATCAGCTCAGAGCATCCCAGAGAAGGAAGTGTGCCCAAAAACGATGGAGAGAAATTCCTGCTGAGGGTCTCAGAAGGTAGGCAGGGAGATCTGGAATTTGGCAGCTAAGATGTCACTGTGAACTTGTGGAAGAGCAGTTCTGGGAGAAGGTGTGGAACCAGGATTGCCTGAGAAGGATGCCTGGGCCAACTTTCTTTCGCATGAACTATACCAGCCATTCACCACCCGACTCCCATGGAGCTAAAACATACATTATATCAGTGCAGTTTGCCTGTGAGGACCAAACTGATTTATGCCTTGTTTCTGGGTCTTCTTCTTTGATTAAGGATATGAAAATAAAACGTTTCTTACAAAGAAAAAAAGGTGTTTGATAGCAGCTTGGGGAATGGAGCTATTTACTAAGAAGAAGAAAAATGCAAAATAGAGGATAAATGCAATGAAATTACTCTTAACAAAACACAGCTCTCAAATAAACATACGAAAAAATGCTCAACTTGTAATAAAAGGAATGCAAAGTAGTGAGATACTCTTTTTCTTTCAGTGATTTGGCAAAGATTTAAATATATATGTATATGGTAATACCCTGTGATGATAAGGCTAGATGTGACGGGGCATTTCAACACAAATGTGGGAGGAGAACCTTTTGGGATGATATTTTCATGGGATATTTAAGAACCTTAAAAATATGTATAGTTGCTGATCCAGAAATCCATTTATAGATTTTTGTTTTAAGGAAATAATTAAAGCTATATGCAAAGCCTTTATTATAGGAATATACATTTCAGTGTTATTTATATTACCCCCAAAATGAAAACAAATGAATATTCAATAATACAGACCTGGTTAAATAAGTTATAGTTATATGACTAGACAATAGAAAGTCATTAAATAATAATTTAGGAAACATTTATAGACAATGAAGATATTCAGAATGTATTAATTAGTAGTAAAAAGATATCAAAACAATATTTACAGAAGGAACCAATAAAAAACTTTAAGTACCTGAAACAAAACTATACAAAATAATTACAGTAGTTAATATGGGGTAATGGGTGATTTAAAATTTTTGCTCACTTTTCTTCTTTGATTTTTCTTTTTTTTTCCTAAAATGAGCATGCATTGTTTATATGTTTGAGATGAATAAGTATTATAAATAAGAATTGAGTCTGTTCAAGACCGAGAGAGAGAAGTATTAGATTCACTGAAATTTTATCAAAGGATAAGCAGTGAAGGGCTGTCTTTCTTACCCATTTTATTGATGAAGAAATTCTGGCCCATCGAGGCAAGATACTTGCCAACATGTGGATTCTGTTTTTTTTTTTTTTTAATTTTTTTGGATGTGAACCATTTTCGAAGTCTTTATTGAATTTGTTACAATATTCCTTCTATTTTATGTTTTGGTTTTTTGGCCACGAGGCATGTGGGATCTTAGCTCCCCGACCAAGGATCGAACCCACACCCCCTGCATTGGAAGGTGAAGTCTTAACCACTGGACCTCCAGGGAAGTCCCAACATGTGGATTCTTTTCATTCACTTTTCCCGCCATGTGAGTGTAGGACCACTCACCTGGGAAGATCTGAAGATGACCACTTAAAGGGTTACATGAGGTAGTGGGACAGAAGTATGAACCAAGTATGAGTCAAGTTCCTGATTCACAGTCTACTTTCCCCACCGCAACATCTTCAACCATTCTGTCTTGATTTATTTCTTACATTTAGGATTTCCATTTTGAAAGGAGATTGTTCTACTTCTCAGCTCATTTCATCATTTTGGTTCAAACTCATTTCTCAATGCTTTTGAAGAATTTTCCTTCCTGGACACATTGAACATCATAGACTACAGGTGCTAAACGCTTCTTTTTGTAACCAAAGTTGTCCTCACCATTCAGGTGTAGTGATGAGTCAAAGCCCTTCAATCCAGGCAGCTGTCCCACCCCAAAACAATGGAGTCACAAGATGAACCCCTAAAACATTGGGCAAAGGAGGAAATTTAAAAGCCCCTTACCAAAGGCAGTTAATTACTTTACTGATAATAATAAGATCAATAACAATTGGAGAAAAACTGATGTAAATTTCAAGGATGAGGCAATAGTTGAAAGTACCAGATCAGCTACACCAAAAATTCACCAAAAATGGATTGTTCAACCATGTTCTTTAGGAAGGAAAGCTCAAAAGTAGGAAACAGACAAATGATACAGTAGTTACATAGATCTTCAGTTTGGTTAATATGTGGTTAGCTTTGCCACATAATATATAGGCACTTGGTTCATTTCCAACCAGCCCATTTATCTTCTGCAAATGATTTGTTGATTATAATTCTACTAATATCATCTTTCCTTTAGATCACTGTAATCAAAGGCAGGAAAAGCTTTGAATTATGTGTTCTTTCAGCAGCTATTAAAATAGCCCACCTTACTCCTTTTATGCCTAGAGGTAGGACTTTGTAAGCTTTGCTGTGGTTTAGATCAAATTAAAGACAGATTTTTGCCCCATAAAAAGGACAAAGCACTTTATTTTTGTGGGTTGAGATATCTGTTGTAAATATTAGCATCTACCAAATGATGAGCTGTCTCTCCTCTTTGAACTGAATTCTGGGCTAAAACTTTTTTTGAAAATAGAAATTAATTTATGTTACCAGGGGGGAAGGGTGGGGGGAAGGGATAGTTAGGGAGTTTGGGATTGACATGTACACACCGCTTTATTTATTTATTTTTATTTTTTGTCTTTTTTTAACATCTTTATTACAGTATAATTGCTTTACAATGGTGTGTCAGTTTCTGCTTTATAACAAAGTGAATCAGTTATACATATACATATGTCCCCATATCTCTTCCCTCTTGCGTCTCCCTCCCTCCCACCCTCCCTATCCCACCCCTCCAGGTGGTCACAAAGCACCGAGCTGATCTCCCTGTGCTATGCGGCTGCTTCCCAGTAGCTATCTATTTTTTTTTTTTTTTTTGCGGTACGCGGGCCTCTCACTGTTGTGGCCTCTCCCATTGCGGAGCACAGGCTCCAGACGCACAGGCTCAGCGGCCATGGCTCACAGGCCCAGCCGCTCCGCGGCATGTGGGATCCTCCCGGACTGGGCCCCGAACCCGTGTCCCCTGCATCGGCAGGCAGACTCCCAACCGCTGCGCCACCAGGGAAGCCCTAGCTATCTATTTTACGTTTGGTAGTGTCTATATGTCCATGCCACTCTCTCAGTTTGTCCCAGCTTACCCTTCCCCCTCCCCATGTCTTCAAGTCCATTGTCTAGTAGGTCTGCATCTTTATTCCCGTCTTGCCCCTAGGTTCTTCTGATGATTTTCTTTCTTTCTTTTTTTTTTTAGATTCCATATATATGTGTTAGCATACGGTATTTGTTTTTCTCTTTCTGACTTACTTCACTCTGTATGACAGTCTCTAGGTCCATCCACCTCACTACAAATAACTCAGTTTTGTTCCTTTTTATGGCTGAGTAATATTCCATTGTATATATGTGCCACATCTTCTTTATGCATTCATCTGCTGATGTATACTTAGGTTGCCACACTGCTATATTTAAAATGGATAACCAACAAGGACCTACTGTACAGCACAGGGAACCCTGCTCAGTGTTATGTGGCAGCCTGGATGGGAGGGGAGTTTGGGGGAGAATGGATACAGGCACGTGTATGGCTGAGTCACTTTGCTGTGCACCTGAAACTATTATAACGTTGCTAATCGGCTATACTCCAATATAAAATAAAAAGTTAAAAAAATAGAAATGGTAAATTCTAGGGTAGCAAGAGACAGAGACCAATTGAAAGGTTTATTATTCTCCTTTTATTTTCTATAAATTGTAATGCCAAGTAGTATCTAGGTATTAGCTACATGCTAATATTATCCATAAGCTTGAAGATGAGGGTCATTAATGATCTGAATGGTCCAGGACATCAGAATTGGTCTTTCAGAGGGGATAACAGAGGGGTGCCCATCATCTGCATGCAGGCCTATGGCAACACAACCATATACAGGTGTGTAGGTTGTATCCTCCTTAAGGGCCTCTGGCTGAGGGAGTGAGTGGGAGGTGAAATTGAGGCCATGCTTAGCTGTTACCTGGAGGAAGGGATCTCGTTTGCTAATTTAAATTAATTTATTCAAGAAATATTTATTGAGTGCCTACAATGTGCTAAGTCTTGAGAATATACCAGAAACAAACAAACAAATGCAAAAACTAAAACAGCAACCACAGCAAAAGAGATCCAACCCTCATGAAGCCCACAGCCGATGTGGAAGTGTCAGGGGACTGTGGTTTCTCTCAGCGTGAAGCATGTATTCCTTCTGTGGTTGTTGTTTTTGTTTTAATTTTCCTTTGAGGGAAATTTCTTCATGCTTGGTTCCTCTTTTTTCATCTTCAGGACTCAATGGCTGAATCCAATTTGCGAGAGTTTTTCTTCTTAGATGTCACATGGATCCAAGGCATTTAGGCTTTTGACCTTTTGAATTGACGTCGTGTTCTTACAGAGGAAAGCTTGTAAATGTATCTGGATTTATCGTTTGCCCGTATCATCATTGGTCCTCTGTGTACACTAGCAGCATTATTGAGATAGAAAGATGGAGGGACGGAGAGTGTCAGAGATGGGAGGGAACTTAGGAATCACTTGTGAGTGAGGAATCTGAGGCCTGAGGAGGTTGTGACATGCATGTTGTTACAAGCTAGACAAGCGTGGATTGGAGATTGGTTCTCTGTTTCTCGTCAGGGTTCTCTATGTCAACATATGACCTTAGGACTGCCTTCAGATGGTCAGGCGAGGAATGTGCATTTGGAAATAACCTTGTTCTCAGATATGAAAAGTGCTTTGTGGAGCACATGGCCATGTGTGTTCCAAACCCTGTTTCTCCCCAGTCTAGAGAGTTCTCGAATTTCCTTTGCTCAACGATCAAGTGGCTGGGGACCTTTCGTGGTACAATTCATTAGTTTGTGGTGGTCCCAAGCTGTAACATAAATCTCCAAAAGGACCCCTCTCATATCTTCTTCATTAAAGGAAGTCTTCCTTTGGTATTTCTCTCTGGCACTAGTCCAGGTGTGAAGGAGAGGGACCAAGAGGCAGGGGGGAGGGCTCCGGGCTTAAATGCCAGCAATCCAATTAAAGGAATGTTTAACCTTTGTAAATAAAGCCCCTGCTTAGCCTGCTTCTCAGATGGAGGGAAGAGAATGAACTGATTTAGTACGAAGCCCCCTACTGAGCGGAGAGGACTGGAGTTTATAACTTCCTTCCTGGCAGAGGGAGCTCAGCCTGCTGTTAAAAATTATTCTCCCTCGAAGGCCAGCTGGCGGCAGACGCAGGAAAACATGCAGCGCAGTTAGCCACCTCCTCAGGTGCCCTCCCTGGTGAAGGGGACTCTTTACCTCTGCATCTGGTTCAAAAGAGCCTTTGGAGGGTCCGGTCCAGTGGCTTGGCTTCCATTAAGAACATGAGAAATAAAATTAAATGTAAAACAGCAGACAGTGGGAAGATGAGCAGAAAATAGAATTGAATATTTCACACGCCCTTGGATGGGGAAGACCTCTGTGGTTTAGAAGCAGTTCAGGAAGCCACGCAGGAGAAGATCAGAAAGGTTCTATGTCTATGTGTGTAAAAATATCGAAGGCAAGTAAACTGAAAAATAATTGCCACGAACGTGGCATCAAAAGGCTATTCGTTGTTATTACTTATAATAAATTCATTCATTTAACATTTATTGGGCTTGCTGCTAGAGATACAGAGATCAAAGGCTTCGAGCCCTAGGTGCCACCCTGCAGAGGGGGATAGAATCCATCAACCTTGTTTCTAAACTGCCTGTTTATTCATTCATTGGCAGTTGGGGTGTGTCTGGGGGCTTCTATGTACATATTCCCACATACTGATAAGAAAGCACTAGGATATCGTTAGGTAAATGGACAAGTACAAGAACTGGAAATTTACAAAAGAGGGAATATATTTGGTTAGAAAATATATGTAAGAGTTCCCCATCTTGTTAATAATGATTGAAGTATTATACAAATTAAAATGAGGTCGTTTTAGCCTATTAAATTACCAAACTTATTTTTTAATGATAATATCCAAAGCTAGCACAGATGTAGAGAAATAAGTAATATCATGCTCTTGTAAGTAAATGGGTTTTAGACAGTATGTTGAGAACATTTACTGAGAGTCTAAAATGTCCATATTGTTTGAGAGTAACTGCACTTCTAGGAACTTGTGCAAAGGAAATAATCAAAGATGCAGGCAAAAATTCATATATAAGAATGTTCATAGTATCTATATTCTCCAAAATTAAAAGCAGTTTTTAGACAGTATTTTGAGAATATTTACTGAGTCTAAAATGTCCATATTATTTGAGAGTAACTGCACTGCTAGGAACTTGTGCAAAGGAAATAATCAAAGATGCAGGCAAAGATTCATATATAAGAATATTCATAGTATCTATATTCTCCAAAAATAAAAGCAGTTTTTAAAAAAACATTTTGTTTTTTTGGGGTCGTGCCACGCAGCATGTGGGATCCTAGCTCCCCGACCAGGGATCGAACCCTGCGGTGGAAGCACGGACTCTTAACCACTGGACCGCCAGGAAAGTCCCTCCCAGAAAGCAGTTTTAATGTCCAACAACAGGCAAGTGGACAATTAAATTAAGACATATCTGTACAATAGTTTATTTTGAGTAAAACTCATATTGAAGAATATTTAATGATAATAGATATGCTCAAGATATAATACAAAGTAAAAGAAAAAGCGGGATACACACTATATAGGAGTGGGATCTAAAAAATAAAATGAATGAATGTAATAAAACAGAAACGGACTCACAGGTACAGAGAACAAACTCGTGGTTACCAGTGGGGAGAAGGGTGAGAAGAGGAGCAAGACAGGGGAAGGGGATTAAGAGGCACAACTACTATGTGTAAAATAAATCAGATACAAGGCTTAATGTACACCATGGGGAATATAGCCAGTAGTTTTTAATAATTTTATATGCAGTGTAATCTATAAAAATATCAGCTATGTTGTGCCCCTGAAACTAATATAATATTGTACGTCAACTGTATTTAAATTACAAAAAAAAAGAAAAGGAGGGTGTTTAGCAGAATGTTGGTTATCTGTGGGTGGGGCAGGTGTGCTCTAACAGACATGGAATTCGTGGCTTCTCCTCTAGAGTGTGATGCCAGCAAATCACTTGAACTCTGTGGTTCTCCAAAGAGTCTGTGGACCCCTTGGCTTCACTTGAGGATTTTGCTTTACAAAGATCCCCACTGACTGAAAGGGGGCTTCCTCTTGAGAAGTTGAGGGGAACACACTGGAGAAAGAGATTTGAACCTAACACTGGTTTTGATGGTTGAGAAGGGTGAGCTCTGGGGCCACCAGTGCTGAGTTCCTAGGGACCAAAGATAGACAATGGTTCTGGGGTTGTAGGACCCATCTGTACCCAGCACCTAGGGACTGCAGGAACCCTGAGAGCCACGGTGAGGAAAAGAAAGGTATGGGGTCTGCGATCTTGGTCACGCACGTTCAGCGCCCTTGACTGAGGTCCACCCTGAGAAGAAAGGGCCTTCTTCCTGGTGAAACTCTGATGGTTGGTTGGCAAGTTTGAGGCAGGTGGTGGGGATGTGACTTTCCCTGAGATCAGGTACCTGGCAGGGTGCTTCCAGCCCCAGCTGGGGATGAATGCAAGGAAAGTAGTAGTTGAGGCAGAGACTTGTGTATCAGTCCCTCTTGAAGGAAGCGTAGAAGTCAGATCGCCTCATGTTGGACCATGGAAGCCCCCAGGATTTTGGGCCAACTCAGGGAGAGAAGAAACTTCAAGAGGAAAATGAGACCTCCTGCTAGTAAGACATGACGAGGCTCAATTATTCGTTGGAAAAATAAAAGCAATGAGATCAACCTTACGCATTTTATGATTGTGAAGTGGTGATAGCCATTGTTCTGCAGTGAGCATATAATTTTATACAGACAAAAACAATAAAATTTAAACAACACCACCCTCCCACTCTGATGGTTAGGCAATGTGTGAGATCGTCCCATGGGATTTAAACTTACCTGGCCGTGCGGTGAACCAGATGAGTGTGTGGGCCCTTCTATCCGATAGAGGCCCTCCCTTTAAGGATCTGAGAGCGTGTGTGGTGCGTCAACCCCCTCCTGGCAGGCTCCTCACAGCTCCACCTGGGCCTTAGGGGGCATGTCAGCAGCCTCTGGGGTGTTTGGCGGGCCTGCCGGACGCCTGCTCCCCTCCCGAGAATCAGAGTCAGAGTGTTTCTGTCACGGATGGGCTACCCCTGAGCTTCCAGATGGCTCTGAGCAGGGAAATCTTAATCCCAAAGCAACAGACACCCTTCTGTACCCCAGGCACTGAATAAATCAGTGGCGATCTCCAACTCCATAATTCTAACAGAGCCATCTCTGATGGCTGTGCAATTTGCTGTCTCGTGGGTTAGCGACCGGCCGTAATTGATGAGGAAACTGACAGCACTTTGTCTTCCTTCACCACATTTGTCATTCGGCAGCTGGCTTATTCTTTATCTATTGCCTGTGACTCTCTCTCTCTCTGTGTCTCTCTCCCCCTGGGCACTTGTGGAGCAGATGTATCTCCTCCTCTCCCTACAGACAAAATCTATAAAGCCATAACATGTTTTTAATGCAATTCAGCTTTTTGAAACATGCATAATTGGAGAGTTCCAAAATAATTAGTTTATTATAGTGGGCCTGTAAAAATGAACTTGCATCTCATTTATGAGCCATTAGATCCCATGTTCTACGAGCCTGATTGCTATTAATGCCACCAGCATATAATTTAGCATACTTTATTAAAATGTGTCACAATTGAACATCTCTTGCTCCCAGCCACCACATCTCGGGGCTGGGATGGGCTGTTCTTCCCATAGCAGAATTCTTCCCATAGCAGGCCTGCAGCTTTATTAATTTATTAATTGACTTATTTAATTGTGGAGACATATACATAACATAAAACTTACTATGTTAACTATTTTCAGTGTACAGTTTGATGGTATTAAGGACCTTCAACTTGTTGTGTAACCATCACCACATCCATCTTCAGACATCTTTTCATCTTGTAAACCAAAACGCTGAACCCGTTCAACAATAACTCCCCGTGGCCTGAAGCTTTTGCTGCAAAGTCCCCTCCCCACACCCCTGGTGAGTTGCATTGTGAGGCCCCTTTCTGGGAGAACATATGACATTCATTCTGTTTCTTTTAGGAGCAGTTAAGCAAAGGAAAGAACTAAAGCATTGGGATGGTGAGGAAACAAAGAAGAGAAAAAAATTCAGGATGTGTAATATGTGGTTCAACCCATGGGTAGATGGCCGTTGTTCTAGAACGTAAGAACACTTAGCTCTTTCATGGTCACAAACTTGGATGTTTTTCAGATAAATATAATGAAAATAAAAATATTATTGCATATCTGCTACTGATCTTCCACATGTGCCAGATGTAGAACATGGAGAGGGATGAAAGAAGAATAAGTCCTATTCCCTCCTTAAGGAACTGTGGGTCTGGTTGGAGAAGAGAGCAGGAATTGATGAAAAGTTGTATAATACAAGAGACTAATAATAATGACTCTGTAACAAAACCCTAAGAAGGGAATTGGAATCGCCTGCAGCCCTGGAACACTGCAGGACTGTGCTCAGGGCGAAGGATCTTGGTGTGGGTGGAACAGGTGAGAATAGTTCTTCATCACCCCCTTTATGTATCCCACAGATAGCTGCCCTGGGTGGGGAGAAGGGGAAAAGGCTGCCCCCAGGTGGAACTCTGGGAAGGGGCAGTGGGCTGCAGTAGGACCTCTGTCTCAGGGTCTACCACGTGATGTGCCTACCCCAAACCGTAACCCAGAGATGCTGAACATGAGATGACCTGATGTCCCTTTTTTCCTGCATGGATGTCATCAAGGGGCTGACTGGAACATGACTGGGGTCTTCAGGCAGAAGCCCTGGAGCCTGGTACACAAAGGGAGATAGCAGCTCTGTCTCATTTCTTTGTGGTCTCATCACTGAAGAAGGAGGGGGCTCTCCCGCTTTTCCTTCTTAAGGGGGCAAGTTGAGCTTTGTGACTTGATGTTCTGGGCCTACACCAGGGATTAGAGTCTTTCATTTTTTGGTTTATAGAAGAAAACAGCTGGATTGCCACAAAAATGCAGTCTAAAGAGTGGGGGGTGGGCATCTGAACTTGGGGGCACAGTGATTTCTGAGGCCAGTGGAGGATGTAGAGGTGGATGGAGGATGTAGAGGCTCCCACATGTCAACTCAAGATGGGAAGGACTGTGAGAGGGTGGCACAGGGATGCCTGGGGACTGATCCCAAACACCAAGGTCATGAGAGCCCAAAAGAAGGACATATGGGGCTTCCCTGGTGGCGCAGTGGTTGAGAGTCCGCCTGCCGATGCAGGGGACATGGGTTCGTGCCCCGGTCCGGGAAGATCCCACATGCCGCGGAGCGGCTGGGCCCGTGAGCCATGGCCGCTGGGCCTGCGCGTCCGGTGCCTGTGCTCCGCAACAGGAAAGGCCTCAACAGTGAGAGGCCCGCGTACCGCAAAAAAAAAAAAAAAAAAAAAAAAAGGAGGAGAAAGAGGAGGAAAACAGAGAGGGCAGCTGAATATCCCTGGCTGTGACCCTGGTTATCATTGTAATTTTGTGTAAACAATTTCTGAGCCGCCACTTTCTATACCTATGAAATAAAATGATGGGATTGTACTAACTCTTTTCTTCCAACAAAATTTTACATAGAAGCCCAATATATATGACAGATACCAGTGGGCTACTTAGATTGAAGAGGTGGTGAGTGTGTGTGGGGTGTGTGTAGGGGTGTGTATATTGGGAGGGGGGTGAATACAAAGCCAATAGCTCTACCTTGGAACAAGGTGGAGTAGCTTTGTGTGCCCAGGGAGCCTCTCTCTGGTTGAATGTTCTCTTACTGCTGCATGGAAGCGTCTGGAAGGCATTTGGGAGAGGAGAGCAGAGGCCTTTGGCCCAGGGGAGGGCCTGCATGGGTGTTAGGAATCCCCCAACTGGCCCAGAGTCAAAATACAGGAGTGATAGAAAAAATGGCCAGACCCATGCTGACATCAACTGGGACGTCCCGTCAGATGAAATCCAAGGTATCTGACATATCTGTGACTGGTCTGCCAATATTAGCTCCAGAGGGTAGAACAGGTAGCAAGAGGAAACTGCTACTCCGGGCTTAACTCCAATCGGCAGAGTAAACTTGGTTGGTGAAGCAGAATTGACTGAGGTCCTGAGAATTAATGAGGACACAGTATAGAGTTTGTCGTAACCAAGATGGGAAGGGGTCTCTACAGTGAGAGATGCTGTGCAGGTCCTACTGGGTATCAAAAGGCTCAGAATAATGACGGGTACCATTCCTGCAAGTTGGATGATTTGCACAAGGCATCCAAGTACTGGATGCACAAGTTTTCAAGGCCCCAAAGATGAAGGAAGGGGAAATTCATAGGGACACTCTCTGCTGAGTTCAGGTGTAAATCAGCACGTCTGGACGAGGGAAATGGGGGCTCGTGGCCCAGGATGAATTTGTAGGAATGTTATGTCATGAACGTGGAAGCCTCACGTATTGGGGGCTGCCCAAAAAGCTGAGGAAAATGCAGTAAGCGTTTTCTGATCATAATTGGGACAGATGAAGGGTCAAATATGGGCAGGTGGGCAAGGCCCCTGTCTGCTCTGACGGGGGTGGTGAAGATGGATGGAGAGGGGCAGATCCCGTGGCCCCATTTGATTTCTGCATCCTCCCTCTAGAACGGTGGATTTTGGACTGAAAACTCAGGTGCTGAGTGAGAAACAGGGAGGCAGCAGGGGGTTTGGGTTAAGAGGCTTAGGACAGAGTCCTCACCCTCCGTGATCCTCCTCCTACGTAAAATGGAGATAATAATCTTTATCAGCAGGCCTCATGCTGTGGTCCTCAGGCAGCAGCAGCAGCAACACCTGGGCACTTGTCACACATGCACATCCTCAGGGCTGACCCCAGACCTGCTGCATCAGAACATCTGAGATTGGGGCCTGGGAAGCTGTTGGAACAGACCCTTCAGAGATTCTCATGCCCTCTCAGGCTTGGAATCCTGTGCATATCACTTGGCTGGCAGGAGGCTGAGAGAAGGGGCAGTATAGAAACACCCTTGCACCCTATAAGACATCTTGAAACGATTAGCTTTTAGTACATAAGTTTGAATGTCCTGGCTTGGACGAACAGCATCCCCAAAGCTTGACAAGACTTCAGATGAGATCACCAAAGTGCTGTCAGCTGGCGGAGCACGATTCGAAAAGAGCAAGTCAGATACTTTCTAGTCTAACCAGATGGAAAGGTCTCAGGAGGAAGTTATAAGGAACAGTTGGAGTAGCCAGAATGGTTCTCTTTCGCTCCAATCCTCTCCCCCCAGGCACCTTCCTCCTTTCATTTAGTCAGTGTAATAAATAGAATTAGAGGTGCACGGGGCTCCTCCGTGCAGGGAAGCATAGATTACTTCTCTAGCATCAGAGCACTAATTTGTAACGTAGATTAAATCTGGCTTCAGATGGGGGAGGGATGGCACCTTTAAGATTTGCACATCATTTAGGGAAATCACTCACTTTACACGGATTAGAATGTGTCAGTATCAATACCGGGCATTTCCCTGTTGTCACATGATGTTAGGGGAACAGTTATTTCACGTCTGAGTAAAAATCTTACTTGGAGGCTAAAGTTAATGTAGCAAATGGAACTGTGTGGAAACAGGGCTTGGTCTTGCAAAGTCAGGCAATTGCTCGTCACCGTGCTGGTTAACATATTTTTTCCCCTTCATCTGTTTTACCGGATATGAGACGATTATTGTTTTGCTTAGAAGAGGCCTTGGCCCCTCTGAACTTGGAACCATGTAACACAGACTCACAGTTCAAAGGTTAAAAGAGAATTGATCTGTGAGCTCTCACCAATCCCTTGCTTTGCTCCCTGCTCTATGAAGGATAAATCTCTTTTTCAGATAAATCCAGATTGGTTTTCCAACAGATTGGCTTTTGGCCTCCCCGGCTGAACAGTACTTTGACATAACCTGGACAGCCTCCCTATAGTTACGAAGAAATCATTTCCAACATCTGAGGTTAATTCACTAAATGAAGCGTTGGATTTTCTTTCAGGGAAGCAAGAAAAATTGTTTGGATGAGGTTAGAAAAGGCTAGGCAAGCTCAGAGAACATTCCCTGGGGCTCCAGCCCTGCACGAAGCTCTATTGGACATTTCTGGCAGCGCTGGATGAATCAACAGTAGGAAAAAAAAGCCCTCATTTTTGCATTGTCTTTTATGTTTTGAGTGACTTATTTATTATCCAAAAGGCCTTGTGAGATAAGAAAGACGGGTGGAATTAGCCTTGTTTGGCAAATGAGCAGACTGTGCCTGGGGAGTAGCTGACTACGGCTGGTCACTCAGCACACATCCAGTTACACCATACAAGGGTCAAGGGGTCTCTGGTCTCTTCCACTGGGCTGTGGCTCCTTCTCATTCAGTGGGTCTGACTCCAAGTGCTTGCAGAAGGAAAGAGAAAAGAAAGAAATGTACAAATCACATTATCCCAGCATAGGGGAATCCTGGCTGCTGTGGCTTCATGCTGTCTCTCCCTGCAGGTCTCAGCATCCCTGCCATTATCATGTTCCTTGAGAACATGTTATTTGGGGAAAGACCTCAAGTTCTCTTGGAAGACCCACACTGCAGCAAGGACTGGTTGATTTGATGTGTTTAAATCTTGCACTGGTGGGAGATCAAGTCTCAGAGGATTGGAAGAGAAAAAACCAAGAGGGGGGAAAAGCTCAAAGGCTGGGGCACAGGCAAGGGTCCCAGGGCTGAAGGGGGCTACAATGGGCGCCCTGGCCTAGGAGGTGCCTGCAGGCCCTTGATGTATAGAGGTATTTGTATTTGTGTGCAAGGGAGTGGCACACAAGAGCCAGAAGAGTCTCATCAAGAAATTCCTGGGAGTGAGCCTTGCATGGAGAAGGAGGCCTGTTGTGATCTGAAAAGGAACTATAAGAAGGGGGCCAGGTGGCCGACCTCAAGGACACAGGGGAATAGGGAAAGCCTTGGCCTTCTGAAAGCCACCAGACTTAAGTTCAAGCCAATAGAGGATGACAGGCTATCAGACGTCTCTGTGCTGACGATATTTGGAGAGTCCTTGTTTATTTTGTCTAATTTGGAGTGAAAAAATATATGTTATGGGTTGAATTGTGACCTCCCCAAATGCATATGTTGGAGTCCCAAGGCCCAGTACCTCAGAAGGGGACTGTATTTGGAGACAGAGTCTTTAAAGAGATAAAGATAAAATGAGGTCGTTAGGATGGGACCTAATCCAATATGACTGGTGTCCTTATAAAAAGGGGAAATTTGGACGCAGAGTCAGACACGAACAGAGGGAAGGTGATGTGAAGACACAGGGAGAAGACGGCCCTTTACAAACCAAGGAGAGAGGCCTGGAGCAGATCCTCTTCTCACAGCCCTCGGGAGGAACCAACCCTGCCAACACCTTGGTCTCAGACTTAACAGCATCCAGACTGTGAGGCAATACATCTCTGTTGTCCAAGCCCCCCAGTCTGTAGTACTTTGTGACAGCAGCCCTAGCCAACAAACATAATCTGTTACAATAAAAATAGCCGCCCCCAATGTGGATGAACCTTGGAAACGTTATGCTAAGTGAAAGAAGCCAGACACAGAAGGTCAGCCACTGTATGATTCATTTTCTATGCAATGTCCAGAATAGGTAAACCCACAGGGACAGAAAGCTGATTAGTAGGGTTGCCAGGGGCTGGGAGAGGGAGGGAGTGAGGAGTGACTGTGTCCCGGATCTGAGTCTCCTCTGGGGGTGATGAAAATGTAGCTAGATAGTGGGGATGGCTGCACGACATCATGAATGTATCTCATGCCGATGAATTGTACACTTTAAAAGGGTTAGTTTTCTGTTCTGTGCATTTCGTCTCATTTTAAACAAATGAATGTGTTGTGTGCAGCCGTGGTAGATAAGAGCCTGTTGGGAAGGGTACCCCCTTCCGCTCTGCAGTTTGCCTCGGTGGAGTGGATGGTGGTAGCCTTGGAAAGGATGCAGAAGCGTATGGAATCCCTGGGGCCAGTGGGAAGGGAGAAAGGGCACTGGATCCTAGTCTGCTCAAAGTGACTGTGGTGTTGGACAGGCATTGCTGAGCTAAGGGGACAGGAAGCTCCTTGACCTTGACCTGTATTCTGGTTGTGCTGAGCCCTGCACACTGTCTGGATGAATCCCTAGAGTAGGCATGTGTCCTTGGGGTGCCCGAGCCTCTTTTGAACACTCTTCTCGTGTTGAGAAGTTTCCACACTTTTGAGTCTCGCCTCCCAAGCCAGTATCACTTTTCTCCAGGCTTCCTTGCGACTGGGGCGCAGGGATTAACCAGATGCAATGGCCCGGGAACAACTTAGCAGCGATGACACGAGGAAGGAGGCTCTTTGCAGAATTTGTTCCATGGGAGGGTGGGAGAGGGTGTCCAGCCTTCAGAGGCAGCTGAAGGGGACCCAGAATTGGCGTCCCCGGCCCACAGTGGAGGAGTGCCTTCAGTGTGTCGTTACAGCTCTCCCCGTGGCAGGAGCAGTTCCAGAATGTTCTGTCGACTGTGCTTCTGACCTCAGAGCCCCCAGCCTGGACTCTGCAAGCCCTTGTGGTGATTCTCAGCTGCCTTTTATACCTGAACAAAGTGGGGTCTTGTCAGTCAGAACCTTGGTGTGTTATGCTTTTACCTCAATAATAACAAAAGCTTCGACGTTCAGGCAACTCTTGGCCTCTGTGTTCCAACCATGGGTAGAAAGCCAGGCAGCAGGGACTGTAAAATCAAAAATGCCAAGAAGACCAAGGACAACCCATTCTGTGTTCTAGAGAATTCTGAGCCCCATTTCTATCCTGCTTATCCCAATTGTTCTTTGGATCACATGGGCCAGTCAGTTCTTTCCTTTGCTTCAGCCAGTCCATACTGGGTTTCACTCACATGTAATCCAGTCCCACTTAAGCACGCCCCAAAACTGCAGGGCGTCCATCCGCATCTGCTTGGGTTCCACCCAGAGGGAGCTGGGAATGGGGCCCTTTAGGCCAAGTGTGAGCGGTTAGGTGGGGAATGCAATGTTCCTACCTCAAAGGCAGTAGCAACCCTCCAACAGACTCTGGGAAATCTCCTTGACAGCATCTCTCTAGTACAGAGAACTCTGCTGTCAACTTTTCCACTTCAGCCTAAAGCTATTCCCCCAATTCCTGGACCTCCCCCCGTCTGGCCCTGGGCCCTCATCTTGGCCTCGTCTGGGCTCACAGACTGACTGGCTTGCCAGACCTGCTCCCTTTTCTCACTGAGTGAACGTCATCTCCCAGAGTCTCAGTTTCTCGTCTGTAAAATACGATGAAAATATCTTCTCAGCAACCCCACACAAGTTTGTTGTGGAAAGATGGAAACTACGGTGTGTGAAGTGGTTGGTACAGTGCCTGTCACAAGAGTCTTTTCTCATCTGTAAACCATGAATAACTTTCCCTGGTGAGTGTCTCATGGTTTACCTGCTTTACGGGGAACACAGCAGGTAAAGCATTTCCAACAGTGCTGGGCACATTCTCAAATGCTCAAATGCGAGTTTCCTCCTTTCATCCATGAGGCCGAGACCCTCCAGCTATTCTGCTCCCGCAGTCCTGGTATTTTTGCTGGTGCCTTTGGTCCTCTGGTGTGCATGATCCCCCATCTCTCCCTCCCTAAGAACTTTCTTGACAATCCCATTGTGTGTGGGGAAGGACGGACTAACGTTTCAACAAATGACCCTTTGAGAAAAGCATCAGAAAATTATCCTTAGCGAGGGGCTCTGATTAATTTAAAGACTGCTCTTGGGAAAGAATTTGCCATATTAAATACAGTGGGACCTCCCTTGGAGATATTCAGTGTTGAAGGTATCCTAAACACCCCTGCGTTACCACTAAGCATTTTAACTTTACCAACAGGAAATGTCACTGATGGGCCAAAGGGAATATTTCCTTTTGCCACCGGGGCTTTTTAAGTCCGAGCTCTGGGAAGGGTGAAGGGGGAACTTCTGGAGGTGAGTTTTCTACTGAATACAGCCACCGTGTCAAAGATACTCTTGTCACTTGATTTGTGAAGGCAAATGATTTCAAGTGAACGTAGGCTTTACTCTCCAATTAAAAGTACTGGATGTTCTCCAACGTGGCAAATTCTCCCCTGGCTTTGCAGAGGATGATAATGAGTTATTGCTAATAGAACCATAAAGCTGTTATTTGTGTGAGTAAAATGGAGCTAATGTGTAGATAAAATTAAGCTTTAAAATGAAATATTGTTAAAACAAAACAGTTAGTGAATTTAGACACGTTATTGAGCAGGTAAGTTTTGCAACTGACCAGAGTGGATAATTTTAATTGGTCTCCTTGAACCAAAATCAATATTGGAAATTGTACGGCATATCAGAAACATACCCGTCTCCTCCTTCTGTTCATATTTGGATCATTTCCGGCATGAATCCCAGGCCCAGTCTCGTCAATCCTCATGGGCCAGGAGGGAGGGCCTGGGTCAGATCATTCTCTGCTCTTATGGAGGGCACCTGATCAATCCTGAAATCCAGGAGAAATCTGCCTGATCTCAAGATGAACTTTCCAGGGATATAGTGCAAAACCCAAGTGCCAATCTTATCCTGTGCCAACTTCAGCCTTGGGAGGGAAATTAATAGCTGGATTCAGGCAGGACCCTCCACAAGAGGGCCTCAGATTTGTAATATTAGTGGGCGAGAAGCAGAACAGCAGAGACAGAAGCACTCACTTCTATGCTTCCCACAGTTCAGATCTCTAGAAACCTATGGACGCTTAGTTCTAATCGGTTATACATCACCTAAGATGCTTTGGGTGTGGCTGGGTCCCGGAGGTGGTATGCCTTCCCTGGCATTGCCAGGAAAATGCCATGCACTGAATGGCTTAGATTAGGGGTTGGCAAACCACAGCTTGTAGGACCAAATCCCACCATCTGATTTTGTATGAGCTAAGAACAGTTTTTACATTTTCAATAGTTGAAAAAAATCAGAAGAAGAGTAAGAGTTCATGACACGTGGACTTACGTGAAATTCAAACTTCAGTGTCCGTAAGCAAAGTTTTTGGGGAGCACAGCCACACCCATTAGTTTATGTATCGTCTGTGGCTGCTTCCTTGACATGATGGAGGAGTCGAGTGGTTACAGTAGAGACTGTAGGGCCCACAAGCCTAAAATATTTACTGTATGGTCCTTTGCAGAAAAAGTTTCTTCTTGCTTCGACTATTTGCTGTCCTTGAAGGACTGGAGCTGGGTATGGGGGCGCTGTAGGGATGAGGGCTAGATACTGGGGTGTTTTTTTTTGGCTTTTCCAGTCTTGTATTCTTTTTTTTTTTTTTAACATCTTTATTGGAGTATAATTGCTTTACAATGGTGTGTTAGTTTCTGCTGAACCACAAAGTGAATCAACCATACATATACAGATATCCCCATATCTCCTCCCTCTTGCGTCTCCCTCCCACCCTCCCTATCCCACCCCTCTAGGTGGTCACAAAGCACCGAGCTGATCTCCCTGTGCTATGCGGCTGCTTCCCACTAGCTATCTATTTTACATTTGGTAGTGTATATATGTCCATGCCACTCTCTCACTTTGTCCCAGCTTACCTTCCCCCTCCCCGTGTCCTCAAGTCCATTCTCTACATCTGCGTCTTTATTCCTGTCCTGTCCCTAGGTTCTTCAGAACCATTATTTTTTTTTTTCAGTTCCATATATATGTGTTAGCGTACGGTATTGGTTTTTCTCTTTCTGACTTACTAGACACTTGAACAAGATCAGGATTTTATTAGGGAGAAGGAAAGGGGAAGCCGATGCTATGCAGGAAATTAATGGTGTTCATTACATTCGAGAAGCCATCCAATTTCTCTGAGACTCATTTTCCACACCTGCAGATGTGGGGTATAGCAGATAAGTTTCTGGGGAATTGGTGAGAATTCAGGAGAAGGTGTGTAGATATGACTGGGTGACGTATGAAGGAAGGAGGGAAGGGAGCAAGGAAGGAATAGGGAGTCGTCAAAGGTGAGGTTGGGGAGGTGAGCTGGCCCCTATCATTGGCTTTATTCTTCAACATATAGTGGGCTTTGAAATTCTTCAAACAAATGACGAAGTGGCATTTGCATTGGAGGGAGAGAACATGGCATTTGGTGTGGCTAGAGCAGAAAGGTCATTTGGTCAGAGAGCAACAAAAATGAAATGCTCATTGAAAGGGAAACTCATCAGATTGCTTTCTCCTTAACCTTCCCCCAGGAGAGGGAAGAGACAAGGAAGGGACAGCTCTAGGGAACAGGATATGGGATTATATGGGTGAAGCACACTCAGAATAACCCTATTAAAACGGGCATCTGGTCAGAAAGCTGTGTGTCATGCAGTGATGCTTAGACTAGGAGGGTGGTGGGAGGAGCACGGCCCACAGCGGGCTTCCTGAGAGAACATGGAGAACGCTGTCTCAGAGGCCACGGGTTCTTGCTCTGTGACTTGGAGCAAATGGGTCCACCTTTCTGGTTTTCTGTTATTTATTTATTTATTTATTTAATTTATTTTTTTTGCGGCACGCGGGCCTCTCACTGTTGTGGCCTCTCCCGTTGCGGAGCACAGGCTCCGGACGCGCAGGCTCAGCGGCCATGGCTCACGGTCCCAGCCGCTCTGCGGCATGTGGGATCTTCCCGGACCGGGGCACGAACCCGTGTCCCCTGCATCGGCAGGCGGACTCTCAACCACTGCGCCGCCAGGGAAGCCCCTGGTTTTCTGTTTTATAATCTGAGAATGAGAACTCTCCAATGAGATCATTTCTTTGAAAACATGAATGTACTAGCAGGAATAGATTCAAGCTTCGAGAGACCCAAAGTTGAAATACTTGGGGAACTCTCTTTAAGGAAAAAGAAATACCAAATTGAACGAGAAAGTAAAAATTTATAAGGCGGCAGGAAATCTGACAAATGATATATTTTAAAGTGGTGAAAAACACTCTAAACGTCACAAAAATTCAGAAAACTATCAAAATATTATTATGAATGAGCTGCTTGGTAAATCCTCATCCAGTTTTTGGCTGCATACTTTTGGCTCACTTTTTTTTTTTTTTTTTTTTGATGTGGACCATTTTTTAAAAGTCTTTATTGAATTTTTTATGTTACTGCTTCTGTTTTATGTTTTGGTTTTCTGGCTGCAAGGCATGTGGGGTCTTAGTGGCCTGACCAGGGATTGAACCCGCACCCCCTGCATTGGAAGGTGAAGCCTTAACCACTGGACCTCCAGGGAAGTCCCTTGTCTCATTTCTTCATATGACAATACTTTTATTACATTTTCTGAAGAGAGGATAGAATGATAACTTAGCCTTTTCGATGGAAATTTGTTTTTAATGATTGATAATTGGACAGAAGGAAACACGTGACTCACCCCACAGCTATACTTGCTGTTTGCAGTCTCTCTCCAGGTCTGTGACCTGCAAACAGAGGGATTCTAGTATTTTCTATTTGGCATGACTCCCATCAAAAAACGTAAGCGTGGGGTGTGTTGGTCATTGTGTACACTGTACCACTGCATGAATTCCTAATGCTAAGAGTTTACATTTTTGCCTGGACATCAATGAGAACTGAACTCTCTACGTACACTGTTACCTGCCTGATGTAAGAAAGACACGTATTTCATACCTTGTTCCTGTTCCATTGCCCATGTGCTTCTGATGCTATGTCAGGATCCAGGGGAGCTGGCTGTGTGCAGCAGGGATATCCGTGAAAACCAGGATGGTTAGAACAAGTGACTTGAAGCCATATATGTGTCTTAATGAACTAAGCCAAATGTGTCTCTAGTGCGCCTTAGCCAGACCCAGATATTCAATAAGTGATACTGAGACAACTTGCCATCCTAATGGAAAGATCGTATTATTTCCGTATTACTCATAAATACCTCCAATAGTCTATGTGGATTAAAGACATACATGTAACAAACAAACCCATGAGACGCTTAAAGGAGCACGTAGGAGAATTTCTTAATGACATTGGTGTAGGGGAGGATATCTTAAATCAGTTGGAAAAGGAAAACGTCGTAAAAGGAGACAACAATAGAATTAGCTTCATCAAAATTTTAAATGTCTGTGATGACAATAGACGCTGTAAAAACAACTGCTATTTTTTTAACATCTTTTTTGGAGTATAATCGTTTTACATTGTTGTGTTAGTTGATGCTGTATAACAAAGTGAATCATCTCTACGTATACATACATCCCCATATTCCCTCCCTCTTGCGTCTCCCACCCTCCCTATCCCACCCCTCTAGGTGGTCACAAAGCACCAAGCTGATCTCCCTGTGTTATGCTGCTGCTTCCCACTAGCTATCTGTTTTACATTTGGTAGTGTATATATGTCCATGCCACTCTCTCACTTCATCCCAGCTTACCCTTCCCCCTCCCTGTGTCCTCAAGTCCATTCTCTATGTCTGCGTCTTTATTCCTGTCCTGCACCTAGGTTCTCAACACTGTTCCAAGTCTTTTGCACGTATTATCTCACTTAATTCTAATAACAATAAAATGAAGAGTATTATTACCTCCATTTTAAAGATGAGGGAACCGAGGCAGAGGGAAATCAAATAATTTTCCCAATGCCATGTGGTTAGTTTATAAGTGGCTGAGTTAAGAGACTTACTCTTAACTAAATGTGTTATCCTATCTCACCTTCTTGCCATTTTATTTGTAATAAAGTGAAAAGACATGGCACAGATGAAGAGAAGATCCTTGCAATTCATAAAACCATCAGAGGATCAACATTCAGAATATATAAAGAACTCCTACATGCCAATTAGAAAAATAGAAACGGCTCAATTGAAAATGGGCAAAGTATGGAGGTTCCTTAAAAAACTACAAATAGAACTACCATATGACCCAGCAATCCCACTACTGGGCATATACCCTGAGAAAACCATAATTCAAAAAGACTCATGTACCACAATGTTCATTGCAGCTCTATTTACAATAGCCAGGACATGGAAGCAACCTAAGTGTCCATCAACAGATGAATGGATAAAGGAGATGTGGCACATATATACAATGGAATATTACTCAGCCATAAAAAGAAATGAAATTGAGTTATTTGTAGGGAGGTGGATGGACCTAGAGTCTGTCATACAGAGTGAAGTAAGTCAGAAAGAGAAAAACAAATACTGTATGCTAACACATGTATATGGAATCTAAGAAAAAAAAAAAAGGTCATGAAGAACCTAGGGGTAAGACGGGAATAAAGACACAGACCTACTAGAGAATGGACTTGAGGATATGGGGAGGGAGAAGGGTAAGCTGTGACAAAGTGAGAGAGTGGCATGGACATATAGACACTACCAAACGTAAAATAGATAGTTAGTGGGAAGCAGCCGCATAGCACAGGGAGATCAGCTCGGTGCTTTGTGACCACCTAGAGGGGTGGGATAGGGAGGGTGGGAGGGAGGGAGACACAAGAGGGAAGAGATATGGGAACATATGTATATGTATAACTGATTCACTTTGTTATAAAGCAGAAACTAACACACCATTGTAAAGCAATTATACTCCAATAAAGACGTTAAAAAAAAAAAAGAAAATGGGCAAGGGATAAGAACAGATGGTTCATGAAAGAGGATCCAGAAATGTCAAGACACACAAGAAAAGATGCTCAACGTTACTAATAACTGGGAAGATGCAAGTTAAAACACCAAGGGGATTCATCTCATAGCCAGCATACGTGCAAAGGCTGAAAAGTTTGGTAATAGCAAATATTGGGGAACATGTAGGGACCAGGAATTATTCTGAGGGTCAGATGATGCAATTACTTCCAGGAGCAATTTGACAGGATCTAATGGAGTTGAAGATGTACAGTTCTTGTGACTCAGCAATTTCAACTCCATTCAACTCTAATAGAAACCTTCACGCTTACGCATAAGGAGGAGAGTGCCAAGTTTTCTCTACTGTACTGTTTTAATTGCAAAACAATAAAGATGTTAAAAAATAATAAAATATATACATATTTTTTAAAAATTGATTTAATTTTTATCAAAGGAATACATGCATCTTGTTTTAAAAAATCAAATAATACTAAAGTGTTTATAGTAAGAAGCAACATTCCTCTGTGGGGTTTCATCACCCCCAGTCTTGCTCCCTGGAGGCAATCACTATCTACTGTCTTAGCTTTATTTCTTTCAGTATTTATCTCCATATTTCTGAATAACATGTGTAGCAGGGCAATAAATAGATTTTTGCTTTGGTCTCAGAATTGCAGCTATAACCTCAAAGCGGAAAATAATAGGTGCTAAAAACTCCCACAGTCCAAAGAGAATTGACAAGATGACAAGACTAATCTCCCAAAATCATACTAACATGTGGCAGAAATAATACGAATAGATAACACGTGTCCCAAGTCCTATTCTCACCTCCTTAGAGTCATTTACTCATTTAACTATTGTAGTAACCCTACGAAATCCCTCTGTTTTATAGATGAGGTAACTAGTAATTCTGACCAACGACAGCAGTAGGTTTCTATCACAGATAGTCTCGCTCTTGACCATTACATGATACTGCCATCACCCAGTCCTTCCACTCCAGCCTGTATGGGCAGAACACCAGAAACTCTGGAAGGATTTTGCCCTCAGCTTAGGGGTGTCTCTTCACTTTCCCGTGCACCCTGTACATTGCAGCTGTGAATCAAGAAATTGGGGGGGGGGTGTTCCAAGTAGAGGTTAGGGGTATCTACAAGAGGGCAAGATGGGCATCTCATTCCTCTGATGGCTGTTTGTTTGAGGCCCATTGGCTGATTGCCCTTCCTGTCTATTTCAGCAGGGAGGAAGTAATGAGAGCAAGGTGGGAATAAAGACATGGAAAAGATGCAGGATTTCTTGTAGACCAAAGGGGCACTGGGGAAGTTAGCCAAGCTTGAGCCAATTTGGTAGCACTCTGGTGGAAGGGACAGTAGGAGCAAGAGGCCAGGTGTGAGGTTGGATGGAGTCAGAAGAGGTGAACCTGGTGGTGAGAAGGGACCTGAGGGTCCTTCAAAAAACTCATACAAGTTCCGTATGAGAGAGCAAATCAGCACCAAGATTCTGGCCAAATGGTCAACATGTAAGACCAGCCAGTGTTAGCCAGGAGGCAACAACAGCAGTGTCAGGTAAACATAAAGGTGTTTACACCTTTACTCTGACCCCTACTTCCTGACCAAAATGGAAGGGGGTGAAATGGCCGACATGTCTCCTCCACGCTTTGAGTTCCTGGGTTGAGGCTCATCTGGAGATGAGAGAAGAGAGGAGAGAAGGAGGACAATTAACAGGACCTAAGGTTGAAGTTTTAAAATGAAGACAGAGGGATTGGACATTTCACACCATTCTTAAAACGACGAGCAAGCTCTGGGGTCTGACTGAGAGATTATTAGCTGAAAAGAAAATGAAATTCAATATAGCACAGTTGAAGGTAGAGATCAGATGAGAAAATAAAATGACCTCATGTTTATACCCTCATCTCAGACTGAGAATATGCAGTTCTCTGAGTAGCAGATGGTTGCATTGGCTGAATGCATGTGTTTTTTCACCGTTTCTTGTTGATTTAACAGTTTAAGTATTTTCTATTGTGTTTTTCTGTATGTAGGTAAATGATGAATTAGCTCCTTTTCATGCTTCCTTTCTACACATAAACCTTTTCTTCCCTATCCTATGAACTCAGCTGTATGTTTAGAAAATCAATCATAAAATTTATGCTATGGTAGCTGTCTAAATATTGTTCACTCATGGGCCATACTTTGTCTATGATTACATTTCCTTTCTTGGAAATGAGTAGAGGATAAATACTTTTTTTTCATTTACCTTGTTTTCTATGTACATGTCTTTGGATTTTACCATCAGACCTGTCAATTTTCTATACATGGTTATTTTCTCCCCAAATGCTCACACATATGAAATCTTTCAGGTTTTTTCCTCTCCCCCCTAGAATAATCTCTCCTGAAAGTCCAATCTACCATTCTTGTTCTCTGAATCTGCTGCATGGCTGTTATCCTGAAACTCTCCTTGGTCAACTTCTTGCATTGGAGTTAGTTTTCCTAGATCCAGTCTTCCTTTGTTTTTTCCTTTCTTGGCTGTCTGGATTCCACTCTCCCCCTCCCTCCCTCTTTTCCTCCCTTCCATTTTGTTTCTTTTATCATTGCATGTCTGAAAATGTCTTCATCATAGTTTCTTCTTTTTTGGCTCATGTAGCTGTATAAAATATTCTAGATTTTTACTAATTTGGCTCCCCCTCAAAAGCCCAGGATGTGACAAAAGCCTTTTCATGTGTCTGTTGATTATTTGTATGTCTTCTTTGGAAAAACGTCTGTTCAGGTCCTCTGCTCACTTTTTAATTGGATTGTTGTTTTTTTTGATACTGAGTTGTATGAGTTCTTTATTTTGGATATTAAACCCTTACCAGATATTTCATTTGCAAATATCTTCTCCCATTCAGTAGGTTGCCTTTTTATTTTGTTGGTAGTTTCCTTTGCTGTGGAAAAACTTTTCAGTTAGATGTAGTCCTATTTGTTTATTTTTGCTTTTGTTGCCTTTGCCCAAGGAGACACATCCCAAAAAATATTGCTCAGACTGATGTCAAAGAGTTTACTGCCTATGTTTTCTTCTAAGGGTTTTATGGTTTCAGGTCTTACATTTCAGTCTTTAATATATTTTGAGTTTATTTTTGTACATAATGTAAGAAGGTGGTCCAGTTTCATTCTTTTGCATGTAGCTGTCCAGTTTTCCCAACATCATTTATTGAAGAGACTGTCTTTATCCTATTGTATATTCTTGCCTCCTTTGTCATAGACTAGTTGACCTTATGAGCATGGGTTTATTTCTGGGCTCTCTATGCTATTCCATTGATCTATGTGTCTGTTTTTGTGCCAGTACCATGCTGTTTTGATTATTATAGCTTTGTAGTATAGTTTCAAATCTGGGAGAGTGATAGCTCCATAAAAAAGAATGAAATTTTGCCATTTGTGACAACATGGATAAACCTTGAGGGCATTATGCTAAGTGAAATAAGTCAGACAGAGAATGACAAATGCAATATAACTTCATTCATATGTGGAATCTAAAAGACAAAACAAATGAACAAACAAAAAAAACAGAAATAGACTCATAGAAACAAAGTCATCGAACAAACAGGTGGTTGCCAGAGGGGAGGAAGGTGGAGGCACAGATGAAATAGGTGAAGGGGATTCAGAGGTACAGACTTCCAGCTACAAAAAAAATAGGTCAAGGAGATGTAATGTACACTTCGATACTATAGTATGTAACAACTTTGTATGGTGATGGATGGTAACTGGACTTACTGTGGCGATTATTTTATAATGGATAAAGATCTCAAATCACTGAGTTGTTCACCTGAAACTGATGTAATATTGTCTTTCAAGTAAAACAATAAAAAACAATAACAAAAAAGAAATGATAATACCAATTATGTTTTCTTTTAAAAACTGAACATGTGTTTAGGGAGAGGATTTATGTAGCAGAAGCACTGCAGACCTGGGGATCCCTAACACATGAACAACAGAGACCACCCTTTAAACAAGCCTGCTGACCCTTACCCTCTCACCCTGCAATCAGTGATTTCAGATGTAATGAAATCCTGATCAATCTCTATACTGTAGGTAGCACACTCTTTCCCCTTCAGTTTTTTAAAAATTTATTTTGTTGAAGTATAGGTGATTTACACTGTTGTGTTACTTTCTGCTATACAGCAAGGTGATTCAGTTATACATATATATACATTCTTTTTCTTTTCCATTATGGTTTATCATAGGATATTGAATATAGTTCCCTGTGCTATACAGTAGAACCTTGTTGTTGATCCATTCTCTGTATAATAGTTTGCATCTGCTAATCCCAAATTCCCAACCCATCCCTCCCTCACCCCCCTTACCCCCTTGGCAACCAAAAGTCTGTTCTCTATTCCGCTTCAGTTTAAATTGACTTGGGGATAGTGCTACTCAGCAAGCAGCAGAAGCTCCCGTCCCTGCCCTTCTCGCAGCGTATGTTGTCACTCCTAATAGGGAAAAGATCAACTCCTGCCTTCCCTTGTCTCTCCTGATTAGAGTCACCAGCGCCCTCCACATTGGGGACCAGACTCGGTGTGTTTCTGAGCCAGCCCTGACTCAGGCAGCAGCTGAGCAGCAGCCCCAGCCCCGCCAGGAGGAGTGGGGCCCGGAGTCACTCCTGCTGCCTGTTGCTACCTGTCCTGATATGACCTCATAGTGTCCGGTGCTGTCGGTTTATTCAGAATTAAGCAAGGGTTCTGCCTCTCTGCATTTAACCTTCAGTCCATTATGGGGAGCAGCGCTCTGAAACATGCCCTTCCTGGCATTAGGATGCCTCCTGCCCTAGGGAGTCCAAACCTCCTCCCTTGGTTTCCAGATCCCACCTGCCTCCCACTGTGAGGGGAGGGCCTGCCTTTTGTGCTTGTAGGACAAGCTGACCAGACTGCTGGTTTGAACGGCCTCGTGTAGCCCCTGCCCGAGCAACCTGGAGCTCACCAGTCCGTTTGTGCTTTGTGTACTGGCCTCAGACCTGGGCAAAGGGGCTTCTGTCCTGGCTTGCACACTCTAGAGGGTCCCACCAGGGCTGTCCTCCAGCTGGGCGCAACCCGTGGGGCAAGAAGACCACCTGGTCAAGAGGATACGCCCACCTGGAACCCACAGCTTCCCCCTAGACCATTCTCCAGATACCTGAGACTCAGGACTCAGCCCCTACAGTCATGATGCTGCTTCTAGGGCCCTTGCAAGCCTCTCCCCTGGGAGCTGCCATAGTATGAACGACTCTAGGCTTGAAGCTTAGCCTAAAGCTATTTGCATGGGGTGTGGAAAGAATTTAGACGTGTGCAAACATGCAAGGCCTTTTGCAAAGCAGGATATAACCCAGAATGGGGGAGAAAGGGATCAGGCAGGGGGCTGGGGGTGAGGGTCTCCACAATGCCATATTCAGCGCAGAACCCAGAGAAGCTCAAGAATTCTAAATTCTGACTTGGCTTTTTAGGTTATCATGAAGGTCTCTTTGTCAAGGAAGAAATACATACTTTATTTAGCAGTTCGTTAGCTTGACTTACAACCTGTTACTATTTCTCTGCCTGGCGTGAAGCCTCGATTTATTCTCTTACCCTGGACCCTACCGGAGTCAGAGGTGGGTCTAGGCTCAACCCTTGTCCCATCTGGTCACAACAGCCTCCCTACCACTTCCTCATGTTCTTGAGACGCCATCTGTTTCATACTCAGGTGGAGCCAAAGTGTGACATAAATAGTCTTGCAGCGTCACAGGAGGTAGAGGGAAGCAACATACATTCAGAGGAATGAGAATATGCTGATAAAAATAATAGGGGCTTTAGAAACCAGCCAAGCTAAATCCCAGCTCAGCCGGCAAGAAATTTGACTTCTCCAAGCCCTAATTTTCTCATTTGATACAAGCGGGAAGAATTCTATACCCTAAGTTTGATAAGGATTAAACCAGTGAGTCAGTCCAGGGCCTTACACAATGCCTGGCTCATAACCCACACTCAGTAAACAAGCCTCTCTCTCCTGCTAATTCTGGAAGGTTTCATTCTCTTAGAACGGGATCCACCAACACTAATTTGTGTCCTTGTCCAGCATGGTGCATGGAAAAGATATTTGCCCCTGGAATCTGATGTCTGTTGCAAGAGCTGCCCGTTCTCGGACTCTCTAGTCTATTCCAGGACCCCTGACTTCACTCCCCCCCATCTCCCACTCTCCAACTCTGGGATCTGGTCTTTCCAGCCATGTGGGCTGCTTCCATCTTGCTTCACCACTGTTTGGAATGATTATCCAGGATGCTGTGTTTGGGTTCTTTTTGCCATGAGCTTTCCCCATTAGCCATTCTGGAATGGACCTTCCTCCTTCCCAGGCTCTGGCTCTCACGGCAGGTCTGGGTGTGGGCACCATCCATGGTTCAATTAGGGCCATGAATGGGGCTAATGTGTCCCATCTCCTCAGGAAATAGAAGGCAGATGGTGGGGTAATTGCCTAAATCCAGAAAGCTAGGAGAGAGGGATAGAGTCCTTTGTAGTGCCCAGATGAGGAAGTAAGGAACTCTAAGCCTAGCAAACTTCCAGGCAAGCTAACCTGTAACTCTTCCAAGTCTTCATTATAAGTTGGTTTGCTCTAGGTTTCTTGGCAAAGTCGAATTTTAAAAATTCCACCTTGTGTTACTTCAACTAAAAGAGAATACATTTTAGCCTATAAATAGAGATCTATAACCAAACTCTCAGAGGGAACCTGGCTGGATAGATGTAGAGGATATATAAAGAGGTGAACATTTGGCAGGGAGGGGATCTAGAATAACTAGAATTTCTCTGACCTTCCCATTGGGAAATTCCCTCATAGACTATGGCCTGACAAATGGCACACCATTGACCCAACTGCTCAAGGGAGAAGCCTGGACCCATCCCTGCCTTTGTCTTTCCTGAGCCTTCCACAATCATTACATCCTGCACTTCTGTCTCCTTGGTACTTCTCAACTCCATCCACATCTCTTTATCTCCATCACCACCATCTTTTGACAGGCAACCCCCATAGTCTCCTAATTCTCCTACTGCCTCCAATCCAGAGAGAACCACTCACGGCTTCAAGGTGCAGGGAGAGTGTGTGCATAGTCGACTCCAGGAACCTGGTCAGAAAGATGGATCCAAGGGCCGGAGAGAAGACAAATGAGCTGCTTTCAGAGCACAGTGGTCAGAGAATGGCCAGGCATCCCAGTTGTTCCCAATGGCATGTGGGAAGGGTGAGGGATGGGCTTCGAGTATGAGCTAAAAAGAACTTCATAGGCTCTGAAATGGCTGGACTTTCTGGAAGTGCTCAAATCACCCTTGAGAACCAATGCCTTTTAGTTTAGGTTCCCCCTTGACCCGAGAAACAGGTTTTGAGACAAAGGCTTGAATGCAGGCAGTTTATCCGGGAATGATGGCAGGGAACAGGAGTGAGGAACTAGAGAAAGATGGAAAACCAACACCAGGGTGAGTTCCAGAGCTGGCTACCATGGAATAGGGTACTTGATCCTGGACCTAGGGGCAGTCAAAGCTTGCACCAGGGGCTTCCCTGGTGGCACAGTGGTTGAGAGTCCGCCTGCCGATGCAGGGGACACGGGTTCGTGCCCCGGTCCGGGAAGATCCCACATGCCGCGGAGCGGCTGGGCCCGTGAACCATGGCCGCTGAGCCTGCGCGTCCGGAGCCTGTGCTCTGCAACGGGAGAGGACGCAGCCGTGAGAGGCCCGCGTACCGCAAAAAAAAAAAAAAAAAAAGCAAAGCTTGCACCTGTGTAAAAATATCCTTTATCCAGTTTGTTATCATTTTCCTGCCTGGGCAGACTGGATTGGGTAGGGCATTTAGAGAGTGCTGGTCATCAGGTTTGGGAGTCTAAAATCTAGAGCAGGAAGCAATGTTATCTGCTGGGGCAAAGGGGTTGCAGGAACCTGGTGAAGACTGCAGTTCTGGGACCCAGTGGGTTGCAATTCAGAATCAGAATCCAGACCTTTTTGGTTTTTTTTTTTGATTGCTATGTTTTATTTTATTATTTTTTTTAACTGAGGTATATTTGATGTACAATATTTTAAAAGCTTCAGGTATACAACCTAGTGATTCACAATTTTTAAAGGTTATCTTCCATTTATAGTTACTATAAAATGTTGGCTGTATTCTCTGTGCTGTAAAATATATCCTTGTGGCTTATTTATTTTATATATAGTAGCTTGTACCTCTTAACCCCCTACCCTATCTTGCCCCTCCCCCTCCCCTCTCCTCACTGGTAACCACTGCTTTGTTCTCTATATCTGTGAGTCTGTTTCTTTTTTGTTATATTCACTAGTTTGTTTCATTTTTTAGATTCCTTGTATAAGTGATATCATATGGTATCTGTCTTTCTCCTTCTAGCTTATTTCACTTAGTATGATAATCTCAAGGTCCATCCATGTTGCTGCAAATGGCAAAATTTCATTCTTTTTTATGGCTGAGTAGTATTCCATTATACACACACACACATGCACACACCACATCTTCTTTATCCACAGAATCCAGACCTTTCAAGGCAGCTTAGGATATATGTGTCTGAACTGTTGCTGGGAGGAGGTGGAGAGGCACTTATGCCTTCATGGGTCAAGCACAGCCCCCAAACTGTTAACCCTCTGCACTTCCGGTTTTTCGTGGATGGAAGGTGAGGGGATTCCTGCAGGTGCCCCAGGCTGTGGCCTCAGCCTGCTTAAAACTGCTCGCTGCAGTAGCTGCTGGAGTCAGAGATGGGGCTGAGAGAGCTCACACAGCACCCTAGAAGGGTCCAGTGTTTGCAAGGAGTGCTGGTCGCCTCAGGTTCAATGTGACTTAGTGTCGGTGTGGGACTGAGTGCTGGCCACCTTCCGATTATTCCTCTTCCTTCTTTGCCCCACGCTGTCTATGTCCCAGAAGGCTGACCCGTTTGGACTGTGGCAACAGGCTTTCTCACCCTCTGGCTTCTGGCTGATCTCAGCCCGTGGGAGCAGCGACAGGGGCCTCCGAGTTTATTCTCCTAGCTCCCTGCCCGCAAGGCTGCCGTGGCCTGGCTGCATCCCTCCATGAAATGTGACAGCCGGTCTCCAGCCCCCCACCCCCTCTCTCTGGGCTCTGCTAAGCCCTCCCTCCTCTGTCCCTTCAGCCTTAGGGCTGGTAACAGCTTATGATTCTGTCAATGGCTCCTTTTCTTCAACTTTCCTCCAATGGCCTGGTTTGAATGTGCCAACTAATTCCAGAGCCCCCGCTGGCTGGTAGACTGATGCAGGAGGCAAACGTGAACTCACAGGAGAACTAGCCAGCTTGACTGACCCCACTCAGTGGGGAGGATAAAGAGATGGCAACTTCCAGCAGATGGGCACCAGAGGCTCACTTCCCTCCAGAAATTCAGACCTGGGCTGGGGAGCAGCGGACGGTTTCCAGACTCCACTTCCTAGAGGGGCAAACGTTCCTAGTGGACCACCAGGATGGGTGCTACGGCTCAGCCTCCTGCCAGGTGGGGTTGCAGGAGCAGGTCCCTATACCCAGCCAGGTGGTCTCGTGGTTTTCCTTACGACCGGGTACCCAGGAAGCTGTGACAGAGCACAGGGAAACCACGGAGTGGAAGAAAACAGACGTGCACTGAACAAGCATCCTTACCTGTCAGGTGCCCTATCTGCATTCTCACTGATTCATAACTACCCTTGAGTCTGCTTTCGACATCCCCATTTTATGGATCAGGACCACGAGGCTTAAGAAGGTCCAATCAATTCCAGTAAATCACACAGGCAGGAACTTGGGCAGAAGGATTCATGCTCATTCCACTATATACACAAACTCACTCCTCCCTGACCTAGGAGGGCCTCACAGTGGGCTGTGCAGATAACCCTGTTGAGTGTTGTTCTCCACTCGCCTCCCCCGAGCCCATCCCGACAAGCCTCCACAAATGTTGATCTGAAGGGTAATTTTCTTGTCAACTGAATAATTAATGGGCCGCACACTACAGTGGCCCTCTGTTATTCTGCTTCTCGAAGATATATTTCAAAATGAATAGCTGTTTAACCAATCACTTGGCAGACGTATTACCCTTAGGTGTTTCTGTCAGTCAGCGTTTTCACACATCGAGCCGTCAACAGAATCAATTTGGGTATCCGCTCTGGGAAGGTGGAAGCAGCCACGAATTAGAAATTCTTGGGCTATCTGAACTTGTCGCCTGTTAGCACTGCGCGGCGTGAGGATTGCCCTTGCAAGCTCCTTGGCCCTGTGCTCGGGCGCCCAGGCATTTTCTGCCACTTTTAATAAAGCGAGAAGAGGTCTTTTGTGGTAGCTTTAAGATAATGTCTTGGACGGCAGGCGTGTCTTTTCTTTCTCAGCCAACAGAGCATTTATTTTGCTGTTTCCCTTCACAGAGGCGTAAGGCGGTAGCTTTACAGAAGAATTTCAAAACTTCTGATAGCCCGGGAATGGGAGACTAAAGAGGGTGTGCATTTGGGCAGAAACAAAATTCTGATGCATCTGAGGGGTGCTTCGGAAGTGCCTTCTATCAGAAGAGAGTTTACCGGATGCTTTTGCTAATGTTGAGCGATTGCAAAAGGATTTGGAAGACGTGGTGAACTCTTGCAACCAACCTCCCCAATGGATCTGGCCTTTGCCAGAAGAGGCAGAAATACTTGTAGAAACATTGCTGGTGCCCAGTCTTTGGCCTGCCCTGCAGGTCACCTGCAGAGGTCCCAACTCTGCTGATGGCCTCCTGCATCTCTCTGCCCAAGGGGCTTCACCAGTCATAAGATCATGCTCAGGTCTTGAACTAGGGGGCTGACTGGACGCGTTGGAAGTTAGCTCCCTAGGAGCGACCTTCAACCTAGGAGTGACAGAAGTTGGTGAATAAATACTTCAACTTTCTCATCCCTCAGTGTGAAAGTGATGAGGTGAATCCACACGGTTTTCCAGAGGGCCCCAGGGGAATGGGTGCCAGTTGCCCACAGGAGGAAGACATTGATTGACAGCCCCGTTTTGCCTGTGCGAAAGCAGAGGCTCTGAAAAGATGAATGGTCTTTCTTCTACACTCCTTCACACACAGTAGGGGCATCTCACCTCACCTGTCTTCGCCCACTTTTATCTCAGTCTTTGCTGACAAAAGCCAACTTCACACAGGCCATGACACACCTTGTGTCTGAACCATGAATCACTCTCTTTCTGTTTCAGATTTTCTCAGAGGCCATGTTGTGGGATGTCTGTGGGAACCCCTCCCTGACCACCCCCCCAGGAATGAACATGTACAGATTCCAAACGTGAGGGCATTAGTTCCCTGTGGGCCAACCTGTGTCGATGGGAGATGTTTATTTTTTTATATTTATCAATGTCGATACATTCAGACCTAGTTCTTTCTTTCTTTTTTTTTTTTTTAACTGAAGTATAGTTGATTTACAATGTTGTGTTCGTTTCAGGTGTACAGCACAGAGATTCAGTTTTACATACATATATATCTATTCTTTTTCAGATTCTTTTCCCGTATAGGTTATTACAGAGTAGTGAGTAGAGTTCTCTGCTATACAGCAGGTCCTTGCTGGTTATCTATTTTATATATAGTAGTGTGTGTCTATTCATCCCAAACTGGGGGCTAATGTCCTGGCAAGGTCACTTGGAGCCAGTCTTAATCCACTGCTGGGAGGGCTTCTTGAAGCTTCCACAGGATGACAAATAAGGTGGAATTTCAAGGACTGTTTTGGTACGGGAACAAGTTAGTTGTCAAAAAGTTGAGAGAGGTGGAATGTTAGAATGATTTATTACATGAAACCAGAACATTCAGCTCCTTACTTAACATACTCTCCTATCTCACAGACTTCTCCCCACCTCCCCCAGTAGAATCTAGAAATGTGTTTTACACATTTCTAAAACAGTAAGAAATGTGCTGGTGAGGGGAGCCCCGAATTCTCTGAGAGGTTAATTGGCAGCTGTTCTCCATAGGGTGGAGACGCTGCCATGGAGCTGAATTCCCTCTTATCAGTGGGGATAATAGGACCTCTGTACTGCAAAGGCCAGGTGGTGGCATTTAACTGACAAGGCAAAGCAGAAATAATTAATATCGTGGATAGCAAAGCTTGGATGGTAGCCAGTGTACCCTAGACTTATAGGAATTTGTGACAATGACCATGACATGTCTGGGGACCCACAACATAGGAAGTTGTGGGTCAACCTCCTCCAACCAGTTGAAAGACCTTGAGAGCAAAAACCGAGGTTTCCCAAAGAAGCAGAAATTCGGCCTCAAGACGGCAGCATCACCTCCCACCTGAGTTTCCAGGCTGTTGGCCTGTCCTCTGATTTTCAGACTTGCCAGCCCCCAAACTGTATGAGCCAATTCCTTAAAATAAATCTCTTCATGGATTGATAGATAAGTGATAGCTAGATTCTGTTTCTCCGGAGACCCTTGATTGAAACAACTTCCTTCTCTGTTTGGCTTTTCCAAGATTCCTGTTCCCTGGGGGATCATTTCCCCAAATAAACTGTCATAACAAGTCCTTGTCTCAGGCTTTCGTTTCTCGAGAGAACCCAGCCTAAGACAGTAGGTCTTTGAAAAGATGGGCACTTTTACACTGTTTCAGTAAATCCTGTGATAAGCCAATTGTTGTCTGACTGTAAGGACTTGTTATTGGTAGAGAAGTTCAAAATATTGAAATGAAACTTGATTAATGCATATTCTCTTGAAGCTTTATTGGAAAACTTAAAATGCAAATGAAAAATGTCAAAGTCATGAGCTGGGAACTGAGTCACCAACATTTGTAACCATGGAAAGCTATTCATCTTTGAGGTTATTTGGGTTCTCAGTGATATGCAGACTGATAGGAAGGATTTACAGCAGCAAATCCCGCCCAACACTCCTCTCCCCACCTTCCCCAGTAGAATCTAGAATCTGGCCACTTTTCATCACCTGCAAAGCTACTACCCTGGGACCAGCCATCCTCATTTCTTACCTGGATTATCACAGACTCTTAACTGGTCTCCCTGTTTCTATTCTTACTCCCCTTCAGTCTATTCTCACTCCAGAAGTTAGAGGAATCCTGGTAAAACACAAAGTCAGATCATGCAATTCCTCTGCTCACAGTGCCTCCAAACGTCCCATTTTCCTCAGGGTAAAAACCAATATATGATAGCTTTCAAGGTCCAGTGTGATCTGGCCTCAGTTTCTCTCTCTGATCTCATCTCCTGTTCTTTTCCTCATTCACTCCAGCCCCTGTGGCCTCCTCACTCTTCCTCAAGTGCACTAGACATGCTCCTGTCTTAAGACCTTGCTGTTTACCCCTCCTGGAATGCTCTTCCCCCCCACAAATCCCTGGATCACTCCACTTGGCCGCCCCGTTCACAGCTCCTAGGGACACCATCTACATTGTAGCATAGACACGTGGCGTGTTGGAGATCGGCTGGCCAACCCCATAATTTTCAAGTTGGGAAAATTGAGAAACACAGAGGTTGAATGACTTTCCAGGATCTCACATAAGACAGGAGACTGGCAAAAGAAACCTAGTTTCACAGACTCTCCATTCCGAGAGATGTGTCTCAGAATAATTTTGTTTCCAGAAAGAGAGTTTGACAACGGATCATCCCGAGAACATCTTCATCCATATTTCTGGGCGTAACATGGGGTGGATCTACTAGAATTGTGAGGAATAGTATAATGGATGGGTACTTAATCCCACACTGTGTAGGAAGAGGAGCTGGAAGCATCCCCCCATCAACCTCTGCAAACACTGGGGCTCAGAGTAGTAATCCCCATGGGAAATGACTGGGGAGAGAGGCAGAGCCCAGGCTTGTACTTCGTGTCATATTCAATATCCTCCGGCAGGTGCGGGAAAATGACTCATTCCCCCTACTCCTCTGAAAATGTCCCTTCATGTTTCATAAACAACAGCTTTGCTGTGCCATTGTCTCCGTTAGTTATTTTCATAATTCATAATTATCTTAGTTCTTAAAATGTAGACATACGTTTAGAAGCACGATCCAATCGCGCTCGATCGCTGCCACATTGTTTTCAAAGTAATTACCATTCATTTGGCTTTTGAGGCTGTTGAATGAATTTTCCACATGAGACTCCTTGATTTGTACATATTTTATTGCTAAAAAATAGGTATTGGCAAGCTGCCTAAACTGTAGTGAAGGCCTTTAATTCCTATCACTATGTGATAAAACAAACTGAGTGCAAACTGAGAGGCCTAAGATAGAACACTTGAAATGGATTCCACTCATTTTTTTTTTTTTTCTAAACCAAGTTTCCCCAGGTGTGAGGCACGGGTAGCTTAGATTAAGGTAGTTTAGTTCAGGCTGAAAGCTCAGAATTGTCCTAGCATTTGTATAAAAATGATAATGTCCTTCTTTGATGGCAAACCTCTCTCTTCCCGTGATCTATTATTCCTTGGGGAAAAGGATGTTTGGAGAGAGAAGTTTATTACCATTTTTCATGCATAGTAAGAGAAATGGAGTACTCACAAAACAGAGCCAGGTAATTCTTGGTCAAGGTAGAGACTTGGGCTGGCTGTTGAGACGAGGGTGGGCCCTGCTAAGCTGTGTAGGCTCCAAAAGTCCTTCTACTTCTCTGAACCCACTTTGTTCACTTGTAAAATTAAGGCATTGGAACAAGTTAAATTAAATTTGTAATTTGTTTTTCTGAGGTTATTGGTATCTTGGATTTATTTAAGATCTTTTTACTGAGGCCTTCTCTAGGGTTTTAAAAATCATATCTACCCTGTTCTGTCCAGCTTCTAAAAATAGTAAATGAGATGAGAAATTAAGTTGTAGAAAGTATTCTAGTGTTGGGTTAGATGACCTTCAAGGTCTCTTCATAATCCAGAAATTCTTTGACTCCATGTGGTCAATGGAAGCTCTTCCTGGCTTCTTCAGTTGGATTTCCCACCACCCTCCAACCCAAATCCTTCCCACCAGCTCTGAGTCTCCCAGCAAAAACAAACAAAACAACAACAACAAAGAACACATGTGTGTCCATGCTTATGCATTTGTTGTCTTTGAAGTGCCTCCCAACTTTTCTCTGCTTTCCAAGAGCTTACTCTTTTGCCCAGATTTAGGGCAATTGACGTGACTTCTATGGAGGTATTTCCAATGACCCCTATTCACAGTGACCAATGTCTTTACTGAAATATTTTTCACTTGGTTCCATAGCATCGTATATTGGTTTTTAGTGTTTAATACCTATTTCCCTTCTTTCTACAACAAATTGTATATTCTTTGAGAAAAGAGTTGGTGTCATTTTCTTCCATCTTTGATTTCACCCATAGTGAGAAGTGTAGCTGTTACTTAATAGGTAGTCATGGATTGATAGGTCCAACATTAATTTTTTTCTTTCATTTATTTACAAACATTTAATTGACATATTTCTTCACTCCTTCCAGATCCCAGGAATTGACTAGTCTGGTCTCCTCCATTGAAAGCACTCATTTTTTATCTTTGACATTCTTTCCCCCAAAGTTCATTGGCACACACACATAATTCTTCTACCAGATTATCTCTAAAATAAACACATGGCCCCTCTTAATGTTTCTATTGGGTTTTCACTGTTAGTAGTCAAGAAGAAATAGATTTAAAGAAAGAAATCCAAGATAATCTCAAAATTACTTTTGCAAAAGACAAAGAGTTTCCCAGGCATAGTTGTCTCTAATATTCATGTAAATGTAAAAACAAGTCTTCCCTCTTCTTAGTGAGTTGGTTGGGTTTCTCAGTTGCAGGGAGCAGAATCCACTCTGGCCATTTTGAGCAGAAAAGAGCTAAATAAAGGGCATGAAATAGCTCACAAAGATGTTGGCAAAGCTGGAGCAACAGACTCTGAGTTGAGCTTCTAGGCACAACTTCCAGAACCACATCCAATGAAGGTCCCAAATCCCACATCCTCTGTTGCAATGGTAAGCTGGCAACTAAGTAAGAAAGTGCTACCACGGCCAGCCCTGGACCCATTACTGCCGTGATCATAAAGCTGTAAGAGTTGCTGCTGGCCCCAAAACCTCATGTCTCCACCATCATGCTTACCGGAAAAGCCAAATTCCCAATGTTTAATCTCTTTGTTACAATGTTCATGGCCTCCTCCTGTGTCTTGTGTGACCATCCACCTAGTAGAACCTGGATCCTATGAAAACCTAGCTGCAGGAGAATCTCGGAAAAGTATTTTTTATTTTCCACTTTTTACAGTTTGGGAAGGCTTTGGAGGGTTCAGAATGGGTACTGAATGAGTTAACCTAAAGTACTGGCCACATTCAGTGATTTTTCTCTTGATTTTTTTTATGGCAATCAACTTCATCCCAACTATCTTTCCAGACCAAAGATCCTTCTCCATGGAAGATTTGCCCAAAGATTATCTTTCTCTTTAATGCTCTTAAATGCTGTATGTTATACCCCAAGTAGCAAGTCAGGTTCTTTTCCTGTCTTTGACTAGCTCTAGATACAACTACTAAAGTACAAGTGAATCCTCCTAGCATTTGGTTGCAGCCTCATCTTGTTAGGATTCTAGCCTTCCTGGTGCTTTACTCATAGTTGGACATCTTTCTCTTGTATTTAACCTTGGTCATGAGTTCGTCTTTATACCATTTTGATAGGTGCCTTTTTAAAATCAGAGCACCTCTGAATCTTATCTCTGCAGTCATATTAGTTACATAGGCACCCCTTCTTTCTCATAGGAGTTGACTGGACTATGATCATTCATTTATTTTTTTCAGCAAATATTATTTCATGACCCATCCTGAACTGGATACTAAAGTCATTTTATGTATTCCATACTGGGGATATAATGGTAAATAAGATTTACCATGGACCTCTCAGGATGGTGGAGAAGAGAGGTATTCCAAATAAATTAAACAGTGACAAATTCTGATAAATGCTGTGAAAGGAATGGTGTTGGAATATAGAATTACAGGGAATACAGGGAAGTTCTTTTATGGGTGGTGTCATACAGGATAATAGTCTGAAGGGCAAGAAGAAGCCAGCCAAGCCAAAGTAAGTTATGTCCACTGGAGTAGGGAACTCAGCATGTGTAAAGGTTTGAGGTGAGAGGGAGTTGGGTGTATTGAGGAAACGGGAAAATGCCAGGGGTGGACGGAGCAAGTAGGTGGAGCAGGAAGACAAAGAAATGGATTTCATAGATGCTCTGCATCAGACCAATTAAAGGTGCATTGGGCATCTAGACAATGAAAGTCTTTTGCCAGTAGAGCTTGCTACTGAAGCACCTTTTATTTCTTCCACTTTGTGGATTGGACTTGAGTAAATTCCTGCAATTCTTTTGATTCTTTTTTCATTTTTACCTCACTTAAATCACCTTCAGTGTGTCTCCCCACACGCTCGTGTGGATTTTCCCTCCAGTATGCATTTCTGATTTGATTGTGTCTTTAAATGTCATTCTCAACATGGATGGGCCTTGAGATTATCATGCTAAGTGAAGTAAGCCAGACAGAGAAAGACAAATATATGATATCGCTTATATATGGAATCTAAAAAAAAAAATGATACAAATGAACTTATATACAAAACAGAAATAGACCCACAGGCATAGAAGAAAAACTTATGGTTACCAAAGGGGACAGGGTTGGAGGAGGGATAAATTAGGAGTTTGGGATTAACATATACCCACTACTATATATAAAATAAATAACCTTGTTGGTTATCTATTTTATATAGCACAGAAAACTATACTCAATAGTTTGTAATAACCTATAAGGGAAAAGAATCTGCAAAAGAATATATATATATATATGCATATATATATATATATATATGCATCACTTTGCTGTACACCTGAAACTAACACATTGTAAATCAACTATACTTCAATGAAAAAATAAAAGAAAAAAAAATGTCAATCTCTTCTACTGAGGTCTTTCAAGCCAGAATTTTATCTCAACAAGGCTGTGATAACCATAAGATACTATTTACCATTTAGTGTTACAGTCTCTAATTCACTTTCCTTACTGCCACGCCCTAGATGTTGGTTTGTAGAAATGCAATGACACAGGATAGCTCTTTTTGTAGCAGAATATCTTGCAGCTGTTGCTTACTGTAAAAAAATGCCTCTCAAACTTACTTCTGCTGACATGTACAGACCGGGTGCATCTTCTGACATACACCCAGAATTTGATGACGTACCTTCAAAATACGAAGAGAATAGTACTTCGGATTTTATGTTTTGTGGTGGTATGAATGAACACATGTCTAACAATGAGTAATAAAATCAAAGATGAAAAAATTATTTTTATGATAAAGTAAAGACACATGGTTAAGCTAAGTTTTAAAATATTATAATTTATTTTTTAATATGAGTAGTAACTTTATCCCGACCTATTTCTTTGGTAAAAATGTGATCAAATGTGTTCTATTCGGAAGAAGCAAAAATAGACCATATTTACTGTCTAAATTTTATAATAATTTAATGATATTTAGCATCTATTGCAGATGTATTTATTATTGCAGATTTTATTTGCTTTATCAATGTCTTTGCTTTGGTAATCTGTGCTGTTTGGTTATTTCTTGTTTTTTTAATTTGAAGTATAGTTGATTTACAATGTTGCGTTAGTTTCTGCTGCACAGTAAATTGATTCAGTTATACATATATATACATTCTTTTTCATATTCTTTTCCATTATGGTTTGTCACAGGATATTGACTAATGTTCCCTGTGCTATATAGTAGGACCCTGTTGTTTATGTTCCATCGTCTATAATAGGAATGTTTGTGGCATCAGTCTCAATTCCGTGCAATGTAGAGGTAGATGTTCCACTGAAAGGTTCTTCGTCCGTCCTCGTCCTGTCCTCATTAAAATGCATCCCCAAGGAGGATGAAAAAGAAAAGAAAAATACTGTGAAATCACGACTCGGTGGCACAGCAGTAGCGTCTTGTTGCCACCACAGCCATCTGGGCACAGGGGTGACAACAGGCAGTTGACAGGTTAGAGGTGAGAAGAGGGGTTTTGAACAAATCAAGCAAATCAGCTGTAAACTCCACGCCTTTGTCACTCACCATGGGCATCAAAAGAAATGCAAGGGACTGAGAACACTGTTATGGATTCACTCTAATTTATAAAGTTAAACCATCCTTTAATCTCAGTAGTTAGGTACACTCAGTAAGAAGTTGCTTGTAAAGTACCACACAAGCAGTAGTAATTCAGATACATTGCAATCGATCTTTACGAATCATTGAACCCTTTCCAGGCACAGGAGTTGAGACCTATATTATTCCCTGGCTCCTGACACTTGCTGATCCTGTATTTTACCCAAAACCTTAGAAAGCAAACCGCATCTTCACAGGTATGCCAACATGGATTTTGACAATGAAAGGGGAGACCTTTAGCCCTGTCCCCTACAAACTGCTGATCTTAGCAAAACAAATTGCTGAGAAAGCATTTCCTATAGCACTTAAATGGAATTCAATACGAATACATCACAAGTCAGAAGTATCTCTGGTCTCATCTCATTGTAAATAACTCACTTGTAATTATTTGTTTAGTATCAGTTATTGTAATTGTAAATAACATGCTAATAGGAGCATCTTCTCTGCTCACCGTTTTTAACTTGTTCTGCAAAAACTCAAACATACACAAAAGTAGGAAGGATAACAATGAACCCCATATACCCATCACTCAATAATCAGTGTCATGGTCAATCTTTTTTTATCTATACTGCCTCTTCCTAATAAGCATATGTTTCAGTGTATGTATATTTTAAAAAATACCTAACCATAATGCTTATGTTGCATCTTATGAAATTAACAATTGTTTTTTAATATTATCAAATTCCATTCAGTTAATAGATTTCCCCATTTGTCTCATATTTTTTAAAGAGTTGGCTTGTTGAATAAGATCCAGTCAAAGTCCACACATGGCATTTGATTCTCTTAAGCGTTTTTTAATCTATAAGTTCCCTCTTTCTCTCTTTAAAAAAAGTTTTCCTTTTCAATTTATTTTATGAGTAAATCAAGTCATTTGTCCTCTAGATTTTCCTACATTCTGGACTTTTATGATTGCATTCTCATGACATTAAACAGATTCCTCTGGATCCTGAATGTCTTGCCAACTGGTAGCTATTTCTGAGGTTTGATGTGATTCAAGTTGGAGTTTGGGGCAAGAATTCGTCAGAGGTGGTGGTAACGTTTCGCCTCTATCTCGTAACACACAGCTTGACATAGAGGGGTGATTTGGGGATACCTGTTGAATGACTGCACGATCTCTCACCCTTATCATGTTCCTGTTTGGACCCCAGGGCACTTTTCATGCCAAGATGCCGTTCCTCTTCTTCTGATATAATAGCGGCTTAGCCAGTGCATTGTTGGAATTGCACTTGGTTCTACTAACACAGAGATGAATGATCACCCCTAGGGAACTTGACACCTGGAGGACGAGGTAGGGGGCATAGGTGCCAATGGAATTCATAGGATGTTATGGGAATACAGTACAAGGTCATTAATTCAGTGTCAGAGGGAATACAAAGGCTTCCCAGGGGGACAAATGCCAGGAGTTAACCAGGGCAGAAAGTTGGGGAGAATATCTCTGGCAGAGGATACAAAGGGAAAGGTGCATTGGGGAGCAGCAAGTGGTCCCAGGAGCATGGACAGCCATAAGCATTGAGGTCGGAGAGGCCAGGTCAAGGATGCCCTGGAATCCCAGCTAGGGAATTTGGATTTCATTTTTAAGGGTATTTGCCGAAGTACCCACGCTTGTACAATGGAGGTAGAAGGTATAAGTGACAGGTGACAGAAAATGAATACCTACATTTCCAAAGAAGCCTTTGGAAAGCTGCTCCGTGACCTCGGTCTCCTCTTGTGTAAATGGCCTTGTTCGTGGCTGCCCTCCCCACCACAGAGGCTTTCTAACATTTAAAAGCACAACAAAGTGTGGAGAGTCCCATGAAACCTGTAAGTGAGATTGTAATTGGTTGTCTCAGGCCTTGAGAGTCCCAGAGCTCTGTTTTCGGTTCAGACTTTGCTGCTAACAATGTGAGTGTTTGGACAGGTAACTCAACAGGAACATGGCTTGAGGTTCTGGGCCTCTTTTTCATCTGTCCGGTGAGGTACTTGGAACAGATGACTTTCATTGTCCCTTTGTTATCAACAGTGACTGATGCCGTAAGCCCAGAATTACAAAGAATTACTGTTGTTTCACTTCTAATCTGCTGCTCTTAACATTTTTCTCCTCTGTGGTGGAAAGTAATTCAGGTAACATAGTTCCTTTTTGCATAGATTAAACCATAGCCCCCGTCATATCACATGTCCCGTTGGGGCCATGCTTATGCTATGGTCAGCCGTGCCTTTCTGTATCTGAATTACCAGCAGACCAAATGGGCCAGAATCCTGGAGTGAGGGAAATGTGAGGAGCAGATGCAAATGGGCAGGAATCTGCACTATTAAAATTTTTTTTTAACTATTTTTTGATTCATAGGAAGTTGCACAGATATTGCACAGGAAATTTTAGATGCATAGGAAGTTGCAAAATATTGCAGAGAGATCCCAGATAGCCTTCACTAGGCAATCCTGATAATTCTATCTTAATAATTATAGTAATTATTAAGTAACTATTTACTTTTAAAATAATTATTAAACATTTAATAATGATACTATAATATCAAAACCAAATGTTTGATGCTGGTACTATGTATGTGTACAGTTCTATGCTATTTTTTCACACATGTAGATTTGTGTAAACACCATTGCAATATATGTGATAGTTAATTTTATGTGTCAACTTGGCTGGGCCATGGTGCCTAGATATGTGGTCAAGTATTATTCTGGATGTTTCCATGAGGGTGTTTTTGGATGAGATTAACATTTAAATCAGTGGACTTTGAGTGAAGCAGATTGCCCTCTCTAATGTGGGTGGGCCTCATCCAATCAGTTGAAGGCCTTAATAAAACAAAGACTGGGGCTTCCCTGGTGGTGCAGTGGTTGAGAGTCCGCCTGCCAATGCAGGGGACATGGGTTCGTGCCCCGGTCCGGGAAGATCCCACATGCCGCAGAGCGGCTGGGCCCGTGAGCCATGGCCACTGGGTCTGCGTGTCCGGAGCCTGTGCTCCACAACGGGAGAGGCCACAACAGTGAGAGGCCTGTGTACCGCAAAAAAACCACCAAAACCAAAAAAACAGAGACTGATATTATCCAAGCAAGAGGGGGTTCTGCCAGCAGATGGCCTTTGAACTTGAACCACAGCATCTGTTCTTCCCTAGGCTCCAGCCTGCTGGTCCACTCTGCAGATTTTGAACTGGCCAGGCTTCATAATTGTGCAAGCTTATTCCCTAAACTAAATCTCTTTCTATATGTGTACATCCTATTGGTTCTGTTTGTCTAGAGAACACTGACTAATACAATACTAGGGAGAACGAAGGAGTCTGTACTTTAACCAGCTGCCCAGGCAATTGTCAGGCACTCTGGAATTTGAGAAGTATTGTCCCCAGCAATGCTGCTGCCAGCCGGACAATCAATGGATCTAAGATCCTGACGGTCAGTCAATGTGACATTACCTGGCAGTCCCTCTCAACAGTGAAGAGAGAAGTTTGTCCTGGTTGCCCCTCGTGTCAGAAACTTTCTAGCCCCTGACCAGCTCAGAGTCTATGTAGGACATGCATCTCATACCTCCACGTGTATGACTGGGCAGATGTCTGAGGTTCTGTGTCTCCAGCACACTCCTAAGTAAGGCTGGTGCTTCTGGTGCATGGAATATACTTCTGGGAATCAGATGAGCCGGAGCTGGATCCCTGGCTCTGACCTCCACTGGCTGTGTGACCCTGCAGATGCTGTCAAGCCTAAATTTCCTCATTTACATATTGGGGATAATAAGGGGTGATAATCTCACAAGCATACTGTGAGAGTAGGTGACATCGTACCATAGAGTACCTGCCACAGGTCAGGTACACAGTGGTCACTCATTAAGTCTTACTTTTCTTATCTTTCTCCCCATCCTCAAATGGAGATTACCTTCCCATGGGATAAGGACAAAAGGTTAATCTGAACACAGACAGAAAGAACAGGGCTTTCGGGGCTGTCTTCCCAGTTCTGAGTTTGTGTTCTTCCGGAGTCGCCTTCCAGAACTTACTAAGAGATTAGACCTGGTCCATTCTGCAATGATTTTTGTTGAGCCATAGTCATTTTTGCTTTGGAGTCTGTTTTATCATCTACCCTTAGTCCAAACTGACCTTTGATATATAGCTGCTTGAAAAATGAGTGTTCTTAGGGAATAATTGCCTAAAAAGGGCAACGCCACCTTGTTCCTCATCTTCTCGGAGACTGGGATCCCAGAAACTGCCTCGGAGTAATCCTTCTGACCATGCACTTTTCTCCTGGGGAGAAAGGTCCTGAAATGCAATTTATTGTAAAACACACAGTAGTTACAGGCTACCACAGTCGATGATATTCCTTTTATTACCACTCAGACGAGAACAGAAAATGACATTGGAAGGCAGTGAACTCACCGGAAGGGCAGAGAATGTCATTAAATTCAACATGCATCATATTTCATAATCAGAACCCTGCAGTCAGCACTGACACCACAGAATGAGTATGTTGCAGTCATGATAATATAAAACCCATTGCATCTCTTCCCTTGGCTCTTTTTGGACCCTGGCTGGGGCCAGGCCATTAATCACTGGAGGCAGGGGATGGTGCAGACCACTGCACACTGGATTGCATAAATTGAAAATACATCAGTATTAGCGGGGAACACTGTCTTTAGTTTATCTCTGTTCGGGATGCTAGCTTCTGAAAGGCTGGGATGTCTTTACAGTTAAACCACCTAATTTCAGCAATTGCCCCAGCTTGGAGAAAGTGTGTGGTCCCTTAAGGCTTATGTGGGAAGGATTAAGAAGCAGCCTTTTCTTCAATCAAAGGAGGCTGCCCTGAGACTTTGTTGGGGGGCTGATGGCTTCTCTTAGATGCCTCTCGAATGGCACATAGGACAGGATGTGTACGCCCATGGATCGGGGTGGGTCCCCAGAAGTATCATATGCTTATATGGCATCCAGGCTGATCTTAGAATTTTAGATTTTGTGTTCTATGCCATAGTGTATATATTTGTTTTAATTTAAAAGAGTGTTTTCCTTACGTCACTTAATACTGAAAATCCAAGGAACTGTGGCAAAAATCTGAGGCTTTTGGAGCCCCTGACACACTGGTTTCAGAGTTCCAGAAATGTGTACTTAAGAAGTATGTGTCTACGGGATAAAATCCTGAAATTTGATTCAGTTATAAAGAGCCTTCATGATCTAACCTCTAATCTCATGTCTGAGCACTCAAACTGAGCAACCCTTACTTCCAACACACTGAATCTCTGTATGGTTTCCCCACTCTCTGTAGCCCTTTAAATGCAATCTGGCAGTTTCTTCCTGCTTTTACGGAACAGGTTCCACCAGGTTTGCAATGATTGGTTTATCTTATCCGTTTCTCAACGATTATAAGGTCACATTGTTCTTAAGTGGCAGAGTCAGGGTTCAGAACCAAGGAATCCTAGCCCCTCAATAGATCTTTCACTTATAATGCAAGAAGTACTTGAATTATAGCAACATGGATGGACCTTGAGATTATCACACTAAGTGAAGTAAGCCAGACAGAGAAAGACAAATATCATGTGATACTGCTTGTATGTGGAATCTAAAAAAAAAAGGAAAGATACAAAGGAACCTATTTACAAAACAGAAATAGGCCCACAGACATAGAAAATAATCTCATGGTTATCAAAGTGGAAAGGGGTGGGGGAGGGATAAATTAGGAGGTTGGAATTAACATATACACTCTACTATACATAAAATAGATACATCAAGGACCTACTGTATAGCACAGGGAACTATACTCAATATTTTGTAGTAATCTATAGGGGAAAAGAATCTGAAAAATACATAAAACTGAATCACTGTGCCATACACCTAAAACTAACACAATATTGTAAATCAACTATACCTCAATTTAAAAAAAATATGTATATATAAGTTATGCAAAAAATAATTTAAAAAGAAGTGCTTTAAATGTTTGGGAAGATACTAGACGTGTTGCAGTTAATATACAAAATCAGTCTGTGATGAAAAGTTCAATAACTAAAATCAGATCGTTACTGAAGGAGTAAAAGACTGAACTGATGTGGCAGAAAATCAAATTAACCAAATAAGACTCAGAATCAAGAAAAAGACACTATGTAAAAAATTAACAGAGAAAGAATGTAAAGTGCTGGTCATAGGAGATGGAGCATAGAACTCCAACCTGTCATGAAGAGAATTATAAAAAGAGGAAAAGACAAAGCAAATGGTGCAGAATTCATAATCAAGGATAGACACAAAGAACTCTCACAACTTAAAAAAAAAGAAAAACCTTAAAAAATTTAAAAGAAAATAGAGTGAAAATCATTACCCAACTCCAGGTAAAATGAATAAGCAGACAACATATAGCCTTTTAACCCTCGTTTTTAATTCAAAAAAGTAATTTACATTTATTTAACTGTAGAGGGGGTGTGCATCAGTGGGGTACAGTGAGTAAAACTGTTTTATTCTGTTTTAATCAACCATGACCTGTCAAATTACACATTTCTGTCTTTCAAGTGTACCTCAGGCAGATTCAATAACTTCTTAGTCACTTTTGATTACTAAACATCTAGTCTTCTTGAAAACTTTGATCTCAAACTTGATTTTATTATAATATTCAATTCTAAACTCTAATCTCAGTGCATCTAGTAGCTCAGAGTAGAGGGAGGGTTGGAGGGGGCATAGTCTAGCTCTGACACAAGCCACCCCATTAATTTCCCTTCATGACTGAGGCCCTCTGGTTGGTTGGGGGAAGGAAATGGGGATTAAGGAAGTCATTGCCATATTTCAGTGGTTTCTTAGGCCTTTTCTGGTTCCGACTGCTGGTTGCCTCTGAGGATGTAGCCATTGGTCTTCTCATACTTGGGGTAGGAGGTTTTCTTGAAGTCAAGTTCAACATCACCCTAACCCATCTTTCACCATGGACACCCAAATGGGCATCTTCTTTTGCCCTCCAGCCATTCGGGCATCCAACTGAGACAGGGTGGGACCTGGGACCTGGGACCCTTTGCTGCAGTGCTGGCACCTGGACAAATGTCATCTCCTCAAGCAACAAAATACAAAGAAACTACAGGGGACTAAAAATGAGTGCGTGCATGTGCAGCTGGGGGCAAATTATGGACAATAAGATATAAAAAGACCAAAAGAACCCAACTGCCACTTCTGAAGAGCTGGGAGCAAAAACAGGGTACTGCGCATGCCCCCTGCACTCAGCACCACCAAAGGGGTGGGCAAACCACCTAAGCCACGCCTCTGGCCTGACCCCTGGACCCGACCCTACCCTCAGCCCATGTAAGGAAACAGCCTGCTCCCACCTCCCGACCCCGGGGAGCAAGCAACGGAAACTGTTACTTGTTCCCGCTCCCCACTACTGCAGCAGGGGCCCCAATAAAGCCTTACCTGAATGTCTTGTCTGGTCTCTTATCAACACAACCTCTTTGACACATAGCATGTTGTCTTGCTGGCCTGGCAGCCACCTGGACAGTCCTGCTGCTTCCGTCCCTCCTCCAACCACAGGGCTCCCTTGTGAGGAGCTGCAGGAGCCAGGGAGGTCTTCTGCCTCCTCCAAAGAGTGGGAGAACTGGGATATGGGTGAGTCACTTTATCTCCCCATCCTTTTCTTCTAGGTACACTGCTCTACAGTTTTCTCCTGCCCTTCTGGTGTCATGAACCTCCTGCCTCGGGAAAGCTCTGAAAGAGGGGTGTCTACAGTTCACAAGGGCTTCCCAAATCGAGGGACTCTAACAAACTCTCCAAAATCTCCTCACTGTGCTTCTCTTTGTTCAGAAGAGAGCATCTGGATGACATGTGGATTCTTCAGCTCCAAGCACATGGCTGGAACGGGAGATGCCAACAGCCAAGTCCAGGAGGTACTGGCAGCTCTGTGAGTTTTTCTATTGGAGTCCTCCTGGGGAGAGAAGAAAAAGCTTCTCCGCATAATTACTGCTCCCCTCAAGGTGCCAACAAGTCTCCTCCTCCCTCCCCCTTTCTTCCCCTTATTTAGATTGTACGTGAGTGTGTTCTGAGATGACTAGGATGGGGGTGGTACTTGGATACAGCTCTCTTTAGAATATGGGAATGCTAAAGCTATTTTGACTTGAACTTTGAGCCCTAGCTAATAATTCCAGGGCAACAGGAAAAATCCAACTCAATATCCTGTTACACTTATAAAAATGTTAAATGTTACATAAGGGTGAGAACACACCCATTGCAATTTAAAAAATATGAATCACCCGTTTCTGAAGCTTACGTTTTGCACTTTAGCGAAAGACTTCAAAGCTATTTCCAGACCAACTATTTCATTTTTCTCTGGGTACACAGGAAGAACCCAGCCCCTCTTTCATCAAGGTGGGACCATGTGACTAAAGTTCTTGCCAGTAGGATGTGGGCACGAGTGATGGAGGTCATTTCCAGGCATATCTCATGCTGTCTTCCACACTCTCTCCCCTATCCACACAGTGGAAACAAAAGACTCTAAGATGGTAGAGCCATAACTTGGAGAGAGACTGGACCCCTGAATTCACATCTTTAAGAGGCACCTGGCTGCGACCTAGAAATTAGACTTGTCATAATTACTCTTCCTCTGTGGGTAGACTCCAGAGTCATTTCCAGTTCTTGACTATTTTGTATAATGATACAATGAATATTTTTGTGTGTATGAGGGCATATTTATGTGTAGAAGTTAAGATTGCTGGACCAGAGGGAATGCACAAGTTTTACCTTGATGATGTCCAAATCCCTCCCTCCAAAATTATCCTGACATATACTTCTATTTATAGTATAGAGCAGTATCTGATTCCTTATACCCAATTCATATTTCTTTTCCTTTGATTGGCTTGTTCATATGCTCTGTCCATTTTTATACTCAGCTCTATGCATTTTTTCTTTATAGATTTGTAGCATCTTTATATATTATTTATTTTTAATTGAAGTATAGTTGATTTACAATGTTATGTTACTTTCAGGTGTACAGCACAGTGATTCAGTTATATATATATATATATATATATATATATATATATATATATATATATTTCAAATTCTTTTCCCTTATAAGTTATTACAAAATATTGAGCATAGTTCCCTGTGCTATACAGTAGGTCCTTGTTGGTTATCTATTTTATATACAGTATAGTAGTATGTATATGTTAATCCCAAATAAATATTTCTTGAATAAATAAATAAGATATATGGGATAAGTTAGGAGTTTGGGATTAACATATATATCATTTACTTATTCAAGAAATATTTATTAAGCACCTAGTATATCCCAGAAGCAATCCGAGGCACTGGGTAAAGAGTGGTGAATGAAAGCACATACAGTTTCTGAAGAAGATAGACAAGCTTAAGTGTGATGGATGAAGAAAAGTTAAGCAGACAAGGAAAGTAAGAAAGAAGGTTCCAGGTAGAGGAAAACCAAGTACAAAGGTCCTGAAAGAAAGATCACCAAGAGAGCCGTACAAAGACACCTTGCTATTGAGTTTGAGACTATAGAACAAAGAAAGCAGGGTCAGGGCCATGCATAAGAGGAGAGGGCAGAGAAATACCCACAGTTAATGAGGCTGAATTGCAGGGGGCTGGGCTGGGTTGAGAAAGTAGATATTAAACTTAACATCTTCTTCTGTCATGGGTCTAAGTATTTGAACATGACTGTTTATATCCATGGGTACACTGATGCAGGAATCACCGCAGTAAATCCCACTGAACTCAGTTGTCAAAAATCTGGACTTCTTGGGGGGTGTCAGGATATGTCAGTGGTGGAGGCGAGGGCAGCTACACATAGAAGCTTAGTGAGGTTTAGGGTACCTACCAGTTTCCCCAAGTCAAGGCCTCCTTCTTTGCAGAAGTAGTAGAAAGTTTCAACCAGATTTCTGTATCAACATGCTAGATTCAGCCAATGAGTTTATCTTCCTTTCCTTCTCCAAACCTATCTAAACTATATTAAAGCTATGCAATGTTCATGAATGTTAATCATTTGTGTATTACATGGGGAAGGGGAAACTTCCCCCTCTACCCCTCTTGAGTTCTTGTGAAGGGAATTATAATAAAGTTTACACAAGACATTAACAGGAGAAAAAGAAAGAAATTTTAATTCATGCACATTAGGGAGTGGCCAAAGCAGGCAGCTTTTATACTTTTTAGACAAAGAAACAATAAATTTGTGAGGAAACTTGGGTTTTGGGTGCCCAATTAGTGAAGAATCTGAACGGAGTTTGGACCGAAAATAGTAAATTAAAGAAGTAACAACGTTTGTTTATATAGGCTTCCTGGCCCTGAATTCCCTATCTCTGGGAGTAAGGATGTCCTTCTATCTCCAGATGCAGGGAATGCACCTTTCACTTCAGGGAGACAGAAAGGAGGGTCAGAGTGTCCCTCTGTGTTAGCTGTTTCTTAAGTAACTTGAATTCAGAATAATCAATATACCATGAGACACAATTTGGGGTGGCCTACTCTGGGCCCCAACAGTTGCCTTGGTATATTTTTTCCAAATCTGTTCCTTGAGTTTTGTTGGGGATGTTGTTCCCTGGAATTTTCAGTTCTTATAAAGGAAAACATGTCAGTCTTTCCTTTGTTTTTGTTTTTGTTTTTGTTTTTTTGCGGTATGCGGGCCTCTCACTGTTGCGGCCTCTCCCGTTGCGGAGCACAGGCTCCGGACGCACAGGCTCAGCGGCCATGGCTCGCTGGCCCAGCCGCTCCGCGGCATGTGGGATCTTCCTGGACCAGGGCACGAACCCGCGTCCCCTGCATCGGCAGGCGGACTCTCAACCACTGCGCCACCAGGGAAGCCCTGTCAGTCTTTCCTTTGTGATATTTTATTTTTTATTTTTGTGCCAGGAGGGTGTGTTGGTGCGGGGAGTTGGGGGGAGGGAAGGGATGGTGGCTGAAGAGAGCAAGGAGCACGGGTGTGCACCTAGAGGGAGGTGGGTTGCCAAGTCTAGCTGCCTAGCATAATTATTAGACAAAGTTAAAGATCCAGAGACTCTAAAGCATATCAATATTTCTTCTTTTTTCTTTAGGAGAGAACACTCTGGTTAGGCTGATAAGGATGTGGGGTTCATTGTTATATTTCATTCCCTGTAAATTACTGTATTGGCATTCCGGCTTCCCACCTCAATCTCTTGTTGCAGGAGGGGGGACCCTTCCCAGAGCCTGAGAGTGAGCTCTTGTCTAACACTCAGAAATGAATTGTCTGAGGAGACACACGTGCTGGCAAAGCAAAAGACTCTATTGGGAAGGGGCGCCCGGGTGGAGAGCAGCAGCGTAAGGGAAGCCAGGAGAACCGCTCTGCCACGTGGCTCGCAGTCTCGGGTTTTATGGTAACAGGGTTAGTTTCCCAGTTGTCTCTGGCCAATGACTCTGACTCAGGGTCCTTCCTGGTGGTGCGTGCATCACTCAGCCAAGATGGATTCCAGCGAGAAGGATTCTGGGAGGCTGGTGGGACATATGGACTGGCGTCTCCTCTCTCCTTTTGACCTTTCCTGAATTCTTCCGGTTGGTGGTAGCTTGTCAGTTCCGAGTTCCTTACCAGCACCTCCTGTTGTAAGATAACTCATGCAAGTGGTTGTGCTCATGCCTGGCCGGGATGGGCGGTTTTGGTCAGTGGTTCCCCTAACATTGGTATACACCATTACCTCCTCTTCAAAATGTTAATATAATAATGCCTGTTGAACTGCAGAGGTTAGGATCCTGTAAATCATGGTAGAGAAATTCACGATCCAATAAACATGTCCCAATTAGAAAAATGAGGATGTAGGAAAGGGGAACTCCATGAGGCTTTGTAAATTTTTTTCACTTTACAAAACTAAAGTAATAGATATGGATCGGTAAACAAGAACAGCATTAAAACATTTTACCAATATTTAGTAATAATGAGCTGCTGTATTATTAATGTCTATGTCTTATCTCTAGAAGACTTTCAGGATGTTCTCTCTGTATTGTTTCAGTGATTTGCCCAAAATTAAATTATTGTGTCTACATTTGGAAATAAGCCTTTTGATCCCAACAGTACAGGGAACATAAGCAGTTATTAGGTGAAGTATATTTATACCATTAAATACTTTTTCTGATCACAGATTAGGCTGAGAAAGAATGACCTATTGTGGTGCTCGGGCTGTGCAGATAAGACCAGTCACTGGTAATAGCAAGGGTGACAGAAGCTTCAACCACAAGAAGTCATTCTCATGTGTGCTAGGCTCAGTGGCACTAAGAACTCGTACATTATCTGCTTTAAGCCTCAATAAGAAGCATGAAAGCCTTTCACGGTTCCGGAGACGGAGGCTCAGAGACATTTAACAACTTGCCCAAGATCCCACGAGGTATAACTTAAGTTTTCTTAATTTATGGATTCATTCAACACGTTTCTTGAGCACATGCAAGGTGCCACTTGGAATTCACCAGTCAACAGCACCAACAGCATTTGTATAGGAAGAGATTTAGTAGAAGGAATTGACTCACACATTTGCGGGGGCTGGGAAGTCCCACTCTCAGCCATCTGCGATCTGAGACCCAGGAAAGCCCGTGGGATAATTCAGTCTGAATCCAAAGGCCTGAGAATCAGGAACACCAAGGGTGGACGACATCAGAATCTTTAAAGAATGGTGCCAGCCCAGACCCAGGCTAGACAATCTCTTGGAAGTGACCCCACATTTACTGTTTGTACCTTAGGAGGACCCTCTTACTCTCTAAAGTTTGTGGCAATTGTGAACGACCCTGAAATGTAAAAGCTTCCAGAGAAAACACTGCACTGCTGTCTAGGGATTTGTCCAGATCTTTCCCTGCCCACTGAACTGCTTGTCTGCCACTGTCCCCCAGTTCAGTTTCCTCATGTATACGTTGAAGAAGAACTGGGCAAGTTTTAAAGGCTGTTGCTGCAGTTATTGTGTTTCTCTCATCCTTGCTTTCACTAGAAATTTTGATCATTTTATCCCAAACACATGACCTGAAAAATGAGCACTGTTGTAACTCAAAGTTCTCTCATAGATCACTCATAAGCGTGATGGTTATTTTATGTGTCAAGTTGAATGGCTACTGGGTGCCCAGATTAAACATTTTTTCTGGGTGTTTCTGGATGAGATTAGCATTTGAATAGTGGACTCAGTGAATAGGTTGCCCTTCCCAGTGCCTGTGGGCATCATCCAATCCATTGAGGGCCTGAATAGAAAACAAGGCAGAGGAAGGAGGAATTCACCCCTTCCCACCTGGGCTGTGGATCTACTGCCCCTGAGGTTCCTGGTCCTCAGCCTCTCAGATCCGGCCTGGAACCTACATCCCTGAGTCCCCTGGTTCTCAGACCTTATAAGAAGAGACATTAGAGAGCTTGCCTTCTCTCTCTGCTATGTGAGGACACAGCAAGAAGGTGGCTGTCTGCAAGCCAGGAAGAGAGTCCTCACCAGACACTGACCGTGCTGGCACCTTGATCTTGGATCTCCAGCCTCCAGAGCCATGAGTAATACATTTCTGTTGTTTAAGCCACCTGGCCTATGGTATTTTGTTATGGCAGCCCTAGCTGATAAGACGCGAGCTTCCTAGGTGTTTCCTCTTTTCACCTTAATTTGAGCACTGCTGCTGTAGTGGAGTGAGAAGAGGGCGAGGAGAGAGTGGGTGAGGTGCTGGAGGCAGCCATATGGATTAGAAGGTGATGCATTGTGAGGGCTTAGGTGAAGGACAGAGGAAGACTGAGTCAAGGCATCTACAGTGAACCTGGGAGGGAGGAAAAGATCTAGGGTAGATAAGAGATTTGACAACAAGACCAATTTTACAAGGAGGATTTAAAACATGGAAAATTGAGGAATGCTCTCAAATTTCAGGCTGGTGTGATTCTGTCAGAAGATGGAGTCATTTGGCCAAGATGGCGCACTGGGCGTGTATCACATGGACCCCAGCAGGCCTAGGATTCCCCTCACTCTCCATGAATCTCCCCTTCACAAAATGCCCCAAACCTTCCACCACCTCTCCAGCAAAGCTTGAATACAAAACCAGTTTTGTGCTTCATCTCACATATCTTTCCCACCACGATAATTTATCAGAACTCAAAAGAAGCCAGTCATTTCCTTGTTTCATGTTAAGAGAACCTAATTAGCAGTAATCAGTCTATTTCATAGAATATTTGCAAAGATGCTTTCCTGAACTCATGCACAGCACTAAAAAAAAGGAAAAAATATACAGCATAAATAAATAACAGGTGCTGGCCTAATTAAGGGCACACTCCATAGGGCAGGTTTCTAATTCTTGAGTGCCGGCCCCTACAATTTAAATTTTCTTGTAAAGGTGATAAAGCAAACCTGGAATTAAGTCCATGCATTTAGGCTATAGAATAGACAAGGGACAGCATGTTTTAGTGTCAACAGCAGGACAGCAAGGACTTGGGAGCTTTTGCCCCTCACCAGCAGTGCAACGCTAGGTAAGTTACTTAACCATTTGTAAACACTGATTTCTCATCTGTAAAATGGAATAAAATACCCACCTTGCATGGTTATTGTGAGGACTAGAAATAGTTAGATGCTCAATAGTTAGATGCACAATAGTTAGATGCTCAAATGCAAGCTATTGTCATCCTTTCCCTTCGTGGTGGGTCCAGTTGAGGCTGTTCGGGGATAGAGCCAGGCCCCTTTGGTACATCTCAGGTGCACTGCCCTCCCCTCCATGCTGCCAACCCACCCATTGTATTTCTGCCATTTTCTGGGAGATTAAAGGGGAAGATATAGCAAAAGCATGGGGAAGCAGCAATCAAAGCCTGCACTGAGGCAGTGGCATTTGGGATGGGTTTGAGGAATTAGTAAGATTTAGTGGTTTGGGGGAAAGATTGAAGGAAAAATAGAGAGGAAAGTACATGATGTGCCCAGTTTCTGCTTTGGCCTCCTGGATGGGTGATGATGGTGCCGTTGACCAGAAGACAGAATACAAGGGGAGTTAGGAGCAACAGGTACAACTGAACAGGCTGTGTACTGCACAAAGGTGTCCAGTTGAGGGGATAAGTGGGTGCTGACATGACCTTGGCATCTTTGACTAATTCACACAAACGCACTTCAAAGTCTAGAGCCCCTAGGAGGGGAATCAAATTAGGGGAGATAATCCTGTGTCCCTTTTCACTGTTCTCTATTTAAATTAGATCATAACTGGAGCATGAGTCTGTCATCCTTTGAAATCCCTTTTAAAGAAATTATTTCCAGAAATAATATAGAGACTTACTTAATTTACCAGGCAGCCCAGGTCACATTTCACTCCTAAAGATATGCCTCAAAAGTGCCCCTTGGTTCATAAGAAAGTGTCCAAATCTCTTAACACAAAGAGCCCTCCATGGTCCAGGGCCTGCCTCCTTGCCAGCCTCATACCCACTCTGGCCAGGGCTGGCCTCACTATCCCACACTTGCTACATTTACGTGTTTCTCTGCCCAGAATGGCCTCCTCCCCTTTATCTTATTATCTTCTAATTGTACCTCAGAACTCCTCTCAATCATCTCCTTCCTGAGGAAACTTGTTTTCAAAATAAACGTCCTTACTCTCTGGCTTTTTTTTTATTTAACCCCTTTAAAATAAGGCAAAGAGAGCAAGTGATTAATTCTGCAACTGCATTCGAAAAATGTCATGCAGTTCATCTGAGAGATGCTTTTCCAAATGTAAAGTTATACGGTTATGATGTACTTGAATGAAAAATACCTGCAATTCTAATGTTCAGAACACTGTATTTCTTCAACATGGACATTGAGTCTTTGGTGAAGGCTTCTGATCCACTGTTTATAAAAGCACTTGCACTTCTGGCATAATTTGGTGCAGTGTCATCATGCAAGAAACAGTTTAGTGAGAAAATGTAACACCCATTACATACACCCACTCAGATTCTCAAGGTCTGAAATAAAGTTAATTGGATTTGTTCACAAATTCAAGAATCAGCCTAAAATAGTGTTTCCCAAAGGGTATTCTATAGGAGGTTGGTTCTAAGAGATAAGTATCATGGGAAAAAGGGTTCTGTGATACAAGTAAATTGAAGAAATATAGAGTTAAACAAAACTAGATGATTTTTTCCCCTTGCAAAATCTCGGAGGCTTCACTTTGCTTGTATGCATTGAATATCCCCTACAGGGGTCTAAGGTATGCAGAGTATCTAGACTTATTTGACCACAAATCCCTTCTATCAGAGATGACCTTGCACCTCTTGTGGTCTGTGGAATACATCTTGGGAAAAGGTGCTTTGCAGGACTAAGTGTATTGCCCACTGAGATGGCAGGGATTGCTCCAAACACCTGTGGTTAGAAACTGAGACTTAAGAGAAAATAACTTTAGCTTTCACAAGTAAGGAGGAAACGCACACCCCCTTACATCACCCATTGCCACAAATCCTTTCTTGTCTTCTCAGAGAGCTACAGTAGCTGAAATCCTACTGGAAGATTGGATATAATTTACCTGTACTGCCCCTGTCCCTGAGTCAAGATGCATTACACCGAGGATGAATTTTGAGTTGAGGGGCTCATATTCTCTTGCTCTCTGTTGCCAGTTTTGCTGGAGGGATGAAGAGAGAAAGGAGGATGGACCCTGTGTAGATGCTTAGTGTATGGGGTGTGGTCGGTGGACCAGGAGAAGTGATGTGGGTGGATGGAAGGCTGGACAGGGCCCAAGGTATGTGATAAAACCACATCGAAAATATCTGATTAAATACACAAGTTGACTGGAAAGCCCTGAAAACTCTAAGGTCAAACACTTGGAGTAAGATTTTAAAACAAAAGGAAGCATTTCTCCCTTTTAGATTTGCCTCAACCCTACCCCTGACTTAGCCTGTAAAGGAGGAGTTTTTCCTAAAATTAGAACTAGGAGGGAAAAAGCCACATACAATCATAATAGATACTATGTACATGCATTTTCTCTTTTGCCCAAGATACAGAGGAACTATGGTGCTTAGGTACAAAAGTCTGTCTCTATGTCTGTGAGTCTGTTTCTGTTTAGTAGATAAGTTCATTAGTGTCATTTTTTTTTTCTTTTTGTTTTTGCGGTACACGGGCCTCTCACCGCTGCGGCCTCTCCTGCTGCGGAGCAACAGGCTCCGGATGCGCAGGCTCAGCGGCCATGGCCCACGGGCACAGCCGCTCCGCGGCATGTGGGATCCTCCCGGACCGGGGCACGAACCCGTGTCCCCTGCATCGGCAGGCAGACTCTCAACCACTGTGCCACCAGGGAAGCCCCATTAGTGTCATATTTTAAATTCCACATCTAAGTGATATCATATGGTATTTGTCTTTCTCTTTCTGACTTACGTCATTTAGTATGATCATCTCGAAGTCCATCCATGTTGCTGCAAATGGCATTATTTCATCCTTTTTTATGGCTGAGTAGTATTCCATTGTGTATATGTACCACATCTTCTTTATCCATTTATCTGTCAGTGGACATTTAGGTTGTTTCCATGTCTTGGCTATTGTGAATATTGCTGCTATGAACATAAGGGTGCGTGTAGCTTTTCGAATTAGAGTTTTGTCTGGGTATATGCCCAGGAGTGGGATTGCTGGGTCATATGGCAACTCTACTTTTAGTTTTTTGAGGAACCTCCATACTGCTCTCCATAGTGGCTCCACCAATTTACATTCTCACCAGCAGTTTTGGAAGGTTCCCTTTTTTCCACACCCTCTCCAGCATTTGTTATTTGTAGACTTTTTTTTTTTTGCGGTACGCGGGCCTCTCACTGTTGTGGCCTCTCCTGTTGCAGAGCACAGGCTCTGGACGTGCAGGCTCAGCAGCCATGGCTCACGGGCCCAGCCGCTCCACGGCACGTGGGATCTTCCCAGACCGGGGCACGAAGCCGCGTCCCCTGCATCGGCAGGCGGACTCTCAACCACTGCGCCACCAGGGAAGCCCTGTAGACTTTTTAATGATGGCCATTCTGACTGGTGTGAGGTGATACCTCATTGTAGTTTTGACTTGCATTTCTCTAATAACTAGTGATGTTGAGCAGCTTTTCATGTGCTTCTTGGCCATCTGTGTGTCTTCTTTGGAGAAATATCTATTTAGGTCTTCTTCCCATTTTTTGATTGGATTGTTTGGTTTTTTGTTATTGAGTTGTATGAGCTGTTGTATATTTTGGAAGTTAAGCCCTTGTTGGTCACATCATTTGCAAATATTTTCTCCCTGTCCATAGGTCATCTTTTTGTTTTATTTATGGTTTCATTTTCTGTGCAAAAGTTTATAAGTTTGATTAGGTCCCATTTGTTTATTTTTGATTTTATTTCTACTGCCTTGGTAGACTGACCTAAGAAAACATTGGTACAATTTATGTCAGAGAATGTTTTGCCTATGTTCTATTTTAGGAGTTTTATGGTGTCATATCTTATATTTAAGTCTTTAAGCCATTTTGAGTTTATTTTTGTGTATGGTGTGAAGGTGTGTTCTAAGTTCATTGATTTACATGTGGCTGTCCAACTTTTCCAACACTACTTGCTGAGGAGACTGTCTTTTCCCCATTGTATATTCTTGCCTCCTTTGTCGAAGATTAATTGCCCATAGGTGTGTGGGTTTACTTCTGGGCTCTCTATTCTGTTCCATTGATCCATAGGTCTGTTTTTGTGCCAATACCACACTGAAGAAGGACATTTTATAATTATAAAATCTCAATTCATCAATAGAGCCCCCAAATACAAGAAGCAAAACTGAGAGAATTAAAGGGAAAAAAATACTTTGACAGTAAGAATGGTAAATGTGAATACCCCACTTTCAATAATGGAATAGAACAGATAGAAGATCAACAAAGAAATAGAAAACGTGAACAAATTTTTGTGAGCTTGGAGTAGGTGATGGTTTCTTAAATACAACAACAAAAACAACCAAATAAACTGGACTTCATTGAAATTGTGCTTTAAAGGACACCAAGAAAGTAAAAAGACAGCCACAAAATTGGGAAAAGTAATTGCGAATTATATATCTGGTAAAGGATTTGTATTCAGAATACATAAAGAACTCTTACAACGTCCCAAAAAAGACAAATACCCAAATTAAGATATGAGCAAAGAACTTGAAAAGATATTTCTCCAAAGATATACATTGCCAATAAGCACAAGAAAATATACTCAGCATCATTTGTTAGAGAAGTGCAAATCAAACCCACAATGAGATGGCTACACTAATAATTTAAAAAAAAGAAAGAACAGCCAGGAAAATAACAAGGACAGAGCAGGATGTGGAGAAATTGGAACCCTTGTGCATTGCTGGTGGGAATGTAAAACGGTGCAGCTGCTGTAGAAAACAGCTTGGCAGTTCCTCAAAAATCTAAACATAGAATTAACATATGACCCATCAATTCCACTTCTGGGTATATACCCAAGAGAAATGAAAACATATGTCTACACAAAAACTTGTTCACGAATGTTCATAGCGGCATTATTCATAATAGCCTAAAAGTGGAAACAGCCCAACTGCCCATCAACTGATGAACTGATAAACAAAATGTGGTCTGTCCATGCAGTGGAATAATTCAGATAAAAAGAATGAAGTCCTGACACATGCTATAACATGGGAGAACCTTGAAAACATTACGCTAAGTGAAAGGAGTCAGACACAAAAGACCCCTTATTGCGTAATTCCATTTACGTGAAATGTTCAAAACAGGCAACTCCACAGAGACAGGAAGGAGATTAGTGGTTCTCAGGGGCTGGAGGAGTGTGGGACAGAGTGACTGCTAATGAGTATGGGGTTTCTTTTAGGGGGATGACATTGGTCTAAAATTATACAGAGGAGATGGTTGCACGACTTTGTTAACATACTAAAAACTGTACACTTCACAAGGGTGAATATTATGGTATGTGAGTTATATCTTAATAAAATTATTATTTAAAAAAACCCCACTGCCCTCGAAGAGCTCACGTGCATGTGGGTATGGAAGAAAATACACAGAATAAGTCAGTAAATTATACAGTATGTTAGATGGTGATACATATGCTTTGGGAAAAAACTCAAGGAGGTAAGGGAGACAGGGAGTGACAATCAGGTGGAAGGGAAGCAGCCACTGGGGGGTCATCTGAGTGAAAACTGGAAAGAGATGAGTGAGTGAACCAGGAGAAAAGGTGGGGAATAGGGCTCTAATCAAAGGGAGCAGCAAGTGAAAAGACCCCAAAAGAAGAGTGTTCCTGGAATACTCAAGGAAGAAGGAGGTCCATGTAGTTGCAATGGAGTGAAGTGGGGAAAAGCAGTAGGAGATGAGGTTGTAGGGCTAGCAGGGGGTCGGGGAGGAGGGGGGGGATCATATAGGACATTTAGGGGGTAACTGCATCTTTATTCTGAGTGAGAACCCGTGGTGGATTTTGAGCTGAGAGCTAACTTGACCAGATTGATGTTTTAATGGGACCTTTCTGGCTGCAAAGGAAATAGACCGAAAAGAGCAAGGGGGAGAAGTAGGGAGGCCAGACTGGAGGCTGTTGCAATATCTCAGCTCAGAGAAGTTAATTTACCCAAAATAGCCAGAGGGAACCTCTGGCAGCCAGTCTCCAAAGATGGCCCCAGTGAACCACACCTCCTGCTAGTTGCACCCTCCTTCAGTCCCCTCCCGACTTAAATTGACACTTGCCTGTGGCTTGTTTAATGAATAGAAGGCAGTAGAAGTAATGTGCTATGATATCTAAGCTCAGGCAACTCCCATATCTGCAATTTCGGGAGCTCTGAACTGCCACGTGGAAGTCCAGATACTCTGCAAGAGCTTGGACCACTAGGTGAGGCCCCATGCAGAGGAGGCACTATCCCAGCTGGGCCTCCAGATGATTCCAGGTTCAGCAACCATTCGACTGCAACCACCTAAGAGACTGTAAGCCAGCCCGGCAGAAGAACCTCCCAGTTAATCCACGTGATTGAAAGATCGTAAGTTGTTGCTACTGCTTTAAGCCACTCGGTTTTGGGGTGCTTTGTTTGCAGCCACAGGCAACTGAAACAGAAATGCAAACACATAACATCAAATAATTGACTTTAGTGATATTGCTAATAAATTGGCCTAGAAGGTATCCCATACAATCACCCAGAGGGCCCCTATTTTGTGACAGGAGAACTGAGATTTGCAGTGCTTTTACTGGGCAGTTTTCCCAAATCTGTGATTCCAGAATGACTATTTGCCCCTTATGTATTGTTTAAAAAACTGGTTCTACTAACATGATTTATGGGCAAACTTCCTTTTTCATCTTGTATACCATATTTCCAGCCTTATGCTTGGTGTTCATTAAACAGATGCTCTTTTCTATATGAAGGGTGAAATGAACCAGGCTTGAAAGCCATTTTAAAGGGGCTTATTATGTTTTGATTTATTGTTTTGAAACCATGGACACATGGCTACTGAGTTCATAATTCTGAAAAATAAACCAGTGGATTCCTGGGGAAAATGCTACGTTGAATACACGCATATAATTTTACTCTATTTTGAAACTCCACTTAAACTACATGTTATATACAGATGGCCAACAAACATGTGAAAAGATGCTCAACATCACTAATTATTAGAGAAATGCAAATCAAAACTATAATGAGGTATCACCTCATACCGGTCAGAATGGCCATCATCAAAAAATCCACAAACAATAAATGCTGGAGAGGGCGTGGAGGAAAGGAAACCCTCATGCACTGTTGGTGAGAATGTAAATTGATACAGCCACAATGGAGAACAGTATAGAGGTTCCTTAAAAAACTACAAATAGAACAACCATATGACCCAGCAATCCCACTACTGGGCATATACCCAGAGAAAACCATAATTCAAAAAGACACATGCATCCCAATGTTCATTGCAGCACTATTTACAATAGCCAGGACATGGAAGCAACCTAAATGTCCATCGACAGAGGATAAAGAAGATGTGGTATATATACACAAAGGAATATTACTCAGCCATAAAAAGGAACAAAATTGGGTCATGTGTAGAGACGTGGATGGACCTAGAGACTGTCATACAGAGTGAAGTAAGTCAGAAAGAGTAAAACAAATATCGTATATTAATGCATATATGTGGAATCTGAAAAGATTGGCATAGACGATCTTATTCACAAAGCAGAAATAGAAACACAAACGTATAGAACAAACGTATGGATACCAAGTGGGAAGAGGGGGAGGTAGGATGATTTGGGAAATTGGGATTGACATATATACACTATTGATACTATGTATAAAATAGATAACTAATGAGAGCCTACCGTATAGCACAGGGAACTCTACTCAGTGCTCTGTGGTGACCTAAATGGGAAGGAAATCCAATAAAGAGGGGATATATGTATACGTACTGCTGATTCACTTGCTGTACAGTAGAAACTAACACAATATTGTAAAGCAACTATACTCCAATAAAAATTTAAAAAATTAAAAAACTACATGTTATAGGCTGAATTGTGTCCCCTACCCCCAAAGTTTATATGTTGAAGTCATAATCCCTCAGTACATTAGAATGTAACCATATTTGGAGATAAGGTCCATAAAGATGCGATGGAGTTAAAATGAAGCTGTTGGCGGGGGTGGGGGTGTCTGGATCCAATCTGACTGATGTCCTTAGAAGAAGAGAAAACTTATACTCAGAGATACCAGGGATGTGCACACACAGAGGAAAAACCAAATCTTAAATGTTTTTACCACATACACACAAAAGGTAGCTATGTGAGGTGATCAATATGTTAATTCGGGGTAACATTTCCCAGTTGTTGTACATCTTAAATACACACAATTTTTGTGTGTCAATTATACCTCAATAAAGCTGGGGAAAAAATGCAATACAAAAAAATATCATTTCACTTACTTTCAACCTTTCTGTTTCTTTATGACTTTAGATGTCATTTGTTGACACAGTTTCTTGGTGTCTGTCTGTTTGTTATTTAGTCTGAGAATATTTGTCTTTTAATTGACATGTTATCCGGATAGTTTTTATTTCCTGTCCAGATTCCCTCCTCACCATCCTTTCTACACTGGTTGCTGCCCCCAGGCTCTATCAATCAGGTTTCCATGAGATCTGGGTCCTGGTTGGGTTCAGCCAATGGGGAGTCAGCAGGAGGTACAAGGAAGTAGAAAGCATTGACTTGAGCAAGTTGTATCCCTTGGTTAAAGACCACTAGTCTTCCACGGGAATATTTCTCTCTCTCTCTCATTTCTGGTTAGAATATTTCTCTCTCTCTCTCATTTCTGGTTATCTCTTTCTCCCTTCATCCCTTCAGGCTGACTTATCCTTTGTAACCAGACATTTGTAAATTCCTGCTTCATAAATAAATTGTCCTCATTGTATCCTTTTAGGAACATTCCATCTATATTCTTGAGGTTCTGTTTAATGAAACATTAAACAGAAACATTTCATAAACGTAGAATGAAATTAATGGTATAGTTTGGTTTAAGTCATCATCTTACTAAGTGTTTTCTAATTTTTCCAGCTTCTCTCTGTTCCTTTTTCTCTCTGTTCTTGCTTTGGAATTTATTTTATATTTTACATTTATTTCATATTTTTAATTATTTCACTTTTAGCTCCATACCTAACACATACAGAAGGGAAATTGCCTTTTACTCATTCTTTTAATATTTACCTTAGAGATTAACTACTTTCCTCCCCTCCCTGGGCAATGAAAAGATACATTCATTCCATGTACCCTGCTCCTGACTCATATGGCCTTGTTCTTATGTGTCACCTAGAGTCTGTGATCACCAAATTCCATTTCCAATTTCATTCTATATCCCAGACTGAGGTGAATTCATTTCAAGATTTCAATCCAAAATGGGCTGATCAGTCCACTGGGACAGGGGAGGGGAAAGGGGCTCTGTGCTCCAACCCCTGTCCCTTATGCCTGGAATTTCTCACAAGTACAATTTAGCTTCTCAGCCTTCCTTTAGGAGTTGACAAAGGCCCTCAAGGGAAACGTAGCCCCAAATGCAGAGTCTGCCTCCCCTGGACCAGGAAATTCTTCACTATGTTGTAGCTCTCTGGTACATTAAAAAAATATTCTTGCCCACCTTTCATAATTTAGCAGGAAATCGGTGTACTCTTCCTTATAACAGTGCTGTTTTCATCTTAACTTAGCCCTGTAACCTTGGCTTGCCGATTTGCTCTTTTGAGCCAGAAGTGGAAGGCAGTCAGGGAACAAGATAGCAGCAGGAGAAGGCCCTTTGTCCACAGTGAGGGGCTGGCGATAAGACTGTGCTATAATCAATTTCATAAAAGAACCCCTAAGTATTCCTGGACCCTTAAGACAAAGCCCATCAACCTCCCAAATCTTGACATTAATTATTGGGAATCAGATACCCCCAGTTCAAGCCTAACTCAGAGAGAGAAATTCACGTAAAGGTTTCTGGGCACCAAAAGTAAGATAACTTTAATTCTCTTTTCACCACATCAAGTTTACAGCAAAAACGCTTTAGAGTTTTCTATTGTGACCATTTTCGGGAACCTTGGCTCTGTCCTGAAATGCATAAAACTGTAGGTGAACTTGGCCATATGACTTAAAGAAGTAAGTTAAATGAAGCTTTTCAATCACTAGTACAGGGTCTTATCTTGGGAATGATGTAGATATCAGGACAATTAGTTGGAGCAATAAAAAGACAAAAATAAACTATTATGCAGATGTTTGGCCATTCAGTGCCACCCAGTCTTAAGATAATGCCATCTCTCTAGCAGTGAATGGAAGAGAGAAAAAGGTGAAAAATTTTGCCCCATCCTCTGCTAACTCTATTTTTTTATTTAATTAATTTATTTAATTTATTTATTTTTGGCTGCATTGGGTCTTCGTTGCTGTGCACGGGCTTTCTCTAGTTGCAGCAAGCGGGGGCTACTCTTCGTTGCAGTGCATGGGCTTCTCATTGCAGTGGCTTCTCTTGTTGCAGAGCATGGGCTCTAGGCACGGGGGCTTCAGTAGTTGTGGCACACGGACTTCAGTAGTTGTGGCTCACGGGCTCTAGAGTACAGGCTCAGTAGTTGTGGCACACGGGCTTAGTTGCTCCATGGCATGTGGAATCTTCCTGGACCAGGGCTCGAACCCATGTCCCCTGCATTGGCAGGCGGATTCTTAACCACACTGCCACGAGGGAAGCCCTGCTAACTCTATTTTAATATTAGAACCCAGTGTGATTTATAATACACCCCTAGAGAAACTTTATCCTGAGAATTCTCTATTTCTGTGTAACAAGCTCCAGGATTCTCACTGCTAACTTTGACTCATACTGGGCTGTGCAACACCAACTGGCATAGCAGCTGTTCAGAGCAGAAGTCAAGATATACAGACAGATGTAAAGACACAGGGCATTTTATGAAAGAGCACATTTGGAACGATGAATGCATACTTCAAAGAGGACATGAGACCTCTAGGTTCCTCCTTGGAGTGGACAACTGACTTTTTGTTTTTGATGTTTTACACTGTTTTGTTTAGTTTGTGGCTAACTTTTATTTATTTATTTTGTAATTTTAGAAATTAATTTATTTTTATTTATTTATTTTTGGCTGTGTTGGGTCTTCATTGCTGCACGTGGGCTTTCTCTAGTTGCGGTGAGCGGGGGCTACTCTTTGTTGCGGTGCACTGGTTTCTCATTGTGGTGGCTTCTGTTGCGGAGCACGGGCTCTAGGCACGCAGGCTTCAGTAGTTGTGGCTCGCGGGCTCTAGAGCGCAGGCTCAGTAGTTGTGGCGCATGGGCTTAGTTGCTTCACGGCATGTGGGATCTTCCTGGACCAGGGGTCGAATCTGTGTCCCCTGCATTGGAAGGCGGATTCTTAACCACTGTGCCACCAGGGAAGCCCTGTGGCTAACTTTTAAACACCTTCCTATTGTGAGTCTTGTGGGGAGAAGGTGTCTTGTTTCTCCTTATGGAGTCTAAAGATGGTGGATCAGAAACTTTCAGCCCCTCCTCTCTGGAAGCCAGACGTGACTTTCATGAGAAAATGCACATTCCTTGTTTATCTTTTTCTTAGGACAAAAACTTCCATTAGCCTAACAGCCTTGGCACCTCCGTAGCTCCTTACTTTCTAACTCCCCTCACTCACTCCTCACTGAAGGAGGAAGCATGAGTCATCTGATGGATAAGTTTGGAAGAACAATTTGAGCACAAGGGGCTCAGTCCTCTCCTCTGTTTCTTTGGCATCTAAATGCTTGCAGAAACCCAGCCACTTGGGCTCCTTCTATGTGGGTGGCCTGAGAAGTGGGGGAGAGGAGGTGGGCTACCCATGTCCATCTGTATCTGAGATTGGGTGAGCTAAGTCTGTCTGGCTCAGAGGGTCAAGGAATACAATACTATTTGGCCTCAGATCTAAAATCAGTTTATCCCAATGGCTTGGTCAGTCATAAAGAAAAAGGTTTTGATCTCCAGCTGCCTAATTCTTGGGTTTTACTCTCAATTGGTTCCAGAAGATGGAAGGGAAAAAACAGAACAAAATGATATTGTTGATGGGCTTCCAAAAACCTAATATCTGAATTCATGGGCCTGAGAATTTTGTGAAATAAACAGGTGTCAAACTGGAGACCAAAATAACGTATGGAAAGTGAAACAAGCATTCCAGCATGACTGGAGTTGAAGACTTTACACCTGCATCTGGAGCAAACTGGGCTAATGTGGGGGCGAAGTGACCTATGCAGCTCATTGCAGGCTGTATCCAGAAGAAAGGGACTCAGGTTACACAGTCAGAGCAGACCTTGAGAAACTCAGACCTCTCGGGCCTCAAAGAAGCTGGTCCACGTAGGCCATCATGTGCATGTGGATGCAGTTTGACTTTCATCTATTGCAAACAAGACTCAAGAAAGAATCAGATCATTTTAGAAGTTGGTAAGTTGAAAATATCTGGTGGTTATCATTTTTCTCAGAGAGGACTTCAAACTACTGACTGGGCTGTGAATTAGTTTCCTTCTAGAACAAGCAGAATGTACTGTATCACCTATATGAAGCTTCATTCCCTCCTAGGTATTTCGAATGGTATTTAGGGCCAACAGAGACTTCTCACTGTGAAAGGGCTAATCTCTGTGTCTTAGTCTGCTCGAGCTTCTATAACAAAATAACAAAGACACTCATCTTTGTCCAATTTTGGAGGGAAACTGGAGGTTCTGCAAAACACAGGCAATACCCAAGGAGTCTAAAGTCTACCTAGAAAAGCCACGTGGTCCTCTGCCCACTCTGAAGACAGAAATCATAAGCAATTCAGTATATGCATGTTAATGAGAGGCTGTACATAGGGAATAAGCAGAGGCAACATGTTAGAAATGGAGTCGATCTAGTCTGATCTTCTGATTGTACAGGGGTACAGACATCATCAGTGAACTAATCAAGGTCAGGTAGCTGGACAATGGCGAAACCAAGACAAAAATCTGGCTCCCCTGAGTCTCATTTCCGTGCAGTTTTTACTATCAGCGACACCTGGGGAAGGCATGGACTCATGGAAGGCATCTTCTCTTCCACCCACGAAAGGCGGACTGTGTCCTCTGAGACAATACATGAGTGATGCTTCTAGCAGGTGCCTTGTGAAATACAAAGGCTGAAATGATAAAGAGTGAGAGATTATATAAATAAGCTCCGTGGAGACCATAATACCCTAATCAAGCCATAATATTTGAATGTCCTCACTTTTATTTGAAAGCATGCCTGCCAGTAAGGCACATTATGTTGAAAATTTCAAGGACGTGTTCCAAAGAAGTCACGTTGCTCCATGAAGACTAAAGTATTCTCAGCCATGATTAAAAGTGAATGCCTCCTAACCAACACGTGTATATAGAATACAGAGCATCGTAAAATTTCAGGGGTGCAAAAGACATCAGATATGATCTTGCCCAATCTCATCATTAGGAACTGAGGCTCAAGGAAGATAAATGAATTGGCCGAAGTTGTGTTATTAATTAACGTCACATTCATTGCTCTGTTCTAGGTGTCCTTGCTGAGTTGGCGGCAAATTGAGATTTTGCATTGGGATGAAAGCAACATAGCTCAATGCTTCTCAAACTTTAATGTGCTTAAGAACCACCTAGGGATGTGATTAAATGCAGATTTTGATTCAGTAGAATCAAAATGTGGTCCAGGATTCTGCGATGCTCCCAGGTGATGTTGATACTGCTTGTTTACTGACCCCCTCAAACTTGGTTGTGCATGGGGACTACCTAGGGAGCTTTAAAAATATTGATACCTGAGCCCACCCCACCCCCAGAGATTCTGATTAATTTGCTCTGGGATTGTGGCTTGGGTTTTGATTTCTTCAACACTCCTCATTTGATTCTAATATGCAGCAAAGTTTGAGAACCATTGCCATAGAATCACTTTTTTCATTTGTAACATGATTATTTACAAGAAGAATGGCCTTTAGCCATTCTCTAATTTTTAGAGAATCTGCATCATTCTTTTTACTGGTTGAGTTAATTAGAGCTAGTTCAGTGGGGTTGTGGTTGGCAAATTAATTATCACAAGGTCGGTGAGTAGATTGACCCCTTATGGTAAATACAGTTTACAATCTTGAGAGAACAAACAATTATCTTAACAAATGGAGTCCCCTATAACAAACATTCTTAGTCTGATGAAGGCCATAAGTCAAAAGTCTTTGGAAATATTAAAACCAATGTTTTAATATTACAGGAAAACTCTACTCTTTTTTTTTTTAACATCTTTATTGGAGTATAATTGCTTTACATTGTTGTGTTAGTTGCTGCTGTGTAACAAAGTGAATCATCTATACGTATACATATATCCCCATATCCCCTCCCTCTTGTGTCTCCCTCCCACCCTCCCTATCCCACCCCTTTAGGTGGACACAAAGCACTGAGCTGATTTCCCTGTGCTATGTGGCTGCTTCCCACTAGCTATTTTACATTGGTAGTGTATGTTATGTCCATGCCACTCTCTCACTTCATCCCAGCTTACCCTTCCCCCCGCTCCATGTCCTCAAGTTCATTCTCTACGTCTGCGTCTTTATTCCTGTCCTGCCCCTAGGTTCTTCAGAACCATTTTTTTTTTTTTTAGATACCATATGTATGTATTAGCATACAGTATTTGTTTTTCTCTTTCTGACTTACTTCACTCTGTATGACACTTTCTAGGTCCATCCACCTCACTACAAATAACTCAATTTCATTTCTTTTTATGGCTGAGTAATATTCCATTGTATATATGTGCCACACCTTCTTTATCCATTCATCTGTCATTGGACACTTAGGTTGCTTCCATGTCCTGGCTATTGTAAATAGAGCTGCAATGAACATTGTGGTACATGACTCTTTTTGAAATATGGTTTTCTCAGGGTATATGCCCAGTAGTGGGATTGCTGGGTCATATGGTAGTTCTATTTGTAGTTTTTTAAGGAACCTCCATACTGTTCTCCATAGTGGCTGCATCAATTTACATTCCCACCAACAGTGCAAGAGGGTTCCCTTTTCTCCACACCCTCTCCAGCATTTATTGTTTGTAGATTTTTGAAAACTCTACTCTTTTTAACCAACAGATCTAGTCATTTTTATGGTGACAAGAGAGAATAAGTAGAAATTTAAGTTAAACTTTATGGTGACTCTAGTGTAAATATTCCCCAAACCTGTACATCTACATAAATTATTAACTTAATTAAGTCTGAATTCAAGGTAATCAGGGCTTACAATAATTCATTTCCATTCTCCTGATCCTCTTTTCGTATCATCACATGATCTCCCTGTACATAAACTTGCCCTTAACCTTGAGTAGATGGGACTAAGTACTGCATTTAAAGGCCATCTCTTCTTTGTGTTAAGTTGCCTTGCCTGTGCTGAGCACATCTGTTTGCCAGTCTGTCAGCCAGCCAATCAGCACCAACCCTGGAGGAGAAGGAAGAGAAATCCGGGCTTCTAATTCCAACATTAGTATCACAGATAAGTTTTCTGGTATCTTTATAATCATTAAATTACAGGTTTTTCTCCTGAAAGTCACTGAGACTGTTAAAGTGAATTGATAGCAAGTTAAAAAGAAAATCATTCAGTGGATAAAAGGCAGCATTGTTTCGGGTTAGAAATGAAGGCATCTGCCGATAAGCAAGAATCTTTGGGAGGTCATTTTATCCATTCTTCTACCTTGGCTGGAGAACATTGACCTTGGCAAGCAGATCAAAATGTAGATCCCATAAACTGCAACTCTTTGGGGTCACTCGCTGATGTTTGGGATGGCTTTGTACACTGAAATAAACTGTTTATTCAGCAAAACTGGTAGGACTGACATGCCACTAACCAGTTATGTGTCCCTGGTTTATAACATGTAAAAGGAGCTGGCTTAGGAGGCCCTTTAAAGAATCTTTGCCCCCAAAACATATGGACATAACAGATTCCTTTAGCACCTTGGCAGTATTGGCCAACTAACGATTACAGAGGCAAAGCATGTGCCCCATGAAAGGCAAAATGGCTTGATTTCCCTGGAAGGGGGAGCTTTCTGGAACATACTCCAGAGAGACTCAAATCCCTTTCCTGATATACACCAGGTGCGGTAGGCAGAATGTTGGTCCCTGAAAAACGTCCATATCCTGTTGCCTAGAACCTGTAAATATCTTAGGTTGCATGGCAAAGGTTGCAGATAAATTAAGGTTGTCAAATCAGCTGGCCTTGAGATGCAGACATTATCTTGGGTTATCTGGGTGGGTCCAATGTAATTATAAGGGTTCTGAAATGAGGGAAAAGGGAAGCGGACAGAGAGAAAACCAAAGAGGTGGAAATATGAGAAGGACTTGGCCTGATGGTGTTTGCATTGAAGACGGAGGAAGCGGTCACAAGCCAGGAATGTGACAGCCTCTAGAAGCCGGAAAAGGTGAGAAAATGGATTCTCCCCTAGAGCCTCTAGAAAAGAATACAACCCTGAGGACTCCTTGATTTTAGCCCAGTGAGACCTTCTGACTTGAGAATGGTAAAATAAAACATAAAACATGTGTATCGTTTTAAGCCACTAAGCTGGTGATGATTTGTTACCACAGGCACAGGAAGCTCATAGGCAGGAAAACAGAATTCTGCCTCTTCTTGAATTTTTCCCATGGAATTTAAGAAAGAGCATCTTAAGAAATGCTGATGTTGGTAGATATGATAGAAAACCCTTCTCGATATGGCCCTGCCTACCTTTGCTGTTGCATCTTCTACCCCAGCTTCTACCTACTATATTTTGTTAGGGATTCTGTACCTACTGCATTGCTTCCCTCTTCTGTGCATCTTTGGTGGTTTGAAAGGATCACCCTCCCCTTTGTGGCACCACCGTTCTTAGGACATATTTATTAACACACTTAACCTGCTATAGCCAAGTAACTTCCTTCATATCTCTCTTTCTTACTCTGTTAGGAAAGAGGACTTGTTGATTTATCTCTTGAGAGCCAGTGGCCAGCAAGTAGTGATCGTTCTTTTATACTTGACCCATTATACTGATGCACCAAACACGTAGCAAGTATCCAGCGAATATTTACTGTAGATAAATTAAGGTAAAATATCTGAGCATTTTAGGTAAAACTGTGGTTGACTTTATTCTTGATGCCGTTTGGTGTTCCTTACTTAAGGACTCATGGCAAATTTGTTCCAGAGTTGAGTTAGGAGAATCTTGTCTTGCACAGGGAAGCAGTGTAACAGAGTAATTAAGAGGACAGCTCTGCAATTACACTGGAGTTAGCCTGCATAAATCTGGGAGCCACCACTTACTAGTTCTCTGATCTTGGGCAAATTATACCATCCAGTTCTCAGTTTGCCTATCTGCAAAATGGGGATAATAAAAACTTGTGGCACAAAGGTTTTTGCGAGAACTAAATAAGATAATCCAAAAAGTACTAAAAGATTCTATATATTGGAGTTATAGTTATTATTATATTGGTTTATAGTCATTATTATAACACATTGTGCTTTCCTTTTGGCCTTAATTGCTGGGAAACTTCAATGTCACTTGTGATCATTTCTTGTAACTGTTCTCAGACTATATATTTGTGCTCACAATTTGTTTAAATCCTCCCCCCATCATTTTGTCAAGTTAGGTCTTTGGTTTTTTTTTTTTAAGAATTATTTTGTGTTTTATTTGTATTAAAGTGTTTGTTGCCCCAAATATTTTCTGTATCTTTGCAGAATATAAATAATTAACACGAAAAATATCTGTAACACTGGAATGTTAGTATCTATTTATTTAATAGAGTCTTGTGAAGGTAAAATGAAAGAAGGGTATTGAAATTGCTTTGGACCTCCTTTTGAAAATGCCCCAAATGCGATTAACATTTTTATCAGGTTCAAGAATTAAAGAACACAGTGTTTGTATTCATTTGCCAGGATTGTTGTAACAAAATACCACAAATTGCCTTAGACAACAGAAATTTATGGTCTTATGGTTTTGGAGGCCAGAAGTCTGAGATCAAAGTGTCCACAGGGTTGGGTCCTTCTGAGCCTGTGAGGGAGAATCTGTTCTGTGCTTTTTTCCTAGCTTCTGGTGGAATACTGGCATCTTTGGTGTTCCCTGGCTTAGAAGCATCGCTCCAGTCTCCGCCTTCATGTCCACATGGTGTTCTCTGTATGTGTGTGTGTGTCTGTCTCTGTGCTTAAATCTTCCCTTTTTATAAGGACAGCAGTCATTTTGGATTAGGACTTATCCTAATGACCTCACCTTAACTTGATTATCTCTGTAAAGACCCCATGTCCAAATAAGGTCCCATTTAAGGTACTGGGGTTCAGGACCCCAATATATCTTTTTAGGGAGGACACAATTCAACCCAAAACAATGTTCCTAGATTAGGAGTATTAGTAAAGCTTGAATGTTTGGCTTCTGGTAAGTTAGCTTTGCCCTGATTTCTAATGTGGAAAGAGGGTTGATCTTTTGACCCTTTGACTCTCTAACAAGAGCCTCCTCTGGGCTCAATTTCCTCTTGCGTAACCACCAAGTTATGGATGAGATGGTCTCTGCGTACCTTTCCTGCTCTGACATACGACATCTCTATGAACAGATTGAATAGTAACTCACATTTATGAAGCACTCTACAGTTTACTCAGCACTCTCAGGGTATTTGGTTCCTATAAGAACCATGTGAGGTAGCTATTATCATCCTCTCTATTTTAGAGGTACAGAGAAATCAGTTTCTTGCCCATTCTCTCACTGCTGGTAACTGCCGTCTCCTGAGATCAAATGCTGGGCTCATTCTTCTATTACACAGCTCCCAATTTTGTGAAGCTAGAGCCATACAGTATTTCAGGAAATTAATATCTGTATCTTATTATAATAATTAATGCCATGATTTAAATTTTATTCAGAATGCCAGAATATGGCCTTTGACCCATTGGCTTGACACACAAGAACACTTAAAAAATAAAACCTTTCTGTGATCTTAATAGTGGGTTGGCCAAAACTGAGATATCACATGCTACCACCTTCCAGACATTGTGCAAAAGTGAATCATTTAGGGTTATCAGCAATAATCTCCACTATGAATATCATTCCTTAGAGAAAAGAGATTTATTAGGGCCAGTGGATTTAAGTGTTCAGTTAATTTATTCGAGGTTTGAGGAACAAACTGGTTTATTTCTGCTTAAAAAAAATAAAAGGTATGAAAAACTCATGTAATTGTGAGTCTTTGAGAAGTCTGTTGAGAATAAAAGGGGAATGCCAACCCAATTTTTGATTTTACGAAATCTCTTGTTGGTTTTACTGGATACTTTTTAGAATAAATGTAGGTAAACTGCTTTTAGCCAACTGAATGCATGGTAACTCAAGGACATTGCATTTCGGTTCTAAAATTAACAGTGGTGTCCATCATCAAATTACTAGTCCCTACGAGATGCAAGTTCCATGCCAGGCACAAGGTGAGGTGCTAACATGGGTGACAAAGGGGCTTGAGTCAAGGAGTTTTGTTGTTGTTGTTGTTTTGCAGTACTCGGGCCTCTCACTGTTGTGGCCTCTCCCGTTGCGGAGCACAGGCTCCGGACGCGCAGGCTCAGTGGCCATGGCTCACGGGCCCAGCTCCTCCGCGGCATGTGGGATCTTCCCGGACCGGGGCACGAACCCGCGACTCCTTCATCAGCAGGCGGACTCCCAACCACTGCGCCACCAGGGAAGCCCCCAAGTCAAGGCGTTTTGTTAGCAGTCACAGAGGACTGTGAGCCCCCAGCGTGAGCTGGGGGATGGGAGCCATCCACTCAATGTGTGGTGGGGCTTTCAAGAAGGGAGAATTTCCTGGGTGCTTTTGGGGTGGGAGCGGAGGTTTCATTTCATGAAGCACCAGCTGAGTGCTTCTTAAAGGCTGGTGAGATTTTAGAATGAGGAGGTATGTAAAGGAGGGTCAACTAATATTTACTGAGCTCCTACTATCCACCAGGCATTGTGCTAAGGATTTGGTATATTAGAAGAACAGATCTCAGAGAAGTCTGAAGCCATGGCTCAGGGTGGGAGGCTATGTCTGGGGAACTGGATTCTGCATCGCTCATCCTCACAATAATTACTCGGGAATGGGGTCAGGTTGCTGTGCATCTCTTACCTGCCCATGGTGGGCAGGCAGGGTAATCCGTGCATAGCTGCTGTCATTAGGTGATCAGGAGGGAAGGAGTCCAGAGGCACAGGAAGTTCTTCCCATCTGGGAATCCTCACTCTTAGTGAGTGGCATGATCTACAGGTCTAGATTCCTGTGGGAATGATGGGGTATGGGATACTGCACCTCCATCTGGGAACACATGGTGTGCCCATCTCTGTACAACCCCGTACCTTTGCCACCAAAGAAACTTTAAATCTATAATCAACTGTGCCAACAGACTCTTAATCACATCACCATTCTATTGTGACAATCACTCGCTCTGATTGATTTTATTTAATCTTTGCAAAAATAACCCTACCTACCATCGTTGGCCAATAGCCAAAGACCAAAGGGAATGGCCCATGGTGAACAAAGCTAGACTCATCACTTGCTGCAGCAAGGGAGCCGGCACACGGTAGAGACCTGCAAGGCTTCTCAAAGGGGGATGTTGAGGAGGGGACAGCAGTCGTTTCATCTTTGGAACATGCAAGTCCGATGGAATTAGTGTTGGGTCAGTTTGTCCGCGGCCCGCTCCAGTGGCATGCTCTTTTTTTTTTTTTTTTTTTTACATCTTTATTGGAGTATAATTGCTTTACAATGGTGTGTTAGTTTCTGCTTTATAACAAAGTGAATCAGTTATACATATACATATGTTCCCATATCTCTTCCCTCTTGCGTCTCCCTCTCTCCCACCCTCCCTATCCCACCCCTCCAGGCAGTCACAAAGCACCGAGCTGATCTCCCTGTGCTATGCAGCTGCTTCCCACTAGCTATCTACCTTACGTTTGGTAGTGTATATATGTCCGTGCCACTCTCTCGTTTTGTCACAGCTTACCCTTCCCCCTCCCCATATCTTCAAGTCCATTCTCTAGTAGGTCTGTGTCTTTATTCCTGTCTTACCCCTAGGTTCTTCATGACATTTTTTTCTTAAATTCCATATATATGTGTTAGCATACGGTATTTGTCTTTCTCTTTCTGACTTACTTCACTCTGTATGACAGACTCTAGGTCTATCCACCTCATTACAAATAGCTCAATTTCCTTTCTTTTTATGGCTGAGTAATATTCCATTGTATGTATGTGCCACTCCTTCTTTATCCATTCGTCTGTCGATGGACACATAGGTTGCTTCCATGTCCTGGCTATTGTAAATAGAGCTGCAATGAACATTGTGGTACGTGACTCTTTTTGAATTATGGTTTTCTCAGGGTACATGCCCAGTGGTGGGATTGCTGGGTCATATGGTAGTTCTATTTTTAGTTTTTTAAGGAACCTCCATACTGTTCTCCACAGTGGCTGTATCAATTTACATTCCAACCAGCAGTGCAAGAGGGTTCCCTTTTCTTCACACCCTCTCCAGCATTTATTGTTTCTAGATTTTTTGATGATGGCCATTCTGACTGGTGTGAGATGATATCTCATTGTAGTTTTGATTTGCATTTCTCTAATGATTAATGATGTTGAGCATTCTTTCATGTGTTTGTTGGCAGTCTGTATATCTTCTTTGGAGAAATGTCTATTTAGGTCTTCTGCCCATTTTTGGATTGGATTGTTTGATTTTTTGTTATTGAGCTGCATGAGCTGCTTATAAATTTTGGAGATTAATCCTTTGTCAGTTGTTTCATTAGAAAATATTTTCTCCCATTCTGAGGGTTGTCTTTTGGTCTTGTTTATGGTTTCCTTTGCTGTGCAAAAGCATTGAAGTTTCATTAGGTCCCATTTGTTTATTTTTGTTTTTATTTCCATTTCCTAGGAGGTGGGTCAAAAAGGATCTTGCTGTGATTTATGTCATAGAGTGTTCTGCCCATGTTTTCCTCTAAGAGTTTGATAGTTTCTGGCCTTATTTACATTTAGGTCTTTAATCCATTTTGAGCTTATTTTTGTGTATGGTGTTAGGGAGTGATTTAATCTCATACTTTTACAAGTACCTGTCCAGTTTTCCCAGCACCACTTATTGAAGAGGCTGTCCTTTCTCCACTGTACATTCCTGCCTCCTTTATCAAAGATAAGGTGACCATATGTGTGAGGGTTTATCTCTGGGCTTTCTATCCTGTTCCATTGATCTTTCTGTTTTTGTGCCAGTACCATACTGTCTTGATTACTGTAGCTTTGTAGTATAGTCTGAAGTCAGGGAGCCTGATTCCTCCAGCTCCGTTTTTCGTTCTCAAGATTGCTTTGGCTATTCGGGGTCTTTTGTGTTTCCATACAAATTGTGGAAATTTTTGTTCTAGCTCTGTGGAAAATGCCAGTGGTAGTTTGATAGGATTGCATTGAATCTGTAGATTGCTTTGGGTAGTAGAGTCATTTTCACAATGTTGATTCTTCCAATCCAAGAACATGGTATATCTCTCCATCTATTTGTATCATCTTTAATTTCTTTCATCAGTGTCTTATAATTTTCTACATACAGGTCTTTTGCCTCCTTAGGTAGGTTTATTCCTAGATATTTTATTCTTTTTGTTGCAATGGTAAATGGGAGTGTTTTCTTGATTTCACGTTCAGATTTTTCATCATTAGTGTATAGGAATGCAAGAGATTTCTGTGCATTAATTTTGTATCCTGCTACTTTACCAAATTCATTGATTAGCTCTAGTAGTTTTCTGGTAGCATCTTTAGGATTCTCTATGTATAGTATCATGTAATCTGCAAAGAGTGACAGCTTTACTTCTTCTTTTCCGATTTGGATTCCTTTACTTCCTTTTCTTCTCTGATTGCTGTGGCTAAAACTTCCAAAACTATGTTGAATAAGAGTGGTGAGAGTGGGCAACCTTGTCTTGTTCCTGATCTTAGTGGAAATGCTTTCAGTTTTTCACCATTGAGGACGATGTTGGCTGTGGGTTTGTCATATATGGCCTTTATTATGTTGAGGAAAGTTCCCTCTATGCCTACTTTCTGCAGGGTTTTTATCATAAATGGGTGTTGAATTTTGTTGAAAGCTTTCTCTGCATCTATTGAGATGATTATATGGTTTTTTTCCTTCAATTTGTTAATATGGTGTATCACGTTGATTGATTTGCATATATTGAAGAATCCTTGCTTTCCTGGAATAAACTCCACTTGATCATGGTGTATGATCCGTTTAATGTGCTGTTGGATTCTGTTTGCTAGTATTTTGTTGAGGATTTTTGCATCTATGTTCATCAGTGATATTGGCCTGTAGTTTTCTTTCTTTGTGACATCCTTGTCTGGTTTTGGTATCAGGGTGATGGTGGCCTCGTAGAATGAGTTTGGGAGTGTTCCTCCCTCTGCTATATTTTGGAAGAGTTTGAGAAGGATAAGTGTTAGCTCTTCTCTAAATGCTTGATAGAATTTGTCTGTGAAGCCATCTGGTCCTGGGCTTTTGTTTGTTGGAAGATTTTTAATCACAGTTTCAATTTCAGTGCTTGTGATTGGTCTGTTCATATTTTCTATTTCTTCCTGATTCAGTCTCGGCAGGTTGTGCCTTTCTAAGAATTTGTCCTTTTCTTCCAGGTTGTCCATTTTATTGGCATAGACTTGCTTGTAGTAATCTCTCATGATTTTTTGTATTTCTGCAGTGTCAGTTGTTACTTCTCTTTTTTCATTTCTAATCCTATTGATTTGAGTCTTCTCTCTTTTTTTCTTGATGAGTCTGGCTAATGGTTTATCTATTTTGTTTATCTTCTCAAAGAACCAGCTTTTAGTTTTATTGATCTTTGCTATCATTTCCTTCATTTCTTTTTCATTTATTTCTGATCTGATTTTTATGATTTCTTTCCTTCTGCTAACTTTGGGTTTTTTTGGTTCTTCTTTCTCTAATTGCTTTAGGTGCAAGGTTAAGTTTTTTATTCGAGATGTTTCCTGTTTCGTAAGGTAGGATTTTTTGCTATAAACTTCCCTCTTAGAACTGCTTTTGCTGCATCCCATAGATTTTGGGTCATCGTGTCTCCATTGTCATTTGTTTCTAGGTATTTTTTTATTTCCTCTTTGATTTCTTCAGTGATCACTTCGTTATTAAGTAGTGTATTGTTTAGCCTCCATGTGTTTGTATTTTTTACAGATCTTTTCCTGTAATTGATATCTAGTCTCATAGTGTCATTGTTGGAAAAGATACTTGATACAATTTCAATTTTCTTAAATCTACCAAGGCTTGATTTGTGACCCAAGATATGATCTTTCCTGGAGAATATTCCATGAGCACTTGAGAAAAATGTGTATTCTGTTGTTTTTGGATGGAATGTCCTATAAACATCAATTAAGTCCATCTTGTTTAATGTATCATTTAAAGCTTGTGTCTCCTTATTTATTTTCATTTTGGATGATCTGTCCATTGGTGAAAGTGGGGTGTTAAAGTCCCCTACTATTATTGTGTTACTGTTGATTTCTCCTTTTATGGCTGTTAGTATTTGCCTTAGGTATTGAGGTGCTCGTATGTTGGGTGCATAAATATTTACAATTGTTATATCTTCTTCTTGGGTAGATCCCTTGATCATTATGTAGTGTCCTTCTTTGTCTCTTGTAATAGTCTTTATTTTAAAGTCTATTTTGTCTGATATGAGAATTGCTACTCCAGCTTTCTTTTGGTTTCCATTTGCATGAAATATCTTTTTCCATCCCCTCACTTTCAGTCTGTATGTGTCTCTAGGTCTGAAGTGGTCTCTTGTAGACAGCAAATATATGGGTCTTGTTTTTGTATCCATTCAAGCAATCTGTGTCTTTTGGTGGGAGCATTTAGTCCATTTACATTTAAGGTAATTATCGATATGTATGCTCCTATTCCCATTTTCTTAATTGTTTTGGGTTCGTTATTGTAGGTCTTTTCCTTCTCTTGTGTTTCTTGCCTAGAGAAGTTCCTTTAGCAGTTGTTGTAAAGCTGGTTTGGTGGTGCTGAACTCTCTCAGCTTTTGCTTGTCTGTAAAGGTTTTAGTTTCTCCATCAAATCTGAATGAGATCCTTGCTGGGTAGAGTAATCTTGGTTGCAGGTTTTTCTCCTTCATTACTTTAAATATGTCCTGCCAGTGCCTTCTGGCTTGCAGAGTTTCTGCTGAAAGATCAGCTGTTAACCTTATGGGGATTCCCTTGTGTGTTATTTGTTGTTTTTCCCTTGCTGCTTTTAATATGTTTTCTTTGTATTTAATTTTTGACAGTTTGATTAATATGTGTCTTGGCATATTTCTCTTTGGATTTATCCTGTATGGGACTCTCTGTGCTTCCTGGACTTGATTAACTATTTCCTTTCCCATATTAGGGAAGTTTTCAACTATAATCTCTTCAAATATTTTCTCAGTCCCTTTCTTTTTCTCTTTTTCTTCTGGAACCCCTATAATTCGAATGTTGGTGTGTTTGATGTTGTCCCAGAGGTCCCTGAGACTGTCCTCAGTTCTTTTCATTCTTTTTTCTTTATTCTGCTCTGCAGTAGTTATTTCCACTATTTTATCTTCCAGGTCACTTATCCGTTCTTCTGCTTCAGTTATTCTGCTATTGATCCCATCTAGAGTATTTTTAATTTCATTTATTGTGTTGTTCATCGTTGTTTGTTTCATCTTTAGTTCTTCTAGGTCCTTGTTAAATGTTTCTTGCATTTTGTCTATTCTATTTCCAAGATTTTGGATCATCTTTACTATCATTATTCTGAATTCTTTTTCAGGTAGAATGCCTATTTCCTCTTCATTTGTTAGGGCTGGTGGGTTTTTATCTTGCTCCTTCATCTGTGGTGTGTTTTTCTGTCTTCTCATTTTGCTTATCTTACTGTGTTTGGGGTCTCCTTTCTGCAGGCTGCAGGTTCGTAGTTCCCGTTGTTTTTGGTGTCTGTCCCCAGTGGTTGGGGACAGTGGGTTGGTTCAGTGGGTTGTGTAGGCTTCCTGGTGGAGGGGACTAGTGCCTGTGTTCTGGTGGATGAGGCTGGATCTTGTCTTTCTGGTGGGCAGGTCCACGTCTTGTGGTGTGTTTTGGGGTGTCTGTGGACTTATTATGATTTTAGGCAGCCTCTCTGCTAATGGGTGGGGTTGTGTTCCTGTCTTGCTAGTTGTTTGGCATAGGATGTCCAGCACTGTAGGTTGCTGGTCGTTGAGGGAAGCTGGGTGCTTGTGTTGAGATGGAAATCTCTGGGAGATTTTTGCCATTTGATATTATGTGAAGCTGGGAGGTCTCTTGTGGACCAGTGTCCTGAAGTTGGCTCTCCCTCCTCAGAGGCACAGCACTGACTCCTGGCTGCTGCACCAAGAGCTTTTCATCCACACGGCTCAGAATAAAAGGGAGAAAAAGTAGAAAGAAAGAATTAGTAGAAGTAGAAAGAGAGAAAGAAAGGAGGGAGGAAGGGAGGGAGGAAGGAAGGAAGGAGGGAAGGAAGGAAAAAAAGAAAGGAGATAAAGTAAAATAAAATAAAGTAAGATAAAATAGAATAAAGTTATTAAAATAAAAAAATAATTATTAAGAGAAAAAAAACAAAACAAAAAAAAAAAAACGGACGGATAGAACCCTAGGACAAATGGTGGAAGCAAAGCTATACAGACAAAATCTCGCACAGAAGCATACACATACACACTCACAGAAAGGGGAAAAGGGGGAAAAATAGTAAATCTTGCTCCCAAAGTCCACCTCCTTAATTTGGGATGATTGGCTGTCTATTCAGGTATTCCACAGATGCAGGGTACGTCAAGTTGATTGTGAAGCTTTAATCCGCTGCTCCTGAGGCTGCTGGGAGAGATTTCCCTTTCTCTTCTTTGTTCTCACAGCTCCCAGGGGCTCAGCTTTGGATGTGGCCTCTGCGTGTAGGTCGCCGGAGGGCGTCTGTTCTTCGCTCAGACAGGACGGGGTTAAAGGAGCCGCTGATTCGGGGGCTCCGGCTCACTCAGGCCGGGGGGAGGGAGGGGCACGGCGTGCGGGGCGGGCCTGCGGCGGCAGAGGCCGGCGTGACGTTGCACCAGCCTGAGGCGCGCCGCGCGTTCTCCCGGAGGAGTTGACCCTGGATCCCGGGACCGTGGCAGTGGCGGGCTGGACAGGCTCCCCGGAAGGGGGGTGTGGAGAGTGACCTGTGCTCGCACACAGGCTTCTTGGTGGCGGCAGCAGCAGCCTTAGCGTCTCATGCCCGCCTCTGGGGTCCGCGCTTTTAGCCGCGGCTCGCGCCCGTCTCTGGAGCACCTTTAAGCAGCGCTCTTAATCCCCTCTCCTCGCGCACCAGGAAACAAAGAGGTAAGAAAAAGTCTCTTGCCTCTTCGGCAGGTCCAGACTTTTCCCCGGACTCTCTCCCGGCTAGCCGTGGCGCATTAATCCCCTGCAGGCTGTGTTCACGCCGCCAAACCCCGTCCTCTCCTGGCGCTCCGACCGAAGCCCGAGCCTCAGGTCGCAGCCCCGCCGGCCCCGGCTGAGCAGACAAGCCTCTCGGGCTGGTGAGTGCCGGTCGGCACCAATCCTCTGTGCGGGAATCTCTCCGCTTTGCCCTCCGCACCCCTGTGGCTGCACTCTCCTCCGTGGCTCCGAAGCTCCCCCCTCCACCACCCGCAGTCTCCGCCCGCGAAGGGGCTTCCTAGTGTGTGGAAAGCTTTCACAGCTCCCTCCCACTGGTGCAGGTCCCGTCCCTATTCTTTTGTCTCTCTTTTTTCTTTTGCCCTACCCAGGTACATGGGGGGTTTCTTGCCTTTTGGGAGGTCTGAGGTCTTCTGCCAGCGTTCAGTAGGTGTTCTGTAGGAGTGGTTCCACGCGTAGATGTATTTCTGGTGTATCTGTGGGGAGGAGGGTGATCTCCGCGTCTTACTCTTCCGCCATCTTCCCGGAAGCCCTGGCATGCTCATTTTATTCTACAGGCGACGCCCAGCCACTGAGGGTGTTTGAGCAAAGCTGAGGCATGGTTAAAGCCGGATGTCAGAGTCATCAGTGTGGTCCAGGGGACTAAAGAATACAGGGACAGGCTGAAAGGGGGTTAGGAAAATGGTATCTGGGATTATAAGACATTCAACAAGATGGCTAAATTCTATCCTAAAGAGGAAAAAGGACAATCCAATAGAGAAGCTGGTAATGCAGTGAATTTCATCCTGCCTTTTACGTGATCATTTCTGGTTGTATAAATTCTTATCCTTGTTTTGTGAAATCAGCCTGTGATTCTTTTTTTTTTTTTTGCGGTACGCGGGCCTCTCACTGTTGTGGCCTCTCCCGTTGCGGAGCACAGGCTCCGGACGCGCAGGCCCAGCGGCCATGGTTCACGGGCCCAGCCGCTCCGCGGCATGTGGGGTCTTCCCGGACCGGGACACAAACCCATGTCCCCTGCATCGGCAGGCGGACTTCCAACCACTGCGCCACCAGGGAAGCCCCAGCCTGTGATTCTTAATGCTGGTATGGTGGTTCTCAAAGAGGGGTCCCTGGACCCTCTAAGGCAGGGGTCCTCACCCCCCGGGCTGCGGACCAGTACCTGGCTGCAGCCTGTTAGGAACCGGGCCGCATAGCAGGAGGTAAGTGGCGGGCAAGTGGGGCAAGCTTCATCTGCGGCTCCCCATCGCTCGCATTACCGCCTAAACATCCACCCCCGCCCCCCGTTCGTGGAAAAATTGTCTTCCACGAAACCGGTTCCTGGTGCCAAAAAGGTTGGAAACTGCTGCTGTAAGGAACTTGTAAGAAATGCAGCTTCTCAGGCAGCACCCATACCTACTGAATTGGGTATTCTGGAGCTGGGACCCAGCGGTATCTGTTGTAGCAAGTTCTCCAGGTATTCTCACGGATTCTCTTTTGGGTTTGAAAAGCACGATGCTAGAGTAACATCTGCAAGTCCAGGAGCTGTTGAGTATGGAGATCTTAGCAAGTGTTAAGCTCTTTAAATACAATAAAATCCCTTCACCTCTGAACAAACTAGGTAGCAGTCATACTGGGATGTTAGTACTATCATTTCAATTCAACTTGGCCTTGTTTGGTATTAGAATATCTCTTCCTGTGTCCTTGGCAATATAGAAAGACACTATGGGCAATTAGAAAATATCGTTTTATAAAATTACAAATCAGAGTAAACTTGTTTGTTTTTCTGTTTTGCTTTGTTTTGTTTTTTATTGTTTTGAGAGAGGGAAGCACCTTGGGAAATTACGTGCATGTTAATTGCGGCTTGCAGCTTCTGGTGACATGTTTTATTTTGCAGACCTGTACGACTTTTATTAGAAACGGGATCTTTTTTTTTACTCTTTGCTGCCCCGGGAGTTTTAAAAGAACTGATTTTCTGTCAGAAAAGATTGGAATCAATTGCAGTCTTCCCTTCTAGATAGTGCTAAAACATTTATTTAAGAGTTTAGCTGCTTGCCTGGACTTATCTGTATTCCGAACGGCTTGTCCAATGAAATAAAACTCATTCACGCCTTCGCTCTCTGTGTTATTGACAAAGCACACACTTTATGTGACTCAAAGCCAGGATCCTGTCTTCTGGGAGAACTCTCTCTAAACTTGTCTGAAAGAATTATTTTATTACTCTTTTTTTTCATGCCAGCTCCAGAACACCTGAGTGAGAAATTCTAGCTGTGGAGGGGAAACAGGAGAAGGGCTTCCACTGGTGATTGGAAAGGGCCGATAAGCAAAAATAAAAGAGGTTCCTTTCCCTTGACCTGGGCTCTTTATCAGAATATCAGGGTTAAACAAACTGCTTTCTGGGATAATGACATCTATGTTTCACCCCTTCTAGTGTTTATAGATACGATGGCATTTTGAATACCTTGATATAAAAGGATAGAGCTTTCTTTCTTAGAGATATTTCTTCTTCATCAGATGATAATAATCTTTGCTTCATTTTTTGCCTATTTTCTGTGTGCCGGGAACTTCATAGTGTTTCTAATCCAAAAAGCCACCTCACAAAGCGAATATTCCCATTTTACAGATTAGGAAACTAAGGGAGGCTCATGGTAAGCAGGGGTGCAGGGTTTGACACCGACTCTGCCCGGCTGCACGTAGGCTCTTTCTAACGCATCGCCCTGGTGAAACAGCATCTCCGTGCTGTAAAGGAAAGCTGGTCCCTACTCTTCACAGGTGCCTGGAATACTGATTTCCTTAGTTGCCTTGAGGAAGGATTGCAACACACGTTGCAGGTGAGGAGCTGAGGCCACACAGCTTCTGTTTGAAGTCCCTGACTCATCAGGGTGGATGTCCTTAATGTTGGGCAGAAAAGAAATTTAGAGTCTTAAAACTCTTCGTTAGAAAACAAATAAAAAAAAGAAACTGGTTTTACAAATGGAATTGAACAATGTGTTTGAAACAAAATCTCTGGTCAAATATATTCTCTTGTATTTTGGATCAAAATGTCGTGCCCTTGTACAAGTATTTTTTGAACCAGCAAATGGGGCCTGATATACTGATCGGTGTATGTACTGATGAGTGTGAATGTGTTTGCTGTGGACTGAATATTTGTGTCTCCTCCAAATTCTTATGTTAAGGCTCTAACCTCCAATGTGATGTATTAGGAGGTGGGGTTTGGAGAGACGTGAGTGGGACTAGCACTCTCATAAAAAGAGACGTGAAAGAGACGGTCTCTGTCTATCCATCATGTGAAGACACAGCTTGAAGGCAGCCATCCAGAAACCAAGAAGAGGCTCTTTATCAAGACACCAGATCTGCTGGCACCTTGATCTTGGACTTCCCAGTCTCCAGAACTGTGAGACATAAATGTTGTTTAAGTCGCCTGGTCTATGGTATTTGCTACAGAAGCACAAACTGGCTAAGACAGTGCTCACAGGACAAAGGATTTAGAATCAGAGATGCCCAGTACATTGATGATATCAGCTTCTTGAGGAAAGGGTTTCTGGAGCATTCCAACAGAGGCACATTATAAAGGGAGCAGGCTGCTCAACATAGCTACAGAAAATTATCAGCATCTGCTTGTTAGATAATTAAGTGCTGTTTAGAAATTACGTTAAGCAAGTGGCATCTAGCTAAAGATCTGAAAGAGTGAGGTCGAATTTACCTTCCCATAATTAAGGAGAAATGAGGTGTGTCTTCACCCATAAGAGTCTACAGTCCACCCTGTAAAGGATGCAAGGATGACCCCACCAGAGGTCAGGGCCCACAGCTTATGCTGAACCATTTCCTCCTCTCTGACCTCCAGAGAGCTGTTTCCTTGATGCTGACCTGCACCTGTATCTTGGGCCTTCTCTCTGCCTAGCGTCTCTAGCTGACACAAGGACTTTTTTGTTCTCAGCTCCCCAAGTCTAAGACTGCTCCTTCAGGCTTTCTTATTGGGGTTACTCTTTCTTGAATGACAAGAATGGTAATTTTCCACCTTCTGACCTGCACTGGGATCTCCTCCCTCCTATACTATCTTTGCAAGAAGTCCTTGCAGGTCATGACCCAGGCCTGCCCCAAATCCACCCAGGGCCTTGGGAGGTCCATGGGTTTCCTCAGGACCAGGGATTCAGGAGGGTTCTTCACTCTCACCTGAATCTTCAGGGACTCTTACATCAGGAGGTGGTGAGGAACTGAGAGTCTAGTGAGCTGCTAAGTGAGAAAGGGGGCAGCCAAGCAGGTCTCTAAAACTAAGGGGACCCAGTCGCAAAGGGCAGGACCTGGGGTGGTGAGCAGAGGAGAGCTGGTTGAGAGAAAGCAGGGCAGGTCTGGAACTTGCCTGGAATAGGAAATGCTTTCTCCCAGCCATGATACAGCAATTGCCTGGGTTTAGAGAAGCAGGTGTGGGCTCAGACATGCTAGGTGTGTGGCTTGTGATCTCAACCTACACGCACCTGGTGCGGCTGCAGGTGTGTGATGGGTTTAAGAAGACAAACAAACCAGAACCAAGAACAGGAAACTGGACAGGAAAACATAATACTGCTATTTCCCTCTGGTAATTCTTTCCTGCTGGTGGAGGCACTGAAGACAGGCCCCTTTAGCCGGTTGCTCAGAAGTAAGTAGTGAGGCATTTTGATGTCAAAGCAGCCCAAAGATGAGAGAGAGAACTTCTGAATCCCAGCTAAGACGAGGCCAGTTATTTTAAAATGAGTGTGCTAATCAGTGACTATGTTTAAGGTTATGTTTTAGGTAAACGTAGAAAAGCTAAAAGTTAGTGAGAAAGGAACCAAACTGAAACTTAGATTTGGTTTGGTTTAAAGATTATTCTAAAGGAAGAATTTATATAATACAAAAGTTATAACTAAAGAAGTTTTTTAAAATTAGAAAACTGTTCACAGGCATCAGAGTCAGACACTGTTTAAATCTGGGTTTTGCCACTTACTAAATGGGTGATTTTAGATAAGTCCTTCTCCACTGTAAGTCTTGTTTCATTTTCCCAAGAAAATACAAACTTTGTGTATCCCAGATAACAAACATGAAATGATAAGAGATAAGGAAGGGGCTTCCCTGGTGGCGCAGTGGTTGAGAATCTGCCTGCCGATGCAGGGGACGTGGGATCGTGCCCCGGTCCGGGAAGATCCCACATGCCGTGGAGCGTCTGGGCCCGTGAGCCATGGCCGCTGAGCCTGCGCGTCCGGAGCCTGTGCTCCGCAACGGGAGAGGCCACAGCAGTGAGAGGCCCGCCTACTGCAAAAAAAAAAAAAAAAAAAAAAAAAAGAAATAAGGAAGTATCTGGTTCAGCCTGTCACTTAAAGTAGATATAGGAGTTTCCGATGGCAGCCGTTCAAATGAAACTTTTTATGCTTGATCTTCTGTTAGGCCAAAGGGTTAGGAGTGCACGGGATGGTAAATATGCAGGAAAACTGGATCTTGCCAAATTTTTAGCTTATCCTAATGTAGCATCAGAGTGCAAATGACAAAGAGGGAGCGTCCTCATGACCTACATGCCGTATCTGGCGCATTTATCAACATTGGGTAACTCCCTCCCTCTATATTAGTAAATATCTTGTATAGTGAATAAACTCTAAAAGTTTTAAGAAAATCTCAGGTTTGTAAATGTCTGGATTGATTATGAAAAGAGAAGCTCATTTAAATCGATGACCAAGCACGTCTTGGGGTTGGACTTCAAGGCATTCCCTATTACGGAGCATGTACTGAAATTGTCAAAGGCCCTTTAAGATGGAGGCTGGGTCTCAGCGCTTCAAAAATGCCATTGCTGTTACCTTCAGCAACACCAGGGAGTTAAACTGCCTTCTGGAGAGGAGCATGTCAGGGACAGCATGGGGTCTAGGGACAAGGTGAGTTCCTAGGAGGGAAGCGCAAGGTTGTAATAGCGATACAGCTGAACTGTGAGGGGAGGCATCTGATTCCAGGGCTGGGCCAAGGAGAGCACGAGGGGAACTCACAACATCTCATTGTGCAAGAGAAGAAGAAAGTTCTGGGGACACATAAAAGAACACAGGTGTCAGCCTGAAGGAATTTCCACTGGCTAAATCGGGGACCATCTGAATATCCAGTTGAGTAGAATCAGAATTCAGGAATCCATAATGATAATAAACAAACACACAAATAATCAAGAAAATAAAGCTCTTTCTTACAGTAGAAAACCAACTGACACGTAGAAGGGACAAAGTAGAAAATCATCAAAATAATAACTGATTAAGTTAAGAATTAACAATGGATGCTGAGAGTAAGCTGAAAGTATGATGAGGAACAAGATATTTGCATAGCTTCAAAGTATCCCGTTATGAATTATGTATTAATTAAACAGGAAAAATGTTTAACTTTACAGGAAGTGGAGATCACGGGCGTCACCTTAAACCAAATGCTCAAAGTTAACATCATTGATAAAGGGACAAACAGACCTCATCGGCAGGATTAGGGGGCCATAAATCTACTAGGGAAACTAGTTTCCTGCTTTGGGGAACACTTACATTTGCCCAAGGTCACATAGCTAGAATATTGTAATATAAGATTTAAATGCAGATCTGACCTCAAAGCCCTTGTGTCTCCCACATGCTGGGTCTAGAGGGTGTTACTGGTCCATAACTGGTGCCGTAAATCTGCAGAGAGGAGGTAGTTGGGCAGACAATGAAACAAGAAAAGATTAGATGGAAGTCCCAGAGATTAGATAGAAGTCCCAGAAATGCCTGGGAGAGGAGGGGGCAGCCACATGGCCTGAAAGGTGGCACAGCGGTAAGGCCCCCTGGGCCCCCTGGGATATGGAGACACCCTCCTCCACTGTATTCATTTCCTAATGACTTTCTGATGTGGAAGGAAAGGCAAAATGTACTTCCTGAGAATTCCTTGCCTATCATACAATGTACCGAGTTGTAACGGAGGCTATAAGGGAAGATGCGCTAAGTAACAAACTGGATACAGTGAAAAGGGTGGATTGTTAATTATATGGTCAATTGCTCATCCGTATTTACACAGCAATAGCAAAGGATTCTTTTCACCTTGCGAAACAAATCCATTTGGATAAGTCAATATTATTTCCCAATACAGTTTCTAATCTCCACTCAGTGAAAAAAATACTGAGAATCAGGCAAAGTTAATACTCTTCTCAAAATAATTGGACAGAATTGTACCCGAGAACAGCCCTTAAAGAAAAAGTCTGGTTAATAAGTATTTGACAGCAATTAGAGGGGGGTATATTATTAGCCCTAATAGAATGTGATTTTTGCTACGTAGAGTGGGCTTCTTGACTAAAATTTTTTTACATTTTTTAGTTGCAAATTAAGTCATTCTTCACACTTGGGATAACCTCCGCAGAAATGCCTGGGGAAAAAAGTACTCTATGTGGACAAAGCCAACAACTTTACAATTTATTCAAATACTTGGCATCCGTGTACATTTTTTTCCAACTACAGAGACACATCATTTATTCCAACTGGCCATGGAAAGGGGTATTCCACATGACCGAATTAGATAATTAAAGTCTGAATTAAAAAAAAACATTTTGAATATAAATCTTCCTAAATTTGGTACAGATTTCCCCTCCATTCTTCAGTGGAGTTTGCCAATCATGACTCAACTTTCTTTTTCCCTTCCTTCCTCCCTCCCTTTCTTCCTTCCTTCCTTTCTCTTTTTCTTTCTTTTTCTCTTTCTTCCCTTCCTTCCTTCCTTCCTTCCATCCCCCCTTCCTTCCTCTCTCTTCTGTTTCTTTCTTTCTTCTTGCTTTCTTGCTTTTTTTTTTGGTTTGTTTAATAACACAGGGCTCAAAACACCTGATATTTTAATGGGCCATCTGAGTGAAGGAGACTTGGGCTGGAGGTGGAGTTTCAGTCCAGGGTAGTTGTGAGAATCAAGCCAAGGCCTGAGTATAAGCAGAGAAACCCTGGAAAGAGGTCATGGACAGATGTGGACCAAGGGACAGCTACATAAAGAAGAAGAAAAGGATGGACAAGTGGTTCAGCTGGAGGCTGGGCCATTACCCCAACCGTGTTCACACGCAGAGCCCAGGCAGCCCCTGGCACCTGAGTGCCTTGATTTCTGCTCTGTTCCTCCAAAGGAAGAGGTATTTCACATCCATTCCATCCTCCTGGTTGTCTAGACTCCAGGATTGTCGTGAGCAAATAGGGGCAGCCTGGAGGCTGATCAGGAACTAAGAGAGAGACACACATTCAAAGTTGAATGGGCATCACAGGGACCCTGTGCTTGAGGTTCCGACCTTGCAGGTAGTTTCTCTGCATTCCAGAATTAGTGTCTGCTTTAGCCTTCTCCATCTCTACCTGGCTTTGGGGGACTTGGAAAACTTGCTTGCAGGACCTGAATGTGCCTCATAATGCAGATTCTTGCCGCCTCCCCCTTCCCCTGAGGAGTAGCATTCGACCTTATTGCCCAACCTGTTCCACGTCTCAGATGCCTGTTCCCGACCCAGACCTCAATCCTATCCTGGTCCCCCTGGTCCTGGCTTATTTCCTCTGTCTCCAACCTGCTGCCTCCAATTTTTACTGACTCTAATGGGGGAAGGTGAGAAGTTTTGAACTGGAGACAAGATTGAAGTTTTAAATAAGACTCAACTGACTTTACATGCCTGAAGTTGTCTAGAAAGTAATAGAATTGGACTGACATATTGAAAGTCATTGTAGAAAGGAGGATCAATGATTATTAGGTACAAAAATAATGGTTAGAGAAGAGAATAAAGTCATTTTCTTTTTGTAATTTCTTGAGTTCAGACTCTCATAAACGGGTCTAGATTGGGTCTCTGTGCTCATACTGGTTCGTACTGGTCATTGGCTTGATTATAAGTAAGACCTATTTGAAATTATAAAAACTTGCTATAACCTTCAGCAAATTCCCAGGGGTCTACCTAGTACCATGGAAAGAGCAAGGACTTTAGAGTCAATCAACTTAGGTTCATATTTGAATTCTCTCACTCCCTGGATATGTGGCCTTGGGCAAATCTTTTATTTGGCAAAAGAAAGTAATAATACTTATTTTATGGGTCTGTTGTGAAAATCACATGCTATCATAGGTGTCCTGTGCACACAGTTCCTGATCATTTATCTTCTTCTGATAGAAAAATTTATACCTATTGCTAATCATGCAGTTAGTTCCCGGTTACCACAAACTGAAGAACACTAGGACTTGAATATCTTTGAATCTGAATTTGTACAATCTACTTATTTTTAATTGAGTTATGACATAAAGTGCCTAATATGCATATATATATATATATATATATCTGTTCTGGTTATCTCTTTCTGAGTAACAAACCACCTTAAAACCCCCAGTGCCTTGATTGGACGCAGCCATCTGGTAGTGGTAAGGGCTGGAGTCCTCCAAAGGCTTCTTTGCTTACGTAACTTGTGCCTGGGTTGGACTGTCAGAACAACCAGGTATCTGTCTCTCCTTTTGAGTTCTCCAGGTGGCTAGCTTGGGCTTCCTCACATCATGGCAGTCTCAGATAGTCAGACTGCTTTCGGCATTGGTTTCCTCCAGCATGAACATTCCATGAGACTGAGATGGAAATTGCCAGATCTAAAAAAGTCCTGGAATGTCATTTTATCAAATCCTATTGTTCAAACAAGTCACCAAGGCCAGCCTTTCAGTGGGAGGAAGAGCAAAGAATTAGTGGCCATCTTTAATCTGTAATGACACTGGCATAATCACCATTCAGACCCAGATTTAGGGTACTTCCAACACCCAGAATGTTCCCCTGTGCCCCTTCCCAGTTAATTTTTTGCCCTTCCTAGTGATAATCACTAGTCTGTATATTTCTTTTCAACATGTATTATTATCTTAAATGTATGTTTCTAGTAGATGAATTTAAAAAGCTTTTTTTCTCCTGTAACCATGTCAAATAAATGGTGCATAAACCCAAGTCAGCATATTTAAAGTACCATTTTGCCATGCCACTCAAAGCTCAAAACGTTGTCTACTTCCTTAGTGAGTCTAACGTCAAATCCAAATTCCTTAGCATGGTTTTCAAGGCCTTCCACGTGGGTGAAGAAAATATTTTGAATATCAGTTGATATACTTTCTCCTTTACTTCCTTGTACCTTCCTCTTGTTCTGTAAGAGCATCCAGTGCCTTGGAACAGGTTTCAGCAAACTTTTTCTGTAAAGGGCTAGATAGTAACTGTGTTAGGCTTTGTGGGCGATGTGGTCTTTGCTGCAAGTACTCCACTATATCATCACGGTGATGTGAAAACAGACATGACAATGCATGAATGAATGAGTGGCCATATTCCAACAAAACTTTATAGACAGTGAAATGTGAATTTCACATAATTTTTATGTGTCACAAAAGATGATTCTTCTTTGGGTTTTTTCAACCATTTAAGTGTATAAAAAATATTCTTAGGTTCTGAGCTGCTCATCACACAGGTGATGAGCAGGATTTGACAGGCTGAGCTTTGTCTTAGAGGGTGGAGAGGATGTGGAATAATTAGCTGACGCCCAACTCCCGGACTTCTCACAACCACATAGAGAAGAGAAGACACATGAAAGAAACGGCACAACCTCTGAGGAAGGAGCAGCTGTCCTGAGCATCGGGGAGCCCGTAGGAGCCCAACCAATGCCATTCACTTAACTGAGCTCTAATCATTGACTACACGGAAAAACTACATTAGCTGCCCTTCCTGTTGCCCCTTAATAAGACAGTCCATCGACACCCGCACATCGCTCACAGATTGTCCGGCAGGAATGATGCCTCTTTGTGCCTCTGGACGTTGCTCAGCCCAGCTGTATGGCCTAATGTGGATGACACGCTCTGTAACAACCCAGGACACACATAAGCCCCCAAGTAGACAGTGTTGATGGGGCAGCTGTGAGCGGCCCCAGGACTGGTGATTGGATGGCATTGAGTAGAAGCAGCTAACTTTCTCCGAGTCGGAATGACATTGGACGTCATCTCCATTGGCCTTCCCCATCCCCTCCTGCTTCAACGCTGCATTCTTGGCAAACGTGTTCACCCACCATCCCCTCTGTTTCGCTTTATACTTCCTCCCTCTTCATCCACGTCTTAAATCTATTTCCCTTGAAACATCCTTGGAAACCTCAGTGTTTAGTAACTTAGCGTTTAACTACGTCACTATGCAGGTGGGAATCAGTTATCCACCATCTTCCTGCAATATCCGCGTTGTTGTCTTGGACTTTCATATAAATCTCTCGATAATTACCTTATGTATGCATAGCCTCTTCCTGAACCTTGTCCTCCAAGAAACCTAGAATTTACTTCAATTTCTCTCTTTCCCTGCCCTTCCCAGGGGCAAGTTCAATTGTTTCAAAATGTATGAATTCATCCATTTCTTTCCAACTCCACTGTCATCCCAGCCACTAAAATCTCACTATGGCCCGGTCCCCCTGCTGATCTGCCTGCCTCTACCATCTGGTCTCCTCCAGCATCCTGAGAGTAATCTCCTTAATACACAAAGCAGAGCAGATTGACTGAAGCCTTGCCTTCCTCTCCAGCTTCACCTCATTTCCTCTTCTCTTGCCCATGATGCCCTGCCTATACCAGCCTCCTTGAGGTCCTCAAACAGGCCAGCTTCTTCTACCTTCTGGGCTCTTGTATGCGTTGCTCCCTCTGTCTGGAACAGTTTCCCCTCTCTTCTCCCTGCCTTCCACCTGGCAGGTCTCCAGACCTTCCCTATTAGCTTTATCTAAAGCAGTCTTCCACCCTCGCCCTACCTCAGTATTTTTTCTTAGCCTTCTGCTTATTTTTTTAATGATCACTTATCAGAATTTCCCATTATTGATTGTTTTGTTTGTGTATTATCTACTTGGAGAATGTTCCCCACGTCTTTCCTACTAGTCATCAGCTCCAGGAGGACAGAACGCTGTCAGTCCTGCTTGCCATTGGGTCCTCCGCACCTAACTCAGCTCCTAAGAAGAGCAGGTGCTCAACAAACATTTGCTAAGTGAGCAAATGAGCTGGATAATAATGCCCTTAAGGTCAGAAATTGTGCCTGAAACTTCCTTGACCCCATCACCTGCCTAGCACACTGGAAGTATTTTGCAGATGCTGCTTTATTGGATCTATGGTAAAATAATTAAATGAAGCAATGTGAATTCCTCTTTTTGTACCCAGATTGCCTCCTTTCCCTAAAGATCAAGTAGTTTTACTTCAAAAGTAAAACTACTTTTACTACAGTGCCTCCAAACTGTCATGTCAAGGAATCCACTTCATTTCCTTATTTTCTTTGTACCTTTTGATATCATGTCCAGGCATTGCTGAGAGAGATCCCTCCTGTTCTTGGTCTCTCTCTATAGAGAAGTTTCATTACATATTTTGGAAGGAATATTCATTGAATATTCCCAGAAGAGAGCATTGAAACTTCAGAAAAATATAGAGACCTGCCAGTTATTTTCTAGCACAGTGTTGAAGGACAAAGAAATAGAGTTAAAGAATATTACTGCTAAAAAGGACTCATTTGACTTTGTCAAATGCTAAGGTCTTCATTTGACAAAGGAAGGAACTGGGGGTCAGAATGGATATGGTCTGAGGCCTCAGTCAAAGGCGTCTGTTCTGACCCTCTGCCCTGAGTCAGTTTACCTGTGCATTCACCAGGAGCAGGGGTCCTCCGCATCAGTTCATGGCCATGGTCTTGCATTTTTGTGCTTTGCTCTTGTTCAAGTCCAGCTTTGCATCCTTTGGCCTTTCTCTCTTTTTTCTAGTTCTCTGCTTGTCTCTTCAACTTGGCAAAGTTCAGCATCTCTGGTTTTCACCACTGGTGTTCCCTAAAGGTAGATGACATGCCCACACTTGCTGGTTTTCTCATCCCAAGGAACTTTGAAGAGCCCCTCTGTAAGACAGCTGTCAGGGCTGGGATCTACCCCCTCTCCAGGTGCGCCGGTTGTTAAGCTGTTTTCTCTCAGCTCCACACCCTCCCCTCTAAACTCTGTGATGCATGGGCTAGGACACTGCAAGCCACACTTCTGCTCCACCACTGGCTCCCTGCTAAGTGCTGCCCATGAGGAGCCCGGGAGGGGGGATGTGAGGCTGGAGGTGGAAGGAGGGGCCGGCCCCTTCACATTTGTTATCCCTTGGCTTCCTTTCTTCCTGTTTCTGTGAGGGTTATCCCAGGAGTGCTTCTTCACTCTGGAAGCAACAATGCTTTTCTGAAGCAGCAACTGAATCCAGTTTGCAGTTTTCCCAGCACTTGTGGAACTAGCTTCCTTACCCCTATCTCTCCACCCCACCAAAATACCACACTGGCTGAGTAGCATCCTTCCTCAGGGGTCTGAGGTTCACCTCCACAGTGCCCCTCCCCCAAGCTTCTAAGTTTGAATAATTCCAACCTCTTCCTTGTGTTCCCAGCCTGAGGTGGCGGCAATATTCATTTATTTGCGTTGCCATGCCTGCAGAATTCTTCGCGCCATTTTAGTTGCCTAGTGAACCCCTCGTGTTCAATTCTTTCTGATTATCCTGCTCAGAATCTAGCTGTACTACCTATACTAGCCCTCTGGGGTAGGAACCGTCAACATCTCCGTCTTACGTTAGCCAAACAAGATCCAGTGGCAGTGGTCGGATTTGACCTGGCTCCCAGGTGTAGATCCCTCTCTTTTACCATCAGCTGTGCTACCACTTGGGTGGGCTCCATTGGGCACGGAAGGCATCCATGGGGTGGGTGGCCTGGGACTGGGCCCTGCATCCCATGTAGCATGCGGACAGGTATTAGGTGCAGGGCGGCTCCACCTTCTGCCAAGTGTGTTCACAGGTGGCCACACTTGGGGCCTATTTCAGGCGGCAACAAATTCCAATTTGTTATTAATAAAAACAGTTCAAAAAGCATTTGGCAAAAGGCTGTGGGATCCAGTGCTATTTATGAGAATGGTTTAATGGGAGAACATGCAGCTGCAGCAGATGGATGTCGACGGGGCCTCTCCAGAGCGTTCCACTCTGTTTTCCTTTGTCTTTGAATGAATTCAGAGGGTGCCACGTATGAGCCTGGATGGATGGTTTTGAACCACAGCTAATTAAAAGCAGACGCTTACCTGAGAGTTAACTACAAAGGAAAAGTAAAATCACTGGACAAATTCCTCAGTGATGTGGGCTGTTACCTCCTGGAACAGGACTTTTGGCCAGGGTGCAAATACAGCTACTGAGCCCTTAGGCATGGAGTCCGTGATGGAAATGAGACGCACAGTATCTTGATCCCTCCATCCCCACATGGGTCTGCCAAAGAACCCTGCTTCACTTGGCCATGCAGGTCAAGGGTTGAGGGGCCTCCTTTCCTGGCTGTGAACCTTAGCATCCATGGAGAAAGTTTGGTCCAAGCCCACAGGAGACTTCCTGGAACCGGAGATGCTCACTCTCAAGACCGCGTGTCCGCAGCTGATTCTGCATAGGTGGCCCTGGACCTCCAGGGAGATACAGCCTCTCGGACCTAGGAAGGCCTCTGGAAACTGGGATGCCTCCGAGAAACACATCTTTTTCTCTTGTGGTTGAAGCCAGCATGCCCCTCACCACCTTACTTTTGCATATGAAAGGCCTGGTAATTACTACTTTCATCCTTAAAGCATGCAAGTGACATGCAAAATTAGCACTTGAGAGGATCCACTTTTAGACCTTGTTGTAAAGCAAAACTTATTATTTGAAGATAAATCAATTTCTGTTGCCTGTATTTGCAGTTTCCCCCAGATGGCTAATTACCAAAGATAAATGTGTGTAAACACGAGCCTTATCCCCTCCATCCATCTCCCCTGCCTGCCTGTTTATCCAGAGGTTAATAATCACAGTCCTGTAGTGTATTGCCATCGTAATGGCTTTGATGGGCCCGACAAGCTTACGACCTTTTATTACAAACAGAAGGACATGCATTTCAAGAAAGGAAGGTCATTTTAGAGATGAATGTGCGGCTAACTAGCCTCTCTGAAACTGAGCCAAAGGAAAAAGAAAACAGAAAACAAAATATAAGAGGGGGAGAAAAACCCCACACAAAACAAACAGCATAAATGTCACGGAAATCAGTTTACAGCAAAATTAAATAAGGTTCCTGCAAGCATTAATTTTTATATTTTCTGTTTATGCACAGTTAGAATCATTCCCAGGCTTTGATTTATGAGCGAGTAAGCTAGGCATGATCATTCAGACACTCACCAAATTCAGTTAAGGGCTGGAACTTCCATTCGGATGGGACTGGCTTCCTCTCTGGTCAGAAGGGCAGGGGGAAAGTGATTTGTCTCTAGAGAGTGGCTTAGGATTGAAGGTCAGATCGTGTTTTATCCTCCCTCCCTCCTTCCTTCCCTCCCTTCCTCCCTCCCTCCCTTCCTTCCTCCCTTCCTTCCTTCCTTCCTTCCTCCTAATCATAATACACACTCATTATAACAATGAAATAACACAGACAAGGGCTTCCTTGGTGGCGCAGTGGTTGAGCGTCCGCCTGCCGATGCGGGGGACGCGGGTTCGTGCCCCGGTCCGGGAGGATCCCACATGCCGCGGAGCGGCTGGGCCCGTGAGCCATGGCCGCTGAGCCTGCGCGTCCGGAACCTGTGCTCCGCAACGAGAGAGGCCACAACAGTGAGAGGCCCGCGTACCGCCAAAAAAATAAATAAATAAATAAATAACACAGACAAATAAAATCTGCCCCTTCTCCCACCTCCCATCCAAGTTTTTGGAAACGACCCGTGCTAAGAGATGACTAATCTAAAAAATACAGCTCTGATGTGTGCAAAACAGTACTCTAAGCCATTTACAAACGTTAACTCAGTTTTTCCCTCATAAAACCCCTTTGGAGATACTATTATTGTCCTTATTTTATAGGTGAGAAAGCAGGAACCCAGAGAGATAACTAACACACCATACTATCTTAGTCCGGTCAGGCTGCCCTAACAAAATACCATAGACTGGGTGATTTATAAACAACAGAAATTTTATTTGTCACAGTTCTGGAGGCTAGGAGTCCAAGATCAGGGTGCTGGCAGGTTTGGTGACTGGTGAGAACACATTTCCTGATTCATAGAGGGCTACATTCTCATCAGCAGGGGTCTCTTCTAAAAGAGGACTAATCCCAGTTATGAGGGGTCAGCCCTCATGACCTAATCACCTCCCAAAGACCTCACCTCCTTCACACTGGGAGTTAGGATTTCAACATACGAAGTTTGGGGGGGACACAACATTCAAACCTTAGCAAGGAGGAAATCAGATGCCCATTTGTAGGTGTCCTAGGCTTGTGCTCTTAGCTGAGATGCCATCCTGATCTAAAGCCATACCACAGTATCAGCTAAAGCCAGGCACTCTCTTGCGCTGGTGAGCCGTTGGAGGAGGTGGACTGGCTAATGTTCTGCCCAGTTCTTGGCGCTGCATCAAAGACAAGTTGTCCCAGACGGAGTTCAATAGTCAAGGAAGACTTCATCCAAGACTATTGCAATAGGAGAGAGAGACTGAACTCAATGCCAAATGCAACAAAGGCAGCTGGGGACTTACAGACAACAGGCAGCTGCCAGAGCAGTGGGTGGAGAATTACTAAGAGGAAACTTAGTAATAAGAATGGGGAGATTCTGGCTAAACTGTTCTAGCAGGATTCTTGCAGAACTGGGCTCAGCAGGCCAGGAAGGTAGGCCAAGAATGAGAAGAGAGCTCAGAGGAGTTTGACTAAAGTTTGCTCAAGGAGGGAGTCCTTCTCAGTTGCCTCTTTGAGTCTCAGAAACACACAAAGACAGAACTATATCCAGGCACACAGCTCTATCCCATGCCTTTTGTAAATGCATCTTGTATGTGCCGTGTTTGCCCGAATATGTTTCACTGTTGTTCTCATTCTGAACTTTCTCAAAACCTCTGGGTTTCAGCATCTAGTATGAACCTGCCCTGAGCATTGAATCCAATAGTACAGGATAGTTGAATTCCAGTTTTCCTAATTTCTTGCTTCTTCCTCTCTGAATGTTCCTTACTGAACTATATCCCAACTCAACTCAATCCTTAAACTAACTTTCCAATTGTATTCCATTTCTGTGAGGTTTAAAGATTAGACTAGAGTCACACTCACTGTCCTTATGTCTGTACATGATTGAAAGTTTGACTTGTGTTCATTCATTCATTCCTCCATTTTTTAGCAAACTTTTGTTTCCTGTTGTATTAGTCAGGGTTCTCCAGAGAGACAGAACCAATAGGATGGATGGATGGATGTGTAGATAGATAGATAGATAGATAGATAGATAGATGATAGATAGATAGATGATAGATAGATAGATGATAGATAGATGATAGATAGATAGATAGATAGATGGTAGATAGATAGATAGATGATAGATAGATGATAGATAGATGATAGATAGGTAGATAGATGATAGATAGATAGATGATAGGTAGATGATAGATAGATAGATAGATGGTAGATAGATAGATAGATGATAGATAGATAGATAGATGATAGATAGGTAGATAGATGATAGATAGATAGATGATAGATAGATAGATAGATGATAGATAGATGATAGATAGATAGATAGATGATAGATAGATGATAGATAGGTAGATAGATGATAGGTAGATAGATGATAGATAGATAGATGATAGATAGATAGATGATAGATAGATAGATGATAGACAGATAGATAGATGATAGATGATAGATAGATGATAGATAGATAGATGATAGATAGATGATAGATAGGTAGATAGATGATAGATAGATAGATGATAGATAGATGATAGATAGATAGATGATAGATAGATGATAGATGATAGATAGATGATAGATAGATAGATGATAGATAGATAGATAGATGATAGATAGGTAGATAGATGATAGATAGATAGATGATAGATAGATGATAGATAGATAGATGATAGATAGATAGATAGACAGACAGATAGGTTTAGTATAAGGAACGGGCTCACACAATTATGGAGGCTGACAGGTCCTAAGGTCTGCAGTTGGTTGACTGGAGACCCAGGAGAGCTGATAGTGTAGTTCCAGTCTGCCCTGATCTTGAGGCCAGGATCTGCCCAGAAAGACCCAGAAAGAACCAACGTCTTGAGGCAGTCAGGCAGGACTAGTTCCCTCTTATTTGTGGAGGCCAGGGGTAGGGGGTGTCAGCCTTTTTGTTCTGTTCAGGCCCTCAGATGATTGGATGAGGCCCACCCACACTGGGCGGGGCCATCTGCTTTACTCAGAATCCCCTGACTCAAGTGTTAATCTCTTCCAGAAACACCCTCACCGACATGCCCAGAATAATTCTTGACCAGATGTCGGGGCATCCTGAGACCCAGCCAAGCTGGTGCATAAATGAACCATCACACCCGTCTCCTCAGTGCTGCGATCCGTGTGAGCAGCACGAGACGTGAGACAAACAGCACATCCCCTCCACTTTGGAGGAGCCCCCAGACTGGCCAGCACAAGCTTGCAAGCAACTGCTAATTACTCCAAAAGGTGAAGGGGAACGCTTTCAGGGTTTGGAGGAGGGGAAGGGTATCACAGAAGAATCACTAATGGGCAGGGAGGCACAACTGAGAATTACATGCTCTGAATGTTTATGTTGTGTGTGTGGCGGGTTGCCTACTTCTTTTAGGCTTTAGGGTGAGCGTGCAACGGGAGGGATTTGAACGGCTCCAAAAAGGCTTCTGCTTCTTACGACCTTCTCTCAGGAACCCTCTGAAGGCTTTTGAATACCTAAGGCCCCTGTCTGGGTTCCCCTTCCTTCTTTCCTGCCTATAAACTAGCAGCCTGCCTTCCCCTCTTATTCTATCTCTGGGAAGCCTTACAGTCGGAAGAGGGTTAATTCCAATTGTTAAGAAGCAGAGGATTTAAAAGGTTGCCCTGGCTGGTCCTTCTGTCTCTCCTTTTCTTCTTTCCTAGAAATGCATCTCACCTGCTCTACAGCTAAGCTAAAGTCTTTTTCGTAGAGTATACTAACCCTTATCCCCTGATTTTTCCTCACTTAGAGAGAAGATGATCTGGAGATAGTCTCGATTTCCAGGAAGTTTGCTTGTTTCTTTGCCTTTGCATTTTTCAGCACCTTATAATTAGGACCTAGAAAAAAAAATGACCCCTTTCCCTACGTGATAAAATTTGTGTAACTTAGTTGCTCATTTTATTTGGACATGTAGATGCTATTCATTAAGGGAGATCACGCATAGTTTTAAGATAATGCAATTATTTAGAGCTTGGTAACTCATGTCATAGACTATAAGATACCAAAGTCCTCTGGAAGGAGATCAGAACGCAGGATGAGACCCTTGGAGAGGCGCATCAAGGCGTCTCCTGCCACTGTATTCTGCCTCACTTGCTAATATCGTTCTTTATTACAGGGTGGAGTTTCTGTGGTGACGTAGGTACAGCACAGGGATAGGACTTTTTTTCCAGTTGTCTACTGTAACCAACCATCACAACCTTTAGTGGCTAAAACAGCAACGACATGTGTTTTGCTCATGAATCTACTATGTATGCAAAGGCTTGGCAGGGAAAGCTCATTTCTGTTCCACTTGGTGTCTTCCTCTGGTGGCTGGAAGGCTGAGGGATGGGACCCCCCGAAAGCTTGCTCACTCACCTGCTGATGGCTGATGGTGATGTCGTCTGGGACCTTCCCTGGGCTGTGGGCTGAGCACCTATACATGGCCTCTAGATAAAGGCTTCCTCAAAACATGGTGGCTTGGTTTCAGCAATAAATGTCCTGAGAGAAAGAGAGTCAGGTGGAAACTGTATTGGCTTTTTGAATCTAGCCTGGGAGGTCACACGGTATCAGCTCTGCTGCATTTTATGTGTTAGACATACACAGCCTGGGTTCGGGGGAGAGAAGTTAGAGGCACATCAAAGACTTTGCAAACATAGTTTAAAACCACCACAAGCTTTATCTGTAGAATCTTGGTGAACATTTCCTCCTCTGATCTGATTCAGGCTGAAGATGTTGCATTGTCTGTTCCCACACTTCCAAATAGCACCAGAGTAGTAAGAATGATTGATGCCTGAGACTGTGCCAGCAGGGCTGTTCTTTGCCATCATGAGGTGACCTTGAAGTACTAGGGGGGCTCCAAATATTAAAGGGGAGCCCTGGTACCTGTATGGTCACTTCTTGATGCTCCCTGTTTCCCAAGCATGGATGCAGAGGGGAATTCGGCTCCTCCAGCCTGCCCTCCTTACTGGCCCTGAGAACAAGCCACAGGCTCTTCCTGATTGGATGGTTTTGCAGCCAATCACTGTGAGCCTCAGAGGAGGCATAAACAACATGCCCAGGGAAGTCACAAGGCTCTAGAATGTTAGAGCACCCATGGACAGTGGACTGTAGCTTGATTTCCTCCCAGGTTCTGAAGGACCACGTCTGCCTTGTGATGCTACTGTCCACATTCCTCTGGTTGGTCTCACTTCCAGCCATGTGTCAGCAAGGCCTTAAGTGGGCACTTTGACACTTTCAGAAAATTCAGCTCAGGTCTTCCCCGGGAAAGCAGTCTCGTGCCAGACCCAGCGGTGATCCTCTGGGACATTTCCACATCACGGCACGCTGCTCCCTGACTGAAATTTCCCTTCTAAAGAGCCCTTCTTTCAGCCCTTAAAGGCCTCTCAGTATCCCAGGGCCCCTCGTTAAGCAGCGCCGTCCCCTGGAATAGGACCCGTCTTAGACCTTCAGGCAGCTAAGGGAATTAGGTGTCAGGCAGCTGAAGGCAAGGCCTGGGACATAATCAATGGGTTTGTAGGAGAAACCGGCTTCTGCAAAGCACCTGGACACAGCTGGCAGGGCAGCCAGAGTTCCAGAGACCCGTGGCCCTCGGACCACCACCCTCCTGAAGCGGTTCTCATTGATTTGCAGCATCAAAGGCAGAGGCAGTGATTGGCTCATCCACAGCTCTTGTCAGCGCCGGGTCCCAGGTAGGGACATCCTGCCCTGTGGGTGCTCAGCGTCCCAAAGGCCACGGGTTCCTACACAGGCAGAATGGCTCTGAGGCCTTTGGTTGGATCTCGGGCTACTAGGGCTCCCAAATCTATGCGTGTCTCTGCTGGGCTTGGGACCAGCCACCCACAGGCTCCCAGAGCTGCAGTCCCCCATGCCCACCATGCTGCTCCTGGCCCCGTGGCTGGACCTGAGCCTCATCGTTCCCTCTCGGACACTAGTCTTGGCTCAAATCTGTTTGCTTGGAGCCCAGATCACTACCTGGCTCTTTTGTCTCCATCCATTCCAGAGATTTAAATCTTTTTACCCCCCAGTCGCTGCTGGGCATCTGGCTTCAAAGCTTGAGTCCCGAGTCTTTACAACTTTTAGTATCATCAATGTCTTAAAACTCCTTTGCCAGCCCCCACTCACTTGATCAGTGCCCCTTGGATACCCATGCCAGCTGAATCATACCTGAATCCAGCTCTCTGCCCCAGTTTACTGTAAAATGGGGGAAATTATAGTAGCTACTTTATAAAATTGTGATGGGGACTGAATGGCTTAATTCACATAAAGTACCTAACACAGTATCTGACATACAGAACGGGCTTAATAAACGTTAGATTAGCACAGTTATTGATTGTGTTGTTGACTCCAGATTCCAGCCCTACACTATCAGCTCTCCAGACTCCAAGCCTACGATTCAGGCAATTCCCTCTGTTCATAGCTGCTCTGTCTTGAGGTCCTCTCCTTCTTTTCTGGGTTTGCATTGCTGGGTGGGTGCCTGAAGGTGTCAAGGCTGTGTTGGCTCAAATTTCAACTGAACAGAAACCTAGCAACCCCATGCCACCACCATCCAGCTCCTCCCACTCTTGAGAAGCTGGCGATGCTCTTGGAAGGGCAGCCCTGAGCTCACGTGAGGATGATGTACTATGTGAGATGGTGGAAGTGACATTGCTAACGAGGGGAATCAACTGCTCCAACCAGAGCCGGAATCTAAGGGAGGAAATGACAGGGAGGTCTGTGAATATACGGTCTTGACCGAAGGCCCGCTAGAGACCAGTCTCGGCTGGAAAATTGAGCCGTGATTATTACAAAGAGTCAGAATGATAGCTTCAGTCATGATGCTTCAGGAACTCCATAAAGAGCAGCCCAGACAATTTCGACATTAAGTGTTTAGAGAGAGAAGGATGGTTTGTAAGGAGGGTCTTGTTATTCCCTGAAAAGCTACTATTCCCTGAAAAGCTACAGGTGTATGGAAATAACAGATGGAAAAGGCATGCTGAGATCATTACTCTGAACTCTAAGTGCCATTATTGACAAGCACAGCCCACATCGCTGGGCAAATACATGCGCCTGGGAATAGGAGGGAGGTACATAAACAACAAAAAGCAGAAACCAGATATTTCAAAACATCAGGGGGTGGAGAGACACTGCATTAGGATTATGGCATTCTTCAAAGCAAAATAAAGGAAAAAATAAAGGTTTGGGTGAGAGTGTGAGCAAGGAAGGTCCCATGAAAAGTTAATGAACTGACTACTTTGTTTTCATTGATAGGCAATGTAGTAGTTCTTGATATTGGGGGGATCACTTTGAAAATCTGATGAAAGCTTTGACCTCTGCTTCTAAAAATTGCCTTTACTAAAGCACAATCCACTTTTGGTGAACAGTATGAGAATTATCGATGGGCTTCTTCTCAATGGTGGCTCAAACAATAGTTTCTTCTCTGATGGAAAGAGAGATGGAGATAGCCAACATTCAGACCCTGGACTTCTTACCCAGGATACTTCAAGGGATGCCATGGACACAGGCTCTCTGCTATGGACACAATGTCTCAGCCCCAGACTCTGCCTTGTCCTTTCCTGGTAAGATGTGCCGGTGGGGTACAGGCTTCCTTGAATCCTTCTTCCTTGAGCACTTGATTAAAATCAGGCTAAGTGCCCTCTTTAGTTCTTGCCCTAGCTCTTGAATCAGTGGGGGTACTATTAGAACTGGGGGGACATTTTTTCTTGGAACAAGACCATTTCGCAAATTGCGTGATGTTTTATATCTTGGCCTCTAAGCATGAACCACCCGTTAGAACCCTTTCCCACCCCTTCCCACCCCTTCCCACGCCATTCAAGAGCCTGTAGGGTAGGTAATTGGAAAAGCTGTCCCAGAGATTGGTGTTTAGACATAATCACTGGGTGGAAGGCATGGGGTCTCATCACATATATCCACTCAGAGCTTCTGATAGAAAACCGTGATACTGCATGAGTCTACCCAGTTTAGGCACTTTTAGGCAAGTTCAGGCACCGTTTAGACACAGTCTCTGTAAAGTAAGCTAAGAAAATCTAAATGAAGGATCTAGAATAAATGATAGAGTGTACTGATACTGACTTAAGTGGCAGAACCTGGATTAGACTGGGTTCCCTTGCTCTTTGTTCAGTGCCCTTCCCACTGTATCCAGTCCTTGGTTCTGGGGCCAGGGAAGTGAAGAAATTATCTTCAGGAATCCCTTAACCAAAAGGGCAGGTGATTTGAAAGTTCTGTTTTGAGACCAGTGAAGAGAGAGAAACTTCGGTTCATTGTGCATTTGTCTCTCACCAGGGCCGGGATGTCCCTGAGCAATGCTGAATGAACATTCAGCAGCGTCTACAAGGTGACACACATATGCTGAAAGGTGGGCATTAAAGACCTTTGACAGCATTAGAAGAGGGTCACACAGTCTCCCAAGAGTGATAAGAGCAGGAACAAATGTGAACCAAAGATCAAAAATCAGCCTGCTACATAAGACAAGGCGGGGACGGGACCCGGGGCAGCCTCAGAGGAGGAGAAGACCAAGATCAGTGCTCTGAAACAGGAGCGTGACTGATCTCCGAGATAAACAGATGGACCGATCACAGCCTCATCTAGATGCTACTTTGAGATGATGGCCGCCAGCGTTTTGGATTCTCTTCTATAAGTAGTTTGTAGCTTTGCCAGCATATAAATAGAATGGATCAAGACTTCCAGCTTGAAGGGACTTAAAAGGCCTGATGGCCCAATTTCATTACTTCCTTTATCAGGATAAAACCACTACCCAGAGACATTAATTAACTTGCCTAAGGCGACAGAGGTAAGTTAGTAACAGAATAGGACGGGAAGTCATACCTCTTTCACTCAATTATGCATTTATTCCGCAGACATTGAATACTTTCTGTGCACTGACCCTGGGCTTGAACCCAATGGACTATGGTGTTGGGCAGGGGCACACTGCTTGTTCTGTGGAGATCCCCAGTCACCTGGGCAAAGAGACCCAAGAACAAATAACGGAAGGACAGAGTAGTCAGTATACTATCAAAGCATTTCCACGAAGCTAAACGAAATACATAAAATGCGGAGAGCCACTGGCTGCTCCTGGGGTGTTAAAGCACTTGTGGAGGTCTTGTCCTGTATGCTGGTCCCCACCTACATCAGACCCTCCCTGGAGGAAAGCAGCATACTGCACTTTTCAGCATCAACCCTTCCCGTGTCCAGAACCAGCCCTCAACATGGCAGCAGGTGTATTGACAGTTTTAGGTCCGAAGCAGTTCGAGTGTGGAATTGCTTCTGTCAACGTGTGTGCCTGACTACCCACGTCTGGCATGAGTTAAAATGACCCAAGTGCAAAGAAGTGTATTAGAGGAAGGGAGGGGAACCTCATAGCACTCCTTGCAGGAAGTATCCACAGACTTTGTCTCTGTGCCTCTCCCCATTTCCGGCTATGATGTGGGCTTCTCTTTGTGTGTCTACCTCATTCCCCTTCTCTCTTTGGCGTATGTTTTTAGGCTTATTTGTCATCAGGCATATGATCCAGTCATGTCAGCTACTACTTCTGAGACTGTATGACTGTGGAGGTGTCTACTGCTGTTTAGTTTGCTTTAGGTTCTGTGCTAAAGAGAGAGAGAGCAAATTCAACCGGCTCAACTTGGATCAGCTGCCCACCCCTCTTCCGGTCACCTGTGGTCAGGGGAGGGTGCCCAACACTTGTTGCCAAGAACACTTAGTCCTTCTCCATCATCAGTGGTTGTGAATCATCGATTAGCCCTGAGGTGTCATGGTCTGGGCAGGTGATCTAAACATGTCCACTGACCATTGACTGTATATCATAGCCTTCATCTACATCTACCAGATTTGAGGAGACTTCTGACTCAATTTTTCTGTTTTCATTCAAGCTTTTCCTTGTAGTGAAGTTCAGCTCCATTGATTGTTCAGTGTGTTCGTCTGCTCAGGCTGCCACAACAGAATACCACAGACTGGTTGGCTCAAACAGTAGACATTTATTTTATCACAGTTCTGAAGGCCAGAAGTCTAAGATCAAGGTGCCGGGAGGTTTGGTTTCTGGTGGGGTCTCTCTTCCTGCGTTATTGATGGCCTCACATGGCCTTTTCCCTATGTGTATGTGCTCCTGGTATCTCTTCCTCTTCTTATAAGGGTACCAGAACTGTTGCATTAGGGCGCCACTCTTATGACCTGATTTAACCTTAGCTACCTCCTCTGAAGCCCTATCTCCAAGTACAGTCACACTGGCGGTTAGGCTTCAACATATGGATTTTGAGGGGATACAATTCAATCTATAACACCCAGCAGCCCTCTTTTAACTGGGAACCCTCCCTGCAGCTGGGGTTCCTTGTTCTTGGGATCTCGCTTTACGTTCTGGGTCTTTTCTTCTAATGGGGTCACAAAAGCCATGATAAAACTTTGACCAATACTAAATCAGGCAAAATTAATCCAGACTGTTAGGAGAGTGGTTAACCTTGGAAGTCAGTGACCAGAAGAAGGAGTGAAGAGGGCTTCTGAGAAGATATTTCTGGATCTGGGTGTGGTTACATGGGTGTGTTCAGATTGTGAAAATTCATCGATCTGTATACTGATAACATGTGTCTTTCTTCTCTGCGTACGTTTGTTCCAGTTATCCAGCACTGTGTAACAAACCACTCCAACACTTGGTAGGCTTAAAGCAACAACAATAACATTATTTTTTTTTTTCACGAATCTACAATTTGGGCAGGGCTTGGCAGGGATAACTCGCCTTTGCCCCATTTGGTGTCAGCTGGGGAAGCTGGAAGTCTGGGTTCTGAGATCACCTGAAGGCTTGCTCACTTCCATGACTTGAAGTTGATGGTAGCTATCAGGTGAAACCTTAGCTGGGACGATCAGCTGGAACACCCACGTGGGCCACCACCCCCCCCCCCCCCACTATGTGGCCTGGGCTTCCTCAGCACTCCCAGGATGAGCATAGAGTCAGGCGGAAGCCATATTGCCCTTTATCCCCTAGTCTTTGATGAGTGGTGTCACTCACTATGCATTTTGCCTGTCAGAGCAGCCGCAAAGCCTCATCCAGTTTCAAGGTGAGGAGAAACAGACTCCATTTCCAGAGGCAAAATTCTGAAACAGCATTTGGGACCAAATATATTGCTGTAGCAAATTTTGAAAAAATCCATCCTGCTCATTGTTGTACTTTAATAAAAAGTTCAAAAAAAACCTTTAGGTACAATAAAATTGGGAGGAAAAATAACCCTCAGATAGTTTGAGAGAAGTAAGCTGAGGTAACTAACAAACCAGGTCACCATCAAGAGGCGTAAAGTCATATCCCGTATCTTAATCCACTCTTGATCTTCTAAAGAGCTTCTCTCCTTGCAAAAGTCTTTCACGTGTAACCATCTTACGTAGAGAAAGAGAATCAACAAAAAGGCATCAGCAACCCACATTGCGGTGGTAGGCAGGTTATTACACGGGGCTGGTTGAGGCTTGTGTATTTATTCCCAGTCATTTGTAATCATAATGGAAACGAAGAACATTATCTACCAAATAGGAGGTTGCAGTGCACAGGAAATGGAGCGTGAAAAGGATTTGTGCTGTGATGTAGAGATTAGGAAGAACAACCCATGTGCCTTAATAAATGGGATGCAAATACAGTACCTTCAAGTGTAACTTCAGTGCAACTTCAAAGGATTTGTTATGTGAAGAAATACAGATTCTCTGAAGCAATACTAAATACTGATTGTTTTTCCCCAGAATGGAGCATGATTCCCTTGGAATGATTTGAAAAGCTTTTCAGTTCCAAGGTGATGCCAGAGTTCATTCTCTTGGAAACAATCTGATGTTCTTTCTCTAGCCATCACCTTCTCCTGTGACTCTAGGTCCCACCCAAACATACATTTGTCCATCCTTACCCCAAGATGTCACCTGACACCATCCATCTGTGCATTTTGGCTTAGAACTTCTGGCCTTCCATCCCTGTTCTCAGAAATTTTCTCTGGCCCTCTTGGTGTCATTACCAGCTTATCTGTGCTTCAGGCACCCAGCATCTTACCTCCTGACTTTCTCCATTTCATCACTTATGTCCTGCCTCAACCCAGCCCTTGAGCTTGAAAGCAGATTTCATTTTGTCTCTCTTAAACATGGGTCTCTTTTGCCCTAGGCTTTCTTATCCCTGGCGACTTTGTATAATGATTCCATCTATTCAGGGACTGATACTTTGATCCCATCCTAACATCAGTTGGAGAGGTCAACAAGTCTAATACAGGAAAGCAGACTCCATCTGGGTTTACAACTGCCAAAACTGATGGTGGACAGGGTACAGGATATGGCTCAAAGAGTGTGGAAGCCACTCAGGATAAATGCCCATTGGCATCTTCACCAGCACCTCAAGATATTGTTAAAGATAAAACATTTGAAATTGAATTTTAATGATTTGCAGAAAAGAGTACGGTGTAGACCCCCAAGGACACTACATGTCCCCTCAAGCTCACACCCAGATCTTAACTCAGTTCCTCTTCCCAAGAGATAAACCTCCTTCTACCTCAGTACAGGTGTTGAGTCCCGTCTGATTTTATATATTCACTGCAACATCCCCAGTGGCCAGTTTCTATATGATCAATTCATATTTATTAAATGAATGAAAAATGATCTCATTTATCATTAAATTATTCAGATCTCCAAATTGGATACTCTCAGAAAAAAGTCAGTGTTGCCAAAATGGATTTATATCTCGAGTGTATTGCTATTTCCAGCAGTGACTCAAGGCAACCATTTGGTACTGTCAGCATGAATGAAAACTGTGCAGGGTTTCTCAAGGGCAGAGTGACAGGGCACATCAGCACACCGTCCAGACTGAGTCCATCTGGGTCCATCACCCTCATCCCTCAGCAGCACCTCCTCTTCTTACTCTCTGCAAAGGAAGCCGGTAATGTTTGTGGTTGAGTTGAGTGAAAGCTATTTTCCCGTCTCCTTAAGGCAGCTGTTTCCTTAAGATCCAGAGGGTGGTGAATCCTCGTAGTGTCCTCATCCCAGCACAAGCACACCCAAGCTCAGAATAGGTCTGTTCTTCTAAAGAAGAGCGAGCGTTTGCACTTGACTTTTCTCTTCCTTCTTTTGGAGGAGGTCAGTATGTATTTTCTAACCGACCCTGAGTCAACTGCTTCTCTGCTAGAATTTCACTATGACTGTGTTGACCTGTCTTTAAGAGCTTTTCCACTTCAAAAGCATAGAGATGTATTTGAGAACAGGGTTCAGGATGGCCTTTCCATGGGTATATAATAGAGCATTGTTAATGAATGTCAGTTAAAAACCTAACAATAAACACTTTTATCTTTGAGTTCTTGGGGAAACTTGGAGAAGGCAGATCTGCATGAACAGTCCAAAGTCTTTGGAAAGAACCGCAATTTAATTAATTCCTCAGATATTTATTGAGATCATGTAAAGGGTGAGGCATTTGGAGTCTTAATCTTGTCTTGCTCAGCCGTGCAAGGAGCATAATGACACCTACCTGGTTAGGGTGAGGATTAAACAGATGACAAGGGGAAGGTGCCTGGTGCAGAATAAGGGCTCAGTAATGGCCTAAGTTCTCCTGGAGCTTCAGGAAGGTTCCAGTCTAGCAAGGAGACTCCAAATAAGCTGTGCGATAAGACAGAATATGGGAAATACCATAACAGGGGGCTAGACGCTGCGTCAGGGGGGACCAGAGGTAAGGCAGGCTCCTGGTGCATTGGAGGCCCCTTCGTGGCTGAGGCAGCGTTTGCTCTGCGTGTTGGAGAATGGTACCATTTCCATGCACAGGCACGCAGGTGGCTCATGTGTACAAGGTTCCAGACTGCATACATGAAACAGGGATTCAGTGGGAGCTTGCAGATATCCTGAGCTACATGGGCATGCCATGGATGGTGAAATTCAAGGCACTCTAAGGATTGAAGAGTTTCTGAGGGAACTTTTATCCCAGGAGAGAAAAGAGTGAGGCATGGAAAGCCCAAACAGCCCAAGGGGAACAGTGATATGCTCACAACCGTACGCTGAGGAAGGTCAACCTGCAGCAGCTCTAAGGCATAGTTGCCGGGAGAGACTGCGGGTTAAGAAGCCGGTAAGGAAGATATTGAGAAACAGCAGATCAGGGGTCATGAGGACTTCGACCAGAGCTGTAGCTGAGGAACTTGGAAGAGGGCACTAGAGGCTGCAGAGTTTCTGTGTAGGAGGAGCTTGGGGTTGGCAGTCAGCTTGGAGGAGAGCATGTGACCGTCCATCAGATTCTTTTCTGCCACGTTTCTCTTAAAAGTCCTGAGACAGTGGGCCACACAAAGGAAAAGGCCAAAATTCCTGAGTCATCGCTTAAAGAGGCCTGCACCGGAGCATTGACCATCCTCAGCAATCTTTGGGTGAAATAAAAATAGAACCTTTATCTTTTAAGCCCCTGAGATGTAGAGATTGGTTTGTTACTGCTGCCAAGATTAGCTCATCCTGACTAAGGCACTCTAAGAAGACAATAGTTGGGGAAAGCCAAGAGGTGAGAGAAGAAGCTCTGGAGTAGAGAGGGAAAACTTGATAATAAGCTAGGGAATCGAAAGCTAAGAAGGTTTCGACAAATAGATGGGAAGAAGGAGGAAATTTGACTCATAAGACAGTGGGGAAAAAGCACAGAGATTATGATATACGTAGTGTTTGCTTTGGGCTACCAGGCTGGGACTACAGTATTATGGTGCCTCACACGAAGGTGCTTATTAACTATTAAAAATCCAGACCATAGTGCCCCGATCTTTCCAGCTGCTGATCTGTTCCATCCCCAAACTTCCGCATTCAAAATCCTTACTTAAAACCCAGTCTGTCCGGTAGCAGCATGAGGTCTTCTTGTTCTTGGAATAAAAAAAAAAACCACAGTTGCTCACTATCACCCATAAAATATTGCTTCATTAACTTGAAGACTGTAATTAACTACGTATCAGCCTTCTGGCTCCAGGCAAATAACCATAATTCCTTTAGTCTTTCCTCACAGTCTGCTTCTAACCTGTTAATCATTTTCCTTGCCCTCTTGCCATCATCAGTAGAAGGAAAAAAACCCTTTAAATAGAAGCTAATCACCCAGAGCACTTTACAGACGCCCCGCATTAAACTGAGCCAGATACACACGCAAGCGCGCACACACACACACACGCACACACACACACACGTGTGTGAGTGTGCATACGTGTATATAAACAGAATTTTTTAAAAAACAAGAGATGAATGGTCTAGATGAGCAGGAAAACATTTATTTCACAAAAGATTTAACATGTGATCCTTTCAGATAACAAACTACTCTATGTGCCTTTTAAAATGAGATTTAATTTCTCCTCCTCTGAAAATGCTTACGGTTGTTTATTTTACCAAGGTGCTGGCTGCAAATGCAAGTCTGTTTGTATAAACAGTTCCCTGCCCTCTGAAAGCAATCTTGAGAAATATGATGGTAGCCAAAGAGACAAACAAAAACATGGGAGAAGAGAAGAGGGGGCCTAGCCCTTAATCTGCTAAGCAGGGTGAGATCTGTCTGGAGGAGGGGAAGGAAGGGTGACCTGGCCTCAAGGAGCGAGAGATGGGTGAGTCACTGAGGAGGAAGCAGGTAGAAAGGGAGAAGGGGACGCTGTATAAGCCTATGGCCGTCACCACGTACTGCCAAGTATAGTGTGTTAGTCAGCACAAGCTAGTCTGTGCAGCAGTAACGAACTCCTGGCCTGCAGGAGTCTTTGCCCTGGCCGGTGACACGATCCAAGGGCTTTTAGCATCCTAGTATAGTGTGCTTAAGAATCAACCGGTGAGCTTATTACCACCCCAGCAACTCTGACCAGTAGGTCTGGGGTGAGTCCAGGGATTAACAGCTTAACAAAACTCCAGGTGACTCCCTTGCTGGTGCCCCAGGGAACAGAGAAAAACAGGAACTAGAAACAGTCGTGGGATTGGGCTCATGGCTGCAGTACTTTTCCTGAGGATGAAAGAAAGGCCTTCATATCACTGGGAACAGTTGTACCTGGGAGGGCAATGGTGATTCCGGCAGTGGAAGTGGTAAGAGAATTAAGTCTTAGGAAGCAGACGGGAATAACATCTTACAGACGGTAAACTCTAAGAGGGCGGAAGATGAGACAAACCTGAGCTACTGTGATTTCCTAGCATCTCACAGTGCCCAGTGCATGGTAGATGCTCAACAAACAGCGTTGAATTGAAGTGGAAAATAAGACACTGGAAGCTGGGGGTGAATGTGAGAACAGGGAGGAAATGGTAGAGGAAGAATTTGCAGGAACAATCGTTGGCACAGTGGATGTTCCAACCATTCTCTGAATAGAACAGGCTGGGGAGTAACTGTTTTCCTTTTGTGCTTGTTTCTATCAACAAGCCTAGAATGACCAAGAGAAACACCCTTTTCACAAGGGCCAGAAGGACAAGATCATGAGCTGAATTTAGGAGAAAAATTGGAAAAGCGAGTTTCTCCAAATTGCTTGAATGAATGATTCATTTGGCAGGGACCTGATGTCAAGTGCCCTCAACTATCCTGGGTCCTGATCAACTTAGGGTTTGACAGGAACCTCATTCTCCAGGGAATCAACAGCTTGGCTCTAGATTTGCCCTTTCCAGTGGTTACTTGTGTCAAAGAACCTGGCCACCCACACCCCAAACAATTGATAAGAAAGTGGACAGATCTGCAGTTACCTAGTGGCCAATACAATTCCATTAAAGGCTGGCACCAATGATACTCTAAAGTATGACTGTTAAACCAAAACATTCCGCTTATTATCTGGCGCATTGCTCTGTGGACATGCAGGGACTGAGGACGTAGTGATGAGCTTCTCTGACTGTCTTTGTAGAGATAATTTTTGCTTTTGCCATCCTGACATTCCTGACAGCAGAGGTCATCCATGTGCTGAATCCGCAGTGCACAGAAGGTAGTAAGTTTGAATGAAAAAGACAAGGCCATCCACTCTTAAACCACAGATACATCGCAGCCTGAGGCTCACATGATTGCATATTCCTCTCCTTTGGGCTTATTAAGTAATTACGTAAATTATTAGGATAATGTAATATGCATGACTTTAAGGAATGACAAATTGTAGCTAACTTTCTTAATTTGTTGCCATAGTTACATTTCTAGAAATTCTAAATAATTCCCCTTCTCATGTATAAATGACTGCCGCCGCACTATTTGTTTAGTGCCAGCCAAGTCGGGGGTCTGAATAGCCTCATTCACAAGGTAAGAAGGCTTGAGAAATAAACCAGGACTGGGCAGCCCATCTTCATCTAGCATGACCTTCTTTCCTTTTGGACACCCAGTTGGCATTTACTAACCAGAAGCAAGGGACTAATGACACCCATATAAACTAAATAAAGACCGTCTCTACTACAGTGGATTAAGCCTTAAGAAACTGTGTGAATATCCTTTTTTATTTTCCATAAAATATTGAAGGATATGTTGGTCATATCTTTGCCGATAGGTATAGACCTGCCGGAAGCTAAGGGAATGTACTAGAATGGGGCTTTCTGACACCTGTGGATGGCAAGACCAATTTTTATCACCACACTGCTTTTCTATCCCACCTTTTAAAGGATGAGCAAAGACATATTGGGCATGATGGGGCAGATGCAAACAAAAGAAAAGCAAGAGTGAGGCAAGTATGTTGAAATAGCAGAACTCAAGGTAAAAGGCACTTGAAACAGTAGCAGTCAAGGCAAAATACAGTAAGTTCCCTACATATGAACCTTCACGTTGAAAACTTTCTTTCTTTCTTTCTTTCTTTTTTTTTTTGGCTTCGTTGGGTCTTCGTTGCTGCGCGTGGGCTTTCTCTAGTTGCAGCGAGCAGGGGCTACTCTTCATTGTGGTGTGCAGGCTTCTCAATGCGGTGGCTTCTCTTGTTGCAGAACACAGGCTGTAGGCTCTCTGGCTTCAGTAGTTGTGGCTCACGGGCTGTAGAGCTCCAGCTCAGTAGTTGTGGTGCACGGGCTTAGTCGCTCCGTGGCATGTGGGATCTTCGCAGACCAGGGCTCGAACCCGTGTCCCCTGCATTGGCAGGTGGATTCTTAACCACTGCGCCACCAGGGAGGTCCCAAGTTAAGAACTTTCAAAGATGCAAATGTGCGTTGAAGACCTGATGGAATTGGAGGCCCAGAGAAAGGACAAAGAGATACAAGAGGAAGAAGAAGTAACTGAAGAACGGATGAGATTCACAACGCAGGAAATAGCAAGGGGATTTTCTTTATTTGAGGAGGCACTGTTAGTTTATAACGCACAGGACCTGAACGTAGAACTGTACACGAAGGTTGCAGCAGCCATTCAGAATGGAATCCAGTGCTACCATGTCATCTATGATGAGAAAAAAAGAGCTACTACCCGGTCATCATTGGATCGTTTTTTTCAAGAGTGTAGATAGAATTGAATCCAGCAAGGAGCTAGAACCTGTGTCATCAACGTTAGGCCTGAGTGAAATTGAAGCTTGCCCTCTGTCTCCTGTTGCTGACGATCTTTCAGCTCTACCATCTCCCACCTCCTCTCCCTCCTCCAGTCAGTAACTCTTCTTACCTGTTCACTCGATGCCAGCCCCTGGATGCCAGCTTTTGTACTGTACTACTGTACTTTTCAAGGTACACTACTGTAAGATTAAAAATGTTTTCTTTATTTTTTGTTTATGTATCATTTATGTGAAAAGTATTATAAACCTATAACAGTACAGTACAGTACTATATAGCCAATTGTGTTAGTTGGGTACCTAGGCTAACTTTGTTGGACTTACAAACAAATTGGACTTACGAACGCACTCTTGGGAGGGAACTCGTTTGTATGTAGGGGACTTACTGTACATTAAATAATAAAAAGGGGCATTTAATTTTGGTAATAAGTATAAAATTCAACAGCATCAAAATGTATAAAAGAAGACAGCCATTAGAAATGGGGGAAAAAATGACCGGAAAACAATTAGTGTGAGAGAAAACACAATTCCTTAAACACCTCTGTGTTTTAATGATTAAACTTTAAATAGTAAAATAATTACAACTGGATTCCTCGGTATCTATATCCATCTATCTGCTTCTACCACATTTCTCTGTTTCTATAAACCTTTTCAATTTACAGAGAAGCCACCTCCTTCCTAAGCATCTATGAGAGAATGGGCCGTATACCAGGCCTTGAGGAAAACGAATACATTTTGAAAAGCAGAAATTGTAGGGTTCAGATTTCTGATCACAAAGCATATAATACTAATAATGATTATAAATGCTTAAAATACCCATTTACTTGGAAATTAAAGCAAAAACTGTAATAAGTTTTTGAGTCAAAGTGGAAATCGAGGAGATGTGGGGATATATGTGTACATACAGATGATTCACTTTGTCATACAACAGAAACTAACACACCACTGTAGTGCAATTATACTCCAATAAAGATGCTTAAAAAAAAAGTGAGCGTCTACATGTGCACGTGTGCCTACTTAAATTTTTAAATGAGAAAGACTGTAAATAAACAAACTCATGTTTCAATTCAGGAAATGTTCAAATGTTCAACTCAAGAAATCAGAAAGTCCCCTTCTAGGGAAGGAGGCTTGGGGGAGGCTTGGACTAGAGTTTTCCAGCTCACCCTAATTGATCTGATGTGTCTGCAGAGATGGGGGTGGAGAGTCACAGGTTATTTATGTAAAACCCTGTCCTTTATGTTTGCCCAACAAAACCCCTGCTTTCCCCCGCCTCGTCTTCATTCAACTAAAACTTTCTTGCCATCTCCCTTCTGTACATATTCCCATGTGACACGTCAGTCTAAGGTATGATTATTCAGAGAGGGCTTCCAATCTGACTAACTGCCCAGTGTGTATAAACTCACACTCTACAACAGCTTATAATTACAATTAATAGCAGACACCAACTCCAGGCATAATTAATTCAAGCAAAGAGGCACATCTAGCCGATGAGCCTTTCTTAAGATGACAAATGGATTTAAGTGAAATAATGCTTGTGTAGTGCACTGCCTAGCCGGCACATTCCAAATGTTTAATAAATATTAACCATTAGAGAATTTTATTTCATTACATATATTTGTGTATATAGAGAAACTATAAAGCTATTACAGTGAATAATAGAGTTTAGTAAAGTGACTGAATCAAAGGCAAATAAACAAAAATAGGTATATTTACTACATTCTATCAATAGGCTTAAAGATATAGTGAGAAAATCCTATTCAGGAAAGTTGCAAAAATGAAACAAAACAGAATAAAGCAAAGCAAAAACTAGTAACAAATATAATAAGCAATGTACAAGGCCTATATGCAGGGAAATATACAACTTTACTCAGAAAAATATTAATTAATAATAGAGAGAGATAATATGTCCCTTGATCGGAAGACTGCATATTTTAAAAATTTAAATTATTCTCAAATTAAGGTGTATTTAAGCAAAATCCAAGAAAAATGTTAATGCAATTTTTCAGGGGGAACCTTTGGATCATGATTTTAAAGTTTATCTGTAAAAATGAAGAGATTATTCAACATTAAAAAATGTAAATTAAGCCACAGTGAGATAACACTGTACACTTTTTAGAATAGCTAAAATAAAAAATAATCATAGCAAATGCTGGGGAGGATACAGAGACCCTGGATCCCTCATACATTGCTGGTGGTTAATAAACTGGCACAGCCACTGTGGAAAATTGTTTGGCAGTTTTTAAATGAAACTAAACTTAAATTTACTCTCTGACCCAGCAATTACATCCTTAGGCATTTATCCCAGAGAAATGAAAACTTAGGCTCACACAAAAACCTGGGCAGAAATGCTTATAGCAGCTTTATTTGTAACAGCCCCAAACTGGAAACAATCCCCATGTCCTTCAGTGGGCGAATGGGTAAACACACTCTGGCACAACGGAATAATACTCAGTGGTAAAAAAGGAATGAATTGTTGCCACACAGAAACCTGGAGGGAGCTCAAGGGCTTTATGCTTAGTGAAAAAAGCCAGTCTTAAAAGGTTATGTGATGCATACTTCTACTTACATAACATTCTTCAAATGTCAAAACTATAGACGTGGAGAAAAAACTAGTGGTTACCAGGGGACAGGGATGCAAATATAAAGGGAAGGAGGGGGCTTCCCTGGTGGCGCAGTGGTTGAGAATCCACCTGCCAATGCAGGGCACACGGGTTCGAGCCCCGGTCTGGGAAGATCCCACATGCTGCAGAGCAACTAAGCCCATGTGCCACAACTACTGAGTCTGCACTCTAAAGCCCGTGAGCCACAACTACTGAGCCCACGTGCCACAACTACTGAAGCCCACGTGCCTAGAGCTCATGCTCCACAACAAGAGAAGCCACCGCAGTGAGAAGCCTGTGCACCACAATGAAGAATAGCCCCCGCTCGCCACAACTAGAGAAAGCCCGCGCACAGCAACGAAGACCCAACTCAGCGAAAAATAAATAAATAAATAAATTTATTAAAAAAAAATAAAGGGAAGGAGGGCGCAAATGTAAAGGGGGCATCAGGCGGAAGCTCCTTTGTGGTGATGGAGCAGCTCTTTATTTTGATCATGGTGGTATTTACACAAATCTATACATGTAAATCTATAGATTATATAGAACTCTGCATGTGCACGCAAGCACAAACACATACACACACAAACATCCACAGGAATGGGTGCATGTAAAAGTGGTGAAAACTGAATAATATTGTAGTCTAATTACCAGTAGGGTACTGATGTCAATTTTCTGGTTTTTTGTTTTTTGGGTTTTTTTTGCGGTACGCGGGCCTCTCACTGCTGTGGCCCCTCCCGTTGCGGAGCACAGGCTCCGGACGCGCAGGCCCAGCGGCCATGGCTCACGGGCCCAGCCGCTCCGCGGCATGTGGGATCTTCCCGGACCGGGGCACGAACCCGCGTCCCCTGCATCGGCAGGCGGACTCTCAACCACTGCGCCACCAGGGAAGCCCAATTTTCTGGTTTTGATATTGTGCTACAGTTACGTAAGATGTCACTGTTGGGGAAAGCTGAGTGACGATCACATGGGACTCCATGTGCTATATTTTGTGACTTCCTGTGAGTCTGCAATTATTTCAAATTTAAAGTTTTAAAACAATGGAAAAGAAAAAAGGTAAGAGTTACGAAGTTTCGAGATTCATAAAAATTATGAAATTTAAAGTAGGAAGAGTGGAGTGATGTGATTTGCTGGCACATACAGAGCGTACCATAATGCCACACAGTGAAAACGTGTTTGGAGTCAGGGGTTGACAGATCTATGAAACAGAACAGATAGCACTGAATCAGGGGCTGGCACGTATGATAAAGGAAGAATTGCAATTGAGGATCAAGGGGAGCGTGACTCAACAACTCACATTAGAAATTTGAGTAACTCCTTTGAAACAAAATTATGTTAAGTCTTCACGTTATAGGATACCCCCAAAGAAATTCCAGATGTATTAAAGTGTCAAGAAAAAAGTTCACAATAAATGAATTGATCGCTATGTATGAAAAACTTCCTAATCGTAAAAACCTATGGGTCAGATCATAAATATCTCGGACTTCTATTCGTCCAACACATCATAAACAGCAACAATAGACAAAGATATATTAAGGGGAAAAGTTTATTATCATTATTTTATTTAAAAAGATCTTTTAAATCTAGAAGAAACAGATCATCTCAATGGAGATATGTAAAAAGGACATAGACAATTAACAAATAAAAAGATATTGACATTGTAACAAATAAAATGATAATGAATAAGCCAAGGGATGAAAAATTAAAGCCATGGTACAGCCTCTTTGGAAAACAGTTTGGCCCTTTCTTAAAATACTATACACACAACTAATGTATGACCCAGTGATTGTACTCCTGGGAATTTATCCTAGAGAAATGGAAAGTTAGGTTCCCACAAAAGCCTGTACACAAATGTTCATAGCAGCTGTATTTAAAGAGTCAAAACTGGAAACAACCCCCATGTCCTTCAATGGGTGGACATTTACAGCAACTGTGGTACATCCATACCATGGAATACTACTCAGCTCTCAAAAGGAAAACCTCTCAGTACATGTAACAACCTGGATAAACCTCTAGAGAATTATGTTGAGTGGGAAATTCCAGTCCCCAAAAGGTTACAAACTCTATGATTCATTTGCATAAAACTCTTGAAATGACAAAATTAATGAAATGGAGAACATAGTAGTAATTTCCAGGGGACAAGAACATGGAGATGGGGAGTAGACGTGGCTATAAAAGGGCCAACGTGAGACATCCTTGTGGTGAGATGTTCTGTATCTTGACTATATCAACAGCAATCCTGATATCGTACTATAGTTTTGTAAGATGTTATCACTGGGTAGCACGCGGAGAAAGGGTATGTGGGGTCTCTTGGTGCTATTTCTTACAACTACCTGTGAATCCACAATAATTTAAAACTAAAAATTTAATTAAAAAGAAAATAATTATGACGACACAAAAGATAGTTCTTTTGCCTATTGAATGGATGAAGAAATAAATTATAGCTAATAATGCTGGGCAGTGTATGGTGAGATTGAAGTTCTCCAAATAGCTGATGGAGATATAAATTGATACCAATTCTGTAAAGCTTTCTGGCAATACATATGATGATCTTTTAAATTGTTTATGTCCTTGACACAGTGATTTAATATGGAGGAATCCATCTTGAGAAAATAATCAGAGAGGTGGACAAAGCAATATGAATAAGGCTATTCATGTTTCTGTATTATTAATAAACTAGTAGAGAAAATTAGAGGGAAACAGAAAGTTCAACCATAGGAGAACAGTTGGTTAAATGGAGGCATGTCCACACGCTAAAAAATCAGGTTTTTAATGACTATTTAGTGATATAGGAAGAGGTTCACAATGCAAGTGCAGGACATAAACAAAACACAAAATGGCAAATGAGGATTCATCCAGACCACATACCCAGACATACCTGTACCCGCATGCATTTGCATCTGTACGTAGGCATACCTACTCATACACACATAAAGCTTGAAAGGGAAATATCAGACTACTTAGAAGTGGTTATTGCTCTGTGGCAGTGATTTGCATTTTTTAGTACATTGCTAATATCGTACAGTGAGAATGATCACCTTCATAATCAGAAGGCGAAGCAAGCATTCTTTTTGTTAATTAAAGTATAGCCAATGTACAATAAGTTACAGGTGTGCGATATCGTGATGCACGCTTTCTAAAGGTTATACTCCACTTATAGTTATTATCAACTATTGGCTCTGTTCCCTGTGCTGTACTATATATCGCTGTAGCTTATTTTATACCTAATAGTTTGTACCTCTTAATTCTCTACCCCTATCATGCCTCTTCCCCTCTCCCCACTGGTAACTACTAGTTGGTTCCCTATATCTGTGAGTCTAAATGCATGAGGAGTGAGCAAAGAAGATTGCCAGATGGAGGGGTCAGGTTAAGCATAAAGTTAATTAAAAACAGATTCAGACTGCATTTATTGATCACTTCCTGCATGCCAGCACCTTGGCTAGGGACTCTTTTCTAACATATTCATTTACCACTGACTTCAAGGAAGGCATATCCCCCATTTTATGTAAGGTGAAAACAGTTCAGAGAGGTTAAGCGGCTTGCTCAGAGACACACAGCAGGTAGACAGCAGAGCAGGCACCCGGCCCTCCCACGCTAATTCTCTTGCTCTTCCTACTATGGCACCAATCACCACGTAGGTAGACATGGTCAGGTTAGAGCTGGTGTGACTCAACCCAGAGGACAGGAGTGAAATTATTAGCTCAATTAAAAAGAAAAGATGGTTTATGAAAACTTGACGACTAGAAATAAAGTGTTTAGAGCTCAGTCACATAGACCTACGTGAACTTGGCAACTACCAGCTGCACTGATTTCACTGATGATTTGTAAAAGTGACATCGGTTTGAACCTTTGCTGTACAGCGGCTTCAACCGGTAAAAACAAAGCCAAAGTTTCGAGCGTGGCTGGCCAGGAGCTGTGAAGTGAGGTGGGGTCTGGCCTACCTACAAAATCCTGCCCTCCTCCTGCTTTGGGCATTGGGGAATATTGGAGAAGAGAGGAGGAAAGATGGAGGAGGAAGGGGAGAGGTCATCTGCTATTTCTTCTTGTGCCCCAATCAATCCTCTTTCTGTCATTCCGTCCCTGTTTCTCTTTAAACCTCCGCCCAAACTCCAGTGCCTTCCAGCTGCTTTGCCTCCTTGTTCAACTCTGTCCTGAAGCTCCCTGAAGAGGGAGAGACAAGCCCTCTCTCAGTAACGGCTCAGCTGTTAGAGTAAATGACGGCACAGCAAGGCATCAACATGAAGGTCTCTCAAGCTTTAACTCCTGAAGGAAGTAATCCAGTAGAACATCTTGACATCCGGGATCAAAAGACCTGGTGTGGTGGTTTGAAAATATGTCTGCAAATTCAAAGGCATGCTTCCTATCAAGAAGTTTATGTCTCCTCCCCCTGAAGACGGGCAGGCCTTTGTGTTTGCCTCTGTGAATAGAATGAGGCAGGAGGGATGTTACTTGATTTAAAAGGCTGAGTTAGAGAAGGTCACGGTCAGGCATCTTCTGCTATGTTCTCTTGTGATACTTGCTTTGAAGTCCTGAGCTCTTGTGTGAGAGGCTGGGCTACTCTGAAGTTTCCATGCTGGAGAGACCATGCAGAGCAATGAGACAGAGACAGACGGAGACAGAGGTAAGGAACCCTGGTTTTTCCCAGCTCTAGATCTTCCCAAGCTCAGGCACCTGACCTATGAGTGAGGCAGCCTTCAGATGATCCAGCCTGGCTACAGTCTGACTGCCATCCCAGGGGAGATTCTGAACGAGAACCACCCAGCTGAGCCCAGTCGATCCCCAGAACCACGAGACATAATAATAGACTGATAATCATTGCTTTCTGCAGCTAAGGTTTAGGATTATTTGTTATGCAGCAACATCTGGTTTCTGCCACCTGCAAACACTGGGTGATGACCGAGTCATGCTGTTTCTTTGCCAACTCAGTTTCGTCATCTGTAAAATGCAAGATTTGGGGTTATCTCGCATCATATGTTTTTGAGTGTTGCCTAGGTGATAACGTGTGAAATGTTTAGTAAACTGTCAGACCGTCAACTAATGTTGATGGTTATTGGAGGCAACACCTACAGCTGGGGAAACATCCCCAGGGATGGAATTCCAGGCATTTGGGCTGGCTGGGCCATGAAACACGTTCAAGCATGGGCCATGGGCCTGGTCAGTCCGGCAGCATCCCAGGGAGTCCTTTTCCGGCCTGCAGAGGCACGGTGGAACATTCCAGGATGGGGCTCTGTGCCTCGTGAGTTCTGGGGAACCCACAAGGAGAGGAGAGTGGCCTCAAGGACGTGTGATGTCAGCCTTGCCAGGTCCAGTGTGGCTGTGTAACCACTGAGGGATCATCCCTTGTTTCCTTTTGTAGCCCCTGAGCCCCCCTGGAGGAGGGGACACAGCAGCTCCAGGTGCTATAGGTCAGGGCTACCAGAACTGCTCTAACACCCAGCTCATTATAGGCCTTAGAAGTCAGATCATCCCACTTAGAAGGCTGCTCTGTGGTCCACTTCCTCACAGTGTTAGAAGACAGAAATCAATAAATACCTTTCTATGGGGGACTGTGGCCCGGAACAGACTGACTGATAAAATGATCTCCAAAGAGGTGACGATAAAAGCCCTGACGGCTGGGTTTTGAGGTCCTCTGATCGTCTGTGCGTGATCTTTGAACCTCCGAGCTCCTGTGCCAATCAAAGGGAGGCTCGTGGAGGAGGGAGTGGGGGAAGAAGTCCCCACCTGCTGGCAGGGTGTGACCAAAGACCCCAGCCCCGGAATCGCTTGGGAGTTTGAAAGGAACTCCGTTCGTTACAAAGGAGCTGGGCTGCAGCTGCGGACGCCCCTCAGTCCAGAGCAAACCCAAGAAGACTTGCTCTGTGTGTCAGTCCCCAGGAGCGAAGAGGCTCCCAAAGCTGGCCAGATTTGGAACTGCCTGGGAGCTTATTACAAATATAGATTCCTCGCTCAGAATATCTTGGGGTGGGGTCCTGGCATCTTCGTAGTTAGTAAGCTCCCCAAGTGATGCTTCTGCAGCCAGCCTGGCAGTTATTTTTTTTAATGAGCCCAATATGGTGCTTTCCTAACTATGATCTGCTCATGAATATTGAAAGGAGGTGTGTGCATTGAATGGAGTTCTATAGAGACACGTTTTCTGGAGGCTGGGTGGGCATACAGGGAACTGAGTGACAAGGAGAGTTGGGAGAGAGGAAAAGGGCATCCTGGGAGGGGGAGACAGGACCAGAGGTGGGGAGATGTGAAGGCAAGGGACCTGCATAGAGGCGTGGAAGGGGACTTCTGGTACCACTTCAGCTCTGCCACTGACAACCTGGGCCACCCTGAGCACATCTCTGAGCCGCCTGTAAGGGAGAGCCACCTGTGGCTGACACACCCACAGGTTTACACATTTTGGGTCATTCTAGCATTGGCAACTGAGGTCTTCCTGCCATGTCAGGGCAGCATCCTTTTTTGTTGTTGTTGTTTGTTTTGGTCACGCCGTGCAGCATGCGGGATCTTAGTTCCCCGACCGGGGATCGAACCCGAGGCCCCTGCATTGGAAGCGCGGAATCTTAACCACTGGACTGCCAGGGAAGTCCAGGGCAGCATCCTTATGGGCGGTCTCTGCTTCAAAGCGCATCAGCCCATGTTGAATTCATCCTCTTTAACTGTTTTGCTTTTTGTTAAATTTTTTATTCACAACCTCACTCCCACCAAACCTTCTGTCAGGTTGGTAGGTTTGCTGAATATTTGTGTTCATAAGGAAGGGTCTTATCCTATGTGACACGGGCTCCTGACAGCTTCCTGGCTGCATGAGGCAAGAGCACAGGGAAATCTCTCCTGGTCTTGTCTTGGAACAATTTTACCTCTTTTCATGAAGTCTGGGAGCTGGGCTGCATCCCTGCCCTTTTGGGGGCCCCAACTTATACCCAAAGTGGGCTTATTGAAACATCCCTTCCATTTAAAAAACAGGATTCTTCCTAAGATACGTTGTGGTAACGAAAAGTTTCTCCATATTTTTATATGTGAAAAGATGAATTGTAATATATGTGTTCTGAGACACAAATTCCAGACAGTGACATGATGGACGTGCAGAGGGGACCAGGAGAGACATGTTGTCTTCTAGGAGGATGGCTGGGGGTGGAGATAGCAAGAGAGTCGGGAGTAATACCAGCTGGGATTGCCACTTTACTTTATTATTATTATTATTTTAGTACTGTTCTGCTTAAAGAAGAACCACAGGAAGCCCAATTCTAACTTAATCAGAAAACTGAACATAGAAGGACCAGAGTCCTACAGCTCTTAGGAGGAGACGGCTGACATCCAAGATTAAGGTATTTTCTGTCTTGTCCCTGTTGGTTACCTATGGCTCCTCTAGCAAATTATTACACACTTAGTGAATCAAGGCAACGCGAGTGTATTATCTTATATTGAGTATCTCTGGAAGTTCAGAATGGATCTCACTGGGTTAAAATCAAGGGGGGGCAGTGGTAGTGCTGTGTTCCTTGTGGAGGCTTGAGGGAAGAGTCTGTGTTCCTGCCTTTCCCAGCTTCTAGAAGCTGTCCACCCATATTGGCTTGTGGCCCCTGCATCCATCATAAAGCCACCAATCACCAGCTGAGTCTCTGACACTTAACTCTCTGCCTCCCTCTTCCACATCTAAGGGCCCTTGTGGTTACAGTGGACCCACTTGGATAATTCAGGATAATCTTCCCATCTCAAGGTCAGCTGATTAGCAACCTTAATTCCATCTGCTGCCTTAATTCCCCTTTGCCAGGTAATATAACATATTCACAGGTTCCAGGGATTAGGATGTGGGCATCTTTGGGCAGGGCAGGGGGGAGAGCATGTGCTTCCCACATGCTCTGTGAAGTAAGCGTCCCTCCACTACTCCAGACCTGCACTGTCCAAAAGGGTGGCCACTAGCCACACGTGGCTATTAAATCCTAGAAATGGGGCTGGTCCAAACGGAGAGGTCCTGTTAATGCAAAGTACACACTGGATTTTGAATACTTAAGATGAAATAAGGCATGTATATATCTCATTAATAAGTTTTAAAAATTTGGTTACATGTTGAAATGATAGTATTTTACATATACTGGGTTCAATAGAATATATTGTTGAACTAATTTCACCTTTTTAAGCTCTTTGTTAATGAGGTTACTAGAAAACTTCCCATTACATGTGCTGTGGCTCCCCTTTTACTTCTGTTGGACAGTACTGCTCCCAGACACCAGGGCAATCTGTGGCATCCAAGCATCGAGTTGGGGAGTAAAGGGATCCTCCGCTTACGGCAGGGGGCGCTGTGCAGAACAGATACTCTGTGTGGAGATGCAAGGTTGGACAGAGGTGGGAACTCAGCACTTAGGAGCCAAGCTGAGCAGTGCTGCAGGCTTTCCAACCTCACGTGCTGGGTGTGTGAGATAGAACTTGTGTTTCAGTTTGAGTCTAGTTTTGCAGGAGACTCCCAGCCGATGTCGGAACATTCCCTGCTTACTCCTCAGGCCCTTATGAAGGCTTTGCTAAGGTCAAGATAGTCCATCCTGCAAACCATCCACCACGGAGGACATCAGGTGGATGCCTTGACCATGTAGCCCATGGCAACCAATATTTTGTCACAACGTGTTCCAATGGGGTCATCCTAGAGGTCACACCTGCCTCTGCAAATCTGTCTCTCCTTGACCACTGCCCAGCCCAGCCTGGGAGAGTTCAGCCTGTCTCAGTCTGGCTGTCATTGCCATTCAACTTTAGTCATGCTGTTTTCAGCAAACACATGAGACTGAAGCCTTGGGCCGGGCTTGTTGGGTTTTCCTTCAAGCATAAGATCCAGCCTTTGTCCCGACACCTGGTTTTAATTTTCAGTCAACCCCTAGCTGCCTCAGGTGTGTGGATACCCCAGGGCAGGGGTCTCTGTCCTGCCCCGGGCCACACCTCAGTGGATGCTGATATGTCCACGGGGCCCCATTGGTGGCCAATGTGGCTTAATCTGAACTTTGGCCAACCCAAGACTTTGGCAAATTCTTAGCTTTGAAAGGGAAGACCCCTACCAGCGGTCAGGGTGGCAGGCCCGAGACTTTACCGCTGACCCTCCTTATCACAAGTCAGTGGGACACAAGAGCCTGACTGCTCTGCATGGCCCCCCCTTCCAAGCCCTGTCCTAAAAACCTGGCTGGTTTCATATCAACGGGCTAATTACTTGTGCTGTAATGATCAACCTGCCTAATTTATCACTTCTTTGAACATTTAATTAGCCAACAGTGCAAGGCAATTAGGTTCTGAATTAGGATAAATTAAACTGCTAGCTTAGCAGCTCTGAGGACATGGAAACTATAACCAATTACATCTACAAAAGATTTGACAGAACCGTCAAAGAGCAAGAGCCTGACATAAGTGAACACCCTGATGGGCCAAATATTCTGGAGAATCCAGGGGGTGCAGGAGTTTTAGCCAGGAAGACAGAGGGGGGAGGTGCGCATCCTGAGACAACAAAACATCTGCCTTCGCAGGGCGTGGGGTCTTCACCCCACTTGCTTGTAGGGTCTGTGACAAGTGGCCATGTTATGTATATATGTATGTGTGCGTGTATGTATGTATGTATTTATTCCCTCTTTGTATGGTGATGGGCGGTAACTAAATCATATTATTATTCTAAAAGATCAACTAGAACTAGAAACATACACGGTAGCACGCCCAATGGTCACACTTAAGACTGTTGTTTTGATAGCTCCCAAATTATGGGTGGGATTCCAATATAGGTGTACAGAATGTAAGCCTATGCCAGAAAGAAAGTCATTTCTCATCCAACTATTTTAAGCCTAGTTCCTCTTGAATATTCACACCGTGATCCTATCATAGGAAGAATATATTCTTATGGATAAAGCAATACAGCAGGAGACCCCAGGTCATGTCGATTTAGCTTTTTCATGGGTTGTGATTTAGTCTTTTAATTGTCCATTTGGATTTTTATTTATTTATTTAAAATGACTTTCCATGGGCGTTTGAAAGCTGTTTGCACTCCCCAGGCAGACACGGAGCTGGGCACCAGCTGGGGAAGGCTTGGGACAGCAGCCCTCCTGCTCTGAGGTTAAACTTGTGTTTTGGCTGTGGGGAAATGGGATTGGTGATGCACGTGGGGCTTCCCCTCCGGACAGCACGGTGAAAACCAAAGAGAAGGGGAAGAATGCAGGAGGGTAAACGTGTCTGGACCTTAACTTCTTTCTGGGATTTTCCAGGAATTGGGGAGGATCTGGGATTTTTCAAGGATGGGGAGGACTTGAGAGACCCAGGGAGCAAACTGTGTCCCAAACCAGGCTTTTAGCTTCACGTGATTCTGTTCTGTTCCTTGTTCATGATTTAACACCTTTTGTAAAGCTTTGTACTCATGGTTCAGGTTTGACTCACAGCTGAGTTATTAACAGAGAGGTTGTGTGTGTAGGGGGCGGGGGCTGAAATTTGCATTCCAGGAGTACCCTGCACCCTCACTCTCCAAGCATGCCATCAATGGTAACATGCAAGAGATTCACAAGGAAAAAGAATTTCCATATAACAAGAATTGCCAGGCTTCCCTGGTGGCACAGTGGTTGAGAGTCCGCCTGCCGATGCAGGGGACACGGGTTCGTGCCCCGGTCCGGGAAGATCCCACATGCCACGGAGCGGCTGGGCCCGTGAGCCATGGCCGCTGGGTCAACGCATCCGGAGCCTGTGCTCCGCAACAGGAGAGGCCACAGCAGTGAGAGGCCCGCGTACCGCAAAAAAAAAAAAAAAAAAAAAAAAGAATTGCCGGGTTTCCACAGCTTGGCTTGCAATCTCCCCCTTCACAACATTTCCTATCACATAGAACTCACCCGGTGTTGACCGTGACCATGGTGGACACCAAAGCCACATGGGCACATTTCGGTCAGTGGAAAGAAGCCATTGTGATGTGCAGATGTGTGCAAGATCAAAGGCAGCGTCTCACAGCTGTGAGCCAGGTAACAGGCCCAGTGACGGTGTTGCCATGCTTTCAAACGCCTGAAGAGAGGAGCAAAGAGACAACAGGGGAAGGTGTTTTCTGCATGATCAAAGGGCAGTTTGATCACTGCAGGAAGGGAAGCAGTTGGCATGCTGTGAATGTTTGGATGGAAGTGACAAGCACAAATACAGGAAACCACCCCACATTTCCTTACAATCCAGAAACCCATTAAGCAGGAGGCAGCTGACAAGAGAGTCAAAGGGCTGAGTGGCCCACTGACCGTCTCCAAAAGGCAGCTCTCCAGACATTTCCAACCCTTAGGGTTTTGTTTGTTTGGCTTAGTTTTTTTTTTTTTTTAAATAAATTTATTTATTTTTGCTGTGTTGGGTCTTTGTTGCTGTGCACAGGCTTTCTCTAGTTGTGGCGAGAGGGGGCTACGCTTTGTTGCGGTGCGTAGGCTTCTCATTGTGGCGGCTTCTCTTGTTGCAGAGCATGGGCTCTAGGCGTGCGGGCTTCAGTAGTTGCAGCACACTGGCTCAGTAGCTGTGGCACGCAGGCTCTAGAGCAGAGGCTCAGTAGTTGTGGCGCACGGGCTTTGTTGCTCCATGGTATGTGGGATCTTCCCAGACCGGGGATTGAACCCATGTCCCCTGCACTGGCAGGCAGATTCTTAACCACTGCATCAGAAGGGAAGTCCTGTTTGGCTTAGTTTACCTAGGAAATCAACAAGACTCTTTCAAGAACAGACATTTGCATCCCTATTTCTAGAATGAGGGTGATATTTTCTGTCCCACCTCTCTTAAATCCCATCCCAGACATTAAGTCAACTGTAGCAAAGGAACTTCCTAAATCCCTATCATCACTTGAAATTGCCTGGGAATTCAGGAGCGAACAGCAGATGTAGTCTCAGGAAAATTGTTTGCAAGGAACACAGGTTTTCACTAAAGCTCTGAAGCAAGAACCATAAATCGTCCACATCATCTTAGAGAACGTTTGCAAGGATGCATTTCATTGACATATATAGAGCAAATTTGTCTATTTGACATTGTTTCTCCAAATTGCATCATATCATTGCTTCATTAAAAATGCCCCAATTAAGAGGAAGAAAGAAGTTCCTGTAAGATAGCTATCTGTACACATAAGTCTGAGGCTTTCAAATTAGAGACCAAATCGCAGGTCCTTGTTACCATGAGAACCACAACGTTTCTCCGGCTGTTGAAATTATTAACTCAAAGAACATGCATCTTCTTAAACCCTGCCTGTTATTTATCTACTGTTCCATGGGTTTGACTGTGCCTAGAGTGATCTCTATTAATCACTGGTTGAACAAAGTGGAAGGGCTGCAGGAAAGAGAGCAGCCGTGTCTTTCTTCCTGTGGGGAGTGGCAAGCGATGGCAATCCATTTCCCCACACTGCTCCACCTCTCTTGGAGGGTAGAGATGAGGGACTGCGAAGCCCTGGAGTGAAGACAGTCTGGAGGAGCCCGGGGTGATGCCCAGAGATGAGAAAGACCGGCTGTCAGGGGCTGTCAAGCCCTCTCTGCCACTGCAGGCACAGGTGACACTGATGGGTGACCAGAGACCTCCTCTGTCCACTTGCCAGGTGACGGAGACCTAGTCCAATTCCCCATCTAAAAGTGAAGACTAGCAATCATGAACTAGGACGTGCACATCATCGTAGACTGTACAGAATGCTTTCTGAGCCCTTAACTCTTTTAATCTCTCAGGAAGTACGCCTTCTTATCCCCATTTTACAGAGAAAGAAGCTGAGGCTTAGAGAAATTCTACAACCTGCTCAAGAAGCCAAGCCGGCACATGGAGAAACTGGGCCTCCACCTGAGATATTGTTTTAAAATCCCATGCTCCCCACACAAAAACTTGCGCACAGAGGTTTAGAGTGGCTTTATTCGTAATTGCCAAAACTTGGAAGTCAACCAAGGTGTCCTTTGGTAGGGGAATGGATAAGTAAACTGTGGTCCATCCAGACAGTGGAATGTAATTCAGTGCTAAAAAGAAAGGAGCTGTCAAGCCATGAAGAGACATGGAGGAATCTTAAATGCATGTTACTAAGTGAAAGAAGCCAGCCTGAAAAGGCTACATGCTATGATTCCAGCCATATGACACTCTAGAAGAGGCAAAACAATGGAATCAGTAAAAAGATCCGTGGTTGCCAGGCATTAGGAGAGAGGGAGCAGAGCACAGAGAATTTTTAGGGCAGTGAATGTACCGTATATGACACCATAATGGTAGATACGTGTTATTACATATTTGTCCAAATCCATAGAATGTACAACTCCAAGAAACAACTCTAATGGTATTATGATAACCACATCTTCTTTATCCATTCATCTGTCGGTGGACACTTCGCCTTCTTGTTGCTTAGCGTTACACCCGTCAGCTCCGTCCGCTCTGTGTGTGGCTGTCGTTTGTCCATCTTCTCTGCTGCATGGTACTCCCAGGAGTAATTCAACCACCATACATTTTTTTCTCCGACTATTGTTTTTGTTCTTTGAAGTACTTTCCAGTTTGAGACTATAGTGAATTGTACGAGTGCAAACATTGTTTGGGGTGTTTTTCGGGAGTATGTGCATGTTTCTTTGGGGTCTGTACCCTGGAGCGAAATTGCTGGGTTATGGGAATGCATGTGTTCAGCATGAGTAGTCTAGTGGTAAAGTGCTTTGGGGCTTTGCTTTATACTAGTGTAAATTAGTGCACATCTGTAAATATTTTCGTAAGTATTTTTGTAAATTAATCCGTGTTTCTGTGTGTCACAGGACATTAAAATGGGACTGTTTGTACCTCAGTTTCAGCTGAAGCCCCAAAAGACAGAGAAGGAAACGATAGGTGACCAGCACTTTACATTCCCAAGTGAGGTTCTAGACCACTTGGCAATGATCTTGAATTCCGAAGGTGGCTGACAACAGTTCCTGGGTCTCTTAGCCCAGCGCCCTCGTGGGGATCTCTTGGGATAGAACTGGGAGGGTCAGGACACGTTGGTGACTGTGGGTCCTGCTCCCAGTTCCATGGGGAAGGGCTGGGTGTTTACAGAGAAGGGCTTCAAGGAGGCCACACAGGAGGCCCCTGGTGGGTGTCCTGGAGGGCAGTGTCTCAGATGGCCGAGAGCGAAGGGAAGTGACCACACTGGGAGCTGGCTGGGAGCTGCTCTGATTCAGGGCAAATACGCGTTTCCTGGGAGCAGTGGCAGCCCCTGGGAGGCAGAATCTCCTGAGGGCGATTTCAGCAGAGAGAAGTTGGAGGAAGGGAGGGTTGATAAAGGGGGGTGTGGTGCTGCTAAAGGGGGCCCTGCCCTGCTAAGCAGGGAGCAGAATCAGGTGGGTTGCCAGTGGGGAGTTCTGAGGGCCCCACAGAATGATGCTTGAGCAAGGGGTGCCAGTAAATGTCTGCTTCTGGGCAGAGGAGACCAACAGGCAGCTCAGGGGCCCTGACCAGTCCTGCCCCGTCTCCCTCCTGGTGTCCCAAGCAGGAGCCAGAGGCAGCCTGGGGATGGCAGAGGAAGGACAGCAGCACTTGATGGGAAATGGGGAAGAATCCACCCGCTGCCACCCTGTTCCAGCCTCTCCCACGTTTTCATCCAGAAGCAAGTGCAGAGGGGCCGAGAAGAGTTGACCTTAATATGCAGTTTGGAGTTTGGACGTGATATCTTTCTGGCATATTAACTATTGCAGTGAGATTATTCTTGAGATTAACAGCAGCCATAAGAGTTTTAGTTTGTACAGGTGGTCTGAACAATCCGGGAAATCCTAGCTCTGGAAGAGTGAGGCCCCTGGGATGGCACTTGGGGCTGGGGGAGGGTACGTCAAGGTAGATGTGTCATGATGTAGGGTGATGTTACAGGGCTCCGGATGGGAGAATGGTTATGGAGTGCCTCAGGGATACACACAGTTCTCACGCCTGGTCCCGGTGTAAAGGCTGGTTCACCCTGAGGTTTTCATTCTCCTCTTGGGAGGGAGGCATCCTTCCACAGCGTCCAGAGCATGGGTACCCTCACTGGTGGGATTTTTAAGACCCTGGGACCCCTCAATTTGCACTGAATGTTCTAGGACTGTAGGAGAGAAAGTACAAACAATCCAGGAAGTTCAGTCACAAGTGTCCACCTAACAGTCAGGCACATTCCAGAAGCCCACCGTGGTTGAGTTCTTTGAGCTGCACCCAAGAGGGACTTCCAGTTTTGAACCCTGAACTTGAGCAAGGTGAACAAGAGCAGTAATTCCCAACTAGTGAGACATGGACCAGTTGGAATGGTGGTTGGGATGAGGGGTCAGGCTGTGCTCAGAGTTAGAGCATCGTTATCCATCTTGTGACCCAGCATGGTCAGTAAACCAGCCTAATAAAATACGCTATCGTGGATGGTACTCAAGAAGTAATAAGATGCCCATTCTTTAAATACATTACTGGGTTTTTCATAACACTGAGCCATTAAGCCATTCTCCGCCACAATATTATCATGGGAGGATCAGATGCTTTCTTCTTCTTTGTTCCCTTAAAGAAATGTCCTTAAACGGAATGAGAGGAAAGAGATACACAGGACTGCAATGCCATTGCATTAACACTAAAATGCCATTTAGCCAGCATGCAGCCTGCCAGATAAAACTGTGAGGTACTAGTGGGATGAATTGAAAATTGTCATCCTGTCAAACTTAGTGACAACATTATCTGCAGATCTTAGAAAAATCAGCTCAGAAAAATCCCTGGTTGGTAGTGATCCTCTTAGATAGATTGAAATCTTTCTAGGCTATTCCTCAGGGCTCATCAATCAAGGGCGGTTGTCATGGTGAACAGTTGGATAGATGGTTTCCATTTAATTATCTCCAGCCCTCTAGATGTTGAAAGCACTTGGGGACACAGGCTCTGCTTGTCCTTGACTCTCTGGTGAAAATAACTATTTTCCTTCCCTGCCCCACCTTCACCTGGAGGCATTCATTCATTCATTCAGTAAATAAGTACCAAGTGCCTATTATATGCCAGGCAAGGATACCTCTGTGAACATTTCGGATGCTGTCCACGATTTCACACACTTCGAGCTGGACCTGCAGACGACCAGGGGGGCTGTGAGTCTGTGCCATGTGTGCTCAGAGGTGGGCACTGGAGTCTGGGAAGGCGCTCTCGGGGCTTGGCCAAATGACCAGGAGCTGGGAGTTGGGTCCCAGATAGTCAATATCTCAGATAAGGGTCTTGGCAGAGGGAGGAGGTCCAATTCCTTCCGCATCACTGAGGATGAAACGAAAGAGCAACAGCACAGGGATATCAGTCAAAGTGGGCAGGAGACTGTCTGCCAGTGAGAGGAAGCCAGTAATGGGGACACAATGGGTAAAAGGAGAGGAGTAGAAAAGCGTTGACAAGAGAGTAAGAAGGATCCTGGGGCAGCTCCTTGGATAGTATCGTGATTTCTGTATCTCCCATTCATTTGATGTCAAGTATAGGCCAGAGTAAAAGCTTGTCTCAAAGAAGCAGAGTCAGGGTGGGGACCACCCAGACAGTGACACGGCTATTCATCCATCCATCTCTCCACCCATCCAGCTATACTTTCAGTCATTTGTTCATTTCTGAGCATCTACTATGTACCCGTCTTGGAGGGGTAATACACATGATCAAATCATTTCACAAGTGCTGATTTAGTCATAAATGTGAGTCAGGCTATGAGGTGTGTGATCAGAGTTTCATGGAAGGCTTCTCTGGGGCAGTGACACTCAGCTGCGATCTGGTGAGTGAGGAGGGACTGGCAAGAAAATTCGTGGGGCTAATTTTCCAGGCAGAGAGGAAAGCGTGGATGAGGACTTTACAGAGAGATGTGCGCCCAGTGAACAAAGGTGGATGCTGACTGCATGTAGAAGGCACCTGGGACTTGATCCGCACCGGGGTTTGAAGGAGTGGAGAGATACAAATGGGGCTGCATTTTTAAGTGATCACTCTGCTACTGTGGGGCGAAGGTGGTGGAGGAGGGCCAGAGTGGAGGGCTGGAAAGCTATTGGCAGATGAATATGACCGCCCAAACAAGAGCTGCTGGAGGCTTGGTCCTGGGGGGAGGGCAGTGGTCATCCTCACTCTTGTGTCTGAGCTTGCAGCTCTCCCAGCACCACTGCCCATGACCATATGTACCTTCACTCTACATAATAAAGCGTTCTTAGCAAAGGGAGAAGGAGCTGGCTGCAAACCACAGGAGACCATTTTGCACATCTTCGTGTCCACACACAGTTTCCATTAAGGAGCCGCGGTTTGCCTTGTATGGATGAAGATTCTCTGAATAGGTGACTTACCTGGCAATCGTCTCTAATCCAGGACCTACCCAAGGAGGCTCAGGTTCCTTCTCAGCATCTGGAATGATCTAGAACTGAGGCGACAAAAAAGGGGGTTGGTTTGAGCTGAACACTTAGAGAACCAGGCAGTGGTGGGGCTCGGGGCAGCATCTGCCGCTAATGGGCTTTGCGTCTGATCAACGCCTGCTTTCTAGGTTGATAAGAAGAGAAACAAAACAAAATATTTTATCTTCCATTTTCTCACCACCCATACATCTTCGAAGAGCTACTTCCTCCGGAGTGAAGGATCCAAGAGAATGCAAGATAGAAGCTATGATGTCTTTTATAATCTAGCTTTAGAAGAAACACAGTATCCATCCCGTGGACTCCTACTGGTTATATAGGTCAGCCCCTTGTGGGAGGGGTCTACACAGGGCAGAATCCCCTGTGTTCATTGGGGGATCACTGGGGCTGCTTTGCAGACTGGCTACCACACTCTCCAAGCAAAGACAGCCGGTTAGAGGAGCACAGAAAGGGTGGACACGACCTGCGGCTAGGACCCTTGCTGTGCCCCGTAACTGGATGGGAGTGGCTGGGAGAGAAATGTGGCTTCCATGCGAATGCTGGGAAGAATCCACAGAGGATTGGTGTAAGACCGGGAAGTTGCAGTCGCTGGGGACTGACTGCGAAATGCAGTCCTCAAGGCAGTTCTAGAAGGGAGATCTGAGCTGTGTGCCTCTGTGGCTGCCACATCCTCTGTTCTCTTATGTAAATAGACCCTGAGACTATCCATCTTCCCAGCCCCTCCATCATTCCAAGCTTCCCTGACTCATAGGAGAATCACATCTTCAGGTTGACTTAGGAGTACTGTCATATTAAGAGGAGGAAAGGGAAGCAGAAAGAAAGAGGTGATATACCCAAGATGATAGAAGCAGGACCGAAATGAAAGTTTTTAAATTCCAAGTCCAGTGCTCTTTGCTTTGTGCCATGAAATCGCTATCGATTGATTCAGCCATCTGTGTGAGGGACGGGATGCATGGACACTCCAGGCTGCTAAATACACCATTATCTATGATGCATATTCCTATTTTTTTTACTGTTGTGGCTGCTACGGCAACAGATTTGACTTCCTAATTATGTTTTTCTTGGGCTAACGTAAAAATTAATTTTCATTCCCTGAACAACCATCAGCTACTGGTAAGAGGAGATAACTAAACGGAGTGAGCAGTAATTCATCCCATCCCGGGACCATCTACAAGCTGAGGCAGGATGTGTTCATCTGTTACATATACATTCTGTGCTGTGCTCTGCTCTGTGCATGAGGCCTTCTTTTCCCCAACCCTGTGACATAGATTTTAATATTCCCATTTTAAAGTTGAGCAAGTGGAAGCCACAGAGGTTAAGCAACTTGATCAGAATTAACATGTTAAGTAAGTGGTAAGACAGAACTTAAGCTTGGACTCTACCTGAGTACAAAGTTAGTTCTCTTTCTCTAACACTGGACTGCTTCCCATTCTAATATTCTCTTAGATTCCTGGTGGCAATAAAAGATAGGAGCAAGAGGGGCCAGAAAAGAATCAGAGGGGTCTGACCTACAGTAGTGTTTATTGGGGTTACTGCTGTTCAGGGTCTAGTTCTTAGCTTTGGTTCTGCTGCCTCGTTGTTTCCAGCCACGGGGAGACGTGTGAGTCTGGGGGAACTGATTCATGTGGATTAAACTCACAAGAGCCTGACGTATACGTCTGAATGACAATCTATTCCCTGGCAAGGGAAAGACCAGAATTTCCATGTCCATTTTCTAGGGCATCCTCTTCCCAGAAGACTGATAGGTTTTACTAAGCAGAAGGTTGCTTGGCAAGTATAAAATCAGAACCTAAGTAACTGGGAGGTAGCTTTGAAGAATCCTGTTCACAACTCGTGGACGATTTGTTCTCAGCTTCCTTTCGTATGTGATGGGAGCGTTTCAGTGTCTCTTTTCTTTAAACACGACTGAGAATGTATAGTCATGTTTTCCTCATTGTTCTTGTTTTACTGGACTTTTCTCAATAGCTTCCCTCTGTAGAAATATATTTTTTTCTTCAAATATTTTGCTATTTTGACTTGGAGATTCTCTGTCCTCTAGTATGGCTTTGCAAATTATTGGCATTATACATTCACATGTGGTTTTCCTTACAATAGTACAAGTGTGTCAGTCTAGTGCTTAAAGACCCCACCCTCTTCCAGAGTCATAGGTATTGCCTGAAACCTGCCCTCAGCTGAAGGGACACAGGCTGTTTTAAATCACAGAGAGTTGAACTGGGTGTGGGGCTCTAACTTAAGAGTAACCAATCTGTAGACTCAGCTAGTATGAGAAAAAGAACTAGACCAAATAGATTCTTTCCGTAAAGAATCTGAAGTGAAAAATAAAAGTACAAAAGGGTCGTTAGTAGAGAGGGCTTGACAGTGAGAGATCAAGGGTTAGAAGGATGCCCCTTGCATCAGTTTCCTGGGGCTGCCATAACAAAATGCCACAGACGGCGTGGCTCAAACAACAGGTATTTATGGCCTTAGAGTTCTGGAGACTGAAAGTCTGAAATCAGGGTGTCAGCAGGGTTGTTTCCTTCTGAGGGCTGTGAGGGAGAATCTGCTCCAGGACTCTCTCCCAGCTTCTGGTAGCCTCAGATGGTCCCTGGCTTATAGATGGCATCCTCTCTGTGTCTTCACATCATCTCTCGCTCTCTGTGTCCTTCTCTGTGTCCACATTTCCCCTTTCTATAAGGATACCAGTCATATTGGATTATAGTCCACCATAATGACCTCATTTAAACTTGATTACTTCCATAAAGAGCTTACTTCCAAATAAAGTCACATTTCAAGGTACTGGGAGTTAGGATACCAGCGTATCTTGGTGGAGGGGGCACAATGCTACCCATATAACTTCCCTTAGAGGCAAACCCACAAGCAAGATCAGGAGGGAGCCAAATAAAGACACTGTAGGGCTGTGGGCTTCAGCAAGAGCCCTTCCCTGGTCTCAGGATACAGCCTGCCTTGGGACTGTGCCCATCAGGTCCCCCAGGGCAGCCTCCATGTGGTGCCCAGCAGCGGCCATTGTGAAGCCAAATCCGGCCTCTGTACCCTGACACTGAATTAATTTTCAGAGACAGAGTTTTGGGTGAAGTACAAAAGAATAGCTTTATTGCTTTGCCAGGCAAAGGGGGCCACAGTGGGCTAATGCCCTCAAAACTGTGTGTCCCAACCTGGAGGGGGTAGTGAGAAGCTTTATAGGAATGGTTCAAAGAAAGTGTGATCAGCTTGTGGACATTCTTCTGATTGGTTGGTGGTGAGGTAAGTGGGAGTTGGCATCATCAACCTTCTGGTTCCAACCGGTCTGGGGTGTACCTGCTTGCGTGCTTGTGGGCAGCATATTGTTAATTTCTCCCACCTGGTGGAGGTTTCTGTACCTGTAAAACAGCTCAAAGACATTGTTATATGTATCCCTTGAGGGGGAGCCAGGACCCTGCCCCAAGGCTGCACTATTGTTTCTTGACTCCTCTTCCCTTGTCTCCACATCCCCCCACTTCCCTAGTTAGCAAATGTTTGAATCTGCTCCTTGGAACTGAGGGAAGGTCATGGAGGCTGCATGAAGCCTATTTCCTGTAATCAAGAAATGGGGGACACAGAAAGGCTTTTGTGCCCAGGAGCCCCACAGGGTCCTTCTCGGTATTAATGGGAGGAGCCTCAGCAGCGCCACCAGTGGGGACAACAAGGCACAACAGAGAGAAGGGGACTCCAGAGAGAATGGCTGCAGTGTTCTCACCATTGCATCCCCTTTCTTTCTTCCGGTGACTAGTAATTATGTGTCCCTTGCAATTAAGGAATCCAGAAAAGACAGTGGCCTGCCTCTAAGACCTGGGGTTACTGTAGTGGCTCCTTGATCATGACCAAACACACAGTCTAGGCATCAAGGTTGGTAACAGACATCCTGAGCAGGAAGTTACATTCCTATCCCAGTCTACTCACTGCCACAAGCTAGCTGCATGACCCAGGCTCTCATCCCCTCGTGTCAAACAAGGGCTCTTCCCAGCTAGAACATTCTATAATTTTTTATCATAATTGATCAATTAAGCCCAAATAGTCCCTTCAACAGGCAGCCTTAAAGACACACTTTAGAAAATCTGCCGAGTGGGTAAATCGTGCACCCCGTAAGTAAGAGTTTATTATCTAGCTCTCTGGGAAGCAGACCAGAATTTCTTCCCCAATGTGAGATTTACTTTAAGCTTAAGTTATTTTTAAAAGGTAGACCAAACCCATGATATCATCCCGCTATTAATTTGTAGATGTGAAAAGATTCCTACAAGTTCTGAGTCTTAGATAAATACACAAGAGTAATAATAACCTTCGCATGAAGGTATTGAGCGTTAGACAGCTACTGAAGGCAAACGTTGTTTGTTCCAAGAAACCTACACAACTGGGTCTTTTGATTCTGCATGTAAAATGCCAGAATAGGCAGTTCCTGTTCTTTTTCTATTGTGGGTCTCAAAATACTTTAGAATTCTTTCCATTGTGGTCCAGCTGTCAGGGGGAACAACCCAGCACCAATGTGGGAAAAACTCCATATTAGAATCCTTCGAAGCAATGAAAATCTCAGGCTTGTGTCAGGCAGGTGCAGGGGAGAAGAAGGAAGCTGTCTGTGCCCACAGTCCGCAGATTACTTGGTTCTTGCTGTGCCCTGGGGCCTGGGATCCAGGGGCCCTCCCCTCAAGGCCTTCATGGTCTAAGCGGGGGGGAGACGCGGTTATCAAATAGTTGCAGTGCATTGCAGTGGTTTCGGTGAAGTACACGTCCAACAAGAGGGGAATGATTGAGTGCACCATAGAACACCTATAGATGTGGATACCTTGTGGCCATTAAATATGTTTTGGAAGAATATTTAATATTCTTTTTCACTCACTATTGACTGTTAAGTAAAAAAGGCAAGATACAAAGTTCTATACAGTATGACCTACTTTATATATATTATATGATATATAGGCATATTTAAATATATGCATATAATATATACTTACATATCGTTTATTGGTATATTATCATAAATTATTGTATTATATAATATAGTATAATTATTATATTATATATTATATTGTGTACAACATATTATATATAATATATTATTATATGTATTATAGATAATATATTATTATATTATGTTATATATAATATATTATAATGTATTATAATATATTATAAACTATGTATAAACTATATATAATATATATAAAAGACAAAGAAATAAAAATTATTAGCAAATGGTTGTTGAACTCCTACTATATAGCTTAATTTATTCTAGATACTGTGATAAATTCTTATTTATTTATTTATTTATTTATTTATGGCTGCATTGAGTCTTCGTTGCTGTGCGCAGGCTTTCTCTAGTTGCAGCGAGTGGGGGCTACTCTTCTTTGAAGTGTGCGTGCTTCTCATTACGGTGGCTTCTCTTGTTGTGTAGCACAGGCTCTAGGCACTCCGGCTTCAGTAATTGTAGCACACAGGCTCAGTAGTTGTGGCTCGTGGCCTAAGTGCACAGGCTCAGTAGTTGTGGTGCACGGGCTTAGTTGCTCTGCGGCATGTGGGATCTTCCCGGACCAGGACTTGAACCCGTGTCCCCTGCATTAGCAGGCTGATTCTTAACCACTGCGCCACGAGGGAAGCCCTATGCATGTATATAAATTCTTTATATATCATATGTCATTTAAGTCTTAAATTTGTTTTATGTGAAATAGGTCACATATACAAAAGATTGGCTGTAACATACGTGGAGTTCAAACAATAAAAATAAATGGAACCTCCATGTGCCACTTCCTAGCTTACGCTGTGTCACAACCGAGATCTCTATGCCCTGCCTGATCACAGGTCCTACCCCACTCCTCAGAAGTAACTGCTATACTGAAATTTGCATTAATAATTCTCTTGCTTATCTTTAAAAAAAAATTGTAAAAGAAAAAAAAACACATGTAGCATGAGAACTACCCTTGTAACAAAATTTTAAGTGTACAGCAGTGTTAACTGTAAGCACATGTAGTCAGATGTCTAGAACTTTTTCATCTTGCATAATTGAAACTTTATACACATTAAGCAATGGCTCCCCATCACCGCAACACCCGCCCCTGGCAACCACATTTCTGCTTCCTGTTTCTATGGGCTTGACTACTTTGTATACCTCATGCAGTATTTGTCCTTCTGTGACGGGCTTTTTTTACTTAATGTCCACAAGCTTTATCCATGTTCTCACATGTGATAGAATTTCCATCTTTTTTAAGGCTGACTAATGTTCCACTGTATATATGGCACATTTTCTTTATCCATTCATCTGTCGACAGACATTTAGTTTGCTTCTACATCTTGGCTGTTGTGCATAATGCTGCAATGAAGATAGGAGTACAAATACCTCTTCGGATAAATATCCCAAAGTGGGATTGGTGGATCATATTATGGTATTTCTACTTTTAATTTTTGGAGGAACTTCCATACTGTTTTACATTCCCAACACCAGTGCACAAAAGTTCCAATTTATCCACATTTTCAATAACACTCATTTTTGGTTGTTTTTTGATAATAGCCGTCCTAACAGGTGTGAGGTAATATCTCATTGTGGTTTTGATTTGTGTTTCCCTGATGGTTGATGACATCTTTTCATACACCTGTTGGCCATTTGTATATCTTCTTTGGAGAAAATTTTATTTAAGTCCTTTGCCCACTTTTAAAATTGAGTTAGTTGGGGTTTTTTTTGCTACTGAGTTGTAAAAGTTCTCTATATGCTTTGCATATTAAGTGCTTATCAGATATATGGTTTACAAATATATTTTTTCCATTTTGTAGGTTTCCTTTTCACTCTGTTGTTTATTTCCTTAGCTGTGCAGAAGCTTTTCAGTTTGATGCAATCCCATTTGTCTATTTTTGTTTTTGTTGCCTGTGCTTTTGGTGTCATATGCAAGAAATCATTGCCTAGAACAATGTCTTGAGGATTTGCCCCTATGTTTTTGTCTAGGAATTTTACAGTTTCAGGTTTTGTGTCTAAGTATTCAAGCTTCTCTTTATTTTTTTTAACATATAAATATGTATCCTTAAATAATGCATGCTATGGTCTGAATGTTTCTGTTCCCCTGAAAATTTATATGTTGATATCCTAACTCCTAAAGATGATGGTATTAGGAGGTGGGGCCTTTGGGAGGTGCTTACATCATGAGGGTGGGGCCCTCCTAAAGGGATTAGTGCCCTTATGTAAGAGGCTCCAGAGAGATCCTTTGACCCTTCTACCATTAGAGGATACAGTTAGAATGTTCTGGCTATGAACCAGGAAAAGGGCTCTCACCAGAACGCAACCATGTTGGCACCTTGATCATGGACTTCCCATCCTCCAGAACTGTAAGCAACAAATTTCTATTGTTTATAAGCAACCCGGTCTGTGGTATTTTGTTATAGCAGCCCAAACAGACTACGACAATGCATTTCTTGATTTGTCTGTTTTTGAACTTGTTATAAATGGTATCATATTGTATATATTCTTCTGTGATTTACTCTTTCTTGCTCATTGTTATGTTTCTGATATTCATCCATGTTGATGTGTGTAGCTGTGGTTTATTATTTCTGCACTAAAATATTAAGTTGTATTATTACTCTGCAATTTATGTACCCATTCTACTGTTAATGAATATTTGGATAGTTTATAGTCTATTTTTTGCTATTATGAATGTGACTATACATGACTTCTGGGCATGCAGGAAAGAGTTTCTCAGGTAAATACCTACGTGTGGAAGTACAGTGTCTTAGAATACATATGTTCTTATTCTTCTCTAGATATGTTAGTTATGTTAGTGTAGGCTAGCATAACAAATAGAAACAAAAGTACATATTTGCTCAAATCCTAAAGAACTTTATTTTCTTACTCACATAACAGCTTAAGTGCATTCTTGCAGGGACCTGGGTCTCTTCCAACTTATGGGAGTGCTGTTCCTCTTCATTTGACTTTGGCAATGCAGAGGGAAAGGGAATGTGAAAAAAGGTTAGCCATTTCTTAAAAGCCTGAAAATGACCCAAGTACTTCTGTTCACATCCATTGTCAACATCTGGGCCACACCTGCCTGCAAAGGGGCAGGGATGACCCCAGGTTCATCAGCCACTTCTCAGAAGCAATTCAATACTTGGGAAAGGGAGAATGAATTTGGGAGGACACCTAGCAATCTGCCAAATAAGGTCAAGTCAAGTGTTTTCCAGAATAACTGTGGCCTTTTAAATGCCCCCAAGCAGTGCTTAAAAATCCTGACACCACACATCCTTGCCAGTAGTTGGTATTGCCTGATTTCAGATGTTTTGACGGTATAACATTTCTCTGATTATCATTTAGAATCATTTCATGGCTTCATGGACTATTCATGCTTTGTCTTCTGTGAAATGCCTGTTTCTATTTTTTTTTTTTTACCTTTATTTCTATTGAGTTGCTTTTTTCCTCTTTCAATTTTTAATCTGTATTCACTCTGAATACTAATTCCTTTTTTAGAGTTATATGTATAGCAAATAACATCTCATAGTTTGTGTTTTTTCTTTACATTCTATTTATATTGTGTTTATTTTAATTTTTTTGTGGTATACCAATTTTATTTTATTTTATTATTTTTTTAACATCTTTATTGGAGTATAATTGCTTTACAATGGTGTGTTAGTTTCTGCTTTATAACAAAGTGAGTCAGCTATACATATACATATACATATATCCCCATATCTCCTCCCTCTTGCATCTCCATCCCATTTATATTGTGTTTAGATGAGGAGGGACCTGAATTTACATTTATTGTCAAGTTTGGCAATTTTTAATTTTATTATTTGTGCCTTTGTGTCTTGTCTTGAAAAATTATTTTTCACTCTGAGATGATCCATGTAGTCTCATGTATTTTCTCCTAAAAGTCTTGAAGTCTTGCTTTTTTGCATATGTTTTTGATAGTATATGTGTGTGTGTGTATCCATTTTAAATGGTGTGAGGTAGGGATCCTCACATGTGTGTGTGCCTGTGTGTGTGTGTGTGTGTGTGTGTGTGTATATATATATATATATATATATATATAAAATGGTATGAGGTAGTTGTCAGCATTTCTGATCCAATAGGGGATGAATGCGGTCTAAGAATTTACATTCTATCAAGTTCCCAGTGATACTGATACTACTGCTCCACTTTGAGAGCCACTGTTCTATAAAAGAGACAGTAAGTCCCCTACATACGAATGAGTTCCATTCTGAGAGTGTGTTCATAATTCCAGTTTGTTCATAAGTCCAACAAAGTTAGCCTAGGTACCCAACTAACACAATCGGCTATATAGTACAATACTGTTTTTTCACACAAATAATACATTAAAACATATACACAAAAAATAAAGAAAACATTTTTTTTTATAAATTTATTTATTCATTTATTTATTTTTGGCTGTGTTGGGTCTTCGTTTCTGTGCGAGGGCTTTCTCTAGTTGTGGCAAGCGGGGGCTACTCTTCATCGCAGTGCGCGGGCCTCTCACTGTCGCGGCCTCTCTTGCTGCGGAGCACAGGCTCCAGACGCACAGAGCTCAGTATTTGTGGCTCACGGGCCCAGTTGCTCCGTGGCACATGGGATCTTCCCAGACCAGGGCTCGAACCCTTGTCCCCTGCATTGGCAGGCAGACTCTCAAGCACTGTGCCACCAGGGAAGCCCAAGAAAACATTTTTAATCTTACAGTACAGTACTTTGAAAATTATAGTAGTACAGTACAACAGCTGGCATACAGGGGCTGGCATCAAGTGAACAGGCAAGAAATAAAGATACTGTACTACTGTACTCTCTACAGTACTATACAGTAAAGTACACAAAAACACAACCACTTGTAGAGGATGCACGCGTGTGACACTGTATGCCAGACACGGGAACTAACTTACGTGATTGGACATGTGCACGCACGTTTGCGCCTTTGAAAGTTCACAACTTGGTTTGTAGGTAGGGGACTCACTGTACAGTTTTCTATACACAGGTCTCCACCCTTTCTCCCACAGTCCCACCACAGCATACAGTGTAAGTTTATCTAGAACCAACAACTCTTTGAGATTTGAAAACAAAAATACTACTAACACTTCAATTAAATTAGCCATAAGTATTTTTATTAGATGAGGGGGGAGTAAGGCAGAGGAAAGAATCTAGGATATAATTTAATGATGAGAAAATGGAACCCACATAAGTCAAAAGGCTGGTCCAAGATCACACAGTTCACGGCAAATAGTCCATCAAATCTTCACTACATAAAAATGGCACTAAAAATGCAAAATCCACCTTGAGAACACTTATTCCTGATCTAAACTGAGGAAATAGAACTAAATCCCCCAAAGCAAATGACACTTAAGAGATCTAAACTCTGAAGGAACATGTCTCTTTTTAAATGTTTCATATTTTTTTTGAAGCAAGATGTACTACTATGAAGTTGAGGCAAAAATTTAGAAACAATAAAAGCATTTATGGTGAGAAACCCATTAAGAATTTTATTAGATAAGGATGACAAAATTAACTTTCTCTGTTTTCATTTTGGTATCACTGAACATTTGTGTTTCCATAATAAAAGTTGCAATGAAAAGAAAATTGGACACAGGGCATTACCCTTTTCCCTCTGCAGGGTGGAAGGGGATGATTTCTTTTCCCTTGAAAGATGAGGGAGGCCTACCATGGGTTTGATTAAGGAGGGTGTTGTATGCAGAAAAAGAGCAAAGCCTTAAGGTAACAGCCTCCAGCTTAATTCCCCGTGTTGAGTGGTACTTACATGCTTGGGCTCCGGCTCACACGGATAATGTGATTTTGAATCTGTCTCTACCACTTGCTCATGGTACTGGGCAGGGAACTTTACATCTGCATCCTTCACTCTTCCTTTCTGTGAAGCGGTTGTTCGAAGAGTACCTAGCACCTAGGAGCTGTACAATGAGATGATCCATTCCTTAGAACAGTGTTTGGCACTTGTGATGGGGGGGGTGCGGGTGTGGACTGGATATCAGCTGTTATCCACCCTTGGCACAGAATGGTGTGACTTCAACTACATATGGGAAATTGAGCCACACATCTGAAAGGATTTTGATTTTGAATATATTTATCCATTCAGTCTCTCACTCAAAGTTCTCTGCCAGGCACTTTGCTTTTATCTCCTCTTGTGGCGCCAGAGACAAGACCCAGATACCTGCCACAGCCTCTGTAGTTGCTGATGGGAAAGAAATTGTAGTTATAAAAGGATGCTGGGGTAATGTGTTTGGTGGAAAAACAAAGAACAAAAACAAACAGTAAGTTTAGAGAGGAGAAATACAAAGAGAGAGAAGATGACCAATGAAAGAAAAAAAGAGAAAACAGATTTTATTTTCCTTAGCAAAGCTAAGAATATCCCAAGGATTTCAGTTTGTTGAGGGTCAGTCCCAGATGAACCTATATGGAGACTGAGTTCACGGGGCCTCTGATCCCCACCTCTATATTGATTATTGCTGATACACAAGGGTGAATTGTTAGTCATTTGCTTATCTTGTTTGGTTAAAGGCAAGAGGAAGCATTTTGCACATGGCTTCCTGGGAGGATGCTGTTGAAGTGGGGAATATGAGGTCCTACGTGTGCTGGACCCTTAGCCTGGACCCAGAAATAGGAGTGGACCCACTAGAGAGATGAAGGGTGTAGTCAGAATCCAGAGAGCCATCAGATACGGGATCTTATGGGACCTAAGCCACAGCAGTTGTTCTGCGGGCGCCAGGTTTCACAGTACAACGTGGTTGATGGGCAGCCATGCCTCCCTTACTCTGACCCCAACCATGGAGGACTGTGGGCCCCGGCCGAGGAGGGTTCTGCGTCTGGCAGAGCAGAAGGAGAACCTCTGGCACACAGCAGGGCTTTGCATGTTTGTGATTTTTTTTTTTTTTCCGGAATTCACCAAGAACATATTTACTCTACTGCAGTACTTCTGGGTAGTCCTTTTCTAGAATATTCTTCTGCAATTGTTCCCAGAAAGGAGCAAGGTCATTTTTCTCTCTGATACTAAAAAAATCCACTCCTCTACATTTTTTAGTATCAGCAAATCCAGAACATGAAGTAAGCAACTATTGAACTCCACTATCTTTAGAGGGCTACGCAATAAACAGAAAGAAAAGAAAGGGAGGGAGGAGGGTGGAAGAAAAGCAAGACAAATGGGACTGCCGCAGAAGAGCTCGACTCAGCCAGAATTATTCATTGATTGGAATTTTGTTACAAGAATTTATTTCCATTTATTTATTTGTTTGATTGGATTCATTCATTCATTTATGTTAGCATGGATTCATGGACACTTGCTTTATTCCAAGGGTTAGAATAGATTGTTTTTATTCATTTTATGTCTGGAATTGTCCCAGGTTTGGTCATTAGGGGCCCTTCACGTTGTCTTCTGTGCTCTTCTGACCTGCTCCTGTGCTATACTTTTTAAGATACTTAGAAAGTGTTTCTGGCATCACAAGTTGTTCTGGGTTCATCTTGTTTTATTTTCCCTGCCTTCGTCTGGGAGTCAACCATTTATCCAAGGAGCTCTGATTCCTTATCTTGGACAAGGGTATGTACAGCATCTGCGTGTGAGGTATGGAAAAACACTTTGTGAAATGTGACGGATAACAAAACAGAAAAGAAAATCAGATAAGGGCGGTGTGTCCTCAAAGCTGAGCGCAGTGGAATCACTAGACTCCCAGTAAGTGTTTGTTGTTAATGTGGCCATATTTTTAAACCAAATATAATCAAGTGGCAAAATGCTTAATTCAGGCAGTGTGGGTAGGGTGCCAACTGTCTCGGTTTGCCAGGTACTGAGGAGTTTCCCAGAGCACTGGATTTTCAGTATGAAAACTGGAAAAGTCCCAGGGAAACCAGGAGGAGTCGGTCCCCTTAATGTGGTGAATTAGTGTGAGGGTTAATTTATGTCAACTTCACTGGCCACGGGGTGCCCAGGGGAAGCATCATTTCTGGGTATGTGTAAGGGTGTTTCTGGATGAAATCACCATTTGTACTGGTGGACTTGAAAAAGTAGACGGCCCTCCGAAATGTCAGAGGGCCTCATGCAATCCGTTGAGGGTGGGAATGGTATAGAAGACAGAGGAACAAGAAACTCACCCCCTTTTTTGTCCTGTCTCACTGTTGAGCTGGACCCTCTCCTCATCTTTTCCTGCCCTTGGACTGGGATTTACACCCTTGGTTTCCCTGGTTCTCAGGCCTTTGGACTTGGACTGAATTACACTGCGTGCTTTCCTGAGCCTCCAGCTTGCAGATGGCAGTCTCTATAATCACACGAACCAAATAAATCCATATCCATATATATATAATATATATATATATACACACCATATACTACAAATATATTGTATATATATTTATACCAACTGTATTAGTCAGGATTCTAATATGTATCCATATCTGTATGTAGATAGTCAGGGTTCTCTATGTATCTCTATATTTAGAGATGGTCAGGGTTCTGTATATATATCTCCCATTGATTCTGTTTCTCTGGAGTTCTTTGGAGAACATGACTAAGGCTGTTGTTCAGGGAGAGGGGAGATCAGTGCAAGCTGCATTCGTTAGAGAAGGCTTCCAGGGGAGACATTGGAGGCATTAAAATATCCTAAGAAACCCCTCTTCTCTCCTTCTGCATCTCAAACCGTGTCACTCACTGTGAGTGGTTTTTACAGCATGGGTTTCCTCCACAGCGCCTGATTCTCCGCTCTCTCCTCACTGAGCTGTAAATAATAGTTTTGGACTTCAGACGTTGCTCAGATAAGCTGTGATTGAAAACACGGTCTTTGCCAATGGAACATGTCTCTTTGCCAGTGACAGCCTGTTGGAGCAGGAGGTGGGGAGGCCAGATGCACCATTACTACTGGGCTTCCAACAGCATCCCATTTGAGGTTCACAGAAGCACCACTAAATCAACAAAGATTTTGTTTCCAGCGTCACTGGTCCAGCTATGGAGGTATCTTGGCTGTTCCTATGAAGTATTTCCCACAAGGGCTGGGTGGAGAGGTTGGAGGATCAGGGTAGAAAAGGTTGAGAGATGAATAAATCCTAGGCTTAGACAGAAATTCAAACATCTCGTTAATCTCCCTGTCTTGATGCGCAAACTGCATGGTTGTCTCCATAGTACAGATTCAGGAGCTGAGACTTCTGGGATGATTTTTTTTTAATTTTTATTTTATATTGGAGTATAGTTGATTCACAATGTTGTGTTAGTTTCAGGTGTACAGCAAAGTGATTCAGTTATACAAATACATATATCCTTTTTCAAATTCTTTTCCCATTTAGGTTATTGAAGAGTATTGAGTAGAGTTCCCTGTGCTGTATTGTTGATTATCTATTTTATGTATAGTAGTGCGTATATGTCCATCCCAATCTCCCAGTTTATCCCTCCCCTGACCCTTTCCCCTTTGGTCACCATAAGGAATGATGAGTTTAACTTATTAGACCTCCAGGACCACATCTAAGTTGCTAAAGAGATGGGCGAGCTTTTGCATCCTAGAACAGTGCTCATTTACCACAGTAATGCTGCCTCAGTTATGTTCCTAACTGACACTCCCTACACCTTTTTGAAATCCATAATGCACGTGATGAGAAATTCTTCATTCAAAAATATGTACTTAACCCAGATTTCTCCATCTTATTTGAGCATCAAACTCTTTCTTCACTAGATGCTTATTTTGAAATCACAGAATGCAGAGTCCAAGAAAGTCGCCGTGGGTGGGAAATTTGTGATTAAAAAGATAGTGAAAATCACTCATGTTGATGGAGGCATGCAAATGCTACAGCCACTAATGAGGAATTGTCTTAGGTGCTAAATCTGAAAGGTTGATACCATTGAAGGGCATTTTGATTGGTTGAGCTATGGTTCACTTTAGGTGATAGAATACCTCCCCCTTTCCCAGCAGTATTTGTTTGCAATCCTCACCACAGGGTGAGGACAGCAGCAGCAAGAGGTGTTTCATTAAGACTCTTGGGCACAGGCGCTGCTCCTTTATGTGCAGGTGAAAGAGTGGGAGACAGAGTCGGGAGGAGAATCAACCTCCCCCCCTTAATGGAGAATTCTGCGTAGGGCTGGCCCATCAGGAATGTGTGGTTTGGAAAGCATTAGGAGAAAGCACCCCTGACGGACACATTGACATTCTCATACAGGGAATTTCTGCCTATCAGTGATAAAAATGCAACCCCCAAAGAACAGTGTAGAGAGGCTGAGAAAAGGACACCGACAGAAATGAAATCACCAAAGTTTTGAGCACAAGATGAGAGCTCAAGGTTATTGGTGGTTAGAAGTCAGAAAAATGCCAGTTTAAACCACAGGGAGCTACCCCTTCCTGCCAATTAAACTGGTGAAAATTAGAGGGCTGATGGGATGTGGCCTATGGGGGATGCCTCTGACCTCTTTCCAGTGGGGCTGGGCCAGTAGGAGGCACCAACTATGGGTCAGGAGGCAGGAGGGGAGTGCGGTCGGGTAACTGTGTATTAACCAGCTCTCTCCCTGCAGGGTCACTTGGGATTGTCAGTGTCCCATTGCCAGAGGGCACAGCTTCTGCCCCCCGGCCCTCTCCGCAATGGACTGGTCCTGCTGGGCTCCACTGATCACTTCCTCCTCTCATTCCCTGCAATCTACTCACACCTCTGTAGATAAAGCCTTTCTGAAACACTCTTTACTTACCCCGTGGAACGTGCTATCTTATTCCAATTTTGACGGCGACTAACACCCAATGAACAGGGAAAACAACAACAGCTTCCCCAGAGCTACTAGTAGAAAAATTCAGTAAAATCACTGCTCATTTTCCCAAAACTTTAAAAAACAGATAGCTGACCTTAAATGCTCCCTGCTCCCCAAAGACAGTAGAGGCCATACAATTTCTCCCTTCACACAAATGTTCCTGTCCCAATACCTGACTAACATAACCAAGAATATCATAGAATAATCTCACTTATGAATATAGAACTATGTGATTTAAAACATCTCAGTCGGTAGAATTTAACGATACATCAAAATAATAAAAATAAAATAATAAATATAAACCATGAAGGACTTACTCTAAGTATAAAAGTGATCAATATTAATGAAACATATTAATATATTATTACTATAGCTTATAACATTCATCTCAAAAAAAGTGAATGTATAAATCAATAAATGAATGGATATAAAAGAGCACTTTATTGTATTCAATCCATTATTATATAAAAAGTGTCAGTATGGGAAGCGAAGACTACTTCCTTAAAGTAACAAGAGTAATTCCAAGTTACTTGTTGACATTGTGCTCAGAGGAGAAAGAAGCGCTATCAGCAATCTTTTTGAAACAAAGTGCCTAGAAAAAAAATGCGTCTGCCTTTTAATTTAGTTCACTTTTGAAAGTTCCGAGAAGCAGTTGCAGGTAGCTTGGCCATCAAGGGGGCTGGAGTCTGGTTTTAACCTCAAAGGACTCTAGAGGACCTGCAGGCAAACTGGTCCTCCCTGCTGCCCGGCACTGCCAGGGGCAATGCTTGCTTCCCCACCCGGTGCTGGTCTGGAAGCACACCGCAGCCGAAAACAGAAAGCTCCCCTTTATTCCTTAGGGGTTCTCCTATCCAAACCCCTCGTTTTGCGTGTCAGAACAGTGAATTTCAGACAGAAGTGAGTTCCTCAAGAGAAAACACCTACTGGCAGAGTTAGGCGAGCACCTACTGCTCACTCATCAAACAACCCTGGAAAAGTGATCTTACTGTGACCTTTTTGCTGGCCGGGAGGCTAAGGCTTGGAGACACACAGCTGGCCTGAGGTCACAGAGAACAGGGAACCAGAGACAGACAGAGAGACACGACACTCAGGACAAGCTTATTGTTTTTATCTTTATTATATTTTATAAAATAAATTTATAAGTTTTGCATCCCTTTTAAATATTTGTTCAACATTTGTTTAGAGGGTAGAATTAGGGTGCCGTCCACCATGGCAAGGCAGATGGCCAAAGCGGAAGTCCAGAGTAGGACCACGTTTCTGACTTAGTCTGACAGGTCGGCACATCCTTGGACATCTGGTTCTGAGACAGGGTTTTGGATTGGAATCCACATTTGCTGGCTCCTGGGGCTGAGTTCTGCACCCGGGCACTCAGCTCTCCCGGTTCCCAGGCAAGACTACTTTCCTTGGGAACCACCGTCTGAAAATCGAAACTAAACATTGCTCTGTTTGTCCTCTCCCAGCTCATTCCAAGGGTATTTCTGATCCACCCGCTTTGTGCCAAGTAATGAGCAAGAGACTGGGCAGGTGGGGTCTAGATGGGCCTAGAGGATGAGCTCAGGCTGAAACATACAACTGCCATTGCAGTATTCCGTTCAGCAATTGTCTCTGGAAATCCCAGCCCTTTCTGACAGCTGGCATGAAGGTCTTCAGAAACCCTTTCCAGGCTGGTTCCTATGTTTGACCTCCTGCTCGAGGGAGCTAGTCAACGTCCTCCCTTTGGGCTTCAATATGCCTGCTTCAGTCTGATTTCGGCTTTGGTTCCTTTCTTACAGAGGAGGGTTTCCTCTGTACAACTCCAAGCAACCATTGCCCTGGGCATTTTCTACCCCCAGCTCTCTGTTCCCTTCTGCTGGGATGCCACCTCTTCTCCACTAGAAACATTTCCTGGAACACAACAGGAAGTGTCACCATTTTCATGGGTTCGTGTCACTAGCCAGGCTTGTGGCTTGCTCTGTCCACCTATCGGTGTCAAGGTCAGCTCCCAGCAGCACCTGTACCATCCCAAGAAGAGGTGCTGGTGACAGAAATACTGCAACTTGAGTATCTTCATTATATTGACTCCTTGATGCTTAATTAACAGCAGTAATCAGAAAGCACTCTTTCTAAATATTTGTTCAACACTGTCCCCAGAGGCTCCGTGGTGTAGATCAGGACCTCCGGGCTCACTGTTTCTACCTCCCAGCCGGTGTCTTCAAGCTGGTGCCCTAAACTTCCCGGGCTTTATTCGCCTTCCGGGTTGATGGAAACCGAGGTTGTCTGCTTTTGCCCCCAGCCTTGCATTTACTGTCTTCCTGATCCCTGCTGGCCGCCTCCAGTCCCCTCTGCTGCAGTGCTTGTTGCTTGAGCCGAACAGACAGGGCTTGCTGCCCGTCAACACAGTGTGCATTTGCCCCCTACCGTACCTGGAATGTCCTTCCCACCCACCTGATCTGCGTTTTCGTGTATTCGGCACATGCTTCAAAATGCTTCCGAGGTGGCCGATGTTATGACGTGCCTTGGATCTTGTAAGAGTTGGGGAGCACGTCAAAAATTCTGACAGTTTGCATGTCTGCCTCAGCTTGTACTTGCTGGCAGCCTGCTCAAATCTGTTACCTGGGATGCACGGAGAGCTTACACCCACCCACTTATACATATCTCTATGTGCATATAAATACCTATATAAATATATATATCTATATATATATAAATATATTTATATAAATATATATATATATATGTATATATGTCACATACCTATCTATGCCTCTGTCTGTCTATATCACTTATTCTTTATGGCGAGCCCATGTCATTTATCTCTTACTGCTCCCAATAGCACTGTTGGATATGAACTATTATTACTCTCACCTTTCAGAAGAGGACACTGAGATTCAGAGACTAAGTAATTTGTTCCTTTTTTCTTCTGAGTTTAACTTATTAGACCTCCAGGACCACATCTCTTACAAGCACCTTCTCTAGAGTGCCTGTTAAATGAATAAGCACGTGTCTTAAATAAATGAATGAGCAAATGCTACTGTCTGATCACCTTTTAGACCTATTGCCTGGTTTCTTTTGGGCCCACACATGCAATGGCAGGGCTGGGTTTCTTGGCCTTTACCACGTATTCCGTTTGAGGAATAATTTAGAAGTGTGACCAGGAGATAAAACATCGGTCTGACTCTGGGTTAACCAGTGTTCCCAATTAGGCCACGATGCGCAGTGCTTGTAGCTAAATACAGTGTGGTTTCAGAGATAACTCAGCGAATAGTCCATGGTCTCTGTTATCTCCTTCCCTGGCATTTCCCTGATGAGTGTATAAATCCCGGTGGAATCATGGCCTCCATTTCTTTAATGAGGCCTTTAAAAAGCGGGGAAAATTATAGCAGCAGATAAGATTGGCTTTCCTGTATACCTACTTAGTAAAGGTGTCTCCTCCCCACAGTGAAGTAAATGCCATTTGATAGACCCAGGAGGTGCATTTCATGTGAATTGGCTGGGCCGCATGATTGAGTTAATTCTTCCAGCAGGAAAGGAGTATTAAAAGCAGTTTCTGTCTTCCCTGATCTGATGGGTTACAGAAATGGAAATGTTCCTCTCCTCTAGTAAAGAGTGAGGTAGAGTGCAAGAACCTGGCTTTCATAATCATGGACCAGGTAATAATCCTCTCATGCCTGGTGCTCACTAAGTCCCTCTATGGGTTAGACACTGGCCAGGCATTGAGGTTACAGTAGTGAGAAAGGAGCTTAGAGAAAATTCCTCCCTTGCGTGGAAAGTACTGAGAAGGATAAATAAGTAGGAGGGATACATAACCTGATGGGCGGGACAGTTGTCTGTTGGGTACCATTTCCAACTCCTTATATGCTCTCCTTGGTGCTGAAAGCATGGGAACCTGTTTCCTCCAATCCCTTGCCAACAGGATTCTGGTTTACATTCTGTTCTGAGAGGCTCACATGTAAGATTTAGAAAGAGGGAGATAAGTGCAAGATATTTTCACAATGACAGGTAGAACTAAGGGCTTGGGCAGACATGCGATTTTGCAGAGCAACACCTGTTCGTGGTGCTTCAGACAGCTGTGACAGGAGCTGTGGGTTCCTGACCCAAAGGACAGTGGAGTGGCGGTATCTTCTTTCCTTGAAAGGTAATCGTGTATTGCAGAAGCAGAAATGGTCTTTCATGCCCTCTGATCCTTTAGTCCTCGATAATATGCTTGGGGAACACTGAGACTCTGAGTATCAGAGATTCTAATGAAGAGGAGAAGCTTCCCCTGCCCCCTCATCCCCACCCGATTCTACTAAGACCTCTTAAAAGCAGAAGCATCCCTTCCATTCATGAGGAGGCTGGTCTCCTGTCCCTTAAGGGTCCTGCAGTGACTTCATCTGAGGCAGTCATTTTGCAAAGAACCATCCTCAATAAGACCCTCAAGAAGTACCCCCACCACCCTTCACTGTCTCCAGACTCAACTGGATAAAATCCTAGCATATCCCAGAGAGATATGTATAAGGTCTGACCTGGGAGGAGAGTTTACGTACCAAAATAATATTGTGTTCATTAGTATTGGTAGAAACTCAAGAAATATGTGTGGGAATGGATTCCAAGAAGTATAGATCAGAGAAGTATCTATTGGAAATCTGGGAATATTTATCTTTGAGGGGAAGCTCCTAGTAATTCCATTCCAAATGGTATACCTTAAGGAGTGACTAAGTAAATACAGGCAGGACCACAGTACAAGAGGGAAAGTGTGTCACTTCATCAGAGAAAAACCATAGCTGAGACGCAGGCTGAGGGCAAAGGGATCATAGATTGAGTAGAGCAAGAAGGAAGTTCTGAAAACCAACTGTGGCCTCATTGCAGTTGCAAACAAAGAAACAAGCAAAAGAGGACTTTAAAATACATGCATAGGGCTTCCCTGGTGGTGCAGTGGTTAAGAATCTGCCTGCCAATTCAGAGGACAGGGGTTCGAGCCCTGGTCCGGGAAGATCCCACATCCCGCGGAACAACTAAGCCTGTGCGCCACAACTACTGAGCCTGCGCTCTAGAGCCCGCAAGCCACAACTACTGAAGCCCGTGTGCCTAGAGCCCGTGCTCTACAACAAGAGAAGCCACCACAATGAGAAGCCTGTGCACACAACGAACAGTAGCCCTTGCTCGCGCAACTAGAGAAAGCCCACGCGCAGCAACGAAGACCCAACACAGCCCAAAGTAAAAACAAATAAATAAATAAATGAAAAAAAAAGGTGCATCGTTTCTTCCTTGCTTTGTTATTCAAATATTTGCTACTAATTATGAATGTTTAATTTCCTCTCCTCTTCTCATACTGTCTATATAAGGAATATTGGTGGTAGATATTACGAGTGATGGAGACTGAATGGAATAGATGGAGACTGCAATCATCACCTTTAATGATGAAGGAGGACTCCAAAGTCTGTGCTCACTCCACAATTTCATGCAACCATCAGTATAGAAAAATGTGTAATTAAACGACAGGCTCAGAGACCCGTTATGTTTCGCCAAGACACCAAACAACTCCCAGATTTCATGGCTTAAAAAGTGTGAATATCTGCCGGAAGTCTGCAGGTTGTCTGCGGCTCTGTTGGGCTGGGCTGCGTGCCATGTATCTTCTCATTTCTGGAACATGCTCTTCTCATGAATGCAGAATCTCAAGAAGCCTGGAAGAAATGGGCAGTGCCTCTTAAAGCCTCTTCTTGGAAATGTCCCCTGTCATTTCTGCTCATATTCTTTTGACCAAAGCAAGACATAAGCCCAAGCCCATATGGATGGGGTGGGAGAGTGAACTTCTTCCACAGAGCTGGAGGAAAAGGGAGGAGGGATCTTTGCTGAAGGATAATTCCATCTGCCACCATGTTACAAACCAGTCTCGTAATGCTTCCCGCCTTCTCTGTAGTTTTCTTTTGTTTCTTCATTGTCCTGGATTATTTGCTTTTAACTCAGCATCACCACAACTGCCTTTTCACAGCCTTCTCTGCATGGCAGGAGAGAGACCTGGAGATAGATGTCTCTATCTTTATGTGGTTCCAGGTTAGATCCTCCCAAAGACAGGGCAAGCAAGTACATTTCAAAGACAAAAAAGAAGGAGAAGCCACCACCACCATCATCACCGTCATCATCATTATCATTGATAGCAGTTGCACGTAGCCACATGGGCACGTGGCCAATATGAAATTTGTAATACCTTTTGGGCAGACTCCGGGAATTCGCCTGTCTTGATATCATCGGCAGCTGACACTGGTGACGTTGGGATCCTCTGAGATTCCTGACATTCGCTGTGGATTTCAGATGAGCTTTTGTTCATTACCTCCTCTCAGAGCTTCCCTAACAATCATTTTTGCAGTCCTTCCAAGGATTATGTAAGCTTTTCACGCACTCTGTGAAAGGCCTTCCTACTTGGAATACCTAGAGTGACTTCTGTTTTCTCAATGGAATTCTGACTTACGTTATATTTTATCAAATTTTGGATATCTTCCCTCATCATAAAAATGACTAAATGTTGCCACCTCTGGGTGCCAAACATCAAGGCTATAATTATCAGGTAGGGCTTCCCCTGTGCATTTTTAAACAAGGAGCAAAAAGTGAAGATCTTTCAGATCTTAATTCAGGTCTGTAAGAAACTGATGGCAAGAAAATGTTTCCAGAATTACTGAACACCTACTTGGTAGGACGAACTGCCTATGCTTTTCTCTCCATATGTGTATGCAAGAACCACAAAGAATGAACCACAAAGAAGGAACCACAGAGCTTCAGTTTATCCTCTGTGAGAACTAACAGTGAGACTGAACCGGTATGGCTAAAGGCCTAATTCTTGTTCAGAGCTCTCTGGTTCTGGGAGATCTCACATGTCCCGTGGTCTACTCCCCAACACTGTACATCAGCTTCAGAACCTGTCTGATGCATCTCAGAAGGTCCTAGCGATTCTTCAGTCTTAACTCGCAGTCTGGAACCACTGAAGTCTTTGCTTTGTTTTGTATCAAAGAGAGCTTGGGTGCCCAGAATGGATTAATCCTAATCCATGATTCACATCACACTCATCTTTGGTCCATGCACATTATTTAATTATTTCTTTGTCCATGAGGGTATCTTAATCATGCAATCAGCATCCGTGAACCCATCATTCTAGATCCTGTGGAAGCTTTCTCTTCTCCAATGTGCTCTGGAACATGCTGGCAGAATTTCACATCTTAGCAAAAACAGCTATGTGATTTTTCGGGTGTCCCTTTAACCTCATCACCAGATCTATATCTTGGACAGAGTCTGCATTTTTTTCCTTGTCTATGAAAATAAGGAATATACATTTCAAACCCCTTTTGGCAGAAAGAATAATACCCTCCTAGTAGTCCAAGCTATAAGTGGATCAGTCTTGGGCAAAAATATAAATGCCCTGACATTTCTGCTCATCAGCATTAAAGTATCCCTCCAGCAATAGCAGGTTGGGGCGTTTCTACGTGATCAGTGTGGCATGGGTTATGATAAAACCTTGGGAACTCTGGACGAATGAAGGAAGTGAACCTCGTGAAAAAAAATATGCTTTTTAATAGTAGATAAATGAATAAATAAGTGATTAATATTTAAGTATTCTTTAAATGAGGGTACATTTGTTAAACTTTAACCAAAGGAAATTATATATCAAAGGTCCTGACAAAATATAAATTTAAACAACATGCAAACAAACAATTATCTCACTACTTAATTGCAAAATTTCAGTGTTTTTAAAGCATGGATTTGAACTGAACTGATCATTAAATATACAAAACTGCATTTAAATAGGCCAATTTGCTTACCACCAAATTGAACAAAAAAGTAGATTATGTAAAAAACAAAATCAAACAAAATCTGGGAATTCTAAAATAAGTGGAAACAAAAGCAAATGAAATAATTGAATCAATTGAAATCCAAAGTAAAAAATATGTTTTCTGACATGAGTATCAGGTAACCAAAAAGGTATTCTCTAACATGAATCTGAACCCAAATGCTCATTCTTTAAGATGTATTTAATCATTTCTAAAAGTGGTGACCATTTTCCATCCTGGAGGGCCAGATAATGTGATGTCTCATAATTTATTTTCATTTTAATTCAACACAAGTAGATAGATAGATGATGATAGATAGATAGATAGATAGATAGATAGATATAGATAGATAGATGATAGATAGTTAGACAGACAGAATCTCTGTTGGGTGCTGAGCAGCTGGAAAGGAATCTCAGAAATCTTATAAATCTTCTATCCTGTGGCCTTTCCCCTAAATCCAGGAGCTCTGCCCAATCCCCCAGGGAGAAAGAACTAACCACCTTTTAACAGTGTCTATGGTAGAACAGAAATTTCCCTCATGGTGGACTGAACCTAAAGTGGACCTCAAAGGAGACCACCCACTGCAATTAGTACATCAAATTGCAGTCTTGAGGTAGAATTCCTTCTTCTCTGGGAAACCTCAGTTTTTGCTCTTAGGGCCCTAAACTGATTGAATGTGGACCACCCACATTATAGAGGGTAATCTCCTTTACTCAAAGTCAACTGGTTGTAAAAGTTAATCATATCTACAAAAACCCTTCACAGCAGCTTCTAGACCAGTGTTGAAGCAAACAACTGGGCAGCCTAGCCTAGCCAGGCTGACACATAAGTTAACCATCACAGAAGAGTGAAATAGCCAAGCCCTAGAGCAGGAGGTCATATTTATTTCAAAGCAAGAGCTGAAGGGAAGCGAGATGCAGCTATGAAGGAAGGGCTCTGAGTTAAGTGGGCTGGGACAGAAGTGGAAAGAGAGGCCATCCCATAATGCTCAACCTGGAAGGATGATCTTCATTCTGAAAGCCAGAGAATGAGATGTTATATGACCTTTTCCATCCACAGGTGAAAAATCATTTCACTGACTGGAGCCACAGTACAATCTCAGAGTTCATTTCAATTTGTAGGCAGCCCACAGGAAAACATCTTGCAAAGTTGTTAGATTGCATCAATTGTGAGGTTGCAGAAAGAAAAAGATAGAGTTCCAGTTGCCCCCGTCCTGTGGTCTTGAGATATTTTACCAGCCAGTTATTTAAAAAGTGAGCTCAACTTGCAGGGGCTTGTTCCTAACAGACCTTCTTACTCTGCCTCCAAACTGTTCGATTCTTATTCCTGCTGCTTGGGTTCTCCTTCTACTTACACTTCTCCTCCTGGTTTCCCAGTTTCCCAGTTTTAACTTTAACTGATATTTAGTGTTTCGTATCCCTAGTGTTAATCAAACAGCTGTGTAAGAAATTGGGTCAGATTCACCCTAGGTTTCTCCCTCCTCTTCCTCTGCCTTCCCTTTTTTCTACTTTTTCTGTGAAATCAGGGTGTATCTGTACTGTTGTTAATCCCTTGGGAACAACTTCCTCACTCCAGCCCACAGCTCTGCAGAATAATCACATCAACCCAAACTCACCAGCTTGGGATGATTCAGGCAGTTGAATTTTGTGCTTTCGATGGTATATTAATGGTCAGTTAATACTCGCTATTACAGTTGTTTGGGGGATTGGTATGATATAGGGCTGAAAGTCAGAGAGAAACCAGAAATTTTAAACATTTACTTCCAAAAATCAGTGAGTGGGAGGGAAGTTCAGCTGATGACCCTGGAGGCAAGGTCCGGCAAGGCAGCCAAATCCTAAGACTCTGCGAACACAGCTGAGAGAATGGCACCAAGATACAGATGTCCAGGCAGGGATAGGTTCTTGAAGGAGTAACCCTGAGTGTGAACTGCAGGTCAGGAAAAAGAAACCCAGGCACGGTAGTGGAAGCAGGAAAGTGGGAGTGACATTAAGACAACAACTAAAAATATCTGCCTTGCTCTGGGCTGCTTTCCAGAGGCTCTCCACGTCAGTTCTTATATCTTGATGCTTCAAAAAGAACATACGGTGCCTGAGAGTTAGAAATGATTCATTAAAAGGGCACAAGATGGAGCAAGTTTACTGGATTTTTAGTCAAGACAAAAGCTCACTTTAGAGGTTTCCAAGTGACCACTTTCACAGACACTTCACTTACTGAAAAGTGAAGGGGATGTTTCTTTCACAAAACAGCCCTTTCTGTTCCCTTTAGAGTTCTGAAACTACGACCCCAACGACACATAAAATAGCACCGACCATTGCCTATTAATTGTGATAATGATGTCCTTCTCTCTTGGAATATGTGAACACTTCAAGTTGAAGTTTGCAAATGGTCCTCTCTGATCGTGAGCTTGACCGATGCTGAGACTAGTTGGTTTCAGAGCCAGTTTCATTGCAAGGCCAAGAGAAGTTCCTTACTTCCAACAAGGGGTGAATCAGAAGAACAAATTCGAGTCCCAATTTTAACATTATCCAGCCATGTAAGCCTAAGCAATTCACTTACCTCCTCTGAAGTTCAGTCTCAAAGGGATGTTGTTGTAACTCAGATGTCAGCCAGAATTATCCTTCCCCTTAGACTCTAGATTTTAAGATGGGTTTGCAACCCATTCCATAAATCGTGGATAGCCCATTGTCCCTTCCAAGACAGATTCTGAAAATTCTGGGTGGATGTACATTCCCTGGTCACCCTGGCTCTAAGCTTTGGCGCTTATGCTTGCAGTGATACTTTGTGATGTTGCTTCCCAACAGACAGACAGGGGAAACCATCCCCTCTCCTTGACTTCCTTCCAACCCTCCCCACTCACAAAAAAGGCCAATTTTATTGGATATTCAAATGCAATCTATTTAAATAAGATATTCCACATCCTTGCTGTCTAAATCCATGGGACCTCCATTAGGCCAGACTCTCTTTCTCTTCTCTCTCTCTTCCTTCTCTGTTCTTCTCCTAATTTCTATTCATTCTGGTGCAGAACAGTTTGTCTGTTTCTCTTGGATCGCAGCCTCCTTCAGACCTCCGCCACGGTCTTGCATTCTATAATGAGTGGCTCATAAAGTTATTTTCCGAAGCAGATCTACCCTCCTCTCTAAAAAAGACTGACTCCAGTCTTTAGATACTAGTTGTTTTCACTCCCACTTTATGGTGACGAACTCATGGCGCTAATCAACATGAACGCATATCGGGAACTAGTACCCAGGGACTTCCGAGCATGTGTATTATCCTAGCACTTATGCTAAGAACTTCCACATCTGTCAATTCATGTGTTGCTTTCAAATCTCCCAAACCTGGAGTCCGCTTCCTAAACTGAGTTCACTACAGAAATCTATTATGCTGCCTCCCTCTGAGGTCTGGAGAGGTAAATATGTCTTCAGTTGAGACTAAAGATATTAATAAAATCAATTTCCTAAGTTTATTGAACGGATTAAATGGAATATTGCCTGCGAAACACGTACTAAAGAGATAAGCACCAGATGAGTGCTCAGCAAACATTGTCTCTAATTATAAAAATATTTACTAACGTGGCTATTTTCCTGTACTTCACTCTTACAAGTATTCCTGAAATGACCATACTTACACACAAATTATTGTGTGACGATGGTTTGTCTGCAGACTGAAGTCAGAGAGGTGTCAAGAGGCAAAGGGTTGAAAAGTCAAAGTAGTTGAAACTTTCTGTGGATATCACACAATTTCCCCTTAAGAATTGTATCACGTTTACCCCCTCAGAGACCGTGTTTGAGAATGCCTGTTTAATTCAAACCTCCACCAACATAGAGTGTTATCAGCTTTTTTCATTTCTGTCAATGTATATAAGTTGTATTTTAATTTGCATTTCTTTCTTTATTAGTGAGGTTAAGCATATTTATATGTGCTTTGTTTTATTCGTGTCGTCTACTCGTTTTTTCTTGAGATGTATTTGAGCATCTGTTACGTGCTGGGCCTGGTCCCTGTGCACCGGGAGTGTGCTGGTTATCAGAACAGATAGGTTTCTGCTCTTGCCAACTGAGATTGTTTACTGATTTTTGTTCTTATTGATTTGTAAAGGCTCACTGCATCTTTAGGAAATTCATCCTTTGTCTACGATATGCTACAAATTGTGGGGGGGATGGCATTTTTAAGGCAGAGGTTGATATAGGACATCTTTTCAGAGGGTAATAAAGTGTTGCTTCTCAAGAGGAGCATAGGTAGTTCTTCCATACTGGAGGCGAGCAGTTATCATTGAGTCATAATGATTTTCCTGATTCACCAGTCAGAATCGGATGGTAAGTTTCTTAACACAGTCTTGATAAGAGCTGGAGCATGGTAGAGGACAGGAGAGGCAAGGCAATCCCTGAATCCTGAATAAATGCCCTGGTTTATAGCAATCCTGTTTTTTTTTTTTTTTTCAACTAATTAAACAGCACCTAATGGTATGGCCTGACAATGGAATCTCAGGCCCAAAGCCAACAGTCAAAATTGGAGCAAACTACCTAATGTAACCTAACGATAAAGTCATTTGGGTATGAGACTGGAAATCAATAATTTTCATCTGAGTACAGAGCTCTCTTATTTAGGGGGACAATTTGTACCTAATCTGGGCCAACGTCTTAGAAGTGAACATACAGGACACCGAGACCTGATGCTAATGCGTTCACCACCATTCAAGGCAGAGGGACAGGGCTGGTCACTGAGCCCACTGCCCTGAAAACTCCCGGCAGTTCACCTGTGAAGTCACAAGTGAGCTGAGGCTCCTGGGGTCTTTTCTGTGAGATGTTTTCTCCAGGGGCAGCCACCTTCATGTGAGAAATCAAGTAAGGGTCCGAAAGACCAGAGCACAGCCTATATGGCTTGGAGCGATGGGGTATCAGGAAAGGTTCCCCCCAAAACACACACGTACACACACACGCACACACCTTCCATTCCCCCGGATACACCCTCCTCAGCACCTCTGTCTATAACTCTGAAACACCCCTCTTTAAACTGCAGATATCCTGAGAGGAATGAGTCCCTTAGGCGTTTATTATCATACCACACCTTAAAAGAAATCATTTCCAGGCTGACTACTGCTGCCTCAAAGGGCTAAATTATGACTTTTGTGATTATTCCACGTGTGACCTGTATGTTGGACATTTGGGAATATTTAATATGATATTGAACCGGTTGTGTTTCTTTATCTCACACAGTATACTAAATAAATACCTTTAGCACAGAATTACATTCAGAGGTCTTTTCATTAGCAAATACTCCAGAACACAAATAAGATATTACAACAAAATAATGACCCTCCCAAATGCTCTTCACATATGTGGTTCTCAGGTTTACAACATATTTTTCTTTAAATTTAATAACAGAGATCATTTATTTAGCTCATACTATGTATGTGTATAATGTATATACTTTGCTTATACTTTGTATGTATGTTATATATATATATATATAATATATAATATGTATATTACATATAGGTTGTATATCTAATAATCTTTGCAAATAACACAATTACATATTATATTACATTATATATGAAGACTATGTATATATTATACATAATCATCAGTCTTCATAAAGAACCCACAAGTTTGACACTGTTATACTCATTTTATATATGAAAAAAGTTGAGGTTCAGTAAGGATTGATAGCTTGCTGAATGTTAATATATAACCCAGCTTTGACTGAAACTCAGATCTCTGTTCCTCAATCACAATATTAATAACAATAACAATAATAGCTAAGGCTATACAGTTCTACTGTGTGCCAGACAGCGGTCAAAGTACGTTTTAAATACATTAACTCGTTTAGCCATCATGAGTTAGGCATGATCGTCACCCCATTTTATAGATGAGAAAACTAAGGCACAAAGAGGTTAAGCAAATTGCCCAAAGTCACATGGTTAATAAGTCTGGATCTGGTATTTGAACCCAGGAAGTCCCGCTCCAAAGCTCTGTGCTCTTTTCACTATATCAAACTCCTTCTCTAGCATATACTAACTTTTTGCCAAAAACTTGGGAATCATGGCAAAGAAAAGAAGAGTAAAGCATCTATAATCCCAAACATCTAGAATCATCCACAAATGGTATTTTCTTGTATTCATTTGTGGTCTCTATGAATGCATATTTTTATACTGGGGGAAATCAGTTTTTATTGAGTGCAAAAAAAAATCAATTTTATGAACAGTCGAGAATTTACTTCTCCAGTTCTCTCCTGATGTTCATGTGGCTTTCTCTCTATGTATTTGAATCTAGTGTTTAGGATGTTTCCTGAGGTAGAATTAAGGGTGAAGGAGAATCACCTTTAACCTTTGCAAACATTGCTAAATTGATTTCTTAACAGATTGTTCATATTTACCGACTTATCTGAAATGTATGTCGGACAATGGGAGGAATGCCCATTTTGGCATACCTCCATCAAACTTTAAACTTTTTCTAAAAAATTCTAGCCACTTCGGAAGGCATAACATGGTATGTTGTTAATGTGAGTTTGCATGTTTTTCATGTTTTTAGAGGCTCTTTTTAATCTCTCTCTAGTGAACTTTCCCCCACTTTGGCAATTGTTTTGAATGATCATTTACCCGCTGAGGATGAGATGGTTGAGAGATATAGATGCTTCCTGACCTGGTCCTATTGACTTTGCATGTTTTCAGCTTCCTTGCTGACCTCAAATGCCCCTGACTGGACACAATGCCTCATTCTGGATCCACATATTTTAGCTGATTTTTTTACCACTTTCCCAGATTGGTCTTTTCACACTGAATCCACTTAATCCTGCAGGAAGGAAAAGAAAAAGGCCTCTCATAGTCATAGCAGCCAAATTACCATCTCTTCTCTGCACCACTGCAGGGTGATTTTTCTGCTTTCTTGTAGGACTCATTAAGGGGAAAAAAAAAAAAAGAACCATTCCTATGGCGATCGAAATGACAGCCAAGTGCCAGGCTGTGCTGGTATTTCCTTAATGAAGGACACAGGAGCCCCTCAGCGTTCTCCAGAGAAGCACCAGCATGGACTGTTAAAAACATAGTTTTGGAATCAGACAGAACTCGGTTTGAGACCTCACTCAACCACTCACAGTCGACATGATGTGGAGAGATAGCCTGCAGAATAATGTAACATGGGGCTGGAACATAATATGTGCTCAATAAATGATAGCATGATCATTAGTAGTAGTAGTAGCAGGGTAGATTGATACCGGGGGCATATGGGAATGTGGACCAAGAATATCACCTGCTACACAAAGGAGGTTGCGGCCAGTAGGACATCAGCCCCTGCAGCCACCCCCAATGATGCACCTGGAGGGGATTCAGGATGGAGAAAAACAGGATACTGGCCCTAGATAGTTAAGGTGCATATCAAAGGAATAATTTCAATAAGCCTAGACTCTTGCATCTTCCCATACATAGAAAAGCACTCAATTCATTAACTTGAGATGTCTGGTTTTCTTTAACTAACAGTAGTCTTTTTTTTTTTTTTTTTTTTTTTTTGCGGTACGCGGACCTCTCACTGTTGTGGCCTCTCCCGTTGAGGAGCACAGGCTCCGGACGCGCAGGCTCAGCGGCCATGGCTCACGGGCCCAGCCGCTCCGCGCGGCACGTGAGATCTTCCCGGACCGGGGCACGAACCCGCGTCCCCTGCATCTGCAGGCAGACTCTCAACCACTGCGCCACCAGGGAAGCCCAACAGTAATCTTTTGATGTTCTGACTACCTGGGTCTTCTGCAAAAACTCCCATACATCCTGGCTCCTCCCTGACCTCTTTGGGCAATCTCTTAGAGCTGTCTGAGAGGCTGTCTCCCTGGCTTAAGTCCTCAGGAAGTCCACTGAATAAGACACAATTCTCAGCTTTTAGGTTATGCTTTTTTATTGTTTTCAGCCAACAGGAAGAACGAGTCAAGAGAAGAACTTTGAGAAGACAGGAGTCAGGGGTGATTCCTTAGAAAACTTAATGTCCCACCTTTCAATTTTGCCAGAAAGCAAAATACTAAATGTACTCTTTCTCCAATTTTAGTTATTTAGGCTCTTAACCATACCTCCCTTCTTCTGACTGTAGTTTTCAATCAAACGACTTAGTTTCCACGTGTCAACAAATGGTGCAATTGACAGAAACCTCCACTGTCCCCTCGGCTAATTTGGCCACTCATCAGATGGGCTGCAGTTGATCTGTTCAATCAGAAGGCACAGTAGGAAGATGTCAGAGTCATTCCCATGACTGGCAAAGACATTGCTAAAAGACCAGAACATTGGAAATGTTCAATCATATACTTCCCTGCAAGAATTTCAAGAGAACTTCATTTTCCAAATGTGCCTCTCAATCTCTCAAAGACTTATAAAGACGATTCAGTTCTTTGATGTGAAGCTAAATATACCTGCGGTTTCAGAAAGGTCAAGGATGTTGCTTGAAAATGAAAATTTCAGGCTGTCAACTTCATGGTCTACATCGGAACATGGAACCTGTTTAGTTGACTCTTGCCATCTTATTATATGCAACAATCCTCTACTCCACTTTCCATATATGAATAAAACTAGCCAAGCCTTTTACACACATACATTTATTTATTCAATGACCATCTTGATTGATAGCCCTGATCAGTTTGGTCATAACTCATCAACATAGTGATAAAGCTTAGTTTATTCCAAACTCTGCGTGTCTCAAATCTGCTGCCTTTATCCCATCCTCACTGATCTTGTAATTTTGTGTAATCTTGTGTAGATTGGCATGCTAATTTTTTTTACTCCTCCCCAAATTATTAATAGCTTCCCATGCAAGAAGTTTTTCTAAAATACAAATAATAACATAGTATTTTCCCACCAGCATTTCAAAGGCTCCCAAATATCTATGGTAATATTATGCAATAGACAGCAATGACGGAAAATTCTGTATGTGAACTGTTCAGTATGGTAGCCACCAGCCACATGTAGCTATTGAGCATGTCAATTTTAAGTAAAATGCTAAAAAATCTCATCTCCTTAGCAATAGATAAGGAGTTGGGCATGGCGTGAGATTACTGAGTAAAAAATCAGCTGCAAATGTCTAACATCCAGTTTCACCTGTTCACTCAGCCTAGACAGTCTAAGAATCGAAAGCCATTAAAAGCACAAAACCTCTTTTCAAAAAATACCTTATTCAGTTGTAAGATTGTTTCTCTTACAATCAGTTGCCAGATTTTAGCTGCATTTAAAATATATGTAGTGCCTGTGTGTTCAGAAAACAGATATAAATTAGGTCTGTCCTTTGCACAGTTTAAAATACTACAGCAATTTCTCTATGTGGAAGGAAGCAACTTTTAGCAAGTTCATTCCTTTAATAGATGTTCATACAATGAATAGACTCCATGTGGGCATCTGTGAATTCTGACCTGGAAAACACCATGAATTACTCTCTCATTTTTTCGAAGCTGCTCTTAAATCTAACACACAATAGTAGTCAACTAAGTTGTGATGCGTGGAGTGAGACTTTATTTGCAGGAACTAAAATAGTATTGGGTACTGTCATCCAAATGATTAAATATATGTATACTTTTTCAGGTTTGTTTCTGTTATAGGATATTACAAAATATTGAGTATAGTTCCTTGTGCTGCATAATAGGTCTTTGTTGGTTTTCTGGTTTATATATAGTAATGTATGTATGTTAATCCCAAACTCCTAATTTATCCCTCCTCCCCCTTCCCCTTTGGTGTCACAAGAGTCTTTTGCAATAAGGAGGGCAAAAGCCATTAACTGCATTGGTAAGAAAGGAAGAAAAGAACTCTATAATAATCTGATCATCTCTATTGCTGTTCTCACAGGCCCAAGATCTTAGAGCTAGCAGGACAGGGCCAGAACTCTTATGCAGTCTGACCACAAGTCCAGAGCTATTTTCCCTACTCTCTCTGCTGCTCAGATTATGGGTTGGTCACACTCCCCTGGGACCAGGAGCTTGCAGCCAACAGTAGAAGTCCTCCCAAAATTGCAGTCTCAAAGTGAGAGTATGTTCTCACCATGTCATCCCATTATTTTCTTTCTGGAATGTTGTTTCTAGTAAATGAGGGGGAAAATTGCCAGTGACAGTTTGATAACTACCCCCAGCCATGGTCGACAGAGGTTACCTTCAGCCACAAGCTGGGAAGTGGTCTCCATGGAAACCCAGAAGCAAGCTATGTCTCAAATATGTCTCAACAGCAAGAGCTCAATTATAAACTTTGTCAAGAGTTAGGATGTGCTAAAGGTTGAGTGAGGCTAGTCACACTTCTGGATGGGGGAAAGGCCTCCAGATAATAAATATATACATATATATATTTGTAAAATCATCTTTTGGTCATCGATATATATCATATTATATATGCTTTGAATCTTATTCGATGCAATTACTACCTCTTCTTCATTGTCACTTGAATTCAGGATTTTGCTTAGAGCTGAGAGCATGGTATAATGAATATTTTAGAAAAATTCTGTAACCAAACCTTTTTTTATGGAATTCAAATTCAAATGGGGCCTACTTCATAATAAATACGGAATTCAAATTCAAATGGGGCCTACTTCATAATAAATATGGCATTGTGTCAAAAGTAATTCATCATGAAGTTTCCTGCTATTTCACATTAATGGATCAGTGGGTCTACCAAACACCCCAATGAAGAAATGTGCTGTATTTGCCAGATGCCCTTCACAAGCAAGAAAATTAAGGTACTCTCTATTTCCTGCCAAGTATCTGGAATGAAAACAGGAAACATCTGGTCAATCATTTATTTCATCTGTCCCCAAATACCAGTAGCTTGCTCTCCAAACATGAAATTTTCACTGCATCTTGACTAACCCCAGATGTAAGACTCTGTAAATTAGTATTTTGCTCCACACAGAATAAGTAGCAGGTAATTGGCTAAGTGTTCCCACTTCAATTCAGATGTCCTGGCAGAATGTAAATACAGAATAAGACAGAGATAATTAAGTATAAAAATTAAATACAGTCAACCAAGCAGGTAACCTCTCTCCTTCCTTCTTCTAGACAGCTTACCTAAACGAAGAGTTGTGAATCTTAGCACATAGCGTAGTTTTAATTATAGATAACCCATTATTAGAACATGTATTGGTTATTTATTGCTGCGTAACAAGCAAGTCCAAAGTTCAATGGCCTAAGACAATAATGCTTTATTATGTCTCACAATTTAGTGGGTCAGCTGGACATTTCATCTGCTCCAGGCACTGTTGGCTGAAGTCACTTATGGAGTTGCATTCCGTTGGGAGATTGACTAGGGCTAGAATGTCCACAGTGATTTTATTCACATGCTTGGGAGCTCATATAGCATAGCTGGAATGGCTGGTGGTTGGTGGGTCCTCTCTTTCTATCAAAATAGCCATGATCTTACATGGTGGTTTAAGAGAGTGAAAGGCAAAGCTACTAAAACTCTTAAAGGTTAGACTCAGAACAGGCACAGTGTTACTTCTACTGTATTCTGTTGGTCAAAGTAAGTTAAAGTCCAGCCAAGATTCAAGAGGAGGAAAGACAGGGTCTACCTCTCAATGGGAAGAGTTGCATATGCATACAGGATTGGGGCATAAGAGGAGTTATTTAAGGCCATCTGTGGAGATAACCTACCACTGTCTGCCCTACAGCCATAACAATTTATGTCCCTCCTATGTGCAAATGTCATCCCCCCAAAGACCTTCAGTCTCATCCAAAGAGTGCCTCAGGTGCAAATCCAAAAGCCAGAATTTAAAACCAGGTCTGAATGTGCTTAGATGTGGATGAAGCTCCTCAGATTAGGTTCCTCTTGATCTGGAGACTTTGAAAACCAAAAGAGTAACAATAACAACACCAAAAACATGCCAAGTTATCAGTCCCTCACCCCACACAAATACACCCAACATAAATGATAAGAACAGAATAACCACAATACACAACTTGGTCAAAAAATTAGGCACATGTAGTCAGTTCCCCCAACTACAGAGTGTGAAATGTTCCTTGATTAGGGGCCAGTTCTGCACTCTGAGATGATTCCCTAATTCACAGTTCTCCTCTGCTCTAGGCTCTGCCCTCATGGTCATTCTTTTTGCATAAGAAAGGGCTCATGCTTAGAGCTGAGTTGTGTTCTCATCCTACTTCCTGTCGCCGTGTCATGTTGGGCACCCAGAGGACTCTTGTCATTTCACACTTTTTATTTTAGTCCAAGCTGGGGGTGTTCTGCTAGTAAAATTATTTTAAAGCTTTGTGGGTCTTCTGTGAATCTTATTGTGGTTCCCAAAGCCACATTCGTGCTTCTCTCTACTTTGTCAGGCTGATGTGGGACAGTAAGATTCTTAGACTCCCTGTTGTCTATCTGTGAAGGTCTACTGGTACTACCTTGCATCTTTCAGAGATCTTAAGAAGAGTTTTCGCACCGCTGATTCAAGGGGAGGAGAACACATTCACTCTTTTACTGGGAGGAGTATGCGATGCATGTGGATGGAAGTGGCTAGTGGCTATCTTTGGGAACAATATCCCACGGACCTGAAAAGGACTTCAGAGACCATCTGATCCTACTCATTTTGGACCCAAGTCAACCCACTTTAGAGATTAAGAAACTAAGGCTGAAAGAGAACAAAAGACTTGACCACAATCTTAAAGCAAGTTGTTAGCAAAGCAAGAAAGAAATTTCATCTCTTACGGTTCAGAGTGCTTTCAATTACATTTCCCTCTAAGTTTAGTTGGAAAGAAAGACTGCTTTAAAAACACATTATTAGGAATATCAAGACAAATTATCTTTGAAGTATCTTTTTTATTATTATCCATACCATTGTTAGCTTCCTTTAGTATACACAGTAGAGTTGACTGTACTGGAAAGATATAAAATCAAGAACAGCAATCAGTGCAACGTGGGAAACCAAGCTCCCACTCCTGCATTTCAGAACATCTAGAGGAAAAAGAAAATGCTATTTGTTTAGGGGGGTTTAAGGCTCTTTTGCCTTCCATTCGATTTGTCAGTTCATGTAACAAATGCTTTTTAAACACCTTCTACATGTCAGACTATATTCTCCACAGTGGAGAATTCGCCTTTGAGATGCTCACTAGGTAGGAATGTGGGCAGCTGATAAATGCCTTGTAGGAAGAAGAAGGGGCAGAAAATCACCAGGGTTTGTTAACTGCAGGGGGGCCTGAAAGATCAGAGAATGTCCACAGTGGGATGCGGTTAGACTGTGGCGTGAATGATGGGCAGTGGAGGGGAGAGAGGCTCTGGGGAGGTCGGTGACATCACATAGCACTTTGAATTGGACAAGGAAGCTGCAGAGTCAGTAGCTTCATAAGCAGGAGTGGAAAGAAAGAATCGCAGCGGTGTTCTGTGCCAGCCTCAAGTCAGAGGCCGTTCACCCCGGCTTAGAATTTAAAGTTTCCAAGCTCTTGGTCAAGATAACGTTCACGCAACCAAATTTCCGTTTGCATTTCTGTTGTTGTTGTTCGGTGTGGTAACAAAACCTGGTGATGAGAGCTGTGGCCACAGCTGTTGGAGAGAAGCAGCACAGAGAAAGACACACGGTCGTGAAATCAAGGAAAGTAAAGAAAGTAAAGAGACGTGGGCGCTGAGGAAGTGGCTGTCCTGAATGCATCTTCGTTTTCTATTTGGGTCATGCCTTGTCCTCTAAAAAGCGTTTTAAATTTGCTTTTAAATCTTGTCCTCGTCCTGCAGGAGCATTGGCATGAGGCAGTTGGAACAGAAGTTGTAAAACATGTTTTGGGCAAAGTGAGTATACATTATTTGAAAACATCATTCATTTTGAGATCCTGCAGCATTTCACCAAAATGAACATTTAGCGATCATTTAGCTGAAAATACGCAACAAGTTAAAAAAAAAAAAAGCCTAATATCCTGTGCCCAGATAAACCAGAGCAGGGTGACCGTTCAGATCTGTGTCTAACCTCCAAAGGCTGGCTACCTGTTTAACCGCCACCGTGGCTCAGACACAAGGCTGAGGCCCAGGCCAGTCGTATTCTGGAAGAGGCAATCAAGCTGCCTAGCAAAGAAAACAGAGACAGCGAGAAGGCGTGATGCCATGAAATAAATTAGAACGAACATCCCATTTTTATCTTCGTGGCAGTCAGCCCATTCCATTCTTTGCATGCTATTTTCATATGTTAACAGCCGTTTGAGAGCTGAATAGGAGGAGAGGTGGAATGTTTAATGGAATGAGAGGGGAAGAGAGAGAGAGACAGAGAGAGAGAGAGAGAAACCTTTGCTGACTGTTAATCCAGACCCAGTAAAATCCAGTTGTGTCTATTGTAACCAAGTAGAATTGGAAATCGATGCAGGGGCTCACTAGTGAAATGAACAAGGCACTGCCCTCACCCATCCTGGCCCTCTCTGCTCTCTGTGTAGTCTGACTTCCACTGCAATAGTTTTTATTGAAGAGGACATGACCCTGGATCTTCACCAGTGGTCTGTCCAGTTGGGGCTATGGAACCCTGAACCGGGGCTCAGAACTCTCCTGGATGGAGCTGGGAGGGGCTCCTCCAAGCTCAGCGGTCCTCCTGTGCACTCATCCCTCTTATCTCACAAGCTGGTGCAGCACTGCGGAAAGCATGATGCCGTATGATGGGCTGGGTGCCAGGCACTGAGATCGCGTTAGAAAATGGCCAGTTTCAATGGCAGATTTCATCCATTAAAACCTATTACTAGTTCCCTCCCAGAGCCCAGCTGGTTCCATTATAGAAAATTGGAGTGAAATGATGTCAGGTTTGTGCCATAAAAATGAATAGGAATCTTGCTTTTCATTATTTTAAATTGCAGATTTTTGCACTGATACGTATTTATTTTTGTCATTTCTCTCTGGCCCTGGTTGAGGGTCTGACCCTTGAATAATGAATAAACAGAAAGACACATGTTGGCACTTGAGCCTTGCCTGCGTCACCCTGGCTTTTCCTTCCATTTGTGACAAATTCAAAAAACGCAGCACTCTTAAATGGGCTTATAATCTGTACTCCTTTAAGCTGTCACTCAATCTCCGTCTCAGAAAATAGGCTATTGAAACTAAGGAGGAAATATTTCATAGAGACCTCAATGTTGCAAGCTTGTTTCCAGGCTTAGCCCTATGGTAGCTTTAGAATTAAAATAAGAACTTGGAGTAATTGTCACTTATTGAGATAAAGGAGGTTCGTTTGGAAATGCCAAGTATATTTTAGCAGCCTGAAAAATGATGACTTCTTTTGTTTGGGTATAATCGAGTTTTCTAGATGTTGCTTTCAGAACCAGGGTTTTTACAGGATGAATCTCAAAAGTGGGCAAAAGGGCAAAGCAACAGTGAATAGAGCAGTAATGACTGTGGGTTCATTTTAAAGTATTTTATTGTCAAAACGGTTTTATATTTTAAGTGGCTACTGAGATATGAAGACCAAAAATATAATAAGCCCTAGAATTACTAGAGAGTTGAAGTACTGTAGCGATAAGATAACTTATACCCCAGGGCTTCCTTGATCTTCAGCAAAATGTATAACTCGCAATGGCCATTAGGTGACTTGGGATCATAGGACAACATGGATGTCAATACAGAATGGACCTTGACTAACCCAGAAGGGAGGGACAGTGGAAAATGTTTATGCAGTTGCCCCTCATGCTGCCATCTTTTCAGAAATTTAGAATAAAATAAAGTTACAAAAGGAAGGAAGTAACAAAGATTAAAACAGAAATGAATGAAATAGAGAATAAAAAGACAATAGAAAAATCAACAAAATGACCAAAATGATCTTGATAAAGAAAAAAAGTGCTGAGGGCCTCCTGTCTTCAAACATACTATAAAACTACAGCAAACAAAACAATATGACACTAGAATAATGACAGACATATAGACCAATGAGACAAAATAGAGAGCCCAGAAATAAATCTTTGCACATATGGTCAAGTGATCTTCAACAAGGGTGACGGGGCTACACAATGGGGAAAGGACAGGATCTTCAACAAACGATGTTGGAAAAACTCCATACCCACATGCAAAAAAGTGAATGGGCCCTTCTCTTACACCATACACAAAAATCAACTCAAAACAGATCAAAGACCTAAATGTAAAACCTGAAACTATAAAACCCTTAGAAGAAAACAGGGGGAAAACTTCAGGATGTTGGATTTGGTAATGATTCCTTGGATATGACAAAGGCACACGTGACAAAAGCAAAAATAAACAAATGGAACCACATCAAATTTTAAAACTTCTGTGAAGTGAAGCAAACCACCAACCAAGTGAAATGGCAGCCCACAGAATGGGAGGAAATATCTGCAAACCAGACACTGGACAAGAGGTTAACATCCACAGTGTATAAAGAATTTTTACAATTCAACAACAAAAAACAAACAACCTGATTTAAAAATGGACAGATGACAGAATAAATATTTCTCTAAAGAAGATACACAAATGACCAACAATCACACAAAAAGATGCTCAACATCACGAATCATCAGGGAAATACAAATCAAAACCACAATGAGATACCACCTCACACATGTTACAAAGGCCACTTACCAAAGAAATAATCAAAAAACCAAAGGAGGTGAAAAAAAATGGAACCCTTACTCATGGTTGGTGGGGAGGTAAAATGGTAAAGCTGCTATGGAAAATAGAACAGAGGTTCCTCAAAAGATTAAAAACAGAACTACCGTATGATCTGGCAATCCCACTTTTGGGTATAAATCCATAATAATTGAACACAGGATCTCAAAAAGATATTTGCACACACATGTTCGTTGCAGCATTATTCAAAGTAGCCAAAAAGTGGAATCAGCCTGTTTATCAATGGTTGAATGGATAAAGAAAATGTGATGTATGCATATGATGAAATACTGTTCAACTTTAAAAAAGAAGGAAATTCTACAATATCTGACAACATGGATGAACCTTAAGGACGATATGCTCAGTGAAATAATCCAGTCACAAAAAGACAAATACTGCATCTTCCACTTATATGAGGGGTCAAAATAGCCCAGCTCTTAGAAACAGAAAATAAAATGGTTGCTGCCAGGGACCAAAGGGAGGGGAAAAGAAGAATTGTTTAATTGGCATAGAATTTCAGTTCTGCAAGAGGAAAAAACATCCTAGAGCTCTGTTACACAACAATGTGCATATGATTAACAGTACTGTACTGTACACTTTAAAAATGGTTAAGATGGAAAATTCTATGTTTTTTACCACAGTAAAAAATGGTTTTGATTTGTTTGATGTGATTATGATTATGTAAATATAAATTGCAAAAATATGAAGGGTTGTGACACAATTGCTGGTAGAATTTAAATGATCTGTTTATTTTGCACATCTTAGTGGCATTTTAAGGCACATAGTCATGTGTAGAGTAAATGCTCAATAAATATCTCTTGAAGGGGCTTCCCTGGTGGCGCAGTGGTTGAGAGTCCGCCTGCCGATGCAGGGGACACGGGTTCGTGCCCCGGTCTGGGAAGATCCCACATGCCGCGGAGCAGCTGGGCCCGTGAGCCATGGCCACTGAGCCTGCGCGTCCGGAGCCTGTGCTCCGCAACGGGAGAGGCCACAGCAGTGAGAGGCCCGCGTACCGCAAAAAAAAAAAAAAAAAATATCTCTTGAATTAGTGAATAAAATAGTTAACTTGTCCAAAGACAAAAATAAACATAATTAAAGAATACAAAATCTGTAGTTTAAAATATGATTAAAGACCTCATAGCAAGAACAAAACTTATATTGAAAAAGTGTAAATAACTTACATTCCCATTTTAAAAAGGTGATAAGTCTCAGATTGGATTTTTTTCCTTCACGTATTTGCTACTTTTAAGAGAAGTACTAAAATAAAATGGGGTGAGAAAGCTAAAATGACAATGTTCGGTCGATGACATAAAGGAGAATGAAAAGCAATCAGGGCTAGCAGTATTAAAATTAAATCAGATATTAAATTTAAAGCAGAGTATGTTATCTTAAATTTAAGCAGAATGTCCAAAATAAAGCATAACAAAAATTGAATGAAGTGAAAACTGTTGGAAAGTCAAAAGGTGCGAGAAGCACAATGTAGTCCTGGTTCTCAGCTTGTCATCATCAGCCCATGACTAAGTGAGAAAAGATAGAGAAAAGTTAATGAAAGGGGGAACTCCCTGGTGGCCCAGTGGTTAGGACTCCTCACTTCCACTGCAGGGGACGTGGGTTCGATTCCTGGCTGGGGAACTAAGATCCTGAAAAGTTAACGAAAGACATTGTGAAAAAGAGCAGGTAAACACAATCATACGTTAAGTACCCTACAAGTTAACCATTTCTGATGACTTTTGCTAATAGTTGTCTATTGTTTTTCCTCCTAACAAAAGGGTAATAAATACTGAAAAACTTTCAGAAAACATGGGCAAAAAAGCATGAATTATTTATTGACAGGAATGACACTCAACACATAATAAGTGAAAAAGCAAGTTGCAGAAGAATTTTTAAGTATACCACCATTTATAGGAAGTGAAAAAGGTGAAACAATAATACATATACTATGAAATTATTATATAATCATGTAATATTATGTAATAAACAATCATAATATGTAATATTACATATATATAAAACAATCATTAATACTTATAGTATTTTATTAATGTTATATATTATAATATATAATTACTGTATATTATTATATATAATTGTATATTATATATAATTATATATATACACAAATATACATATACTCTCTCTCTCTCTCTCTCACACACACACACACACACACACACACACACACACTATGAGGAAAGCATGAGCACAAGAAACGCCCCATCAGTATGGCATTACCTCTAATAGAAGAGGAATGTCATTGCGAAGAGTATAGACAGAGCTTCCACTGTTCTCTATGTGGCAGCCAATTTCCTTTCTAGGACATATGATCATATAAGCCACTACATCTGACCCCTGCCACTTTCTGGTCTCACAGCTTGCCAACTGCTCCTTTATCCCTACTCCATGCTCAGCTATACTCAGTTTCAGTTATTGGATCGTCCCTCCTGCTTCTGAGGCTTTGGACATGTTTTGTGTTTTTACCTGATTCAGGACTCACTTCCCAGGTCTCAGTGTAAATGTCAGTTCCCCTAGGCGGCTCTTCCTCTCTCCTGAAGTCTGTAGAGACAGTCTTATTCTTTTTGCCCACAGCTGCCTGTTCTTTCCATCTCAGTTTATGGTAACTGTTTATACATTTGTCTCTTCTCCCTTTTACACTATAAATTTTGGAAGGTCTTGTCTCTCTTATTCACAGCTGTATCCTGGGGAATAGAATAACAAGGATGGACACAATAAATGTTTCTGGAATGAATGAACAAATGAAGCCACAGAAGAATGGATGAAAAGCTCCCCATCTCACTATTAGGGCAATGCGCTCTCTCATTTCCACCGATGACTGGGACCACTACATTTCTGTCTGCTCTTCCTGCTGGAATACCCATTTCACTGCACTGATGGGTTCACCCCCAGTACTTCCTACACCCCACTGCACCCACTGCAGCACTGACAGTGGAACAATACTGAACTGAACAGCAGACCAAGCCAACAAACCCATAATCCTGCTAAAGGCCGAGGCCAGACCTAAAACATAAGCCCTGTGAAAGGAGGTACACTGGGACAGTATCATTTTACCCATGTGACGGCTGAGCAAAAGGGGCTTAAAGATTAATTGACTTTCCAAGGAAAAGCTGGGTCTTTAACATAAGTGTTCTGACTCCCATGTGTGTTCTTTTCTTGTGGGTCTGGGAGAAAACTACTATCTCTATTTCCTATCTCTCTCTCTATCTATCTCTATCTCAAGATTCCATTAAATTCAAACTTTCTAATTAAGAGAGAAGAACCACAAGCTCAGAGTATTTAGCAGAGTCAACAGATCTGAAAGGACTGACAAGGCTCTGACAGGCTCTCTTAGGTCAAGGTCAACGTATGCAATTTAACATTCTTGATGGAGTAATGGGTTAGTTGAACTACATGACCTTCTTTTGACCCGTAGGAAGGTTATGTGACGGACTGGAGAGAGGTCTGGACCAGGAGACCTCTTGAGAGGTCTGAGAACCTGATTCTGTTCCTCACTCATGCTTTTTACCAACTTAGACAAGTCAATCTACCCCTCCAGACCACAGTTTCAATGATCTGTGAATAACCTAGATCATTGTTTCCTTAATATTACTTCATGTAGAATGGATGTACCAGGCTCCACCCTTTTCCCCCCAAAATCTGGTTCAGAATCTGTGTTTTCAAAGCTCTCCAGGTGATTTTTTTTTTATACAGAAGCAGGTTTGACAACAACTTACCTGGATGACCTCTAAAGCCACTTGACTACTTCTGTGTGGTTATGTGACTATATCACAACTGATTCATCTCTTTTGGGTGGATGGAGTTTGTTTTCAAATACTTGCTATTGTCAGCAGTGTAGCTATGAGCATTCCTTCTTGTGTACATGTGTCCCTGAGCAAGAGACTCTGTAGGGTAAATTCCTAAGAGAGAAATCACTGGATGACAGAGTATGTGCATCCTAACATTTTCTCACTGTTACCAAATTGTTCTCCAAAGTGGTTGCACCAATGTATACGCCCAGGAGCAGTGTATAGCAGTTCTTCTTGCTCTATATCCACGCTTACACTTGATGCTCCCAGACTTTTTAATTCTAAATAATTTGAGTAGGTGCTTTGAATAAAATTCTTCAAGGATGAACCGTTCTTAGTGTCTGGTGCTCCTTTGCTGGTGTGTGTGTGTGTGCTTTGTTTGCCTATGGGGTAAACTTGTAGAGAATGCATTTGCCTGAATATTCTGTGTGCTCACTACATATAAGATTTAAACTAAATTTGAGAAGGAGAAATCCTATTCTGTTGTCTCTTGCTGAGATTCCAGTTTATGCGAAGGTGTGAAGTCTGTAGTTGTCTGTGTTGATTTTTTATCACAACTTCTGTGAATTTAACAGCAATTGATAATAATTATACGTTTGCGATGCTTAGATCAATTTTAATTTAGGGAAGTGTCATAGTGATTTAGGAAGTGACTTTTCATTACTATATCAATGAAAAAGGATGACCTCTAGGTGGGTGGATGGGATGTACACGTAACGTGTTATCGGAGGATACGATAGCTAGAAAATTACTTTTCTATTTGCTCCTGGATGTATGAGTCTATAGTCCTCTAATGAACTCCTTCAACGACAGATCCCTTGAAAATGGTTTCCTTAGCCTTTGGAGACCTTGGCGAGATATCTTCAGTGAAAATATCTAAGAGATAGAGAATGAACAGGCAGTTATACTTGGCTATATGAAATTAGACCCACAGAGCTTTTCGAATGAGAAGCTGCCTGGAAACCAAAAGGTTAAAGGGCATAAAAATATGAAAATATGGATCTAATGAAGATATAAGATTCTTTCTTGTCTCTCTCAGTCATGGAATATTGAAGGAATGGTAGTGGAGACAGTACGATTTTGAGAAAGTATTGCTAAACCCCCGAATGCCAAATTCGAAAGTGCCCTGGATCTTAGTGTGGGGTGTGAGTCTGCCTCCATTTAGGGGCAAAATTATCTGGTTGTCTGCCTCTCTGGGAGCTTTGAGAGGTGACTTGGAGAGAGCCAAGTTCAGAGGAGAGTGTTCTGATTGCCTAGGAACTAGGTGTGCTGTGTTTCTCTTCTCCACCCAGCACCCCAGACTCTAAGCAGCAGTGTGGAGGAGAATGAGAGCCTAGGGGTCTTTAGGGTTAGCCAGGCTCTGTACGGGAGGTTCAGAGAGGATTTGAAGGGGAAAAGTGGCTGAGATGATGAAAAGAATTTGAGTTTGACCGAATGTCCTTCTGAGAGAGCCTCAGATTCTTTTTTTTAAATTTATTTAATTAATTAATTTATTTATTTTTGGCCGTGTTGGGTCTTCATTTCTGTGCGAGGGCTTTCTCTAGTTGCGGCAAGCGGGGGCCACTCTTCATCGTGGTGCGCGGGCTTCTCACTATCGCGGCCTCTCTTGTTGCGGAGCACAGGCTCCAGACGCGTAGGCTCAGTAGTTGTGGCTCACGGGCCTAGTTGCTCTGCGGGCATGTGGGATCTTCCCGGACCAGGGCTCAAACCCGTGTCCCCTGCATTGGCAGGCGGATTCTCAATCACTGCGCCACCAGGGAAGCCCTCGGATTTTTATAACCAGATTGGATTGCAGAATTCATTGGACTGGACTAAAATTTGAGTAGGCCAGGGATGGAAAATGTGATGTTTTTCTACTGGTTCATGTTTCAGAACAAAATGTGCAGCTGTGAGAAGAAAGCTAGCTCTGTGTTTTGCTATGGCAGAGGTGAGATTCCTCATCCAGGCTGACGATTATGATAATTTTCTTATTATAAAAATAATACATATTTCTTGCAGAAAATACACTTATCATGACTCTTGATTTTTCTATATTTTTGGTTGTTAGTTTCAGTTTATTTGGGGAATTAAATAGAGAAGGTAAGGTCTAGGTCACCTAGAATAAGATGACTTTCACTGCTATATTGAGCCCACGTGCACAATCAAGAGTTCCTTGACTTTGGATGACAGAGGATCGAAAGGTATTTTTTTGAGGTGATCCATTAGGGGAAAATGTCTATGTGGAAAAGTAGAGAAGGAGCAGGCATTGACCATCCACTATAGGAGGGCAGAGCTAACATTTCTTTAGAATTGCTCCATGGAACCCTTCTGAATTCCCGGTGGGGGGAAGACATGGCAACCTTTCTTGACTGAATTCACATATTTTGAGCTTTATGATCTAATCATGATGAAGACGGTTTAGATTTGAACTAATTCCTTCTGCTCAATCATGTCACATATGTGGGTCATGACATCCAAGAAATGATGACTCAGAAGGCTAACAAGTCACAGAAAGATTGTCAATGATATATTGGAGCCTAAAGGTAACGAATGGCCTGACTGGCATAAGGGTGCATTTAATGGTGTTTTGAGCCCTTACCGTTTTCAAGGAAAATGCGTTTGTCTAAAACACCTCATTTAATCCTCACGAGAACCTTACTGGCTTCATTTTACAGAGGAGTAAATCAAGGCTTCAAGATATTTAATAACTTTCTCAAAGTCTCTGAATAAATGAGTGACAAATCCAGCCCAATAGCCTTGCTCTTAATGAGTTTTTCAATATTTGGCTGGGCTCTCTGTAGTCTGGAATGTGACTTTGCTGTCAGATCATATTTTAATCTAGAAGCAAAGTTATATTCCCCAGAGATCCAGATGGTTATAAATGCATATTTTTAAATAAATCCAAACTCAGGAAGCAAGCTTCCCGTTGCATAGTTTGGTGTCAAGCACAGAAAGGATAGTGTGTTTTTTATTTTTCAGATATTTAGCTAACAATAATGAGTACCAGGAGGAATGCTGATGGGTGAACTTGCTTAAGATAAAGGAGCAGGGGGGCTTCCCTGGTGGCGCAGTGGTGGAGAGTCCGCCTGCCGATGCAGGGGACGGGGGTTCGTGCCCCGGTCCGGGAAGAGCCCACATGCCGTGGAGCGGCTGGGCCCGTGAGCCGTGGCTGCTGAGCCTGCGCGTCCGGAGCCCGTGCTCCGTGACGGGAGAGGCCACGGCAGTGAGGGGCCCGCGTACCGCCAAAAAAAAAAAAAAGATAAAGGAGCAGGAGTACAGGCTTTGGTGGGAAGATATATTCATGTCAACAGTTTTCAGTCCACTCACTGCAGTCGTGCTGGCAGTAGTCTTTTTGTATCTGTGCCCAGGATGTGGCTTTTGAGCTGAACCTAGTTTTAGGTTCTTGCATTTACAGGAAGGGTGGTCTATTTGAACTACAGCATGTCTCAGAAGGAATGTAGTGCAAAGATACAGTCTCGGTGTTCCAAGGGAAGAAAGTCCAGGAGACTTTGTCTTCATGTCTCAGTTTTTTCGGCTGCTATAAAAAAATACTATGGACAAGTGGAAAGAGGCTTTTTAAACTCAACGGTGTGGCTCACAGGGTCTTGGTGCACCGGCCGGGTGTCAGACCTGAGTCTCTGAGGTGGGGAGGTGGGAGAGCCAAGTTCAGGACATTGGTCCACCAGAGACCTTCTGGCTCCACATAATATCAAACGGCAAAAGCTCTCCCAGAGATCACCATCTCAATGCTAAGACCCAGCTCCACTCAACGACCAGCAAGCTACAGTGCTGGACACCCTATGCCAAACAACTAGCAAGACAGGAACACAACACCACCCATTAGCAGAGAGACTGCCTAAAATCATAAGGTCACAGACACCCCAAACACACCACTGGGCGCAGTCCTGCCCACCAGAAAGACAAGATCCAGCCTCTTCCACCAGAACACACGCACCACTCCCCTCCACCAGGAAGCCTACAGAACCCACTGAACCAACCTTACCCACTGGGGGCAGACACCAAAAACAACTGGAACTACAAACCTGCAGCCTGCATAAAGGAGAACCCAAACACAGTAAGTTAAGCGAAATGAGAAGACAGAGATGAAGGAGCAAGGTAAAAACCCACCAGACCAAACAAATGAAGAGGAAATAGGCAGTCTACCTGAAAAACAATTCAGAGTAATGATAGCAAAGATGATCCAAAATCTTGGAAATAGAATGGAGAAAATACAAGAAACGTTTAAGGACATAGAAGAACTAAAGAGAAAAAAAACAATGATGAACAACACAATAAATGAAATTAAAAATTCTCTAGAAGGAATCAATAGCAGAATAACTGAGGCAGAGGAACAGATAAGTGACCTGGAAGATAAAATAGTGGAAATAACTACTGCAGAGCAGAGTAAAGAAGGAAGAATGAAAAGAATTGAGGACAGTCTTAGAGACCTCTGGGACAACATTAACTGCACCAACATTCAAATTATAGGTGTCCCAGAAGAAGAAGAGAAAAAGAAAGGGACTGAGAAAATATTTCAGGAGATTATAGTTGAAAACTTCCCAAATATGGGAAAGGAAATAGTCAATCAAGTCCAGGAAATGCAGAGAGTCCCATACAGTATAAATCCAAGGAGAAACATGCCAAGACACATATTAATCAAACTGTCAAAAATTAAATACAAAGAAAAAATATTAAAAGCAGCAAGGAAAAAGCAACAAATAACATACAAGGGAATCCCCATAAGGTTAACAGCAGATCTTTCAGCAGAAACTCTGCAAGCCAGAAGGGAGTGGCAGGACATATTTAAAGTGATGAAAGGGAAAAATCTACAACCAAGTTTACTCTACCCAACAAGGATCTCATTTAGATTTGACTGAGAAATTAAAACCTTTACAGACAAGCAAAAGCTAAGAGAATTCAGCACCACCAAACCAGCTTTACAGCAAATGCTAAAAGAACTTCTCTAGGCAGGAGACACAAGAGAAGGAAAAGACCTACAATAACAAACCCAAAACAATTAAGAAAATGGTAATAGGACCATACATATTGATAATTACCTTAAACGTGAATGGATTAAGTGCTCAAACCAAAAGACACAGGCTTGCTGAATGAATACAAAAACAAGACCCATATATATGCTGTCTACAAGAGACCCACTTCAGACCTAGGGACACGTACAGAGTGAAAGTGATGGGATGGAAAAAGGTATGCCATGCAAATGGAAATCAAAAGAAAGTTGGAGGGCTTCCCTGGTGGTGCAGTGGTTGAGAGTCTGCCTGCTGATGCAGGGGACACAGGTTCGTGCCTCGGTCCGGGAAGATTCCGCATGCTGTGGAACGGCTAGGCCTCTGAGCCATGGCTGCTGAGCCTGCAGGTCCAGAGGCTGTGCTCCGCAATGGGAGAGGCCACAGCAGTGAGAGGCCCACATACCGCAAAAAAAAAAAAAAAAAAAAAAAAGAAAGTTGGAGTAGCAATTCTCATATCAGACAAAATAGACTTTAAAATGAAGACTATTACAAGAGACAAAGAAGGACACTACATAATGATCAAGGGATCAATCCAAGAAGAAGATATAACAATTGTAAATATTTATGCACCCAACATAGGAGCACCTCAGTACATAAGGCAAATGCTAACAGCCATAAAAGGGGAAATCAACAGTAACACAATAATAGTAGGGGACATTAACACCCCACTTTCACCAATGGACAGATCATCCAAAATAAAAATAAATAAGGAAACACAAGCTTTAAATGATACATTAAACAAGATGGACTTAATTGATATTTAAAGGACATTCCATCCAAAAACAACAGAATACACTTTCTTCTCAAGTGCTCATGGAACATTCTCCAGGATATATCATATCTTGGGTCACAAATCAAGCCTTGGTAAATTTAAGAAAATTGAAATCATATCAAGTATCTTTTCCGACCACTACGCTATGAGACTAGTTATCAGTTACAGGAAAAAGTCTGTAAAAAACACAAACACATGGAGGCTAAACAATACACTACTAAATAACCAAGAGATCACTGAAGAAATCAAAGAGGAAATCAAGAAATTCCTAGAAACAAGTGACAATAAAACACAATGACCTGAAACCTATGGAATGCAGCAAAAGCAGTTCTAAGAGGGAAGATTATAGCAATAAAATCCTACATCAAGAAACAAGAAACATCTCAAATAAACAACCTAACCTTACACCTAAAGCAATTAGAGAAAGAAGAACAAAAAAACCCCAAAGTTAGCACAGGGAAATAAATCATAAAGATCAGATCAGAAATAAATTAAAAAGAAATGAAGGAAATGATAGCAAAGATCAATAAAGCTAAAAGCTGTTTCTTTGAGAAGATAAACAAAATTAATAAACCATTAGCCAGACTCATCAAGAAAAAAGAGAAGACTCCAATCAATAGAATTAGAAATGAAAATGGAGAAGCAACAGCTGACACTGCAGAAATACAAAGGATCATGAGAGATTACTACAAGTAATATATGCCAATAAAATGGACAACCTGGAAAAAATGGACAAATTCTTAGAAAAGCACAACCTTCCGAGACTGAACCAGGAGGTAAGAGAAAATATAAACAGACCAATTACAAGCACTGAAATTGAAAATGTGATTAAAAATCTTCCAACAAACAAAAGTCCAGGACCAGATGGCTTCACAGGTGAATTCTATCAAACATTTAGGGAAGAGCTAACACTTATCCTTCTCAAACTCCTCCGAAGTATAGCAGAGGGAGGAACACTCCCAAACTCATCCTACGAGGCCACCATCACCCTGATACCAAAACCAGACAAAGATGTCACAAAAAAATAAAACTACAGGCCAATATCACTGATGAACATAGGTGCAAAAAATCTCAACAAAATACTAGCAAACAGAATCCAATAACACATTAAAAGGATCATACACCATGATCAAGTGGGGTTTATCCCAGGGTTGCAGGGATTCTTCAAGATATGCAGATCAGTCAATGTGATACACCATATTAACAAATTGAAGGAGAAAAACCATGTGATCATCTCAATACATGAAGAAAAACTTCTGACAAAATTCAACCCTGATTTATGATAAAAACCTTCCAGAAAGTAAGCATAGAGAGAACTTACCTCAATATAATAAAGACTATTTATGACATACCCACAGCCAACATCTTCCTCAATGGTGAAAAACTGAAACCATTTCCACTAAGATCAGGAACAAGACAAGCTTGCCCACTCTCACCACTATTATTCAACATAGTTTTGGAAGTTTTAGCCACAGCAATCAGAGAAGAAAAAGAAATAAAAGGAATCCAAATCGGAAAAGAAGAAGTAAAACTGTCACTGTTTGCAGATGACATGATACTATACATAGAGAATCCTAAGGATGCTACCAGAAAACTGCTAGAGCTAATCAATGAATTTGTTAAAGTAGCAGGATACAGAATTAATGCACAGAAATCTCTGGCATTCCTATACACTAATGATGATAAATCTGAAAGAGAAATTAAGGATACACTCCCGTTTACCATTGCAACAAAAAGAATAAAATACCTAGGAATAAACACAAATGCATAAAAAACCTAGGAATAAACACAAAATGCCTGTATGCAGAAAACTATAAGACACTGATGAAAGACACTAAAGATGTTACAAACAGAGAGATATACCATGTTCTTGGATTGGAAGAATCAACATTTTGAAAATGACTATACTACCCAAAGCAATCTACAGATTCAATGCAATTCCTATCAAACTACCAGTGGCATTTTTCACAGAACTAGAGCAAAACATTTCACATTTTGTATGGAAACACAGAAGACCCCAAATAGTCAAAGCAATCTTGAGAAAGAAAAACAGAGCTGGAGGAATCAGGCTCCCTGACTTCAGATTATACTACAAAGCTACAGTAATCAAGACAGTATGGTACTGGTACAAAAACAGAAATGTAGATCAATGGAACAGTATAGAAAGCCCAGAGATAAACCCATGCACATATGGTCACCTTATTTCTGATAAAGGCAGCAAGAACATACAATGGAGAAAAGACAGCCTCTTCAATAAGTGGTGCTGGGAAAACTGGACAGCTACATGTAAAAGAATGAAATTAGAACACTCCCTTACACCATACACAAAAATAAACTCAAAATGAATTAAAGACCTAAATGTAAGGCCAGACACTATAAAACTCTTAGAGGAAAACACAGGCAGAATGCTCTATGACATCAATCACAGCAAGATTCTTTTTGACCCACCTCCTAGAGAAATGGAAGTAAAAACAAAAATAAACGAATGGGACCTAATGAAACTTAAAAGCTTTTGCACAGCAAAGGAAACCATAAACAAGACGAAAAGACAACCCTCAGAATGGGAGAAAATATTTGCCAATGAAGCAACTGACAAAGGATTAATCTCCAAAATTTACAAGCAGCTCATGCAGCTCAATATCAAAAAACAAACAACCCAATGCAAAAATGGGCAGAAGACCTAAATAGACATTTCTCCAAAGAAGATATACAGATTGCCAACAAACACATGAAAGGATGCTCAACATCACCAATGATTAGAGAAATGCAAATCAAAACTACAATGAGGTATCACCTCACACCAGTCAGAATAGCCATCATCAAAAAAATCTACAAACAATAAATGCTGGAGAGGGTGTGGAGAAAAGGGAACCCTCTTGCACTGTGGGTGGGAATGTAAATTGATGCAGCCACTATGGAGAACAGTATGGAGGTTCCTTAACTACCATACAACCCAGCAATCCCACTACTGGGCGTATACCCTGAGAAAACCATAATTCAAAAAGAGTCATGTACCACAATGTTCACTGCAGCTCTATTTATAGTAGCCAGGACATGGAAGCAACCTAAGTGTCCACTGACAGATGAATGGATAAAGATGTGGCACATATATACAATGGAATATTACTCAGCCATAAAAAGAAACAAAATTGAGTAATTTGTAGTGAGGTGGATGGGCCTTAGAGTCTGTCATACAGAGTGAAGTAAGTCAGAAAGAGAAAAGCAAATACTGTATGCTAACACATGTATATGGAATCTAAAAAAAAAGGTTCTGAAGAACCTAGGGGCAGGACAGGAATAAGGACGCAGACATAAAGAATGGACTTGAGGACACGGGGAGGGGAAAGGGCAAGCTGGGATGAAGTGAGAGAGTGGCACGGACATATATACACTACCATATGTAAAATAGCTAGTGGGAAGCAGCCACATAGCACAGGGAAATCAGCTCGGTGCTTTGTGACCACCTAGAGGGGTGGGATAGGGAGGGTGGGAGGGAGACGCAAGAGGGAGGAGATATGGAACATATGTATATGTATATGTATAGCTGAGTCACTTTGTTATAAAGCAGAAACTAACACACCATTGTAAAGCAATCATACTCCAATAAAGATGTTTAAAAAGAAAAAAAGCTTTTGAGTGAACACTTTGGGAATAATTTTTTAAAAAATACTATGTACTGGTTGGCTTAAACAACAAACATTTATTTCTCACTGTTCGGAGGCTGGGAAACCCAAGATCAAGGTGCCTGTAGATTCAGTGTCTGGTGAGGACCCGCTTCCTGGTTCACAGACGGCCGTCTTCTCACATAGTGGAAGGGGCAAGGGAGTTCTCTGGGGTCTCTCTTTTATAAGAGACTGATCCCTAATCACCTCCCAAAGGCCCCCCCTCCAAATACCATCACATCGGGGATTAGATTTCAGCATATGAATTCTGGGGGGTCATGTAACTTCAGGCCAGCACCCCACGAGGGAGGTAACCATCCTGGAGACTACCCTTTGCTCCATATGTTAGATCTTTTCACTCCATGCGGTGGGGTGAGAATATGCATGACACCCAGCCCTTGTGAGTCCTGGGAGTTATTCCCACTGCTTCCAGAGGTTCTTTCCCAGCCTGGTTCGTTTTCTTACACACGTGAACAGAGCAGTGTTCAGCCAGAGACACAAGAACAGCCCTCTGCTGATCTCTGGCTCGCTCTCTCTTTGTTTTCTCCTCTCCAGGAAACTTCCATGCAAATCCTAGCCTCCAGCCCTCCAGCCCAGACTCCACACTCGGCCTACTCAATTCCACGAGGCCACCAGACTTGTCTTTGCTCCCCTCCATAGACTTATAACCAGTGAACCTCTCCAGGCAGTGAGGTGGGGTATTCCTAGGGTTCACTTCATTTGTTTCCCTTCTTGTGGGAATCACCGTCCTGTGCTGTCTCTTGTCCAGTTTCTGAAAACTCTGGGTTCATGCATTTTATCTGCCTTCCTCAGCTGGATCAGAGCTCTGATCTCTCTTTTTCCCTCATGGCTGGAAGTAGGAGTCTCCCTCCTCTTATTTTTAAAACTTGATTCAGAGTTGCCTTTTCCAGAAAGATTTCCCCAGAGATTCATGTTGATTCTCTGACTTCTGGGTGATTACCTATGAGATCCCCACCCCTGAGTCCAGTTGCCAATTGAAATAATCTTCTTTATTTCTAGATGCACAAACTCACCTCCAAGTCACAACCAGTCTGTAAGACAAGTGTGATCATTGTGCTTTTTATGGTCAGTTAACTAAGACCCAGAGGGCTTAAATTATTTGCCCATGGTAACAGAGCAGTGGTAAAGACAGAACTCAGACCCACATCCTTTGACTTTTCATGCCCCATATTGAAATAAATTCCATAAAGAATAAAGGGTTAGGGCTTCTCTGGTGGCGCAGTGGTTGAGAGTCCGCCTGCCGATGCAGGGGACACGGGTTCGTCCCCCGGTCTGGGAAGATCCCACATGCCACAGAGCGGCTGGGCCCGTGAGCCATGGCCGCTGAGCCTGCGCGTCCGGAGCCTGTGCTCCGCAACAGGAGAGGCCACAACAGTGAGAGGCCTGCGTACCAAAAAAGAAAAAAAAAGAATAAAGGGTTAGATGGAAAAAATGAGAAAATAAAAAACTAGAAGAAAATATACATGGCTATTTATTTTACCTCTAGAGGTAAACAAAGGTAATGAGTAAAAGACAGACTGTTTGGTTGTAGGACTGTACCAGAGCCAAAGCAGACTTGCGGACTTAGGCATTTACTTTGCTCCTCATTTTACCTCATTAATACTGTTATTATACTGCGATAAATATATATTTATATAAACTTTCCCTCCCTCTCCCATCTTGAATGTTTTCTTTAAGATAGAATTTTCAGAACCAGAATTTAGGAATAATGTTTATGTGTAACCTTAATATTCTTTACAGATATTTCTGAAAAGTTGGAACCAATCAATATCCTCGCCAGTGTATATGAGGATGCAGATGGCATTAAATGTTTACTAACATTTGGATCATCATTTTTGTCTCTGCTGATTTTGCCAATTTGCAAAATAAATGGCCTCCTACTTTGTGGTACATTTTTTTCCCCCATTTCTGGCATGGCTGTACATTGTTTTAAAATCATATTAGGGATTTATTTATATTTTTTGTTTTATGGGAGAATCTAAGTGTTTTAAAAATTTTTTTTTTATCTGATCTGTAGAAGATAATTACATAGCAAGGACATTGTCATATTTGTTGTAAAAATATTAAGAATAGGGATTCCCTGGTGGTGCAGTGGTTGGGGGGGTCCGCCTGCCGATGCAGGGGACACAGGTTCGTGCCCCGGTCTGGGAAGATCCCACATGCTGCGGAGCGGCTGGGCCCATGAGCCATGGCTGCTGGGCCTGCGCGTCCAGAGCCTGTGCTCCACAACGGGAGAGGCCACACAGCGGTGGGAGGCCCGCGTACCGCAAAAAAAAAAAAAAAAAAAAAAAAAAATTAAGAATAAATTTATTTAACTAAAACTTTCATGTAAGAAATGGAGATTGCCTTAGAGAAGCCTTGATATTGAAATAGCAGGTTAGAAGAAACAAAGTCTATACCTGCCTGAAATAAACATCTCTGCTGTCCGTTTACTCTCTCTGCCTGATTTTCCAGATTTTATCTTGTATGTCTCTGGCTTTCTCCCCACCCCATCCACACCCTCCATCTTTGAGCTGCAACTCCTCCTGTAAGTGGGATTTGAAGTATAAACACATGGTAATCGCCTTTGATCCCATCTTCATCTCTCTCTCCTCCCCCTCTAGACTCTTCTTACGCAGTAAGTCACGGGACGGGCCTGTGAACCATCTGCCATTAGAGAGAGAGGAGCTGAAAAGAAATCCTGTGTAGATTAGAGGCTGTCTCCTTCTGTCTCTTAAACAAGCACAACTTGGATTCGAACTGCAATATGAACAAGAGAGGTAAGCTCAGTGTCCGGGCCATTTAATGTACATACAATTAGCATTGCGTGGTTGAAGAATTCCTCCAAGGGACCAGGACGAGCATCTGTCCATGAATATCTCAGTGGAATCTTTTATATGGAATCTCCAGAGAGGAAGAGCAGATCATACCATTAAGCAAGTCAGAAAGGTAAAGACAGTGACATAAAATATTTGTAGAAAATCTGTTTTACATGGCCATATCCTTGCCAGGTGAAAAAGCCACCCACTCATTCATTCATTTATTCATTCAACAGGCACACACAGCATGTCCAGTGCAGGCAGTGGCAGGTATGTGCAGGAGTGGATCCAAGTCATGGTTCCTATGAAAGCTCACAGTTTAACGGAGGAGACCAGACAAGTAAATAAATAATGGTCCACTATAACTGTAATGATGACCTTTGCAAGTGACATAGCTTGACTAGAATCCTAGCCTGGGAAACTCACTAACTGTGTAACCTTGGGCTTAAATTTTCTGAGGCTTTAATCCATCATTTGTAATATATGGATAACAATATCACTAAGCTGTTTCTATCAGGGTTAAACACATAATAACAACTTCAGGGACTATATTCAAGAGGCATTTAATAGGTGATTAAAAACAAAGGCATGTCCAAAGTAAAACGATAATTCAGAAAAGCTGCTCAACAAGAAAAGTCATCCCAAAGATATTTGAACTGGAATTTGAGGGAAATGTAGGAGTTTGCTAAGTAGATAAGGCAGAGAGGCAGTTGCAGACAGAGAGATGAGCACACATAATATCTGAGCAGCATGAAATCACAACCATTTTAGGTCAATATTCGAAAGAAGGCACGTGGTAAAGGTGGGATGTCAGCAGGGGAGTGTGGCAGATTAGTTGTCATGAGGTTTCACATAGGGTCTTGGTCCATGAAATAGCCCTTTAGGCTGAGCAAGCCTAGGAACTGGCTTTTTATCAGTGTACTGTGATAGGTTTAGATCTTCAGAGAGACTCACATTAGTCCAACTTCTGATAGACTGATATATAACCAGAAAGCCTGTGTATCTCTCCATTGAGAAATCTAACTAATAGTAAGGATTGGGTGCTTACATCAGCACATCAGCACACAGAGCACAGAAGGTAGCTTCTCAGCTAAGACAGCCTGAGGCACACTTCTCCCTAATAAGCAGTCCACGGGGCACTAGTGTTCTCTCTCTCCTGGATAAGGACGTCACCAAGGCCAAAAGATGCCTCCCTGAATCTTTGCCATGCTGACAAATGACTGCCCCTTATGGTTGAAAATAGAATCCAAATTTCTTGAGATTGTCAACCCATTCATTTAGATCATGGTTATGTCTTGCTTCCATCTGGAAGACAGTACCTTGCAGATGACCCTGTGTGTCTTTGCTCTAAGCCTTCAGCTAGCTTGTTCATCACTGTATCTACACTTCCTGGAAGAGCATCCGTCTGCATTAGCACTCAGCAAATATTGCTTAACAAATGAACAAGTTATTGGGTTCACTTTATTCCAATTTTGTACCTAAACTTTCAGAATGCTATCTTTCGGTCACTCTTGGCCTCTTTCCTCCATGTACCTCCTACAACCTGGTGGACCTAGAATTTAGAGAATATGGCAGGGGGAGCTGATGGAAGACTTCAGGGGAGAAGGTTAGGGTCTACAGAGTCTTGTACTTCAAGCCAAGGAATGATAATCAGAGGCCTAAGTTTATTGTACCTTCCTCTTCTTCACAGAAACAACTACCTTTTATCCTGTGTTCAGTAATTCTAGCTTCTCTAACAGATAAGCCCTGAATTGCAGAGTTTTAACACTATTAAGTTGGATTTTCACTCACTCCTGGTCCAGGGTGGGTGTTTGGTGGGTGTCTTCTATGCAGTGATTCAGGGATCCAAGCTCTTTCTATCTATGCTCTGCCAGCCTTGACAGCAGTAGTTGTTTACATATAGTTCCCCGTCCAGCGGCATCAACATCATGGGGAACATGTAAGAAATGCTAATTCCTGGGTCCTGAATCAGAAACTCTGGGGATGGGGCCCAGCCATGTGTGTGTTAACAAGTCCTCCAGGTGAACTTTATAAACATTAACAATTTAGAACCATATTGCTAAAGGAGGGCGGTGTAATTTTGGTAACTTGAGTTGCAATTTGTTCCAAAGAGATAATGTTGCTATGATACAGTAGATACAGTAGGAATGGTAATTGTATCACTATTCAATAAATTTTTTTTGAGTTCTAATTGTGTGCCACACCCCATGGTAGGCACTGTAGATACACTGATGATCAAGATGGTGACCTATTACTACTCTACTTCAGATACTTTGGATCAAGTATGCTTCTATTGGCTTATCTATTGGCTTATTAGATTGGTACCCAATTAATAGATGGTCAGGCAATTAATAGATGTTTATCAAAAGAAAATGAATGATGAGTGAATCATTTTGTCCTCTTGGGATCCTGATTTCTAACCCTGGAAAAGAAGGAATTGGACTTCCAAATTAATCCCTTGGGCCCCTTCCAGATGTACTTTAGTAAAATACAGCTCTAATATTTGGAGGGAAACCTCCCTGGTGGGTAGCCTTCTTGGCTCTTTCTGCTGCCTATGGTCACAGAAAATGTTTAAAAGAATATTCTGGAGCAAAGCCCCAATCCACAAATAGAGAGGGGATTTCTTAGGTTAGGGTAATAATGATAACGATTATGGTAATAATAACCAAAGTTAACAATTAGTGGTCACTGCCTAAGAGGCAGGCATTTTACACGCGTTATTTTACAGAATCCTCACAACCTTTGAGGTAGTTACTATCATTTATCCATAGTAGAGATAAAGATACCAAGATTGAGAAGTTCAACAAATTGACCAAAGTCACACTTTTAGTAAGTGGGAAGATGGGGATTCCAGCTCAGGCTTTGTGTGTTTCTAAAGCCTGGGTGCTTAACTTCTAGCTTAAACTGTGAAACCAACTTTAAGCTTATGACAATAGAAGTAAACCCTTAGGCTGTGGCTGGGAAGGAACTGGATTAGAGGGGAAAGAAAGTACTTAAAGCTTCTGTAGCATATTGATAGCAGATGCGCGGGGGAGTGAGAGAGAGGCCCTTTGCGAAAGATTCGCAAGAAGGAAAGAGCTTCTATGATCAGACAGAGCAAGTCGCGGGCATTTACATGCCTGGGTCCTGGCAGAGGTCCCACCTACAGACTGCAAGCCTTTGGACAAATCAATTAACCCTCAGGAGCTTTACAAGCATGTGGCCTATAAAAGGATGGTGATACCTTTAATGACTGTCTTGCATGGCCATTATGAGGGTCCGGTGAAAAAAAAACAGCACATATAAAAATGGTACCCATGGAAGTCGTTCTTAGAAAGTAGAGCTTTGTTATAGACCTTAACACAAAGCCATGGACATTGTCAGGGTGGATTGGAAAAGGAGATCCCTGAGTTGGGCTTGAAAATTTGTACAAATTCCACAGACAGATGAGAAAAGGACAATCGCTGCAGAGAGAGACTAACTTGTGCAGAACCGTGGAGGCATATAGCAACACGGTGTGTCTGGCAAATAGTAATTGACTTGCTTGAGTGGGAGTGTGAGATGTGGCTTGGGGATGAGCAGAAGACAAGCAGAGAGAGAGACAAGGCCTAAGGATGCTTCTGATATTTTCCTGAAGAATGAAACATCAGCGTACTTATATGGAAATGAAAACAAAAATATTGCTGAAGCATAAGTGAGAAAGTGTTTTGTGCAAATCCTCTGCAAGCTCCAGGGCACCCGTCCAAACATTAGTTATTGCTTTTGCTACCCGTGTTGTCAAGTGACAGCAAGCCGGGCCTTGCCATCCTTAAAAGACTGCGTGTGCATCATTTCAAATGGTCACAGGAGATGCTAAAAGGAAAAGAAAAAAAAGCATCTAAGGGGAGGAGGGAAACCGCCTCAATCCAAACTGGGGATGATTTATTGCCATGAGTAATCGATAGTAGTAGGTCCACATCAATTTTATATCTAATTTAAAAATTCGAGGTCTCAATGTGCTCATTAAAGAATATAATGGATTTACATATTTTAATTATGTTTTATGGATTGTGAACATAATGTAATTAAGAGACTTTTCAGGAGGCATGATGAATGAACAGGGTGGCCCAGCATATGGCGGGAGACACCACACCGAGTGAAGTCGGGTGAGAGGAGCCCAGCCCATGGCTGAAGGCCCAGGTCAGAGCATGGGGACGACATTCACGGTGATGGGAGCCTAACGACGCTGCCTCTCCAGCCTCTCTCACGTCTGCCCTTCCTCACCTTCTCCTGCGCTGCTGCCTGAGTTTACAAATCCATTAGCTCTTTTATTTTTCAATATGGTTAAAAAAAAAAACCCACATAACATAGAACCCACCATCTCAACCATTTTAAAATTTACACTTGGTAGTGTTAAGTATATTCACATTGTTGCACCACAGATCTGAATTTTTTTCATCTTGCAAAACTGAAACCCTATACCCATTAAACAACAAACCCTCATTCACCCAGCCCCCCAGCCCCTGGCACCCACCCTGTGACTTTCTGTGTCTATGAACTGACCACTCTAGGTGACTCACCTAAGTGAAATTATTCAGTATTTGTCTTTTTCTGGTGTGACTGGTTTATTTCACTCAGCATCATGTCCTCAAGCTTCACCCATGTTGTAGCACGTGACAGGATTTTCTTCTCTTTTAAGGCTGAATGATATTCATTGTATGTATATGCCACATTTTCTTTATCCATTCATCCTTTTTTTTTTTTGGCCACACCCCACGGAGGCCTGCGGGATCTTAGTTCCCCGAACAGAGATCAGACCCGTGCCCCCTGCGTTGGAAGAGTGGAGTCTTAACCACTGGACCCCCAGGGAAGTCGCTATCCATTCATCCTTTGATGGACGTTTGATAGCCCTGTTTTCTCTGCGCGGTTATTATGACTGTCAGTCTGCACCCAGCCTCAGTCTCAGGATTCTTTAGACTCACATCAGCCCACAGTGGGCCTTTTCTTGGATAACCAGGCCACTCCCCTGTTTAAAATCTGTTGATCCCTGGACAGTTGTCACTCCTTAGTGTGACTTATGCTGCTCTCACCATCTGGCCCCTTTGCCTGGCAGTTCTGGCCCCCATTCAGCCATGCAGTCCACCTGTCCAGGCCACCTCTACCCAACGTTCACCATTTTCAACCACATTTGCACTTTCACACATCCAGTGTCTGTGCCTGGAATGTCCGAGTCCACTACTTGTGAGGCCCTTCTGGATCCACCATCCTCTAGGCCATCTCCTAATCAAACAAAGAAGAGTCTAGGACGGGTTGGTCAACCACGGCCAGTGAGCCAGTCTGGCCCTCTGCCTGTTTTTATAAAGTTTTATTGGGACACAACCATGCCTATTGTTTATGTATTGTCTGTGGCCGCTTTGCCACTACAATTCAAAGCTCTTTAAAGAAAACATTTGCCGACCCCTGCTCCAGGCCATCTCTTACATTCAAATCCATCTTTGCTACTTCCTAGCTATGATTTTGGGTAAGTCAGCATTTCTGAAAGTGGATAATGATGATGATAATTTATAGCTTTGATTATTATTATTATTGTTACCACTTTCCAGCTTTATTGTGAAGACTGAGCTAATACCTATAAAGCCCTTGACACACAGTTGCCAGGATGGCTGTTAAGGCAACAAGGTCGTCTGTTTTAGCTTATAAGACAGACACAGCACGATCCCAAGCAGTGGCTGCAGCCCAGACTTCTCTTGCCTCGAAGGCAGTGAGGCATGTAAAAAATTAGGGTCCAGATTCTCCATCACACCTATTTTTAATGTGAACTTGGAAACTCCGATTTTCTCATCTGCCAAATGAGGAAACTAATACCCAGCCTTCAGGTTTATCGTGGGGATTCAAAGCAGCAAGGACTTGAATTGTGATTTATGGATGAAAAGCCTACTGCACACGGCAGCAGGAAGCAGATGCTCAGAAGAGCGCAGTTTCTTTCTTCTTCTTCCAGTCTGCCTTCTAATCGCTTGCTTTGTTCAATTATCTTTACAACACCCTTCTGCCTATGGAATGAATTGTGAACGGGCTCTTGGGCTGATGCTGCTGGGAGTACTCCCTCCACTTCTCCGTGTGCTCGTGTGTCTCACTGTTCCTTCTCTCGGGGAATCATCTAGAAACTGTCATTTATATTGACCTGCAATCTCACCCCTTTCCCTTCTTCCCAATTACTATTGGCCTCTAGGGGGAGCTCAAGACTTCATCATTCTTGCTGGCCTGGGTCAAAGGCAGAGTACAGAGCTGGAGTCAACTAACAGATACTCGGTAATTATTTGCTGAATGAAAGGAGAGATGCATGGGAGGATGGATATCAGAGACGAGGGTAAAGCTTGGCTTCTGAAGGCTTTCTCTCAGTTAAAATTTTACATTTTGGGGATTCTCTCTTCTTTGCTTCATGTTTGGCTCTGAGGGCCCTAATTTGAAAGTGTTCCTCAACTTGGATGGAAGCAAGTCCACCCTTTATCCTTCCCCCCATCCCTCATTAGAAAGATAGGCACCAACGAAAGTGGGAACCAAAGGCAAAGAACAGCCTGGTAGGTGTGGGTGCTCAGGCCAGCTATTCCAGAACCAGTGCAGAAGCATTCCCAGCCTGGAAACATTTACCTTCATTTTCTTCATCTCAGATCATCCTCAGCATGGGAGGTCTTGAGATCCAGAATTGGAATCTTACAAGAAAGAGACCAAGTTAGCCACTGAGCCTCAGATCCTTGTTCAATTTGGGTGAAAACGCCATGTAACACAGAAACTGTCGCATCCAATTTATCTGATGGCTACGCTGGTATTTGGGAACATAAGTTCCAAGTAGAAATAAAGTGTTTATAGCCTGAAATTGCCTCTGCCTCCTGAGGATGACTTAAGTCATGGTTCATGGGTTGGTCAAGGACTTTGAGTTCCGATTCTTAGCTCCGTCATATTTTTTGTTCTGTCTCCCTATCTTGGAAGCAAACAAAAGGATTGGAGCAGAAGCAAGAAGAACTAGAATCCTGCAGCCTGCAGAACAAAATCCACATTCATAGAAATATAGACAAGATGAAAAGGGAGAGGGCTATGTACCAGATGAAGGAACAAGATAAAACCCCAGAAAAACAATTAAGTGAAGTGGAGATAGTCAACCTTCCAGAAAAAGAATTCAGAATAATGATAGTGAAGATGAGCCAGGACCTCGGAAAAAGAATGGAGGCAAAGACTGAGAAGATGCAAGAGATGTTTAACAAAGATCTGGAAGAATTAAAGAACAAATAACTAGAGATGAACAATACAATAACTGAAATGAAAAATACACTAGAAGGAATCAATAGCAGAATAACTGAGGCAGAAGAATGGATAAGTGACCTAGAAGACAGAATGGTGGACTTCATTGCTGCAGAACAGACTAAAGAAAAAAGAGTGAAAAGAAATGAAGACAGCCTAAGAGACCTCTGGGACAACATTAAATGCAACAACATTCGCATTATAGGGGTCCCCAGAAGGTGAAGAGAGAGAGAAAGGACCCGAGAAAATATTTGAAGAGATTATAGTCGAAAACTTCCCTAACATGGGAAAGGAAATAGCCCCCCAAGTCCAGGAAGCGCAGAGAGTCCCATACAGGATAAACCCAAGGAGAAACACGCCGAGACACTTAGTAATCAAATTGGCAAAAATTAAAGACAAAGAAAAATTATTGAAAGCAGCAAGGGAAAAACGACAAATAACATACAAGGGAACTCCCATAAGTTTAACAGCTGATTTCTCAGCAGAAACTCTACAAGCCAGAAGGGAGTGGCATGATATACTTAAAGTGATGAAAGGGAAGAACCTACAACCAAAATTACTCTACCCAGCAAGGATCTCATTCAGATTCAATGGAGAGATCAAAAGCTTTACAGACAAGCAAAAGCTAAGAGAATTCACCACCACCAAACCAGCTCTACAACAAATGCTAAAGGAACTTCTCTAAGTGGGCAACACAAGAGAAGAAAAGAACCTACAAAAACAAACCCAAAACAATTAAGAAAATGGTAATAGAAACATACATATCGATAATTACCTTAAACGTGAATGGATTAAGTGCTCCAACCAAAAGACACAGGCTTGCTGAATGGATACAAAAACAAGACCCATATATATGCTGTCTACAAGAGACCCACTTCAGACCTAGGGACACATACAGACTGAAAGTGAGGGGATGGAAAAAGATATTGCATGCAAATGGAAATCAAAAGAAAGCTGGAGTAGCAATACTCATATCACATAAAATAGACTTTAAAATAAAGAATGTTACAAGAGACAAGGAAGGACACTACATAATGATCAAGGGAGCAATCCAAGAAGAAGATATAACAATTATATATGCACCCAACATAGGAGCACTCAATACATAAGGCAACTGCTAACAGCTATAAAAGAGAAAATCGACAGTAACACAATAATAGTGGGGGACTTTAACTCCTCACTTACACCAATGGACAGATAGATCATCCAAACAGAAAATTAATAAGGGAAGACAAGTGTTAAATGACACAATAGACCAGATAGATTTAATTGATATTTATAGGACATTCCATCCTAAAACAGCAGATTACCCTTTCTTCTCAAGTGTGCATGGAACATTCTCCAGAATAGATCACATCTTGGATCACAAATCAAACCTCAGTAAATTTAAGAAAATTGAAATCATATCAAGCATCTTTTCTGACCACAACGCTATGAGATTAGAAATCAATTACAGGGGAAAAAACGTAAAAAGCACAAACACATGGAGGCTAAACAATATGTTACTAAATAACCAAGAGATCACTGAATAAATCAAAGAGGAACTCAAGAAATACCTAGAGACAAATGACAATGAAAACACGATGATCCAAAACCTGTGGGATGCAGCAAAAGCAGTTCTAAGAGGGAAGTTTATAGCTATACAAGCCTACCTCAAGAAACAAGAAAAATCTCAAATAAACAATCTAACGTTACACCTAAAGGAACTAGAGAAAGATGAACAAACAAAAAAAAAACAAAATGAACAAGACGAACAAACAAAAAAAACAAAACCCAAAGTTAGCAGCAGGAAAGAAATCATAAAGATCAGAGCAGAAATACATGAAATACAAACAAAGAAAACAGTAGCAAAGATCAATAAAACTAAAAGCTGGTTCTTTGAGAAGATAAACAAAATTGATAAACCACTAGCCAGACTCATCAAGAAAAAGAGGGAGAGGGCTCAAATCAATAAAATTAGAAATGAAAAAGGAGACGTTATAACGGACACCACAGAAATACAAAGCATCCTAAGAGACTACTACAAGCAACCCTATGCCAATAAAATGGACAACCTGGAAGAAATGGACAAATTCATAGAAAGGTATAAACTTCCAAGACTGAACCAGGAAGAAATAGAAGATATGAACAGACCAATCACAAGTAATGAAATAGAAACTGTGGTTAAAAATCTTCCAACAAACAAAAGTCCAGGACCAGATGACTTCACAGGTGAATTCTATCAAACATTTAGAGAAGAGCTAATACCCATCCTTCTCAAACTCTTCCAAAAAATTGCAGAGGAAGGAAAATTCCCAAACTCATTCTGTGAGGCCACCATCACCCTGATACCAAAAGCAGACAACGATACTACAAAAAAAGAAAATTACAGAACAATATCACTGATGAATATAGATGCAAAAATCCTCAACAAAATACTAGCAAACAGAATCCAACAACACATTAAAAGGATCATACACCACGATCAAGTGGGATTTATCCCAGGGATGCAAGGATTCTTCAATATACGCAAATCAATCAATGTGATACAGCATATTAACAAATTGAAGAATAAAAACCATATAATCATCTCAATTGATGCAGAAAAAGCTTTTGACAAAATTCAACACCCATTTATGATAAAAACTCTCCAGAAAATGGGAATAAAAGGAACCTACTTCAACATAATAAAGGCCATATACGACAAACCCACAGCAAACATCATTCTCAATGGTGAAAAACTGAAAGCATTTCCTCTAAGATCAGGAACAAGACAAGGATGCCCACTCTCACCACTATTATTCAACATAGTTTTGGAAGTCCTAGCGATGGCAATCAGAGAAGAAAAAGAAATAAAAGGAATACAAACTGGAAAAGAAGAAATAAAGCTGTCACTGTTTGCAGATGACATGATACTATACATAGACAATCCTAAAGATGCTACCAGAAAACTACTAGAGCTAATCAATGAATTTGGTAAAGTAGCAGGATACAAAATTAATGCATAGAAATCTCTTGCATTCCTATGCACTAATGATGATAAATCTGAAAGAGAAATTAAGGAAACACTCCCATTTACCATTGCAACAAAGAGAATAAAATACCTAGGAATAAACCTACCTAGGGAGACAAAACACCTGTATGCAGAAAACTATAAGACATTGATGAAAGAAATTAAAGATGATACCAACAGATGGAGAGATATACCATGTTCTTGGATTGGAAGAATAGATATTGTGAAAATGACTATACTACCCAAAGCAATCTACAGATTCAATGCAATTCCTATCAAATTACCAATGGCATTTTTTACAGAACTAGAACAAAAAATCTTAAAATTTGTATGGAGACACAAAACACTCCAAATAGCCAAAGCAGTCTTGAGGGAAAAAACGGAGCTGGAGGAATCAGACTCCCTGACTTCAGACTATACTACAAAGCTACAGTAATCAAGACATATGGTACTGGCACAAAAACAGAAATATAGATCAGTGGAACAAGATAGAAAGCCCAGAGATAAACCCACACACCTATGGTCAACTAATCTATGACAAAGGAGCCAAGGATATACAATGGAGAAAAGACAGTCTCTTCTATAAGTGGTGCTGGGAAAACTGGACAGCTACATGTAAAAGAATGAAATTAGAACACTTTCTAACACCACACACAAAAATAAACTCAAAATGGATTCGAGACCTAAATGTAAGACCGGACACTGTAAAACTCTTAGAGGAAAACATAGGAAGAACACTCTTTGACATAAGTCATAGCAAGATCTTTTTTATCCACCTCCTAGAGTAATGGAAATAAAAACAAAAATAAACAAATGGGACCTAATGAAACTTCAAAGCTTTTGCACAGCAAAGGAAACCATAAACAAAACGAAAAGACAACCCTCAGAATGGGAGAAAATATTTGCAAACGATTCATCGGACAAAGGATTAATCTCCAAAATATATAAACAGCTCATGCAGCTCAATATTAAAAAAACAAACAACCCAATCCAAAAATGGGCAGAAGACCTAAATAGACATTTCTCCAAAGAAGACATACAGATGGCCGAGAAGCACATGAAAAGCTGCTCAACATCACTAATTATTAGAGAAATGCAAATCAAAACTACAATGAGGTATCACCTCACACCAGTTAGAATGGGCATCATCAGAAAATCGACAGACAACAAATGCTGGAGAGGGTGTGGAGAAAAGGGAACCCTCTTGCACTGTTGGTGGGAATGTAAATTGATACAGCCACTGTGGAGAACAGTATGGACGTTCCTTAAAAAACTAAAAATAGAACTACCATATGACCCAGCAATCCCACTACTGGGCATATACCCAGAAAAAAACATAATTCAGAAAGACACATGCACCCCAATGTTCATTGCAGCACTATTTACAATACCCAGGTCATGGAAGCAACCTAAATGCCCATCGACAGACGAATGGATAAAGAAGTTGTGGTACATATATACAATGGAATATTACTCAGCCATAAAAAGGAACGAAATTGGGTCATTTGTAGAGACGTGGATGCATTTAGAGACCGTCATACAGAGTGAAGTAAGTCAGAAAGAGAAAAACAAATATCGTATATTAATGCATATATGTGGATCCTAGAAAATCGTACAGATGAACCAGTTTGCAGGGCAGAAATTGAGACACAGAAGCAGAGAAAAAACGTATGGACACCAAGGGGGGAAAGCAGTGGGGGGTGGGGGTGGTCGTGTGATGAATTGGGCGATTGGGATTGACATGTATACACTGATGTGTACAAAATTGATGACTAATAAGAACCCGCTGTATAAAAAAATAAAATTGAAAATAAAGAAATTAATTAAAACAAAAAACAAAAGGATGGTTCCATGGAGGAAGGATTAGTTTATTGTCACCAGTCCTGAGGGCATCAGGGAAACAGGTAAAGTCAGAACTGAGTTTGGAGTGTGAAGGAGGCAGTATGCAAAGTGGAAGCTATGGGAGGATTATCCCACCATGTGGGAATGGTCTGAACACAGGTGGAGAGCTGTGATAAAATCTAGAACATGCTGTATTGATGTTAAAGGTGATTGAATCTTGGGGTCTAAAGGCGTTGTGGGAGATAAAGCTAGCATGGGATGGGTTTCACATCATGGTGAGACTGGTATTCACCCTTTCTACACGTATTATGTTCTAGGGGCCATGAGTAACTGAATAAGCAGGCTCATTCTTTGCCTCCAAGGACTGTGAATTCTACCATACGATCTAGAGGTGACTGCATCCATCCAAGGGAGCGATTAGAGAAGACGTCAAGCCAGATGGTTACGTGATCAGAACTGTGGTTCAGAAATGTTGCTGCTAGTGGTGTGGAGAATGGGACCTGGGACTCTGCATTCTTGGCCCTCTCAACGAGGGTTGTAATGTGGCTTACCCTTACCCACTTCTGCAGTAGTCCCTTAAGGGGTGGTCTGGCCCAGCCTTACACTCTGCACGATGGAAAACTGCCCCACTTATGACACCACGCGGAAAGCAACACTTCAGCAACCATGCGCTTAACCGTCGTTACGAATGGGCCTGACATCTTAAAAGCGTGGGCTTTGCTGTCATGGCGATGTCCCCAGAAATCCGGTTTGCTTCACATTCAAAGCTGTGTGACCTCGGACATAAGCCTCGGTTTCTTCATCTGTAAAATGGAAACAATAAGAAAACCGATCTCGCAGGGCACCTGCGAGGGCGAAAGGAAGCAATGCGTTCAAAGGCAAAAGGGGCCGGAGGAAGTAATTCCGTGTTAGCAAGCGTCGCCTTGAGCCGAATCGGCCTCCCTAGGACTTGCGCTGAATCCAGATGCTGGGTCTGTCCTCTGAGCCAACCCTCTTCCACTTAGCACATCCTCTCTGGAGCCTGGGACCCTGCCCCCGTGGATCCGCGAGAGCCAGCTGTGTTTGCCATCCCCGGAGGTATCTCATTTTACAGCTGGGCAAACCACAGCAGGCAAAGTTCACGTCTTTGCAAAGTCACGCAGTTACAGAAATGTCTGGGCAGCAGGTGGCAAAATGGTGGTGTTATCAGAACCACATAGATAATCATGCCTCGCTGCTAATCATTCTCCATCTACTTCATAGTTTATCATTTACAAGGGGCTTCCACATCCATCACCTCGTTCGGCCCTCCCAACGCCCCGTGCGGGGTGATTTACTGCGGAAACGCTAGTGCCTCACACTTGGGGAGCACATTGCCCTTTCCAAAGCACTTCCATGCCCGTTGTCTCACTGGCTGTTCCTCACCAGCCTCGGCAGAGAGAAAGGGCAGGAATTATCAGAGAAAGAAGCCAAGGAACAGAGAGGGCACAGGCTGGCACAGATCCCACAGAGCACTGACCCATCCGGGCCTCAGACTGAGAGCGTGGCCCCTTCACACCTGACCTGCCCCCTGGCCCTGCACATGTTTCCTCTCACACCTCTCCTGAACACGTGACGTGTTTCCCCCGCTTCTGGGATGTTAGGCTAAAACTAGCAAACAGTACACGAAACTTGTGTGCAGCCAGGACCACTGCTTTCACTGAGCTGAGTCATTATGTCCTTCGGTCAAGGCCAAGGTCTAGGCACCACCATCACACCTGTGTGCACCTGCTGAGCGGTGCAAAGCCCTGGCACGTGCACTCGGGGCCTCCGGGGCAGGCAGGATGGTGGCGGTGGCCCGGGTCCAAGTCCAGGCTGAGCATTTCTCTGTCAAGCGGAGGTCGAGAGACCCGGCCACATGTGTGGGCTCCCTTCCTGCTGCCTTCTGCTCACCGGCAGACACTGAGGTTGCAGCTGGTCGTCCTAAGCCTGTCAGTCCACTTAAGGACTCCTGCCCAGGCCTGGCCTGGCCTGCAATTACCAGAGGGAAAGAAGAGACACAAACGCCACCCAGCCTCCTAGGCCATCTGCGTCACAGAGGGGGGATGCTCAGGCTGGGGACACAGCCAGCCACGTCGGGTGCGGTCTGTAGGTTCAAGGGGTGGGATGGGGGGTGGGAGACAAGGCCACAGGTGGAACTGCTGTATGGGCGGGGGGCACCCTACCCCTGGTGGGAGGCGCAGGGGGAGGGAGCTTTGGAGACAGAATCCCAGCATGGGTGGGAGACCGCAGGGAGTCACGTGCCGGACAGAGGCCGAGTGTGCCCATGGTTATTACTTCCAGGAGGCGGGAGAGGAGGAGGAAAGGAAGCAGGTGCTGCCCCTGGCTCAGTACTCTCTCTCCCATCCCTGTTTCGGGCTTGTGTTGTTCTGTCTTTGTGGGCACCATTCTCTCCTCCTTTTATGATTATGGGTTTGGTTGTGTCTTCTGTAAAGTTTACACCCTGAATGTTGTGTGAGGTGATGCATTGGGATGGTGGGTTCATGAAGCGGGAATGACTCTAGGAAAGGGAAGGTGAGATTGGAGCCAAAGTCTGGGAGGGGATTGTAGCCCCGTGGGTCTCAGGGAAGCAGTGGGGAACATTTGGGTGCAGGCATGAGGAAGGTCCAGTAAACCTGTCATTTACATTCACGACTTTGCAAAGTCTACAAGCTGAGTTTGACTTTTCACTTTTTTTTTTCTTTCTCTCAGCAAACTTCCCCACCTTGAATAGATTGTTCTTTCCAAGATGCACCCCTTAAGGGCTAAAGTCCTCGGTGATTATTTTAAAAAGCTGGCCGCTTGGCTTCCCGAGTTTGGAAGTGCTCCGGGAACTTCATTCTCAGGTAACATGGCAGAAAGGAAAAGATTCGGATTTAGTAGAGCTGGATTCAAGTCTTGGCCCTACTTTTTTTTAAATGAATAGACTAATTTTAGGGCGGTTTTAGTTTCACAGCAAAATTGGGCAGAAAGTACAGAAGTTTCCCTGTACCCTCTGTCCAGACACATATGCAGCTTCCCTAACGACATCCCACACCACAATGGTACATTTGTTGTAACTGATGAACCTACATTGATGTATTATCATGTTTACATTAGGATTCACTCTTGGTGTTGTACATTCTGTGGGTTTGGACAAATGTACAGTGACCTGTATCCGTCATTATAGTATCATACAGAATAGTTCCACTGCCCTAAAAATCCTGTGCTCCATCCCTCAACCACTGATCTTCTTACTGTCTCCATAGTTTTGCTTTTTCCAGGAAGTCATCTAGTTAGATTCGTCTGACTTTTTACGATTAGGTTGAACCATGTGAAACTGACATTGTGTATAGGTCGATATCGGCAATTTTGTATGGTTTAACGTGGTAGCCGTGGGATGCTGGGTGAGTCACTCAGCATCTCTGGTGCTCTCCTGCTTGTGTCCATGGTCTTACTGTGGACTCAAGCTTCTTCCACCATCCCTGTGTCCCTAATCAGTTCCCAAGTCTTGTAGTGTCTACCTCTGAAATCTCTAGAATTGAACTCGTTTTCTCTACCTTCCCGGTATTGCCTCGGTTCAGACCCTCATCCTATTATGCCTGGGCTCTCCTAACAGCCCCTGAGTTATTTCCACGACCTGGGCCTCCTATCATAAGCAGAGGTAATGTACAGAATCTAGGTGTAGATCTGGATAGATCCCCGACTGCCTTAGTTACTGTTCGGTGGCTTCCATTGCTGTGCCACCACCTATGAGACACGGCCTGGATGCCACGGAGGAGCCTTTCTGATCCGAACCCTCCTTACACCTCCAGCTCTGCTCCCCGACTTCCCCTCTGTAGACCTGGGCACTCAGGCCTCGCACTGCACCCTCCTTCCCCGCGGCTCAGTGCCTCTGTGCACATCCTGCTTTCCCTGGCTTAATGCTCTGTTCTCTCCCCAAACCGAGAAGAATCCTGTTCCTCACACAAGAGCCAGCTCCTCCCTCTTCGCCCTCAGCTTCCAGGTCGCTCAGCACTTTCTAGTGTCTGTTTACCTGACTTTGAGCCAGAGGTGGGGACTCTGCCTTGTTCATCTTTGCATCCCCAGTGCTGGCATCCAGTAAATGCTGGTGGAACGGACGAACAGGTCAATAGGTGAATCTGTGCGGCATGTGGACATCTGAGGAGAAAGGCCAGGAACTATTTCTTCCCACAGCAGAATTACAATACTTTGAAATTCCTTGTCTTCTCTTCTTAAAGCCCCAAACTGTGAAGTTTCAGACAAAAGTCTTGAGGTTTTATTTCAGGCAGGATTCTGAAAGACAGCAACAAAACGCTTTCAAGGACAAAGGGGTGTCATTTTAGATAAATTCTGGTCGGTGATCTGACTGCCTTGGGTCCCAGTGTGTCATTGCTCCCAGGGGAGGACGTGCATGCTTGAGTGTGTGTGTGTGTGTGTGTGTGTGTGTGTGTGTGTGTGTGTTGCGGGGGAGCGGCTGGCAGACAAGCAACCAAAGCTTCCTACAGGGCTCTTAAGAAGAAGCACTGTGTTTATACCACGATCCGTTTTCTATACAGAGTTTAGTGCCTCCATGAAGCCATTGCATATTCTAGTCAATCGAACCCAAAGCTGGCCGGAACGGAGACAAGAAATGCTGCATCAGATGGTCTGAATCTTCTGGTGACCATGAAGGTTTTGAATGCCCTACCCATGACTCATTAACTATAATTCTATTCTTGCAAAATACTGGGGGGCTATCTCTATTGACCTTTATGCCTACATCCTATCTCCTCTTGTTATTGAAACATTAAGGACTAGGGGTCACCAAATAGAACAAAAAGCTTCTTTGTACTTTTCCTTGGAGGTGACAGCTGTAGGCAAGTGTTCTGAATTAACTGGCCCCTTCTCAGCCCAGCACCCCCCGGAGTGGTTGGAGACAACACCCCTTTCTTGGGGTTCAGAGCGCCTCCAAGTTCTCTTGGGGTTGTAGCTGTTCTGCTCTTGCTGGCTGGACTGATCTGGGCCTGGGTGGACTCTGATCAAGAATGTTTGCCAGATAATGTTGAGTAGATGGATTTTAGGATGAAGATGGAGTCCAGAATCTTCCAGCTCACCAGGCTGTTCTCAGTGTGCCAGGCACAGGTGATGGGGGCAGCTCCAGCCCCACATCCAGAAGATGTAGACCTCGGGATGTAATCCCAACTTGTCATTAACCCAGGGGACAGGAAGATCGTTACTTTAATAGGCCACACTGTTTTCAGATCTTTGTAGGCTGTGCACAAACTTATTTTTGGAGGCTCCATCCTACAATATATAAAAATGTACCCGTATCCCACAATAAACACACACGTGTACATAGGCATGTCATTAAAGATTGAGTGGGAGCTTCCCTGGTGGCGCAGTGGTTGAGAGTCCGCCTGCCGATGCAGGGGACACAGGTTTGTGCCCCGGTCCGGGAAGATCCCGCATGCCGCGGAGTGGCTGGGCCCATGAGCCATGGCCGCTGAGCCTGCGCGTCCGGGCAACGGGAGAGGCCACAACAGTGAGAGGCCCACGTACCGCAAAAAAAAAAAAAAAAAAAAAGATTGAGTGGGTTGCAGTTGATTAGCTTGTCATTTTAAGCTTTGTAAACGTTTAATTAGGCACATTAATGTTTGCCTTTCTAGTTTTCTTCTCACGTTTTGGAACCAAAGTATCTTTTTCAGGTATAGCTGCGGGGCTCTTTTGTCTCCCGCCAAAGTATTTTTTTTAATAATTTAAGATTCGTTTGACTAGCCAGCATTTGAACCCAGGCAACCTAACCTGGCACATGAACACACTTTCTTTTTTTTTTTGGCCGCTCTGCGCGGCTTGCAGGGTCTTAGTTCCCCAACCAGGGATTGGACCTGGGGCCCCTTGCAGTGCAAGTGCAGAGTCCTAACCGCCGGACCACCAGGGAATTTCCCTGCCAAAGTATTTTAATGAAATATTTCCCAACGCAAGCATCTATGTGTGAGTCTTACCCTAGACTCAGCCCTGCGGAACTGCTCCCACTTTAATCAGCTGTGCTCTGGGCCTGCGGCACAGATGCCTTCTGAGGTCTCCCCCAACCACAACTCCAGAGAAGGCATTTACCTCTTTCATGTTAGATTCCCTGATTTTGGATCCCAGACCTTCCTCTTTCATAATATACTCCCTCATTTTGGCAAATCATGTCACATAGAAAATTCTAGAGAAAGGTACTCAGAAGCCTGGAAAGTAATTTCCCACTTTTTATTCTTAGGAGGGTCTTCTGCTCGCAACAATCCCCTTTACGAACACACACACACACACACACACACACACACACACACACACATACACACACACACACACACCCTCCTTTCCATCACACAAAAGTTTTGTTTTATAAAATTAATTATAGTTTTGATCTTGGATTCTATTTACATTTTCGTTAAAACAATCTAATTTGCCTCAAGGCAACGTAGATGACTTTGATTGACTACTGTAAGGCATATGCAACTAAGGGTAGAAAAGAAAGGCACCAAAATGAGTGTTGGGAACTGAATTATGTTCTCCCCCCAGAATCAGATGTTGAAGCCCTAACCCAAATGCAATGTGACTATTTGGAGACAAGGCCTTTAAAGGGGTAATTAGGGTTAAATGAAGTCATAAGGGTGGAGCCCTAATCCACCAGGACTGGTGTCCTGATAAAAAGAGTAAGAGATACCAGAGCTCACTCTCTGTGTGCATGCACAGAAGAAAGGCCAGGTGAGGACAGAGTGAGAAGATGGGTGTCTGCAAGCCAAGGGGAGAGGCCCCCAGAGAAACCAAACCTGCCGGCACCTTGATCTTGGCCTTCCAGCCTCTGGAACTGTGAGCAAGTAAATGTCTATTGTTTAAACCATCCTGTCTATGGTATTTGGTTATGGCGGCCCTAGCAGCCTAACACAATGAGTATTTTAAGGTTTTATCTTACTCTGTTGGTCATATGTGCTTAATAAATCTTTTCTTATCTGATCCTGGGAGAAGTTCATTGAAATAATAACAGTTTTTAAAGGGACCAAATAAGAGACCTATTTGAAAGGATGGTCAGGCCTTGCTGACTCAGCTGAGGCTGGCAAGTAGAACAGCTCGGAAGCAGCGTCCTCTGAACCCTGGCCTCCCATGTTGAGGCCACCTGGAGCTTTTCAGTCTGTAGATCTCACCTGTGTGCCCGGCGTACCAAGCAAGACTAAGCGTTCTTTGCACTGGCGGGTTTGCCTTTTGCCTTCTGCTCTGATGGAGTGATGTCGGAGCTTCCCCAGCTGTTTAATTCCCACGTGTCATTGGTTTGTCATTTGAAAGTTAAATCACAGACCTGGATGGCGGCCAGGTGTTGGGACTCCCCCCAACCCCCCACCCCCACCCTGCCCGCTTCTAACTTCCGATTTATACCTGTTTATTTACTGATAAACTGAAGTGCTCCTTGCTGCATTTCCCAAATAATCCAGCAAATCCTTGAGATTTATTTTAACGATTGATTAGAAAAGTCAATGTTGTACACAAAGGATTAAAAAAAGAAATATTTGGAATCTACTTAAGTATGTGTTATCTCAAAGGCAGTCTTGACTCCTCCAAATTGATAATGGCCACAGGCAGAAAGGGGTGGGAAACTCCTATGTATATATTGCATGGTCTATACAATGGGAAGGACGCTGGGCTGGCCCCCCAAAGACATTGATCTTAACCTGAATCTATCCACTGATGGATGCTGTGACCTCTATCAAGTTATTTAACCTCACCAGACCCCAGTGTGCTTATATTTTTTATTGTGGTAAAAAGCACATAACAGAAAACTTACCATCTTAACCATTAAAAAAAATGTTTGTAACCATTCTTTAAGTGTATAGTACAGAAGTGTTCATTACACGTGCCTCGTCGTGTAACAGCTCTCTAGAACTTCGCCATCTTACAAAACTGAAACTATACCCACTGAACAGCTCTCTATTCGCCTCCTCCACTGCCCCTGGCCACCACCATTCTTCTTTCAGTTTCTAAGAATTTGGTGATTTCTTTTTCATTATTAACAACACCCATCTACAAAAAAGGGAAACGTCATTCTAATTTTTCCCACCTCCCATCCTTGTTGTGGGGCTATGCTGAGACCCTAAGTCACTCTTCAAAGGCCAGGAATTATTTCAAACCAGAGCCAACTTCCTTGAGGTGGGTGAGGATAATCTTGATGTAAACTGACAGTTGGCTTAAAAAGTCTTAAGAGTCTGGTTATTTGGGGGATGTCCAGAATTCTGATCGCATATGTACCCCAACAATTTTCAGGAGAACTGGAAAAACTCATTGAAAGGGTATATTGGGGGGACATCTTTTCACATAAATACAGATACATGAATGTTGAGGACAAAGTTATTAACTGGCTTAGCTTCTCATCTTAGAGTTTCTTAATTCAGTCCTTAGTACGTTGTACTTGAATCTTTCTCATCTCTTACCTCGGTCAGCTGATTGCCAAGACTGATGCCTTCCCAGATGAAAGAAGAAAATCTACATCTTGGATTGCCAGGTCTTTTTATAGTTCATTCTTTAAATCCTTCCATTTCGTGTTTTGTAATAGATACAACATATTAGTACTTGGGTACAGGTAACTAATTTATACATAAATAAATACATATGTATTGGAGTGCATGTTTCTTCCCCCCTCTTTTTTTTTTCTTTTGTTTTTAAATTAATGACAGGCAGGAACAAAAAGTTTCAAAGGCCAATAAACTACTTCCAGTATCAGTCTGGGTTCTCCAGAGAAATAGAATCAATAGGAAATACACACACACACACACACACACACACACACACACACACACACACAGATATTTATTTTCTATTATATTTTAAGAAATTGGCTCATGCCGTTGGGGGAGGTGGCAAGTTGAAAATCTGTAGGGCAGGCTGACAACTCGGGCAGTATTTCTATGTTAACAGCCTTGAAACAGAATTTCTTCTTCTTCTCCGGGAAACCTCTGTTTCACTCTTAAGATCTTCAACTGATTGGATGAGGCCCACCCACCATATCGAGGGTAATCTTCTTTAAGTCAACCAATTATAGTTGTTAATCACATCAACAAGATACTGTCACAACTCCTAGATTAGTGTTTGATTATAAAATTGGGTACTATACAGCCTAGCCAAGTTGACGCATAAAACTCACCATCGTACCATCCTATTGCCAAGTTTCCTAACTGATGATCTGGCTTCAGTCTGTCCCTGCCCCAAGCCCCCTCCGTGCCATTTGCAGACTCAGCTCACTAAAGCATGTTTCTGGGCAGGTGTCTCTGCTGGACATCCGTCACCACTGATGAAGACCAAGTTCTTGGATTTGCATTAGCTGCCCGTTAGAGCCCAAGTGCCTCTCACCCACACCCCAATCTCTTTGTCAACCGAAACATCCTATTCAAGTTCAGTCCCACCCCCTACTGATCCTCAGCCCACCCAACCCCCCCACCCGGGCTTTTCTGACAGGGGGCCCCCTGGAGCAGGCCTCGGGGCACGTCTCCCTCCCCCTTCCAGCTCTGCCTATCAAAATCCCCCCTCTTCAATCAACCTGTCCAGTATCCAACTCATTATCTTACTCAAGATATGCTTCTTTTTCTGTATTTCTGGGGCTCTTTTAATGTATGCCTTCCCCTTGCAGGAGCTAGGAATCTCAAATAAAACTTTAATACATGGCAGACGGGGGGAAGATATTTCCAATGCCTACAACAGTCAAGGGAATAATTTCTAGAATATACAAAGAGATCCTTCAAACCAACCCAGAAGGACAAGGAAAACCAATAGAAAAATGGGCTGGAGATATCCCAAGGCAATACCCAGAAGGGGAAGCCCAGGTAGGCAATGAGTAGATGAATAAAGGCTCAAACTCACTGAGTCAAAGAGACGGAAATTAGAACAACGTTGAGACGCCACTTTGTAATGGACCAGATGGCAAAAATGAGAAGGGTAGGTAACCCCAGTTGTTAGGGTGTGAGTGATTTCAGGTCTTTCCGTGTCTTCATCCATCACTCTATTGACTGGGGAGTCACTACGTTCCTTAGCTGAGGTTTGCCTCTGAGCCCCATATCTGCAAATCCAACCCATTTTCAGACCTCTGTCCTTCAAAGTTCCATTGGTTTACCCAAGACCGCATGTCCAAGACAGAACTTGTACTGTGCTTCTCTAAACCTGATTCTTCTCCTGTTTCTTGTCCCAAAGGGCCACCTGCCATCCACTAGTTTGCCTAAATCATTCCTAACTTCCCCTCTCTGTCACCCCTTTCCCCATCTGTCACAAAGTCCCCTATATTTACCATTCGTGTATTTGACATCTGTCTCCCATGTTGCATCTTTTCCAAATGCTATCCTAGCTTAAGCTATTGTCATTCCTGCCCTGAATTATTCAAATTGTTGCTCGATGGTTCTCCTTCCCTACAATCTTGCTAATTTAATAAGGAGTGCTTTCTATTTGACAACCACTTGGACACAAGGGTGGATAAGATCCACTCCATGACCTCAAGGAACTTCCTCTTCTCTGGTGGGAGGGAAAGACAGATATGCAGAGAGAGAAAAAGTGTAGTTACTATGGCAGCAGGGGGAAGAGTACCCGATACTACAGCCCATCCTTCGTAAGCCAGGCACGTGATCTTCTTAAAATTCAGGTCTGATCCTATGCCCCTGGCTTAAAACTCTCCAGAAGCTCCCTGCTGCTTTTAGGATGATATCCTTGATATGGTGTAAACTCATGCATGGCTGTCTTGGCCTGCCTTTATAGTTCCTGTATGAATTCTCTGGCTGTATGAAATGACTCATATCCCACACACATAAACCATCCTCTCTTTTGCCACTTGATGGACCAACCTATAGCACCCACTATAAGTTGAGTGGTATTTGGGGTTGGTGAAAAATTAGTTACAGTTCTGATGAAGTTGCGTATTAACTATTTGCAGTTTCCCCCGTCACTCCCCTGCTCAAGGACGTACAGTGATAAACCAACAGACATTGGCTCATTAAATGCCAGCAGCGTGCAATGCATCATGCTTGACATCGTGGGGGGAGGCAGAGATGAGTCAACAAGCCCAACCACCTGCTTTCTCCCTACATCCCCAACTCCACAGCCACTGTCTCTTCGCTAAACACTCAGCTCTCCAAGTTTGAATACTGCTCCTTCCATGTCCAGCTCAAACATGTCGTGCTCCTTGAAAGGTTTTCTGTTTTCCCCAGTGGAACGTCAAAGTCTCCCCTTTGAGCTCCTTTTGCACGGTCTGCCTGCTTCTCCCGTGTGGCACTCGTCATTCCTGCCTTATGCCGTCTTTGCTTACGTACACCACAAATGCCTGTCGCGGCCCAGACTCTGATCTCCTTTAACACTGAGATGCTCTCTGATTTAGTTGTCTGGCACGGTCTGGGTACCCAACAAATGTGCTAAATTGGTGAGAAATAGTTCTTGTTTTCCAGGAGCTCACAATTCTCTATTCACTATGGAGTCGAGTCCAACATTTCTGGCAAAAATGTCAAAGCCTTCTAAAATCAGACCCCACCTTACCTGATCACCTGCTGCTGCTTCACCAGCACAGACCCTCGGTGTCAGCCAGCCTGGTCCTTCATCACACTTGAAATACGTCAGTTCATTTGTTTACTTCAATGGAGTTCATCAGGGTGAATACTGAAAATGTATGTTGAGAAACTACCGCATGCCAGACCCAGCTCTAGATAAAATGATGAGAAAATTAGACGTGGTTCCTGCCCTACTAGAATGTATAGAATGAGAAGGAAGCCAGGATTAAGCAAATAATAATTACGAATTGTGAAAAGCACTATGAAAGAAGCAAACATCGCTATAAGGGAACATAATAGAGGTTGCCCAGGCTGCTCCCCTCCCTGGGACATTGACTGAGCCCTCTCTGCCCCCCTGAATCCCACATCTCTTTCATCTCATTTATCCCCATGGTTCACTTCTGGGAAGTCTTCCCAGATCACTGCAGGCCCTGCCTGCCCCCCTGGCATTTATCACACGCGTAACCAAACCAGCACAACCGACACTTCTGCCAGCAAAGCTGCAATGAGACTTTACCTGTTGCAGGACTGCAGAGAGATCCCATCATCCAGGTGCTTCCACAGTTTCAGAACCAGGCTCATGGGCAAACAGTGCGATTTCTGGGATCTTCTGCACACTAGCTAACCATTAGAGAGAAAACTCCATGCGAGGCAGCCCAGCCCAGATGACTGCATAGCCCCCTACCCATCCCCCTAACCCGTCCTTACCTGACCTCAGCTTGACTCATCCCTGCCTGTGTATAGTCATGAATGATCTCTCTCTCCTCCCAGTCTCAGCCTCTTGCTGAAAAGTTATGTCCTGTTAACTTATATTTAACTCACTTATAATGATTTGAGCTCTCCTTGCCGATGCTGGGACATCTCCTTCAATTCCCAAAAGCCTAACAGACTCCCTCCACCTGGGGACAGACCTGTCAGTTGCGTCTGTTTTTCAAGGCAGTGGAAAGTTTTATATAATGACCGATAGGCTAGGCAACATGAATAAACAGTTGGGAGTCAGGGGTGAAGGGGTCAGGGGGGGATTAGTGTTTGGGATACTGTATCTTATATTTTATATGTATTATTTCTAATTCTTAAGCATTCCTGCAAGGTAATATGATTATGCCCATTTTTATAGATGAGAAAACTTAGGACATAATGTAGAGTTCTCAAAAAATTAAAATGAGAACTACCATAGGACGCAGCAATTCCACTCCTGGATATATATCTGAAAAAAAAACAAAAGCACTAATTTGAAAAGATACATGAACCCCAATGTTCATAGCAGCATTATCTATAGTTGCTAAGACATGGAAGCAACCTAAGTGTCCATCAACAGATAAATGAATAAAGAAAATGTGGTGCACGCGTGCGTGCGTGCGTGCGCGTGCACACACACACACACACACACACACAATGGAATACTGCTCAGCCATGAAAAAGAATGAAATTCTGCCATTTGCAACAACATGGGTGGATCTGGAGGCTATTCTGCTAAAGTGAAATAAGCCAGACAGACATAAACAAACATTGTATGATATCACTTACATGTGGAATCCAAAAAACAGAACAAACTAGGAAATACAACAAAAAAGAAGCAGACTCACAGATATAGAGAGCAAACTAGTGGTTACCAGTGGGGACAGGGAAGTGGGGAGGGGCAATAGAGGGGTCGGGGGTTGAGAGGTACAAACTATTCAGTATAAAACAAGCTGCAAGGATATATTGTAGAACACAGGAAATATAGCCAATATTTGATAATAACTATACATGGAGTTTAACGTTTAAAAATTGTGAATCACTGTATTGTACACCTGTAACTTGTGTAATATTGTCTATCAGCTGTAACTCAATGAAATGTTAGGACACAGACAAGAAAAATAACTTGGCTGAGAGGCAAGGAGGACAGTCCTGTTTTTAGGCAAGTGACTTTAATACACTGTGAGACATGTTAGAGTAGAAGTTTGCATAAAGTGATGGTTTTCTATTATAATCTGAGTTTGCATCGGAAACGCCTGGAGGGCTTGTTAAAGCACAGGTTGATGGGCCCCACCCCAAGAGTGTCTGATTCAGTAGGCCTGGGGCAGAGCCTCACAATTTGCATTTCTAGTAAGTTCCCTGCTGATACTGATGCTGCAGGTCCAGGGACCACACTATAAAAAGCACTGTTGTAAAACACGGTGTGAGCCCAGAGGGGAGAGAAACTTCCAGTGCATCTGGGGCAGTGAAAGGAACCGTACATAGGGAAAGTGGCATTTGGGTTGGGCATGGAAGCTTGTATAGAAGGTCTCCAGCTCACTCACAGGTGCTGAAGGGAAAGACTGAACACATGCTGTGTGCAGACTTCCAGATGCAAGGCAAGTTCAGGTGCGTGAGTAGCTCAGCCGGCACGTACAGTTGGGGATGGCTCTGCAGAGCTCTCCCTGGCATGGCAGGGCCTGGCAGGGGAGTTTGGGGCCAGATGCAAAGCCACACTAAAGAGTTTGGACTTCATCCCTTGGGTACCAAGCTTTTAATCAGAAGAGTAATGCAATTCTCTTTGCCTAATTTATTCTAATTGTTCATTCATTAAAGATAAAAAGGTATTAATCACTAACTGTTCCAAGAAATGCTAGGGATATAAAAATCTCACAGTCTCTAAAAGTAACAACAACAAGTGGTATCTTTCCAGCCCTTTACTACGGTGATAAGGGCCTCACAGGCATGACCTCCTTCACTTTGTGACAGAGGTCCCATTTTAGATATGAGGAAACTGAGATTTACTGAGGCAAAGGCTCACTTCTTGAAAGTAGTTGAGTAGGGATTTAGGTCTAAGTTAAAAGGATCGTTTTTGTGTGTTTTTTTGTTTGTTTGTTTGTTTTGCGGTACACGGGCTTCTCACTGTCGTGGTCTCTCCCGTTGCGGAGCACAGGCTCCGGACGTCAGGCTCAGCGGCCATGGCTCACGGGCCCAGCCGCTCCGCGGCATGTGGGATCCTCCCGGACTGGGACACGAACCTGCGTCCCCTGCATCGGCAGGCGGACTCTCAACCACTGCGCCACCAGGGAAGCCCCGTTTTTGTGTTTTAAATCTTGTTTTCCATGATAACATCCTTGAGTTCAAAGGCTGTATCTCTACTATCCCTTTCACCCTAAACCTGTCCCATCTAATATGCAGCATCCCTGCTGGGCTCGGTAAAAGTAGCCAGAGCTCGCCGGGCAATTCCTTTCCTCCAGCAGGTGCCCTGACCTCTGCATAAAGACGCAGGCGAGCAGGAGCTGTAGCTTGTTATCGGAAGGATCTGTGGTCTTCCTAGTGCAGGAATGTCATCCCGAGGGGACAAGTGGGATCTATCACTGTCAGACCGGAGGCCTTTTTTTATTCTTGCAAACTCAGGGCTTTTCAGATCTTTAAGGCTGATCAGATATAGAGCACTACAATAGCTGACTTAAATCTCAGCAAGTGGGGAGGAGAGGCAGAGAGAGGTACCGCGCAGAAAATAAAGTACGCTGACTCCTTTTGGGAAGATAAAACATAACTCTCGGCACACACGGCACAATAAAAGCCCTTGGAGAACAGAGAAGATCTTTGTCAGGAATTCCGTCTCATTTAGCACCATTGTTTCACTGTGTTCCTTTCAGAATGAAAGTGATTCATCTTGCTTTTGTTTTCGGTTGTCTTTTTTCTCCTCTCGCAGAAATTTCTGTCTTCCATTAGGAAGCAAGCACTTTTTCCTCTCCCCTCTCTGCACAAACAGGACTTTCATTCTCCACGTGTTTAGGCTCAGCTCACAGAATCCAATTCCGTGATTTTTCCCCCCATTTTGTCAAGTAGTGATTCAGACAATACAGCTGTGCAGTGTGTTGTAAAAATATTTTAATGATCTCATTCTTTGCAACTCAGTGTGTGTGTGTGTGTGTGTGATGTTTGTGTGTCAGGCCACAAATATCACCATCATTTATTCGCTCAGGAAATATGTGCACTCCTGGGGACGTGAAGTAGCTGCTACACGAGGTGGTCACCGCACGAAGTGTGTAGTTGAAGAGGAGGCGGCACAAAAAGGGGTTAATTATGGCGCAGAAGTTAAAGAATCGGGTGGCAAGATCAGAGATGTCCCAAGGGTAGATTTAGAGGCTCTGTTCCCTGCATTTGGACAAAGAAGGATACAGCTCATAATGGATATTTCTACTTCATTATGAATTTTATCAGAAGGATTTCTGTGAAGAACAGGCTGAAGTAGCATCCTATATTCTCAGAGGCGTTGTACCTGCTGGGCGCTACTCACTTTATCCCATCATCTCCTGTTGTCTTCAAGTAGCCTCCATAAGGTGTGAGGAACCGAGGTTCACACAAATTGGGTGATTTTTCCAAAAGCTGGACAGCTCCAGAGAAGCAGAGCCTGGTTTCAATCTCCGGTCTCGTGACAAGAAGGGAGATTGGCTGGGGTGTGGAGAGGGGGGCCTGGCTTGCGAGCCCAGTCCAGATCTTGCCAGCAGTCAGTGATCAACACTTCCCGTTCTTGAACTCTTTCTGGGGCTTTCTTCCCAGTCCTTGCCCCTTCCCAGACTCCCGCAGTGAACATGTGGACATCGGAAGGCTGCCTGGCCTAGGTGCTGCGCTAAACCAGCCTGGTGAGCTACGGGGCTCCTGCCTCCCGGGTGAGTGGCGTTGAGAGGCTGTTTGCTGCACGATTCTGAAGGATGGAGCGCTGAGAGGGTCCAAATCCCTGTGCTGGGGAGGGGTGGGGACACACCCCCAATCAGAGGAGACCGGGAAGCTCGTCTGGCTTTCTCTGCCCAAGCCTCTCGGGCTTACCACTTCCCAACCCCTGGTAGAGAGCAGAGCGAGCTATGTGTCCCAGCAATGGTGTCCTCGAAGCCACCAGGCTTCCAAGATTCAGTTGATCTTCCTTCTATTCCACTCCTGTACTCACCATACCTTCTCTATCACTGTTGCTGTCTTTCCCTCTACCAGCGGGTCCCACCCGGAGTGCACCCAGGTCTGGCATTGGCCCTGGGGATCTCAATCACTCCCAGGACTCTGATTATATACAGTATATTGTATTATAACATAATACCACATATGATATACTTGCACGCACACATATATTATCCAAAGCCGTGTGTGTTTGTATAAACAAATGCACATACATATATCATTCCAATACATGCATATATCATTCCAATGCATGCATATATCATTCCAATGCATCCATATATTATTCAAAGTCATGTGTCTGTATGAACATAGGTATACACCACACACACACACTCATGTTCAAACACACATACCTCTTGCCTTTTTATTTTCACCTCGGACCTCTTCCTTGAATTCCAGGCTCATGAATCCAACGGCCTACTCAAATTCTCCATGAGGAGGCCTAATAGAAAGCTGTCTTAACGTGGCTCCAGCCATGTTAACTACTGCACTTCTCCTCAAACATATCAAGCCCCACCGCAAACTTCTGTATTTCCTTAAGTGGTACCACCGTCATCTACACAGTTGCTCAGGCCAAGCATCTTGGGATTTGAGTTTTCTTCTTTTTGATTTCCCTCATGCCTTCCATCCAACCCATTAGTCAGCCCCCCCATCGGCTCTACGTCCCCCCAGAATGTCCAGAACGCAGCCACCTCTCACCATCGGCACGGCTGCAGCCCTGGTCTGAGCAAGCGCCTGCTGGACCCCCAGTTCCCATGCTCTCCTCCCATCAGCCACACTCCACACAACAGGGAAAAGGCCTGACACCTTGTCCTTCCCCTGGTTAACCCTCCAGTGGTTTCCCGCTTCCCTGAGAGTGAAATGTAAACTCCTCACCATGGTCCCCTAGGCCCCCCATCATCTGGTCCCTGCTTCTGTCTCCCAGTTCATCTCCCTCATTACCTACATCTGGGTACACGGACCATCAGAACATCAAGCCCGCTCCTTTCTTAAGGCCTTTGGGGTTTATCTTCCTCCTGCCTGGAGCACTTCCCTTGCTCGTGACAGGGCTGGCACATTTTCATCTTTCGGAGCTCAACTCTGTCACACCCTCCCTGAGACAACTTCCCTGACCAGCCTCTCCAGCTCCGCCCAGTTCTCTGTTCAATCTTCTTTGTCCCACTTGGGTGTTGCTGAAGTGATCTTTTCCACTTATTTTTATACCCATCAGTTCATTTTCCCCTATGTTTTCATTGAAGAGTTCTACAGTTTTAGCGCTTACATTGAGGTCTTTGATCCAGTTTGAGTTAATTTTTGTAGATGATGTAAGTAAGGTAAGGGTCCAACATCATTCTTTTGCTTGTGGCTATCCAGTTTTCCCAGCACCATGTGTTAAAAAGTATTGTTTCTCCATTGAATGGTCTTGGCACTCATGAAGAAAATCATTTGACCACTATCGAGGGTTTATTTCTGGGCTCTCTTTTTTTTTGTGATACGCGGGCCTCTCACTGTTGTGGCCTCTCCCGTTGCGGAGCACAGACTCCGGACGCGCAGGCTCAGCGGCCATGGCTCATGGGCCCAGCCGCTCCGTGGCATGTGGGATCTTCCCGGACCGGGGCACGAACCCAGGTCCCCTGCATCGGCAGGCGGACCCCCAACCATTGCGCCACCAGGGAAGCCCTGGGCTCTCTTTTGTATTCCATTGGTCCGTCTGTCTTTGTGCCCCATTCATCCTTTTTCACCACTAGAAGGTACGTTCCTCGAGGGCAGGTGCTCTGCCTGGCTTCCTGTAGCCCAGCCTCTGGCACAGAGAGGCTCAGTGAAGTTCCAATGACTCGTTGCCTGGGTTTATTTCTGCTCTTCCTTCCGCAGCCCTGATGGACTTCCCTGCATGGCACCTGCTTGGCCTGTGACAGACATGCCACCTCCATGGTGCAGCCAGACAGACATGCTCCTCTTCCTTCGACTTTGGGTCAAAACTGATCTCCCTGTCTGCTGGGTCAATTTCACCTTGCCGTGTGCCATTCTGATTCTGTTTATAACTTGTGGTTGTGTAACCAGCCTCTTCTCAGTCTGCAGCTCCCTACTTCCAGATGTCAACCCCGGGCATGTGATCTTCTTGGAGCCACGCCCATCAGACCCTCAGGAACCGCAGCGGCGGCACACTCACCTGCCTTCCGGGGGCTGCCCTGCTCAACTGGAACCCCTGCATCTCAGATGTATTGGAAAACAAAGGAAAGCCAAGCCACGCTCTCTTCCAGCCTCACCCAAGTCACAGCTAACGATGTGACTTGTGTTTTGCTTTTGTTTCCAGTCTCATAAATAAAGCCTCAGTAATGGCAGAGAGGGAAACCAGAGGACAGGAACACAGCATTACCTCATCTCATTACTACACGGATGCCTTTTCAAGGCCAACAAACTCAATTAGCTCGTTGGCAATAGCTGTACCAGCAGCGGGCTCTTGCAGCCGAGTTTATCGTTCTGAAGAAGGACACAGAAAGCAAATGACGGTGCGGTTCGCTGTCAGAGCCGCCCGCAAACTCACCCAAAGTTGTGGCTCAATACCCAAGACGGCTCCCTTTCAACAGTTTTGAACTGTTCCCTAGAGTTCAGTCTTTTGCTATATTTAAATCTGGAGAAACCCAACGCTATCTGTGAAGTGTGTCCTAGTTATGTGTTACATCACCCATTCTTGAGCAACTTTGTCTTTTTTTTTTTTTTCCTGTGAATAATCAAGGCTTAGAAGCACTGAGACCTAGAGGAATTAGAAAAGTTACCAGCGGACACTTAGCAAGTGGCCTTGTCTCAGTCACCACCTATTTATTCATCGTTCTTGAACATATCAAATAATCAGCCATCATTTTGGGTACGTTAGAGAAGACAGAAAATTCTCATTCAGAATAAGTGGGGATGGAGGGCAGTCAGGGTTACTGATACGTCAAAATAATGTAATATGTCAACCACAGGTGTCATGAGAACGAGGAATGTTTTAGTTGAACAGTCCGGAGAATTTTACTTGCCCAGCCCTGTTATTTTACGGTTGAGAAAATCAAGAGATGAGAAGTTTATGTTCTATAGGTCACCTGGCTGGTCAGCAGAATGCAGAGTCACTATCAATCAACCACAGCCCTGTGCTGACCTAAGGGACAGTCCTGCAGGGTCTCTTTGGGAGGGATTTATGGTCCAGAGACTAAGAGGACTTCAAAGCAGCACATGGGGCCTGCAGGTGCTTTCAAGGTGATGTTGCTTTTGTCTGTAAACTAAACAAGCCCTTCACAACGTTGGCACTTTTAATATTGAGCTCTTTGTGTATAGTGCTAAGTCTCAGTGACACTATCAAACATCAAAACAGTCTAATTGCATAGAAAAGAAATGTATGGTTACCAAAGGGGGAAGGGGGGGTGTTGGGGGGGAGGGATAAATTAGGAGTTTGGGATTAGCAGATGCAAACTGTTATAGAGAGAATGGATAAACAACAAGGTCCTACTGTAGAGCACAGGGGACTATATTCAATATCCCGTAACAAACCGTAATGGAAAAGAATATGCGAAAGAACGTGTACGTGTATATATATACATCACTGAAGCACTTCGCTGTATACCAGAAACCAACACAACGCTGTATAGCAACCAGACTTCAATAAAAAATTAAAAACAAAAAAAACCTGTCCAATTGAAGGTATTCAAATTCCGTGGCTGGAAGGTTAAATCGTACTTCTCTCAAAGCAACCTCTCCTTCCCATCTTTAGCCCTAAGATTGCTTTGCCATCCCTCCTCTTTTAGAAACAAGAGGAAGCCATGCACAGAGGTCCCACATCTTGCCTACCGACAACTGCTTCTCTGTCGAACTCATTTAGGACACACGGGGATTCAGTGCTGTGTTCTAAATGGCTCATAAATCATGCATTTCCTTAAGAAGGATTTTAAACAGGCCTGATGTGCTGGGTAGCATTCTCCTCCTCCCCTCGGGCAGACTAGCAAGTACTGTGTGTCTTACACATCTTTCATCTATTTACAGCTCCGAGAAGCCAGCGGCATGGGGGTGCTGGTGACATGTGATTCCTATGGAGAAATGGCCCCAATCCACAGAGGCTCTCTCTGGGCCTTCATAATGTAGGCGCGTCGTGGAACACACTTTGGTGAAGCTGTCCTTGACGGTTCAATGGACAAACGGAAACCAAAAATGGTCATGATGCTTTTCCAGCCGTGGAACTCTTAATAGGCTACTTGGATTTACCAGGGCTCAGATGCGTGTTGTTGTTTTCCCTCTGTCTCCTCATCTTTCTGTTTATCTTCACGACGAGGCCACGTATGTTACCGAGAAATATAGTAACTTTGGTGGCAGGCGTGGGCTGACATCCCAGGCCCATATCTTGCAGGTAAGGGACCTCACACACATTACATGACGGCTCTGACTCTCGTAGATGAAGGATAACAACAGGGTGGAGAGAGGATTGAATAAGATAATAGAGCGAGAGTCCCTGGGCCAGTGCGTAATAGATTATAGACGTTCTTCTTTCTTTATTCCATAAACATTCTTTGAGCACCTACTCTGCCAGCTCCACTTCTAGACAGCACCAAATAAAACAGGTGAAACCCTGCTTTCCTGGAACTAATGTTCTAAAGCAGGAGACAATGACAAACGAATAAGTACTATATATAGAATGTCACGGTGATAGCGGCCGGGGGAGAGATACCGCAGGGCAGGGGAAGGGGGTATGTTGTGGGGGAAAAGGTGTTTGACATTTTTGATGTACCATCAAGGAAGGCTGCATGGAGAGGGCGGCGTTTGAGTAAAGACCTTAAGAGGTGATGGAAGGATATTGGAGAAAGAGTGTCCCTGGCAGGCGCAGAGGACAAAACACAGTGACGATTGCTACATAAAGAAGAGCTGTGCCCGCCCCGCTGTGGGTGGAGTGAAGTGACAAGATAAGCACAGCTCTTTGCACCAACGATGACCCTCCCTTTCTTCCTGCCTGGCTTAATCTAAGCCACACTCAGTATCACGGGAACCACAGGCCACACGTCTTTTGCCAGTTGGCAAGAAGGACAAGGAAGCCAGGTCGTTGACATCAGGAATATTTAAAGGTCTCTGCCAATGACTACAACATAGCATTAGGGGTTATATCAGTGTCCCCAGCGCCTAGCACATTGTAGGTGCTCATTAAATGCCTCATGGATGAATGGAGGGGTGGACAAGAATTCCAAGATGGCAGCAGTAGGCAGAGGTAAGCAGCTGGACACTAATCTAAAAAAAACCCTTCTGTGCAGAACTCAGCCGGGGAGATAGAATCTAGCAGAGTTGGGGGAATAAGGCCTATTTCGGGATGTCTGGAGAATCGAAAAAGAGAGCAAGAAGTGGTCTCAGGCACAGTAAAATAAGACAGGACACTTAATACTGAAGCTGAAGTTCAAAGACAAAATGGTACCAGTAGACAGTGGAGTCGATGCTACATTGAAAGGCATCAAGCAGTCCTTCCTAGACAAAGCCCTGTGCCCAAGTCTTTCCTGTGTGCATCTGACACTGTCTTAGTCTTATACAAGGGCCTTTGTCTTGACAGGTCAACTAGAAGGACCATACATTTTTTTTCTCGAAAGCTGAAGTAACTCAGCTGAACTGGCTGCCCATCACAGACCCTTGACTCATGGCGTTGAGGGCAGAACCTTCTGGTTTGTCCTTGTCATTGTTGAGCCCTATTGGACATACACTCTGTCTCTTAAGGAGAACTTCATGTCCAATGACACAGTGGTCTTACTTTGTTTATAAGTCCAAGGCCTCGCTCTAGGAGATGATCTTGTCTTGGTCCCCAAAGCTGAGGCATTGCCACTTCTGTAAACTACTGGCTGCAGCCAGAATCGCCTCCCATGAATCACAGCCGAGCTAAGGGGTCCTAGTCAGCAAGCTCCCATCCAATGCACAGAAGTGGATTTAAGTCATTAACTGCTGGAGCGGGTTTTTTAGGTAGAAAGGCTATTGGTGGTGCGCCGCCAGAGGAAGACATAGAGGAAACAGGAAGAAGAGAAGGGTTATAACAGCGGCAAGCAGGAGTTGGGTGTGATGAAGAGTAGCTGTGATAGGCTGTCTCATGCCAAGGAATCCTGCCTGGGAGCTAAGCCAATGCTCTCGAGCTAAGCTGTCTTTCTGTGACCCACTTCTGTGTCTTTGACCTTGCACGACAGACCCATCGTATGTCCGTGTTCTCACTTTGATTCAGGTCTCATAAGACCCACCTTTGGATTCTGGCCCTGCCACTAACTGGGCTCTTTGCTGTCTACCCATCCCTGTCTTACCAATTATTCTCAGACTTGGGCTTTATAATGAAGTACTCACATTCCTGCTCCATCCTTTGTGTTGCCTGTTTATCTCTTACATCCGACCTAGCTCACCATCTCTCTGGTCTGGCCCTGGGCTGCACCCTCTGACTCTGCCCCTAGCAGGTGCCCAGGAAAATCTCACATCAAGGAGTTGGCGCCTTGGATGAGCTTTGGGGCCGGGATCCAGCCCGGGCAGTCTCTCATCTTTCCCTCTCAACGTCGCCCCCGCTTCTGCAACCTGAAGCCTGTCTTCTGATATCCTCCTGCATCCCACTGTTTTCCCATGTGTTCTTTCCTGCTAACCTGTTTTCCAGCACATCACAACATCACTTACTGAGAATTTCCACTTCTGCCACTCTGTGGCACGTGGCCTAATGCCTTGATCTGCCTGACCCTGCAGAATTGCAGCATTTCCCAAGTCAGCAGCTGCTTCTTCCAAAGGATTACCCTGGACTTTCCCTGCCAGGGTGGATTATACCTGCAACAAGAGTTATGAACTTGTAAATGCTCTGCGTAGGGGTTGTGCCTGAAACTGTTTTTAGGTAGCAAGAATGTGCTTGATTCGTGGAAAGACATTTTCTATTTGAGAAAAAAAATGAAATCCCTTTTCTGCACTCCAGTAAATAAAAGGACTCTACTATTTAAAAACACTAGGAAAAACTAGCTCTTGGGAGAAAAATAATACTTTCAAGTCATGGTGAAACAAAGGCACACAGAGGGCAATGCTATGAATATAAGATACTCTTTTTAAAAATTTTTTCAGGGAATAAGATATCCTAGAGAGTCTAAGTGATAGGAAGTCTATTAGTACTTTTCTTGAGGCAAAAAACATTTTTAGATCCTACACTCTCTTTATACATCTTTGGGGTATTTAAAGAGATGGCCTTAAACAGGCACTCAAATGTCTACAGAACTCCTCTTTAAGCGTCCCCAGTGCTCTTTAAAGAAGGTCTGTTATTGGCCAGGAGCCTAGTGCTGGGACTGCTGCTTGCATGGTGAAGTGGGTGGGCGGGAGGTGTTTGAACTATCCATGAGCAGCCATTGACATGGGAACTCCAACATCTTTGTATGTGAGTAGACAGAGACAATCACATGTAACGCAAAATACACACATTCTAGGTACTATTTGCCATCTAGCCTAGATATTTCAGGACAATCTCATGTCCAGTTATATTTCTTCATATACTTTCACTCCCTTGGAAATACTGTCTTTCCCCTGGAGATAACTGACTGAATGAATCTAGTCTACCAAGCTAATAACTGAGCAAGCTGAGATTTTCCAGTTACAAGTGTAATGATACCTTCCATCCTCAGTACATATGAATGAGGAAAGGGGCCATGCCTGTTCTTTACTTACATGCATGTGTTTACATGCCTAATGTTTTTCTATCATGTAATCTTTAAATGAAAGGTAATTAATTATATATATACACATATATACACATACACATACACATACACATACACATACACATATGTGTATATGTATATATATAGCTATCTATCTATGTAAAATTTCAAGTTTTTTCTTTTGTAAGACTTTGCATCATTTAGGAATGCTTTTGACTACATGTAACATAAAATCAGACTAACAGCAGCCTGAGCAAGAAAATCATTACATTTTTCATATAACACAAATTTTGGGAAGGTGCTTCCAGGGTGTGTTCATTGGCTCAGTGATGTGAGGGTGCTGGGCTGGTATCTCTGGAGTCACTTGGCTTTTCCTCATGTTCACAAGATGGCTGCTGTGGCTCCAGGCATCAAGACCACACACAGGAATCTTAAGTAAGAAGAAAGTGTCAAAAGCAAAAATGAATTTCCCTCAGCAGATTCCTTTTCTACTTTTCTTCCTCCTTCTAAATCAGACTGTCTACCAGAGACTTTTCACATAAGTAAATTTACATGTAAGAAGAAATATATTGTAAGACACTATGTTTGTCTGTGTTTTGGGTTTTGTTCCTCTGTGCATGGTATGTTTATTTCCTTGTCAGTGTCTGGGACCAGACTCTGTGCTCTCTGAGGCAAGGGTTTTGTTGGTCACATCTCTTTGTCCTCCCACTACCAGGCTTGGAACACCAGAGATGTTTGGTGTTTGCTAATGACTTGCATATGACGACTTTCAGTTTTCCCTTTGCTCTTGAACTACTCACACCTTTGGGAATCTGAGGAGCTGGGGATCAGACTACTTCAGGGTTTTAGCCATTGCTTACACCAGTGACTGAGACAGGAACAGAGTGATGGCAGAATGATCATACCTGATTATGTTGGGTTGGTATCAACATCCTCAACCCCCATCACAGGAGAACCTAAGTGTGCTCGGTCGGTTCTATGTCTGTGTGTTAGATTTTTTCCTCTGCTTTCCACTCCCATGACACTTGGTACATTGCTCTGTATAACTCTTTCATATTGAAAAAATAAGTATCTAAGTGTATATCCTTTCTCCTTACTTGAGAATTTAGAATCCTCAAGGTCAAAGGACATTTCTTAGTTATATTTTTCCCAGCATCTTCCACACTGCCTGGCAGGATAGTATTTATTTATTTAAGGCTGAGAAAATTGAATGAAAGAAAATTTTCTTGTACTGACATAATACATCTTTCAAATCTCCCGACATGAGTGGCCACTTATATGAAAATGACCCACTGTGCCTTCAGGGCAGTAAACAACACTATTAAATTTATTAAGCATATATTTATTGAGCATCTATCAAGTGCAATAACTCTATCACGTGCAAATACAGCAGAGGGAGTGGTTTGAATATGAATTTACTGCTTTGAGCTCAGGCATTGACTAATACTCTTAATTATAAGAATACAGATACTTTTTAATTTAAAGTTGACTTTAAGGATTAGTGAGATGTTAAGTGGATGTCTACCAAATAGTGATCTTCCTGTAATTAGGCATATATCCAAGTAGATGTGGATGACCGCCCGGATACAGGATGGAAATGAATGCCAGTTTCTGGAAGTTCCATGATTATAAGGCACAAGGTATGATTCTTTAGCTATACTCTACAGGGCCTAAACTCACCCTACCTTGTTCAACCGTTGGTAAAGACTTTGACCATCAGCAATGACTTGAAACATCAAGAGGTTGTGCCAGTGTTCGTGGCGTAGTATGAAGCCTAAGAATGCTCTAATTCTGAAAAACACCCTAGGCACTCATCATGATGAGTTTCTGGAGGAGGTGTCCTCTCTAGGGCAAAGCGAAGTGACTAACATTAGCCTGGCATGGAGCCTGGACCCCCCCCCCCCACCCCGCAAACAGAGCTCTGCTAAGCTCTGTTGGACCACAGGAAAAAGCATTTATCCTAAATTCTTAAGACACATATGTCTTTAGATCAGAGTCCCTCTCCCTACACCAGCCAGTCCCAATGGAGAATCAATCAGAGGACGGTCATGAAGTTTGCTGGTGCCTTTTCTCCCCTTTCCCTCCCCTGGATGCCACGTAGGAGAAAAACAGGGCATGGAGGACCACCCGGGCTTGCTCTCAACTGAACCCTCTTACATGGAATGGGGAGAAGAGAGGTAAGCCTTACTTGCTAGGCTTCCAGTTTCTGGAGCATAGATAGAAGAGCTTTGGCAAAGGAGATGCCAGAGAGAGAAAGTCACAGCCATGTGAAAGAATTTTTAATGATCATCAGCGAATGTGGCTAATCAATGCCTTGGAAGGTAATTCATCTAGAATCTCTTCTCCACCCCTGGATGGGGAGCGGGTGGGAAAGAGACACTGGCTGGTCACATCTGATGACACGGAATATAGTCGGAATAAAGGTAAACTTCTCCACTTAAGCTCCCGAAACAGTTGCATGAATATCAACAAATAGGGACCTCAGCTCTGACTTGAGGGTTTTGGCTAGCTCACCAAGGTTATCATTCTGGTGTTTCTGTCGTATTAGACCCTCTTTATTCTGCACGGGTCAGACCACTCCAGATTTGAATGCTGTTTTTTTAAAGGAACATGGCAGCCTACAGATTGTTTAGAGGAAATTAATAAATGCCATAGGAAATTGAGTTAGAAAGTGCCTATTTTTTTAAATTGCTAATATTCTAGGATTTCAAGGTGCTGAACATCTAATCTCAAGGGATTCGAGGTGGTTGACTTCCTATCGTGTGCGCTGTGGTGGATGCTACGGAGGCGTTATCCGACTTGATCATCGTGGCCTCCGTCCCTATTTTACAGGTAAGTACACCCGGGCTGCAAGAGGCTGGCTGATTTTCCTGCGGCCGCACAGCTGGTGAGCAGGAAACTAGGATTTGTACCTTCGTCCTGCCCAACTCAGAGTACATGCTGTCCTACTACATGAAGCATTTAACGTTCTGAGATGCTGAGATTCTGTGCTTCGGTGATCCCGTGACAATGATTCTAAGGTTGCCGCGTTTGAAGACTCCGCAGGACGGCTGGGGAAGAATGGGGAGGGTGGGGAGGGCCAGAGGGAGTGTGAGGTGGTAGGAAGAACAGCCACGTCACAAAGGTGATCATTCATTTGGTTTCCCCCCCAAACAAAACATTCCTGTTTATTTCTCTGCGTTCCTACCAGGCAGGCATGTGACCTGAGAACAATTCCTTTATGAGGCAGAGTTTTTCTCATTTCCTGGCTCCTAATCTAATAGAAATGTCTAAACTAGTTGGCTGGCTCTGCCAGAGAGAGGAAAAAAAAAAAAAAATCTAGGATCAATCACTCCATTTGAAGCTGCATCTGCAGAAAAGATGTCAGGAAGGGGCAGGGAGGGGCCAAAGCTCTGTTTACCACTGTGCTCCTCCTAGCAACTTCTGGCCCGTCTCTGGGTCTCTCGTACCCTGACGAAGTTGCTGGCAGGGCCTCCCAGAGCAGAGTTCAGCCAGGGTGCTGTGCCCCAGCCAGTCTTCCAGCAGATTCTCCCTCTTTACAACCTGGTTAAGTGCCTCCTTTGCCTGTCGTCAACCAGAGGATTATGCCTTGACCAGTTTCCAGGCTGCGTCTCTGAAACTCTCCTCATTAAAGGCATTAAAAAATATATATCCTAGTGGAGAGTTTCCAGGAGTTTTTTTTTGAAACTCTAGTTATCCCCATGGGACAATCAGTGCAACTTTATCCCCAGTTGGAGTCCATCCGGCATGAGGACAGAGTCCGTGAAACACCCTTGCAAAGCAGTTAGTTTACATTTGTCACAAAAGGGACTGCTGTCGTGGTTCAGCTCTTCCGTGGGTGGGAGAGAGCCTCACCCTGGTCCTAACCTCAAGTGACTGATACCTGGGCACCTAACAAACATGCTGGATCCCAGGAGGCAGATACACTCAACGAAGAGCCTACACTGTCCTTAGATGTTTAAGATTATCACATGAAGTTATTACACAAACTCTAATCAGATTTCACTATTTTCACACTAATGTCCTTTTTCTGTCCCAGGATCCAATTCAAGATTGCACTTGTTTTGTTTTGTTAATTTCATTTAGTCCCCCCCCCCCCCCCAGCTTTACTGAGGTATAATTGGTTACATAAGATGTTACCATTAGGGGAAACTGGCTGAAAGGTTTACAGAAGCTCTTGCTGAGGGCTGGGATTGGGGTGTGGATGGGAGGATAGACTGTAAAGGGGCAAGAGGGAACTTTCTGGAGCGATAGGAATGTTAGACATTTTTATTGGGGTGGTGATTACGTAGATGTATAAATTTGTCAAGACATCAAACTGTAGACTTAAAATAAGTACATTTAATTGTGTGTGAATTCTGCCTCAAGATAGTTGATATTTGAAACATTTTTTTATCAAAATATAAGATCATGTCATCCCCATACATAAAAATCCACCAATGGCTTCTCATTACACATTAAATAAAATCCAAGCTCCTAACTTGGAAAAAAATTGAAATAAATAAAAATGCCTCTAATGAGAGGTTGGATAAGGTCCTTAAGATACGAAAAGCTAGGGCTTCCCTGGTAGCGCAGTGGTTAAGAATCCACCTGCCAATGCAGGGGACACGGGTTTGAGCCCTGGTCCGGGAAGATCCCACATGCCACGGAGCAACTAAGTCGGTGCGCCACGACTACTGAGCCTGTGCTCTAGAGCCTGCGAGCCACAACTACTGAAGCCAGCACGCCTAGAGCCCGTGCACCACAACGAAGAGTAGCCCCCGCTCACAGCAACTAGAGAAAGCCCATGCGCAGCAACAAAGACCCAACTCAGCCATTAATTAATTAATTAATTTTAAAAAGATACAAAGCTCTTATTAACCAATAAGAAAATGGGCTTAGCTCATTAATGGGCGATTTATAAGGAAATAAAAAATGGGTAATGACATTCAAAAAGAAGTTTAACCCTATTAATAGTAGAATAAATATAATTTGAAACAAACAAAAAGATGATCACATGAAATGGTTTGTCTGAGGCTTGAAGCAAACAGTAAGGTTTCCTTACCATCCCTCATTTCAGGAGCCCTCCAAGTCTCTTTCTCTTAGGGTCTTCTTTTTCTTGCTTCCTAGACAGTATCTCCAGTGAAGTGAGATGTCAAAGAAAAATTGTGTTTAAATAGATGTTACTGTGTTGCTCAGACTTTTTGCAGAGATGACAGAGGCCAAGAACAGCATGAGAGTTGCCGAGTACATGAACATTCTTAATTAAGATGCATGGTCTCACACCAGGCACAGGACGTGCTAAGAGATGGTGAGCCTGCTTCAGCCAGCAGTGGTCCCACGACACAGGCTATCTATATAGAATTTGGTTAAGGACGATTGCTTGGTAGAGTCATCAGTGTGTTCTGCCTCCTCTCCCCATGGGGGGGCCTCAGATCAGAAGGGCTGGGAGAGCATCACGTGAGGGTATTCCATGTGACCCTGGAGTCGGGGTCGTTAGGAGCTAGGTGCCTGAGCCAGTTGTGCCTGAGGGGCTGTGGAGTGGGTCTTGAACTCTCACTGCCTGGCCCCACGGCCAAGACGGGACTATACTGGAAAGGCCAGAGTAGGAAGGGCAAAAGCTAGGGCGGTCTCTGTGTGCCGGACGTAGAGTTGCTAACGGGACCCTTCCCAACCAGGACAAGGTGACCCCAACAGAGTGTGGACTTCAGGCTCGGAGTGAAGGGCAAAGATGTGAGTAACCAGAGGAAGGAAGAATTGTCCACGTAAGGGAAATGCAGACTAGAGGGATTCCTGGCGATGGGGGAAGTGTCTCCAAAGAACACTCAAAAGTCCCCAAGAAAAAGAGAATTGCTACACCCAGAAGATCCCATGACAGTCACAATGGTATCAGTCAAGAAAGAAGTCTCCTGCCCCTTGCCTCTCCTCCCTAATTTCTTTCCAGCCCTGCAGAGACCCAAATACATCCAGAAAGTGATGGAGTGAAAACGAAGGGAGAAGGTAAAGATCCACTGCTCCTCTGCCCAACTGCCCAGGGAAGGGCTGATCTGGGCGAAGGAAAAACAAAATAAGGGAATGATAGTTTAGTGTTTGGATATGACTATAGACTAGATTTTTAAAAATCCCTAGAAAATGACACTCTTTATTATTATATCTTTTTTTTTTTTTGCCTGAAAATGACTGAGGGATGTTTTATTATCCTAGACTGAGCTGAAAAGCTGAAGAACCCAACTGAAATTTCATGTAGCATAAATGGAGACAGAGGACAAAACAGGGAGTCTAAATTTGAAGTTCAGTGGTCGATAGACTATGCTGTTCCTGTCTACATCCAAGCCTAGTTTAATTATTAAACCTATTACATAGAATTCTCCTAAAAGGTAGGAGACTTTGGAACAAAAAAATAAGTGCATCGTCCATCAAAAAGCTACATTCATCATCTAATCAGGACATGAGACATGCCGTTTTTATATATGAGGAAAACTGCTAGCGCAAGCTCACGCCTCCCTCCCGCTTCCTGAGTCATTACAGGGATGAAATATTCGAACTGAACATTTAGGCCACCTTAGTCAGGATCTCACAATGTCCCTATTGTACTCTTATAATGCCAAATACCACTGGAAATGTTCTGTTCCGGGTGCTACATTCAATAACTTGTCATTGATTCCTCTAAGAAATATAATAAGGTTTTACGTGGAGAGGAGCTTATTAAAGCATGGGTGTATGCAAAAATACACCACAGCCATAGTATTTCTCCACCTAGTCCAGAAATTTCTAGAGAAATTTAGTCTTTCTAATCTAATAAGAAATGCAGAATTCACCCCGTTGGTTGAAAGAAGCCACTTTTTCATGTCAAGGGATTTTATGATTCCTGCGTGTCATTATACAAATTGCAGAGGGCTACTCCTATAGCTCACCTACCAAACCCTATCCTGCAATAGGTGAGGTTTGTCTTACCTTTTCTTCCCTTGCATACAGAGCTGGCCACTGAGTACTTATAATAGCTCCATCTGCCATGTTTCTCCCCTCTCTGGCCAGCCACTTCCCACTCTTTTCCTTCCTCTATGTGGTGACTTTAAAATATGTTTTCAAATCTGTTGACACTCCATCCATCAAGTCCAATTCCCTTCCTCTTGAATATGAGCTGGTCTTAGTGACTGACTTCTCACAAATAGAATTTGGCAGAAGTGATGATGTATGACATCCAGGGCTAGGTCATAAGAGGCAAGACAGCATCAGTCTGGGCTCTCTCTTGGGACACTTGCTCTTGGAATCCAGCTACAGGTTTGACCTCAGGCCACATGGAAAAACCTCATGTAGCTGTTTGGGTCAATAGGATGGCTGAGCCCCTGTTCACAGCCAGCGTCACCTACCAGGCACGTGAATGAGGAAGCCTTCAATGTGACTCCAGCCCCAGTCATGGTCTGACTGCAACCATGTGAGAGACTCTGAGTGAGAACCACTCAACTAAACACAGTACCATGTGAGACAATGTGTGATTGCCGCTTTACGCCACCAAGTGTAGGGTGGTTTGTGACACAGCTTTTGATAATCAGAACACTGTCAAGATGTACTACTTGGGAACCTTTAAAAATGTACTCTTGGGGGCTTCCCTGGTGGCGCAGTGGTTGAGAGTCCGCCTGCCGATGCAGGGGACACGGGTTCGTCCCCCGGTCCGGGAAGATCCCACATGCCGCGGAGCGGCTGGGCCCGTGAGCCATGGCCACTGAGCCTGCACGTCCGGAGTCTGTTGCTCCGCAATGGGAGAGGCCACAACAGTGAGAGGCCCGCGTACCGCAAAAAAAAAAAAAAAAAGAAAAGTACTCTTGGAAACACTGTTTCCAGTCTGGGAATATACCCTATGATTTAGAATACAAATTATGGAAATAACGTTTATGCATAGAGAGTTTCCTTTTAGGAAGAACCATTTCCCTATTATTGAACACTTGCACTATACAACTCTTTCAAAGCCACACAATGAAATATTAGGAAGCTAGAAAAATTTCTAGCAAGACTGACAAAAATTAAAAAAGAGAAGGCACCAATCTCCAATATGAAGAATGTGATATACTAAGATCACTACATATTCTGGTATATCGCTAAAGATTCTGGGGCCATTAACAAGTTATAAGGAAATACTACAAAGCTTTCATTTAAGCTCATAAATTAAACAACTTAGAAGAAATCGACCAATTCCTCAAAAGCTGTATACTACCAAAACTCAACCAAGACGAAGCAGATAATCTCAATAGCCCTCTAACGGTTAAAAAATTGAACTTGCAGTGAAAAAGATCCCCCCAATTAAACCACAATGAGATATCACTACATATCTATCAGAATGACCAAAATAAAAAAGAGTGACAACGCTCAATGCTAGTGAGACTATGGAGTAACTGAATCCGTCATTGTTGGTGAGAGTGTAGAATGGTACGGCCACGCTGGAAGATAGTTCGGCAGCTTCTAATAAACTTAAACGTGCAAGTGTTACACGATCCTGCCACTGTGCTCTCGGCATTTATCTCAGAGAAATGAAAACTTATGTCCACCAAAAAAAACAAAATCCCGTATACAGCAGCTATATTAGTAAGAGCCCCAAACTGGAAATAGCACAGATATTCTTCAACAGGTGAATGTTTAAACCAACTGCGGTACATACGTAGCATGAGGAACTACACAGCAATAAAAAGGAACAAATGATTGTTTTTCTCTTATTCATCCTACAGCTGAAAGTTTGTACCTTTTTACCAATCTCTTCCTGTTTCTCGCCCCGCCCCCGCCAGCCCCTGGAAATCACTTTTCTACTCTCTATTTCTATGAGTTTGACTTTTTAAAAAATTATTCCACATATAAGTGATGCCATGCAGTATTTGTCTTTCTCTGTCTGGCTTATTTCACTCAGCATAATGTTGCAAATTTCAGGATTCCCTTTTCTCTCGTGGCTAAATAGTATTCCAGTGTGTGTGTGTGTGTGTGTGTGTGTGTGTGTGTGTGTCACAGCCGCTTTATCAATTCATCCATCACTTCGGTTGTTTCCATATCTTGGCTGTTGTGACTAATGCTGCAATTAACATGTGTGTGCAGATACAGTTATCTCTTCAAGACACTGATTTCATTTCCTTTAGTTATATACCCAGCAGTGGAATTGCTAGATCATATGGTAATTCTATTTTTAATTTCTTGAGGAATCTCTGTACCTCCACACTGTTTTCCATAGGAATACATTATTGATATATGCAAAAAATTAGATGAATCTCCAGGAATTATGCTGAGAGAAAAAAAGTCAACCACAAAATGTTATATACTGCATGATTCCATTTATAGAATATTTTTGAAAAGACACTTTTAGAAATGGAAAGCAAATTAGTGAATGCCAAGAGTTAGGGACTGGGGTGGGAAAAGGAGGGAGGTTGGTATGGCTATCAAAGGGCAACATGGGAAATCCTTGTAGTGATGGACCTGTTCAGTATCTTGATTGTGATGGATATAGGAATCTGCATGTCTGATAAAACTGTATTAAGTTAAATGCACACACATACACACACAGACACAGATGAGTTATAAGTAACACTGGAGAAATCTGAATAAGATCAGTGAATTGTGTCAGTGTCAATATATATTTTTGTGTCAATACTATATTTTTGCAAGGTGTTACCACTGGGGGAAACTGGGTGAAGAGCACTCTGTATTTTTCTTACAACTGTATGTGAATCTGTAATTATCTCAATAAAACTTTTAATTAAAAATTATGTTATGAAGAGGCTGTGATAATATGGATAAATTGTTTATAACATAACCATAGGCTATTTATTTATTTATTAAGAGGTTCTTAGTCTTTTTATTTATTTAAAAAAAAATTTTTAACATCTTTATTGGAGTATAATTGCTTCTTCAATGGTGTGTCAGTTTCTGCTTTATAACAAAGCGAATCAGCTATACATATACACATATCCCCACATCTCCTCCCTCTTGTGTCTCCCTCCCACCCTCCCTATCCCACACCTCTAGGTGGTCACAAAGCACCGAGCTGATCTCCCTGTGCTATGTGGTTGCTTCCCACTAGCTATCTATATTACATTTGGTAGTGTATATATGTCCATAAAAAGTCAAAATATTCATAAAATTTATATCCTGGGTGATTCTGTCGAATAGCTTCAAAGAAGGCAAAAATAAAAACTGTATAAAATTTAAAATTAAGAGAAATGGGAACACCAAAGAAAACCAAAAAATACTATGTTAAAATTTTATTTTCTAAAGTTTCTATAATGAGCACGTGATACTTGCGTAATGGAAGAAACTCTATTAAGATGAAGTTTTATTCACTTTTAGATTTTTACTATCTATTAGAATACTTTGAGACCTAGGTTCTCAACTGAGGAAACTCAGTCTGAATGGTACATTTGTATTTTGACAGTAGGAGCGGAAGTCTCCAAATGCTGAATTTTAATAAAAAAGATTTCAGGCATCAGTCAGTGAGTTGAAGAGAAATGAGAAGGGGGGTGATGAAGCATATTACTACTCATTTCTGGGTCCCTGGAACATGTGGCATAGTGGGATTCCCCCACTTTGCTCTTGCCTAAGGCTGCTTACATGCCTCCATGGCAGATTCCTTTCCTATCCTACTACCAATGCACTTTGGGCTTGGCTTGAAATTATTCAGCTGTGAAGATACAGAATTTCAAATTGTTCTGCCTGTTTCAGTAGGCACAAATTCCTCCACAGCGGGGAGATTTCTCTGGGGAAATTTTGAAAACAAGCAGAGATGCTGAAGGAGTTTGGAGAAGACTGTTTTCTGCATGGAAAGTTCTGAGTGCAATTAAGTTGTACCCAAAATTTAGAGAGGCTAGAAAATTTTGGGGGGGGAAGTATGGTCCTCCATCAATGCAAAGAATAGTGTATCATTTCTGAATAGAGGAAACTATCACCGAATTACAAAATCATTAGAGGCAGAAGGCACCTAAGAGAAGGGCCATCATGTTGAACAACATCAGGTGACCCCATTCACCTTTAGCTTATGTATGTGGTGGCCCTGGGAGTTGTGCAGTGTACAACTTGCACAACTGTATTAATTGATTCTGATAAATCTAGTCATTACCACCACTGTCCTTCCCCCCCGCCCCACCGCACTTAGATACAATCCTCTTTTAGAGAGGGGAAAAGTGAAGCCCAGAGAGGGGGAGGAACTTGTCAAAAGCCATACAGCTAACCACAGAACCCAAGTTCTTGAATTTTAGATTAATACTCTTTCCTCTCTACAGCGCTGCCTGAAAGAAATGTTCTTACTAAAAAAAAAAAAAAAAAAAAAAAAAAAAAAAAAAATTCATCCTGAAAAGTATTTGTTTCAAATCTACACTGCTGTAACCTAACCAGGGCTATTTTCATAATGTTGAAACAGGAGTCAAATTGAGTCTGCACATTCTAAGGACAGTTTCCTCACATATGAAATGGGGATAATAATAGTGCCTTTTAGAGTTGTTTGGGGGGATAAATGAGTTAATATTTGTAGAACACTTAGAACAGTGCCTGTCATATAGAAACAGATAAGTATTAGATATTATTATTAAGTGATATGTGGACTTTGGGGAGAACATGTACCTTTTATCTATGCTTTCACATGACCTGGCATGGCTTTGAGGAAGTGCTCTATTAATGCTTTGGGATGATGGATGGATGTGTGGATGGATGAATGGATGGAAAGATTGAGAGAAGGATGGATGCATGGATGGATGGATGGGTGGATGGAGGCATGGATGGATGGATGGATGGGTGGATGGAGGCATGGATGGAGGCATGGATGGAGGCATGGATAAATGGCACCTCTAGCATTACAGTGGTTCAGGTCAACAACCTTGGGGTTGTCCCTGATTCCTCTCTTACTCCATATAACTAATATATTAGCAAATCCTGCCTATTCTATATGCAAAATATATTTAGAATCCAACAACTTCTTCCAACCTCCACCATCCTAGGACCAAGCCATCAGCATCTCTCTTAATTGGCCTTCCTGCTTTGACCCTTGTCTTCCCGTAGTCTATGCCCTTATAGGATGATCTGGCCCCAGTTACTGCTACTCTGGAACCCCATCTATCACCACTGTCCTATTTCTGTCTCTGACCCAGCTACACCAGTCTCTTAACCGTCCCTTGGTTGTAGCAGGCATGCTCCCATCTCAAGGACTTTGCACTTACTGACCTCTCTACCTGAGATGCTGTCCCAGTTGATCTCTTCTACTTTTATGGCTCCCATCTAACAACTTCCCCTCTATTCCTTCTGCTAGTGTAATTGAGATCAGGAAATCAGTGGATTAGCTAATGCTGGGGCTCTCTCTCCTTCAGAGATCAGGAAGGTGGCGAATCTTCTATCATGAGATTGAGGGCTATGTTATTCTCAGCTCGGGTGTCCGGAGCCTAGAATACTACGTAATACTGTTTTGTCATGAAGGGCTCTGAGATTACAGTCCCTAAGGGGTGCATAAACTTACAAGAACTTTTTATCTTCTGTGTTTTAGTTGCTTATATTTTTTGAGCTTTGAAACCCATGCTGCAGAGTCACTTCTTATTTTTATTCTTTGTGATTGTTATTTGACATTTTGGACGGTGAGCATCTCAAAGCTAGGACTTCACGGTTGTATAATCTCTCCTCTTTCTGCCACAGACCATGATACAGAAGAGGTTCATGCTAACAGGTAACTTTTATGGAGCACTTCCTACGTGCTAATGTGTAGGTTGTTTGCAAAAATGGCGGCGATAATTTCCCTCCTGTATATCTTCCACTTTGCAATGTGAATTTGCAGCTCTTCCATCAAGTGATAGAGTCAGTTTCCCAATCACTGGGCGGGCCCTGTGGCTTACTTTGACCAAATATAATGTGGCAGAAGTGACAGCCAGGGGCATGCCTAGGCCTCAAGAGACTTTGCGCAATTCGGCTGCGTCTCTTGGAGCCCTGCCCAACCTCCGTTTGAACAAGCCCAGACTAGCCTCTTGGAAGATGAGGGGCCCACAGGGAGCAGCTGAGGCCGTTTGAGACCAGCCAGCCCCAGCTGGCCTGGCAGCTGCCTGTGGATCCATGAGTAAGCCTCGTCAAGGCCAGGAGAACCGCACGGTGGGTTCTCATCCAAATCATCAACCCATAGAACTAGGAGGCAAATAAATGGTTGTTGCCTGAAGTCAGGGCTTGGCAAACCACAGCCCATCAGCCAAATCTGGCCTGCCTCCTGCTTCTGTAAATACAGTTTTACTGGAATACAGCCTCACTTGATTGTTTACGTACTGTCTAGAGCAGCTTTCCCATTATAACAACAGAGTTGGGTCATTGCAACAGAGCTGAAAATACTTACTATCTGTCCCTTTACAGAAAAACTTTGCAAACCCTGTTTAAGTCACTAAATTTAAGAGTGGTTTGTTATATCCACGAACTTGAACCAAGCACTTTAAATGATTATCTTTAAAGTTTCACTGTAACCCAGTGAGGGTTTTTTGTTCGTGCCCATTTTACAGATGAGGAAACTGAGGCATAGTGAGGGAGTGTACATGGTGGAGTCAGGAAAAAACACAAACAGTCTGGCCTCACAGACTCATGACTTTGGCACACTGAGTCAGTAAATAAAGAGATGGGTTTCCAACTGAGTGAATATATAGCTGAATCAACAGTTGAGGTCAGTTCCTTTGAGGTGGGATTGTAGATGATAATAACCTTTGTGTCAATGCTGTGGTACTTCTGGGCCCACCTGAATCCCTCACTGAAAGGGTGAGGAATCTCTATATCCAGACCTTAAGGGTTTTGACAAGTCTTTCATAAGTGTGCCCCTAATGGAGGGCTCAGAAGAATCACTGAAATATATGTGGGAGGGAGGGAAGAAGCAAATAAGTAAGGGGTAGGTGGAGAAGAAAGGGGTGGAGATGAAGAAAGAGAGGGAAAAGAAGCTTTAGAAAAGGAAAGAAGAGCAATCCAAGTTCTATGGAGGGAAGAAGCAAATAAGTAAGGGGTAGGTGGAGAAGAAAGGGGTGGAGGTGAAGAAAGAGAGGGAAAAGAAGCTTTAGAAAAGGAAAGAAGAGCAATCCAAGTTCTATGGAGGGAAGAAGCAAATAAGTAAGGGGTAGGTGGAGAAGAAAGGGGTGGAGGTGAAGAAAGAGAGGGAAAAGAAGCTTTAGAAAAGGAAAGAAGAGCAATCCAAGTTCTATGGAGGAGTATCCACCTTCCATTTGTGCCTGAAATCCATCTCACATCTGATGTTAGGTGGTCACTAACATCCGTCCTGAAGGTGGGATCAATCTAGAATCACTCTGTCACTGGGGAGACTTGGAGGGTCATCAGGGGTCATTATTATTATTATTTTTTGTGATACGCGGGCCTCTCACTGTTGTGGCCTAACCTGTCTTACATCTAAGCTCTGGTCTTTGCAGGCCCAGCATCCTCTGGAGTGGGCCAGGGGCCTTGGTGACAGGGACGCTCACAGCACGGGGGGAGCATCCTCCCCAGCTCACTCATTCCCCAAGAATAGGAGCACGTGGTCAGTATATCACCGCATCCCAGACAGAACAGAAACCCCCCCTGACTTTCTCAGCAACTCTCCCACCCCCCACCTTGCTGATACTATTCAATAGCCCACATTGACTTTGGGAGGAGAAAAAAAAATGTAATTGTTAAAGCCTAAATCCCTTTAAACTCTAAGATCAAAAGGAAGGTTTCCATCCCATGACACATAATTAAACATGCAGACGTGCCCAACTTTGATTCATGAATGCTTCTGCACTTCTAAATTGTTGCCAGGGAGATCAGGGCCTGAGAAAATTAAAACCATTACGCCTCAAAAGAGTACATGATTTTCACAGCTTTCTAGCGTGATTTCCTGTTGTGCAGAACTTTATGTTCTCCCATTTTCTCCTCTCTACCTCGGTGTCCGGGGCTGAACGCAAGCAGCTTTGCAAACATCTTTAGGTCGAGAATTCCGGCAGGTCCGGCGTGATGTGAGCACAGAGCCAGATTGCAAGGCCCACCATCTTCATACTGCTTTATGTCCGACCAGAGGGCAAATTCCCCACTTAGGCAAGATTCCCTGAGGATGGCCTCAGATGCCTGGGCGATGGAACGACAGCATGGTAAGGAAAGCCCTCAGACACATGGGATGTATTACGCAGAGCTCTCTAGAGAAACAGAACCAGTAGGATCTATATCTATATCCTCTATATTTAAATCATTATTATAGGAATTGGCTCGTGCAATAATGGAGGCTGAGAAGTCCCACAATCGGACACCTGCAAGCTGGAGACCCAGGACGGCTGGTGTGGTAACTCAGTCTGAGTGAACTGGGGCGGCAGACGACGCAGATTCCAGTCTGGGTCTGAAGACCTGAGAGCCAGGAGTGCTGAGAGCAGGAGAAGATGCCTGTCCCAGCTCCAGCAGTCAGACAGGAAGGGCCAAAGTTTTCCTTCTTTCGTCTGTTTCTTCTAACCAGGCCCTCAAAGGGTTGGTTGGTGTTCATCCCTACTGGGAAGGACAAACTGCTTTACGGAGTCCACCAATTCAAGCACTGATGAGTGAGGGAATGAAGCCTGAGGGATGTGTGATAGGGGTGGGCAAGCGCATCTCCTGGCCCATCACTCTCTGCAGTTAATTAAGGTGGTGCTTCAAATGGAAAACGTCCTGCTAATGGCAAACCACATCTGACTCTCTCCCCCTGCCCACAGTGGAGGGTGAACATCCCCCTATCTCTATTCCTCTTGCCTTTCCGGGAAAATCCCAAAACTGAAGACAGCTGTTTCTTACGATAACAAGCACCCTGCCGGCACGTCAGCCCCCCTGGATACTGCAATGACATGTCTGTTTCAAGGAACAAGTAAAACAGTGGGAAGTTGCCAAGACAGAAAGAGCCCCAGGGGAAAAAGGGCCGGGCAGCGTTCAAGTGTCCTTTGCTCGCTCTTAAGCAGGAGGCCAGCTACTCTGGCAAAGCAGGGGGAAGAGGTATGGGGCGCCGCTGGCTCTCATAGGAGGCATGCTGGGACCCTGGAGGCTCAGGCTGGTGCAGCAGGAGAAAGGCGGGACTAAGTGACCTTTTATTTCTTGGCCCTGATGTGGACCCCCAGCAGCGGGTCCATGGAGATCAAGGGTCAACTAGCTCAGGTGTGGTTCAGGCAGCTGCCCGCGACCAAGAGACAGACAATACTCAGAATCAGAAGACAGCAGGATCATGACCGTCACAGGTGTCACAGGTGACACAGGTGAGCAGAATCTAGTCTCCAGGGGAAGAGGTTGGACCATGCACAGCTGACCTCACCAAACAGGCTGCGATCCAGGCTGAGCACACATTCCTGGCAGGTACCTGTAGGGCTGGGTGGGAAAGCTGAGCTGGAATCCCAGGTACTCCTTCTGGACTGGTGAGATCCAGGGAGCGCGGGATGCCAGGGGCTCCCTCCAGTGCACCCGCCACCTGGCAACAGCAGCTGGCTTAATCCCCCAGGCCTGCAGCTCCAGGGCTCAGGCAGTGGAAATTCTGCCTGCCTCGCTCAGGATCCTCCTGGGGACGGTTCAAGGCTGAGCCCCCAGGGGAGGGACCAAGGGCCCTGGGTGGGAGGGCTATGGATTGCGAGATTCTATCGTCCTCTTTACGGAATCCGGGAAAACTGGGTCACCCTCTAGCAGGGCACGTTTCTGCCAAAAACAGCCAGTGAAGCCATGACACCGATGCACGATGTTATCTTAGAGGCGTGACTGTGGCTACTTTCCACCCGGGGCTGGATGGGATGTTTAATCAACACGTTGCCAAATAATGATTTTGTTGTAGCATTTTATTGATAACTAGAAGAGACTAGCTCACGGACTCTCTGTTCGATCCGGCAGACTGCCCGACTCCCCACTTCCCACAGGTAATTACCTGCTCCTAATTGGGTCTGAAAGCAGCGGGTTTATATTTAAAGGGAGGAGCACGGGCACGTTTTGTATTTTTCCAGAGACCGTGTAGATGAGAGTTTTGTGCTCTGGGTAACTGTGGCTTAAAGAGCCTCATCCTTCTCTTAAGCTCTGTGTCTTTGGGGAAAATATATCACTTGCCAGAGCCTATGTCTCTCCATTTATAAATGGAAAGGAATGATGTGATGCTGCAATGAGATTAGGGACACAAAAGCAGCTCTCCAGTGCCTGACACACATGGGATTCTCAGGGATTGCTAATCTGTATCTTTCAACGCGGAAAGAAGTGGTTCCTAATCTCTACCTCTTGCTGCTCTGGGGTGTCTTGTAATATCCTCTACCTCCACGCATAATGCCTCCTAGCTTATTATTTCCTATCAATTAAGTTTGCTTTTCAATATAGCTCTGTCAGGTCATCCAGACAGGTGAAGTTAGTCTGGCTGTACAGATGGGGAAATTGAGGTCGGCAGAGGGGAAGTGACCCGTCAAAGGTGGTCTCTCTTAACTAGATGATGGTGTCAGGGTTCGTTGCCACTGAGACCAAAGGGCTATTGAGCCTCGGGGAAGGAGAAGTGGGAGGAAAGCTGGAAGAATGCTGAGAAGACAGAGTGAAAGTTACAGTTTTCAGCCACGCCCTGGAGAGGTAAGAGGGAGCATGAACGAGTTCTGGCTCCCAGGAAGTGGGGTGAAAGATACCTAGGCTGGCTGGGGTGCAACACAGGGCTCCCCTTCCTGGGGGATTGGTGCTCCGGGGAAACCCGGCAAACTAAAAGGCCCAAGTAGGAGTGGAGGCAGGTGCAGAGAGCGGCCACCATCTAACAGCTTGATGAGCTTCAGAGAAGGGGTAGAACTCGCTTGCCTATTGCTCCGTGCTCGTTGAGACTGCAGAGTCGGGGCAAAGACGGAGCAAGGTCTGAGGTCTGCCCTGTGTGAGCCCCTTCCATTCAGCTAACACAGCCGTAAACGTTTGCTCGAGGTCAGCATACAGAAGAGGCTCCTGTGGGTGCCTGCCCCGACCCAGGGGATTCCGCCAGGTGGCCTCCTGCCGTCCTCCCTGGCTTCCGTGTTCTCCTGCCCCATTTTGGTGCTGGCTCTTAAACCCGGCTCTCTGGCATGTTCTTATACGATGCTGGGGATAGATTTAGATGAAGCATGGCTTTGGTCACAACCTCAACACGAAGACATGTTTGTTGACACGTCTTACTTCCCTACTAAAATTTCAGTGCTTCCAGGGCAGGGCCTTGACCTTCTCACCTTAGTACCTGCCCCTGCACCTGTACACGATAGGTGATTGCTGAATGAATGAATGAATGAAATGAATAAATCTGGCATCTCACCAATCACTAGTATTTAAGTTTCACAAGGACGACAAGGAATGTCGTCCGTCTTGCCCGTTGCTGAACTCCACGTCTGGTACATGACGGGCATTCAATAAATATTGTGGAATGAATGAAAGGTTCATCTCTACCTCAGCAGCACTGGCCTTCTCCCTTTCCACTGATTCCTGCAGTGCTAGAGCTGGGAAACACTTTAGAGATGAACTGGTCCAAGTTCATTATCTCAGAGACAAGACGGTTTGACCTGGTGAGCTCACACACGCTGCTGAGTTGGGAGCAGAATCCTTGCATTCTGGCTCCCAGTCCAGGGCTCCTGACTCACTACCTGCTCCATCTTCATGACGATTAACCACCTGGGGAGCAGAGCAGCAACCGGAGTCGCATTCGCTCAGAGGCCTGCCTGCGCCAACGGCAAAAGCAAGGGCTCAGAGAATGTCTGAAAACCAAACTCAGGCTAATCTGTCGCTCAGCCAGTGAGACACTCAGCGTCTCCAGCAGGTGGACAGCAGAGCCAGAGCCTGAGCAGGGATGTGCGTTGGGTGGGCTTTCTCTAAGCAGTCGTGTGGCTGAACGCTCACAGTGCTGGGGGTCCCCGGGAGCCTCTGGGCCTCTGCCCCCGAGGGTTTGCTCCCTCCTTCTGGCTCCCTCGGTCCTTCGCCAGGGGGCTGCTGAAGCGCCATCGGCCTGCCTTCTTGCAGGTGAGTGTGAAGCAGCAGCACCGGCCTCAGGAGGCCTGGCTTCAAACGTTGGCGCTGCTGCTTCCTGGCAAGAAAACCTTGGGCAAGTGACTGCTCTTCTCTGAGCCTCAGTTTCTCATCTATAGACAAGGGGTTTAGTGGAATGAAGAACATAAACCTTGTGAGAGTATAAAGCACGGTGCCTGGTAGGTGTGGCCTGTGGTGAGCATCTAATAAGCAAATATCAGGGACTACAGGTGGCATTCAGGTTGAGGGAGGACTCAGTACAGCGCTTAGAGCCTCCGTCATCAGACTCCCTGGGTTCGAATCCCGGCCTGGCTCCTTATCAGCTGCGTGTCCTGGCGCCCGTGATCCAACCTCTCTGTGCCTGAATATCCCTATCAATCAGATGAAGGTGGTGATGGGGTTGTTTCCCTGGGTTTATGACAGATTCCAATAAGTTAACTTGCAGAAAGCACTTCGTATAGTTTCCGGCACATGGCGAGTGCCAGATAAACACCAGCAATTCCGCTCTTCCTATCACCTCATTTCAGAAACAAATTTCGGAGAGCCAGATTCCTTCTCCTGCAAGCCTCCGGGTGAAGAGATGAATGCAGACACCAAGACAACGGTGCCGACATCTAGCTTGTTGGCTGGTAATCGCACTTGCTTATCCTTGTTGTTCCCAAGCACAGCCCGCTGCTGGTGGAGCCCCGTGCCTGGACGACGCTCCCAAGCTGAGATTGCTGGGCAATGACTCCTACACCATACGCTGTAACTGGCTGCCAGCAGCGAAATTGCATTTGTATTGATCTAAAGAACACTTTATTGATCAAACACTGGGAAAGTAACCTTTGAAACATAAACCCATTATTTTAACAATTTGTTGCCAGGAAAGGCAGAGGCTGCTTTTATTTTCCTTGTTGGTCAGTTGGCCTTCCCAGGGCAGCTTCCCATACAGGTAGGTGGTCTGGAGACCTACCTTCCATGAGCAGCTGAGCAATGACCACCTCTCAGGTCGCCAGCGCCATGACCCCCTTTTGCCCTCCACGTCTCTGTCCCTCTAGGCCTTCCTATTGGCAGGCTCTTCAGTCTCTAAATACTTTTTCCCCCCGCGTCCTTGCCTGACTCTCCCTTGCACAGCCTTTAAATCTCCCCTCCCTCCTTGATCTCACTGGCTGAGTGGGACGGCCCATCCTCCTTGGTGTTTCTGGATCATTCTGAGCAGTTGGGGGTGAGGATGAAGGGACCAGGTTGCCAGGACCTCCCCATGAAGCACTCACGGGCTGTCCCATCAGGTTTGGAGCACAAATTCATCTGAAGCCACTGTCCCCCACTCTTCCCCATGTCTGCTTCTGGATCGGACTTTATTAAACGTCATTAAACTAAATTCATGTTGGTGTGCGCTATTAGGAAACTTAGGGCCTCTAGGTGAAACATTTTTAGAAGGGAGGCATCACTCTGCAGCAATTTCCAGAATGACTCAATTAACGCGTGCACACAGAGGGCTTCAGCAGCCCTCATGGGGGAGCTAAAGATTTGTCCCCAGTTCCTGCCCTCAGTGGACTGACCATTTAGTCACACTAACTGGAGAAACCCACACAAAGGAGTAAATCACAGGAGGCAGGACTTACGAGGAGTTATGAGTGGCACAAGAATTCAGTAGGAAAAGAATGGTCTCTTCAATAAATGATGCCAAGACAGCGGGATAGCCACATGCCAGAGAATGAAGTTGGACGCTTACCGCACACCCTATACAAGCAATTACCTCAAAATGGAACAAAGACCTATGTGTACGAGCTGAAACTATAAAACTCTTGGAAGAAAACTTAAGTGTAAATCTTCATGACTGTGGATGAGGCAACGGTTTCTTAGATATGACACCTAAAGCACAAGCAACCAAAGGGAAAAAAATTGGACTTCATCAAAATTAAAACTTTTTAACTTCAGAGGATACCAACAGAATGGAAGGAAATGTATTCAAATCATATATATATTTTTAAAATTTTTGGCTGTGTTGGGTTTTCATTGCTGCACGTGGGCTTTCTCTAGTTGCGGCAAGCAGGGGCTACTCTTCATTGTGGTGCGCAGGCTTCTCATTGTGGTGGCTTCTCTTGTTGCGGAGCATGGGCTCTAGGCACGCAGGCTTCAGTAACTGTGGCATGCAGGCTCTGTAGTTGTGGCTTGCGGGCTCTAGAGCACAGACTCAGTAGTTGTGGCACACGGGCTTAGTTGCTCCGCGGCATGGGAGATCTTCCCGGACCAGAGATTGAACCTGTGTCCCCTGCATTGGCAGGCGGATTCTTAACCACTATGCCACCAGGGAAGTCCCTCAAATCATATATTTGATAAAAGTCTAGTATACAGAATATATAAAGAACTTTTACAACTCAAAAATAGAAAGACAACCCAATGTACAAATGGGTAAAGGATTTGAATTGACACTGCTCTAAAGAAGATAGGCAAGTGGGCAATAAGTACATGAAAAGATGCTCAACATCACCAGTCATTAGGGAAATGCAAATTCAAACCACAGAGAGGTACCACTTCACACCCATAGGATGGCTATTCTCAAAAGACAGAAACGACGAGTGTTGGCAAGGATACGGAGAAATTGGAATCCACATACACTGCTGATGGGAATGTGAAACAGTGCGGCCACTTTGGAAAAAATGTTGGCAGTTTCTCAAAAGGTTAAAGGTAGAGTTACCTTCTAAGTAACTTATAATGACAATTCCGCTTTTAGATATACACCCAGGAGAACTGAACTATGTTCACACAAAATGTGCCACACAAATGTTTATATCAGTATTACTCTGAATACCCAAAAGATTGGAAACAACACAAATGTCTGTCAGCTGATGAATGGATAAATAAAATGTGGTTTTTTCATACAATGTAGTATTTTTTAGTCATAAGAATGAATGACATTTGGATACTTGCTGTAACATAAATGAACCTTGCAAACATTATGTTAAATGAAACAAGCTAGACATAAAGGCTGTATATTATATGATTCCATTGGTGTGAAACATCTGGAGTAGGCAAATCCCTAGAGAAAGGAAGTAGATTAGTGGTGCCAGGAGCTGGGGCAGGAGGGCATAGCGGGTAACTGCCCAGTGAGTACAGCATTTCCTTTTGGGGTGATACATAAAAAGGGTGACTTCTACAGAATGTGAGTTAGATCTCAATTTTCAAAATAGAGTGGCACAGACCCAGGGTGCTTTGGGTGGTCTGTTGAGAGAGGGAGCCATTAGGTCAGGACACAGCTGGGGGGAGGGGTCCACTCTCCTTCCTTGTGATTTCGCCCCGAGGGCGGCAGCCTCCTAAGATGACCCTTGTGACCCAGAGCACGAAGAGGCCATCACTCTAGGTAAATAGGAGTCTCACAGCCCAGGCTGTTGAGTCCTCCGTGCAGTT